>NC_045610.1:41061314-41661314 GCF_009762305.2 Zalophus californianus | reverse complement strand
ACCAATGACTCAAAGCCACAGTGCCAGGCCTTCCAGTCCAAGAGAAAAAAAGGGATAAAAAGGAAAGACCTTGCCCATGGAACCAGGGTTAATGCCCTCTCCCCAAACACAGGCTTACCTGTCATTCAGTCGTTCGAGAAGGTAGGAGCCCAGGCCAGAACCTGTCCCCCCAGCAATGGAATGACACAGCACGAAGCCCTGCATGGGGAGGGATGGAGAGGCAGTCTCCAGGGATGTGGGGGAGAGGCTTCAGACTTGTCTCATTCCCCACTCCCAACACACTCATGTCTCAAGGCTTCTTCTGTGTCCATCCAGGCTGACACTCCTTGGGAAGGAAGACTCATGCCTAAGGAGCTGATGCCATCCAGGTTAGGATCTCCTTGAGGACAAGTACTGTACCTTATTTACCTCGATATCTCACAGAGGATACTCAAAAAATAGTTTTGAATAGAACTGCCCCATCACACCACCTGTTAGGTATGTCCTGACCTTTCCCCAGCACTTTTCAGCCTTGTTTTCCCTTCAGCGGGGCAGAGCCTCACCTCTAAGCTGTCACTTCCATCTGCTTCTCGGTCTATGATGTCAAAAATGTCTTCATGGATTTTCTCGCCCTGTAGAGAGAGACATGGGAGGGAGGGTCAGGATGAAGGTTCTGGGGAGTATCTCTTTTCAGCACCAAGAACTTTACCCTGGGACACTGCTGCTACCCTCGAGCAGAGCCTCAGCCGTGACCCTCCACCCAAAAAAGCTACTTTGCAAATGATTTGCAGTCTGCATAAACCTCTCCCTGGCTGTCCCTCTTGTCAGGGTATCCCTTCGTCTCTTATTTATTGTCACTATGGTCTAGTCAAATCCCCAGGCTGCCTGAGCCTGCCTTGCCCTGGGGAGGAAACATCAGGGGTTTCTGGGATGGTCACCCAGATACCTGTGAGAATCCACTGGCCCAGTTGTTGCCAGCCCCTCCACCATGCTCCGACAGGTAGATGTTCTCTGGGTTGTAGAGTTTAGCATAGGGGGAGTTGAGGATGGAGTGGATCACTCGGGGCTCCAGGTCCAGCAGCACCGCCCTGGGGATGTAGTGCTCATCGTCTGCCTGTCAAGGGGCATCCAGCAAGGGGGCCCGATCAGCTAAGGCCCAGTCCTCCATCCTCCCAGCTCTGGCTCCTGTCTGCCCGCCCCTCCTCAAGCCAGCCGCCCTGGCTCTTCTGCCCAGCGGGTTTCCCGGTACCAGGCCTCTGCCCTTCCCTCAGACCCCCTGGCCAAGTCGCTGGGGGCACCTGGTAGAAAAAGACGTCCTTGCGGTCAGTGCCCTCGGTGGCGAACTCCTCCACGATGCCCTCGGGGCTGATACCATGCTCGGCGCACAGCTGTTTCCAGAACTCGAACCCAACTGGGGGAGGGGGAGAGATGCCTGGGTCTGCTAGTCACAAGGCCTCAGGAGCCCAGGGTTAGGCTCAGAGGCTGTCACACTCAGAGGCTGCACCCAAGACACCTGATCTGGGAGCTGTCACAGGCCAGGCGCGGCTCTCCATCTGGGACATGTTCATCATGCGCAATAGGGCAAGGGATTCATGGAAGGGAAAGGGGGACTGCAGGATGCCAAGCACTGGGTGGGACCCGAAGGGGCAGAACCAGAGACTGGAGGGGCCCGGCGCTCGCTCGCTCACTCTGGTTGCCGCACTGGCCCAGCTGCAGGGTGATGATCTCCCGGGGCATCGCTCTTCAGCCCTGCCCCGCGGGAGTCACGGGGGAGACGAATGCCTGGCAGCCCGACTCGCAGGACGTGGGGAGCGCGCGCTCTCTTCGTCTTTTGACGCGAGTGCTCGGTCTGCGCCTGTGCAGTGCGGGCCTCCCCGCTGCCGCCGGGCCGAGGAGCTCAACCGGGACATCATTTCCCCTACACTTACAGCTGGAATTCGGCACAGGCGCAGTGTGAGGCCACGCCCCCCTCTGCTCACACCCCCTCCCTCCCAGCTCCGCGCCTGCGCGGTGAGACTTGTTGGGGAGGCGGGGAGTAGAGACCCGGGTGTCGGGGCGGGGAGGGGCGGACCAGGTGGGCCCGGTCTTCAGGGCGTTGCGGTAGGTAAGCCGGTTGGTGGCTCTTTTGGACAGAGGGGCTGGGTTCAAGCCAGTCTTTTTTTTAATTTCTATTTTTTTTAAAGATTTTATTTATTTATTTGAGAGAGAGAATGAGAGAGAGCACAAGAGGGAAGAGGGTCAGAGGGAGAAGCAGACTCCCTGCTGAGCAGGGAGCCCGATGTGGGACTCGATCCCGGGACTCCAGGCTCATGACCTGAGCCGAAGGCAGTCGCTTAACCAACTGAGCCACCCAGGCGCCCTTTAATTTCTGTTTTTAAGTTAAATCTACCTAACATAAAATTTACCATTTTAATCATTTTTAATTGTACAGTTCTGAGGCATAATGTACGTTCACACTGTTCTGCCACCATCGTTGTCATTCATCCCCCAGAACTTTGTCACCTTCCCAAAATGAAACCCTGTACCATTAAATAGTAACTCTCCATCCTCATCCCCATCAACAGCCTACTTTCTGTCTCTACAATTTTGACCAGGCATTTTTTTTTTTTAAAGACTTTGCCCATTTATTTGACAGAGAGAGACAGTGAGCGAGAGAGGGAACACAAGCAGGGGGAGTAGGAGAGGGAAAGGCAGGCTTCCCGCCTAGCAGGGAGGCCGATGCGGGGCTCGATCCCAGCACCCTGGGATCATGACCTGAGCCAAAGGAAGCCTTTGCTTAACCACTTAACCAAAGCCTCAGCTTAACCACTGAGCCACCCAGCCACCTCATTGACCAGGCATCTTATATAAGTGGAATTATATGTATTTGTCCTTTTGTGTCTAGCTTATTTCACTTACCATAATGTCCTCAGGGTGACTTCATGTTATAGCATGTGTCAGAATTTCATTCTTTTTTAAGGATGTATATTATTCCATTGCATGTATATGCCAAATTTTGTGTTTATCCATTCCTCTGTAGGAATGCTTCCACCTATTGGCTATTGTGAATAATTCTGCCGTGAACATGGTTGTACAAATAAGTTTGAGTACCTGCTTTCAGGTATTCATTATCCTGGGTAGACACCCAGAAGCAGAATTTCTGGATCATATGGTAATTCTATGTTTAATTTTTTGAGGAATTCCTGTACCATTTTATAGAGTGGCAGCACTATTTTATTCCCACCAGCAATGTGCAAAGGTTCCAATTTCTCCACATCCTCACCAACACTTGTTACTTTCTATTTTTTGTTTTGTTTTGTTTTATAATAGCCATCTTATTGAGTGTGAAGTGGTATCTCATTGTGGTTTTTGTTTTATTTTTTAAAATTCTTTTAAAGAAAAAAAATTCTCTTAAAGATTATTTATTTGAGAGAAAGAGAGGGGGGCGGAGAGGGGCAGAGGGAGAGAGAGAATCTCAAGCAGACTTCCTGCTGAGTGTGGAGCCCAAAAAGGGGCTCCATCCCACAACGCTGAGATCAAGGCCTGAGCCGAAATCAAGAACCTGACTTGTGGCTTAACCCCCTGAGCCACCCAGGTGCCCCTCTGTTTTACTTTAAATTACAGAAAGTTTTAAACATACAAGCATGATTTTGTATTTTTATTATATGTTTTTTCTGTTTTGAATTTTTATGTAAACGGTATCAGAGTATACTAGCCTTTTGTAACCTGCTTTTTTCACCCTACATTAGATTTTTGTGATTTAGCAATGTTGATACATGTAGATTTATTTCATCGTTTTTAACTGTTTTGTAGTATTTCACTGGATGAATAAAATAGTTTATTCTATTCCTACACAGGGATGATTAGATTGTTTCTACTTATCCCCTATTACATAGAATGAATACAGGATTGGTCACTTCTGAACATGAAGTTCTCTACCACTGGCATGTGCATCTTCTTTAGAAAGCTTACAAACTTTACCAAGTTTTCACATATTTTTTCCTAGATGGATGTACCAATTTACACTCTTACCAGCAAAGGAGTTTCTATTTCCTTATACCTGCATCCACACCTGGGTTATCAGATCTTAATTTTTGTCCATCCCATGGATGCCCAGTGGGATCTCATGATTGCAATTTCCTTTTTAAAAAAAAAAGATTTTATTTATTTACTTGAGAGAGAGAGAATAAGAGACAGAGAGCACGAGAGGGAAGAGGGCCAGAGGGAGAAGCAGACTCCCTGCTGAGCAGGGAGCCCGATGTGGGACTTGATCCTGGGACTCCAGGATCATGACCTGAGCCGAAGGCAGTCGCTTAACCAACTGAGCCACCCAGGCGCCCTCATGATTGCAATTTCCACATAGTCTGATCACAAGGGAAGTTGATTTGATTTGTTGTGGTTGTTAGACCTTTCAGAATTGCCTGTTCATATCCTTTGCCCATTTTTCTACTGGGCTATTTTTTAGACATAATAAGATATTCTACGAATTTTTTCTTAGTTGTATGGGTCACAAATATTGTCACTTGGTCTATGGCTTGTCTTTTTTTTTTTAAAGACTTTATTTAGGGCGCCTGGGTGGCTCAGTTGGTTGGGCGACTGCCTTCGGCTCAGGTCATGATCCTGGAGTCCTGGGATCTAGTCCCGCATAGGGCTCCCTGCTCAGCAGGGAGTCTGCTTCTCCCTCTGACCCTCCCCCCTCTCATGCTCTCTCTCTCTATCTCAGTCTCTCTCTCAAATAAATAAATAAAATCTTAAAAAAAAAGACTTTATTTATTTGACACAGAGAGAGAGATAGCAAGAGAGAGAGCACAAGCAGGGGAAGCAGCAGGCAGAGGGAGAGAGAGAAGCAAGCTCCCTGCCGAGCAAGGAGTCTGATGCAGGGCTCGATCCCAGGACCCCAGGATCATGACCCAAGCCAAAGGCAGACACTTAACCGACTGAGCCATCCAGGCACCCCTATGGCTTGTCTTTATATTTTGCATCTGGTGTCTTTGGGGATAGAGAAGATTTTAATGTAGACAGTTATCCTACTTTTCTTTTCTGTTTTGTATGTTTTATACCTTGTTAAAGAATCATCCCCTTTCCCAGTATCATAAATCTGTCCTTGTTTCCTTCCAAATGCCCCATAGTAGTTTTGCTTCTTCCCTGTGTTATGTACTGACTTGTTACGATTTCAAATCCACATTTTGAAAACTTGTTTTGGACAAAGTTATTTGCGGTTTGAACTTGTTTTCATTAAATTGTTTTGAAGTTGGATATTAGAACTTTCTTATCGAACTCTAGCACCTGGAGTGGAGAGGACCATTACGTCATTGACACCATAGTAACAGCCAGCCATGGTGTCCATCACATGGTGGACTTTTAAACTTTAAAAACCAAGAGGTGTGACCAGCAACTCAAAAGAGTTTGGTCTGGACAAGGCTACTCTTTGCTGACCTAAATAGTTCTCTGGAGATCTTGAGACACTCCTGCTGCGGCCAGGCTACCTTGGTCAGCCATGGTGTGAAACCACACAGCGGTCTCAGGAAGAGAAGGGACCTCTGCTTCTGCCTTAGTGAGGCTACTCCTCCTAGGTAGTGGTGGTGCAAGCTGTGTAGCAGTCCCTGCAGGAATAATCTTCAGAGCAGCTACCTTGCCTGCCATCTCTGGCACCATCTCCTGCTAGCTACGTGCCCCAGCAGCGAGGGACCTGAGCAGGCAGCTGATGCCCAACTTTTAGTCAGAAGGACTGACACTACCAAGAACCAACGCATAGAAAGGTACACCTCAACTAATATTGAACATTATTTCTTTCATCTCCCCTTTGCCTGGAACAATAATGTAATTAATCTATCATTGGTTTGGAATATGTTAGTTCTTTATTGGTGTATTATTATCCTGCATGCTCTTGGCTTGTGAAATATTACTGTAAATTATAATTCTTACAGTCAACCTGTGTTAAATAAATTATTGGCAAAGACAAACTTAGTCTCTGAGCATAATTGGCCTTGAACAAAACACCCTGTAGGTCTTTGTTCATCTGGAATTTATTTGGAGCCCTGCTGTAAGATAGGGATCCACTTTATCTCTTCCATATGGATGGCCAATGGTCTCCAAGCCAATTACTGAAGAGTGGGTGCAGCAGCCCCCACCCCCAGAACATTCTAACCCCCCAGTCTGATGCGGGGCTGGCTTCTGGCTGCTCTTTTGCTCCACTGGGCTGTCTGTCTGTCCCTGTCTGGCGGGCTCTCTTGGAGCTGCTGCAGAGGCACTGGCAAAGGCACCACTGCCAAGAGTCATGCTCAGACGAAGTTTTTTGTTTTCTTTTCTCTCTCACTTTCTCTTTTTTTATGAGAACTCGGCCACCTTCCAGCCCTGGCCGCCAAGAATCCTCTGGGCTTCTTTAGAAGACTCTGGCTTACCCCATGCCTGTCCCCTCCCAGGCCTCTGCTCAGTTTCCCTCCCCTCACCCCACCCCAGCCTCCCGGCCCACTTCCTCCACTTGGGCCAGGCTGTTGGGGGTGTCCCCCGGGAGGACTGGCAGCCTCGCCCTTTCAGGGAGAGCCTGGGTGCGCCCTTTGAAGTTTGAGCTCCTCCTTGGGGCTCACTCCCCCTGATGGAGCTGCTCCTAAGGGCTGGCTGTCTTCAGAGGCTCTGCTAGGCCCCTCTCTAAGTGCCCAGGTGAAGAGGAAAGCTTTAGAGATGAGAGTAGACTTGCCAGCCCTCCCTTTCTTGTGAGTCTGGAACGGCTGTCTGCTTCCTTTAAAATACTAAGCTGTAAGCAGTTTAGTATTTTACTAAAATTAAAATTACCAAATCCTTGTGAAATGAGGGAGTTTAATTTCAACCTTTTCTTGTGATTAATCACAGTGCCTTGCTCCTCCTTCTAGTCTCCCAGAAGTGGGAAAACTTCCTTCAAATCCTAGTTATAGGCAAACAGGTTAGAACATGTGACTTGATCTGAGCTGGAGAAATTGCAAGGTGGGTTTCCTCGAAGAAGCCATCTCTGACCAGCTGGAGGCTCCTTCTCACCTGTAGAAATGGGTTGGCGATACACTTACGTACAGAGCTGAACATAAATCCTCCCGGTTATTAGCAGGTTATGCTTTCCATTTCTGCCGAGAACTGACCCTTGCATGTTGGTTCAACGAGATGATACAGGAGCATCGATCATAGTGCTAGACTAATAGAAAACATAGCAACACACACTGTTATGATTACCCCTAGGCATAGTCAGAACTGAAGTATAGCTTGGCTGTTGCTACAGATGAAAGATCTCATTCAGGGTAAAAGCAAAATGAGTGATTGCTTTGCATAAATTTCATAAAATTAAAACCTAATTGTTTGTCACAATCCTACAGATTTGGTTTCAGATCTCACTTCTATTGAGGTTAAGCAAAAGGACCTCATGGTCTTTCTCATGTGTTTCAGATCAGGGTCTCAAGGTCATCACCCATGGCTCGATTATTGAGTGCTGAGTTCAATTTGCTTGGCTCCATGTTCTCTGATCCAGGTTATAATAATGTAGCAGGATGTGGCATTCCTTTGTCTGATGCTTTGGTTTCCCTCTGATAATAAATGCAGCATTTGTAAACCAACAAGTTTGTTAAATGTCCTAAGCCTTTATTTGATATTCCAGGTTGAGTAAAACATTTTGGCTGCACCTTCATTTCCCGCCTTTCTTGGACACTTGGCCTGCAGGAGCGCAGGTATGTCGGGGAGGTGAAGAGGCAGAGGTATGAGGTGGGGAAAGGAGGGTGTGTCAGGGGCTAGGGGGAAGAAAGCTAGTTAGAGCAGCTTCAGTTCGCGAGACTGGGATCCTATGACCGCAGGGGGTTTAACTTTCAAAATGAAGCCAAGGAAAAATTAAAACAATGAAGGTGAAGAGCTGAAGCTCTTTGTATGGAGTTATGTGAAATTCACATTTTCCTTAGGAAACAGAACAAAACAGGCTATTTTGTTCTGTATTGTTTTTTCAAGGAATAGGAAAAAAGAAATAACCCTAAAAGTGATCCTGTGTGTGGATCATTTGCTCATTGTTTCATTCTTTTATTGTGTATCTATACTATGCAGGGGCACACTAATATGAACAAGGGAAGTAGAGGTAACAGACCCCAGTGCTCACAGCCTTGTGGAGGGGATGAACACACAGTGAGGTTAGCACAGAGTGCAGAGTAGGGGGCTTATCTTGGAGGTGGGTGCAGGGAGAGGCCAGGGAATTGGAGAAAACTTTTTGAAGAGGTGGTGCCTGGACTAAGCCTTGAATGTTTGGTAGGAATTGGCCAGGTGGAGAAAATGGAGGGGGATACAAACCAGTAAGAAGAAAACAAGCAAGGGGGCACTTGGCTGGCTCAGTTGGTAGAGCATCTGACTCTTGATCTCAGGGTTGTGAGTTTGAGACCCATGTTGGGGTAGAGTTTCTTAATAAAAAGAAGAAGAAGAAGAAGAAGAAGAAGAAGAAGAGGAAGAAGAAGAGGAGGGAGGAGAGAATGAATAGTCAAAAAAATAGGTAAAAGGAATAAATGGTTCATGATAAATAAAAATGTAAAATGATAGTCTAACTAGTAATCAGAAAAATTCAAACTTAAGGCAAAATATTAGATAAGCAAAAATTTAAAGATGTTGATGAGGGTTCTGAGAAATGGATGCTTTAATACAGTATTTTTATATTGGTGAGGGTTCTGAGAAATGGATGCTTTAATACAGTATTTTTATACTGGTGGTAGTTTAAATGGATACATTCTGGAGGATAGACTGGCAGTTCTCTTGATATGTAAAATCACATAAACTTTGACCCAGCAATTCTACTTCCAGGAATCGCCTGGGTCCCGGATAACTAGGGACATGTGCTGGAACATATGCACAAGGATGTACATATAGGGATGTGTGCTGCAGCGGTGTTCATAATGCTGAACAGCAACCTGGCTGTCCGTGTGTCCGTCCAGAGGGGTGGGCTTAAATAAACTTATAGTGATCCCTATTAAGCAACACAAAAGGAGCCATTTTTAAGGAATATAAGGTAGAACTATCATCAGCATGGAAAGGTGGCCAACACATGGTAGGTGACAAAAATAAGTTTTGTCAAAAAATGAAAGTATTTTTGAGTGCACACGGAGGAAAACAAAAAGATGTGTGCGTGCGTGCGCTGTGCATGTGTTCATGTTGAGGGGGCTGCTGGTATGGAAGAGGCAGCACGTGTGCAGGCTGGATGTGAGAGATGGCATGCTGAGTTTAGGGTGAAGGAGGAAAGTGTTAGGTAGTGAACTGGAGAAGTCAGCCGGGACCAGACCTGGATGTGCCTTGCAAAACAGGAAGCTGCTGAAGTTTGCTGAACCAGGCACTGGGCTGGAGAAAGATCCTTCCAGCATCAGTGACACAGGTATGCTGGAGTAAAACAAGGGGCAAGGTTACCACCCAGGCCTCAAAGGAGCAGGGCCTTGCCCAAGTTTGAAGAGGAGGGGACCGATTCTAGAAACACTGAGTGGGAAGAATCTATAGGAGTTTAAGATGACAGATTCTGTCATGGGTGTAAGGGAGAGAAGGGGTGTGAGGGGACAGATCTCAATCACCGGGTGATTACTAAGGCACAAAGAAGTCAGGAGGAGCATGGATGCACAGGTTGAGTTTGAGAGGCCTGGGAATATCCAGATGGAGCTAGGGGCCTGGTAGGTGACAGAGAATTCACAGGTCTAGAGCTAAGGAGAGAGTTCTAGATGGAGAGTGAGTCATATCCAAGTGGCAGTTAAAGCCATAGGGGTGAACAGGGTCGTTCAGGGAGAATTTATGGTGTGGGATGGTCCTAGACTGGAAAAGGACTGGAAGAGAACCTGAGAGAATACAACACATCCTTCCTACCCACATTCCTATGGGTAGGAAGGAAGAGTGCATTGCAAGGACAAAATGAAGGAGCCAGCAAAAAGCAGAAGAAAAACTAGTGTGTATCAGTGAGGTTGGATTGCCTACTCACTTCTGGCAGAGCCCTGATTTTGTTCTGCATTCCACCCTTCTTCCAAGTGGTTTGGCAATAAATCCTGATTAATCCAAGCCAATTATGGTCATCACAGTTTCCTTGCCAGGGACTGATTTAGGAAGGGACATCTGATGCAACTGAGGTCAATGTGATGTGAAGAAAGGCTTCTGAGGGCTCCTGGGGAAGGTCTCCTCCCTGATTAGAAATAGACATACAGGAAAAGACACTCTGTTCTATAGCTGTGTGTTATCACGTTTGGATATGGCACCTGGAACTGCTACAGTCATTCTTTAATGTGTAGAGGAGAGCATCTTGAGGATAAGCCATCATGCTGAGGGTGGTAGAGCAGAAAGATGGAAGGCACCTGGGTCCTGGATGTCATTGCTAAGCCATGGAATTGATCAGCCCTGGAGCAGCTTCATAGCTGGACTTCTTAAAATGTAGGATTTATTTCGGGGTGCCTAGGTGGCTCAATCGGTTAAACGTCAGACTCGGTTTCAGCTCAGATCATGATCTCAGGGTGGTGAGATCAAGCCCTGCATTGAGCCCGTATCGAGCTCCTCATTGAGCCCTGCATCAGGGCTCCACACTCAGCACAGAGTCTGCTTGGGCGTCTCTCCCTCTTCTTCCTCCCCTCTCCTTGCCTTCTCCGTCTCCCTCTCCTTCTGTCCCCCCCCCCCCCCCCCCGCTTACAGAAGCACGAGCTCTCTCTCTTTCTAAAATAAATAAATAGGTAACCCTCTCAGGTCCTCTCCATCTTCAGGAGCTTTGTACTATCATTCAATATGCTTTCCTATTGCTCAATAAAACCTTGCTTTGCTATCCAAATAAATAAATAAATAAAATCTTTTTTAAAAACGTAGAATACATTTTTCCTTACAGTTAAGCTATTTGATTTGGATTCTGTTTTTACTTGCAGCTCAAGGCACAGCCATAGGGAAGGATACTGTAGGAGCCTAGGAAAGAGAAAATTCCAAGGAGGAAATGATTTGGAGCAATATGGAGATGGAAAAGGGACCTTCACATTTGGCGGACCATTGGTGACTTCGGTGGAGATATTGACCCCGGGCCATGAGAGTAAAAACCAGATTGCAAAAGCTTCCTTACCATTATACATAGTTAGCACTAACGGATATTTGGAGAATCATAAAATTGAGACACAAATGGAAGATAAGGAGGTGGGCAGGGAAGAGACTTTAAAACGGGCATTTTAATCTGGTGCCCACAGGTCCTTTGCAGGGGGTCTATGGAAAGAATTCAGGGGACCCACGAACTTGGATGGGAAAAAAATTACACCCAGCTCTAATTAAAATATCATCTCCCCTTCAATTGATTTTTCACCCAGCTCTAATTAAAATACCATCTCCCCTTCAATTGATTTTTCACCCACCTCTAATTAAAATATCATCTCCCCTTCAATTATGACTGCAGGCATCCATCCTCAGTAGTATGAGTAGTAACTGTGACTTTGTCACCTGTAAAAATCACAGCTATTTTTACTTCACGTTACAGTTGGCACAGCTGTTGCGAAATAGTGTTTATAATCAACACTACTTAAAAATATGTGGGTTATTAGAGACCCACTTCAAGATTTTGCTATTTAATGCATTAACAAAGGACACACAAGAATAAAAGAAAGCAGCACATGCATAACGATGTCACAAATTTTAAAAATCTATTGTAACAACTGCATTTCACGGTAATTGGTGTCCATGGCAATTCTATGCATATTGCAGGCATTTAAAAACATTAGCCACCAGACAGCCAAAGGCATCCATGGTGTGAAAAAGGCTAGGAACTCCAGCTGCAAAGGAAAAGAGAGAAGGGGAAGTTTGCACCGTGGAGATGGGAATGTGGGGTCTGGAGAACACTGCGTTTGAGGACATGGGAGAGGTTTCTGTGTGGCGGTGCTGCAGGCGCAGAGAGGAGACTTTGAGAGCCAGGTCCCTGAGGAGGCTGGAGCTATTGGGATGCAGGGCTCAGGTGGAGGGATTAACCACAGGAAGGAAACTTTTCCCACAATAAAAGGGAGGAAAGGATGAGTGTAGATAAAAATAAGTGTTTTAGTGGGGTGGCAGTGGGGGGCAGGAAGTTGAGGGGGCTTCTGACTGATGACTTCTATTTTCACTGTCAAGTAGGAGTGAAGTTATCTGCTGAGAGTGAGAATGACAGGGGAGGTGATAAGGTAGGGAACCGAAGAAGGCTGACAAGGACGAGCAGAGGGACCACAGGCCCACCACCCGGTTGTCATGGCAACACTTTGCGTGGGTGTGCACTGTCTCCGGCTGCGTTCAGCTGCTCAAGTGTAGGAGTCAAAGGGCAGAAAGGCAGCTAAAGCCAGGGCTGGGGTTTTACCAGGAGGATGGGGTGAAGATCAGGGGACTAGAGGAGGGATGACCCAGCTTGTCCAGAAGCTGTGTGGAAAAGGGTGTGCAGCTAGGAAGGCGCGGCTAGCTTGGAGTAAAATCCACCTATCAACATTAGGAAGACGAATGGGACAAAAGGAAGGAGAACGTGGAGGTACCGGAAATAGTGGCGCGAGAGGGAGCCGGTCAAGTTTAAGTTTAAGTAGTTCACTGGATGGCAAGTACTGAGGTCCATCCGTTGTATGGGTGACAAGGAGAGAAGTAGTAAAGGGCATGAGAGGTGAGGAGGTCAAGTCCAGCCAAGACCATCCATATGGATCTAAAAGTCACCTAGGAGGAAGGTGAAGCTTGGAGTGGAGGGTCTGGAGGATGTGGAGGAGTGATTTAGAAATAGGTAGATGATTGGAGCAAGTGGTAGAAGAATCTGATGGTGGTGGATAACATGGGTCTCAAAGGAGGAGGAGGGCCTTTTCAGCAAGGTACAATAGTAATTGTCTAAAAGTAGCAATAAGGAGCTAAAGGAATACCTATCTACCATGAGGTGGAGAATGGGGATCCATGTTCCTGCTGTGTAGCCAGGACTTCAAGAACTAACTAGCTTTTATGGAAGAGCCCAGAGAGAATCAGACAGTTGTGGACCAGACCTGATCTAGGACAGTGGCTTCCAATCCCACAAGATAGTCCCCTCCCATACCCCACCCCAACCTGGAAGCATTTGCAAACCGGCAGAGGCCTATTTGGTTTCATCACAGTAGTGGGGGTGGGGGATCCCGGCATTTGGTACCTAGAGATCAGAGATGCAGTGTCCTGCAAGGGTGCAGGAGAGCCCCACAGTGATGAACCGTCTTGCCCAAAATGCCCATAGTGCATCCCATACACTTTACGGATGAGGAAGCTAGGATTCAGAGAGCTGAGATGTGTACTTAGGTTTTGGAACTTCTCTAGTTTTGATATTATATTAAGATCTGTGTGTATGTCTGAGGTTACTGTGGTAATTAATGTTGGTTGGCGAATCCAGCCCCCTCTCCCTAGTCACCTCTCAATGATGGGTGTACGGTTGCCTCTGTTCTTGCCTGTGGAAGGTAAAGAGAAGTCATGGAGCAAGACTCCTGGGGCAACTTTTTTCAAAAAGGCAAGTGCAGCTGGAGGCCCCTGCCTCTTTTGCTCTGCTCCTAGTCTTCTGCTTGGAACTTGGTCCAGCCACCATCTTGTACCCATGAGCACCAAGGCCACACATGAGTGATGGTGGGACACAAAGACAGGCCAGGTATCCCGGGTGGCTTCCTAATAGATGCCCCAACCCTGGACTGCCCACCTGTGGACTACCAAGTGAGAAAAACAAACTATACTATTCGTGTAGCCTACCTTTAATTGAATGTTCTGTTAACTGCCACTGAATGTATTTCTGCCTGATGGAATCGTAGGGCCAGTTAGCAACAGCTGAGGCTAAACCCACGTTTTCTTTTTTTTTTTTTAAGATTTTATTTATTTATTTGACAGAGAGAGACACAGCGAGAGAGGGAACACAAGCAGGGGCAGAGGGAGAGGGAGAAGCAGGCTTCCCGCTGAGCAGGGAGCCTGATGCGGGGCTTGATCCCAGGACCCCGGGATCATGACCTGAGCTGAAGGCAGCTGCTTAACAACTGAGCCACCCAGGCGCCCGTAAACCCACGTTTTCTGTCTCACAATCTAATAGCCTTCCCTTGACAGCAGTGGCTCTCAAAATGTAGTTTCCAGACAAGCAACAACCGCATTGCCTGGGAACTTGTTAGAAATGAAGAATTTCTAAACTTCTAAATCAGAAACCCAACAATCTGGTCTAACAAGCCCTTCCTCCGGGTGATTCTCACTCACCCATTTGGAGAGGCACTGATCTCTAGCTGTGCGGCTCTCCCTTGGCATCATCTGGAGGCTCGTGAAAATACATCAGCTCACATCCCACCCCAGATCCACTGAATGGAATCTGTATTTTCAGGAGATCCCTGGGTTATCTGTATGCGCGTTAAAGTGTAAGGAGCACTGCTCTGCAGTATGCTTAATTGAGTCTTTTTATTTCTCTTATTGAAGCCAGAGCGTTAAAAAGCAACATAACTGACCAGGCTGAAATTAAACACTCAGGATCCAGCCAATGCACTTCACATCAAAAAATCTAAACATTTTAAAATTAAAAAGATACAGTCCACAACTGAACTTTCAAAGGTTTGATTTTGGAAGTTTAAAAACATAAAAAGCAGCAAGTATCCTGTGATTACAACCTACGTGCTTCGCAACTGATTTTTTTAAAATATATTTTTTAAAGATTTTATTTATTTATTTATTTGACAGAGAGAGAGAGAGAGAGAGAGACAGCAAGAGAGGGAACACAAGCAGGGGGAGTGGGAGAGGGAGAAGCAGGCTTCCCACTGAGCAGGGAGCCTGATGTGGGACTCGATCCCAGGACCCTGGGACCATGACCTGAGCCGAAGGCAGACGCTTAATGACTGAGCCACCCAGAAGCCTCTTTATATTGATTTTAAACAAAAAACGTATCCCAAGTATAAATTTGAGAATATTCTTTTAGGATTCTCTCTCACTCTTTTTTTTTTTTTTTTAAGATTTTATTTATTTGAGACAGAGAGATAGGGGGAGAGAGAGAGACCATGAGCAGGTTAGAAGCAGAGGGAGAAGGTGAGGGAGAAGCAGACTCTGATCCATGTCGTTTGTGCTTCTGTGCCTTCACAGGTTTTTCTTTTTCCAATGAAATTTAAAAACATCTCCAATGTGGTAAGATACAATATTTCCTACGACTACTTTAATGTGTTGTTATATTTTATAAATTGATCTCTTCAAGCGTCTGGGATTGAGTTATCATTCTTTTATTTTCTAGAGCTTCCATTGTTTTTATATGTATGTTGAAATTTTTGGTCTATTTTCTCTCTACTAATGTTTATTATGCTATCAATACATCCCTCCAGCTATGCCAGGCTAGGGTATTTGGCTAATTAAAACTATTTAGGTACGGCATAACATATAGAGATGTCCAACTACTCACTATGTTGTAGACTTGAAACTAATGTTAACACTGTGTGTCAACTATAGTCAAATAAAAATTTTTTTATTTTTATTTTATTTTATTTTTTTTAAAGATTTTATTTATTTGAAAGAGAGAGAGTGAGAGAGAGCACATGAGGGGGGAGGATCAAAGGGAGAAGCAGACTCCCCGCTGAGCAAGGAGCCCGATATGGGACGCGATCCCGGGACTCCAGGATCATGACCTGAGCCAAAGGCAGTCGCTTAACCAACTGAGCCACCCGGGCGCCCCAAATAGAATTTTTTTAAAAATAAGACTATTTAGGAGGTTATTAAAAATTAACTTTTTAAAAAAAGATTTATTTATTTGAGTGAGAGAGAGCACAAGTGGGTGGGGGGAGGGGAAGGGTAGAGGGAGAAGCAGAGACTCCCCACTGAGCAGGGAGCCTGACAGAGGGGCTCCATCCCAGGACCCTGAGATCATGACCTGAGCCAAAATCAAGGGTTGGATGCTTTAATGGACTGAGCCACCCAGGTGCCCCTAAAAATTAATTTTCGACAAGGTTTTAGTCTGCTGCTAAATTGGTTTGTTAAATCAACATGACAAAGTTCTAAGAATAGTTACTGAGCAATCTAATTGCAATTTGGAAGGTCCAGCCCTATGTTCATCTTTTAGTACTTCTGCTGTTTTAAGGTTTATAAACCCAATGTGTATAATCTCTATACCCAATGGGGGCTTGAACCCACAACCCCGAAATCAAGAGGTGAATACTCTACCGACTGAGCCAGCCAGGCACTGCTCACCTTTTAGCGCCTCTTATGAATAGTTTTTTTTTTATGTTCAGTTAGCCAACATATAGTACATCATTAGTTTTTTTTTTATTTTTTATTGTTATGTTAATCACCATACATTACATCATTAGTTTGTGATGTAGTGTTCCATGATTCGTTGTTTGTGCATAACACCCAGTGCTCCACGCAGAACGTGCCTCTTTAATACCCATCACTAGGCTAACCCATCCCCCCATGCCCCTCCCCTCTAGAACCCTCAGTTTGTTTTTCAGAGTCCATCGTCTCTCATGGTTCGTCTACCCCTCCGACTTACTCCCCTTCATTCTTCCCCTCCTGCTATCTTCTTCTTTTTTTTTTTTTAACGTATATTGCATTATTTGTTTCAGAGGTACAGATCTGTGATTGAACAGTCTTGCACAATTCACAGCGCTCACCATAGCACATACCCTCCCCAATGTCTATCACCCAGCCACCCCATCCCTCCCACCCACCCCCACTCCAGCAACCCTCAGTTTGTTTCCTGAGATTAAGAATTCCTCATATCAATGAGGTCATATGATACAAGTACGTCATTAGCTTTTGATGTAGTGTTCAATGATTCATTATTTGCACCCAGTGCTCATTACAACACGTGCTTCCTTAATACTCATCACCCGGCTACCTCCTCCCTCCACCCGCGTCTTTTCTGTAACCCTCAGTTTCTTTCCCCGGACTTCTTTTTTTGTTTGTTTTTTTTAATTTAATTTTATTATGTTATGTTAATCACCATACATTACATCATTAGTTTTTGATGTAGTGTTCCATGATTCATTGTTTGCGTATAACACCCAGTGCTCCATTCAATACATGCCCTCTTTAATACCCATCACCAGGCTAACCCATCCCCCCGCCCCCCTCCCTTCTGTAACCCTCAGTTTCTTTCCCTGGACTTCTTAGGAATAGTTTTTGTTTGCTTGTTTCGGAGCTCCTGTTTTCTTAGTCCTGGCCGGCCTGCCCCTCTGGCTTCTCACCTCTCCAGTTTAAGACTAGCTGTTGACCTGAGGGACTTCAGGTCTCAGGCGATCCCTTTGACCGTTCTGAGCATTCCCGAGTGAAAAGTCCCTTCCCTGATTTGCTTTGTCACCGCCTATGAATTAGGGATAGAAGGACGTCAGCGAGTGTATTTTCTGGATTGATCCAGACCAAACAGGCTGAAGCAGTTCTCCCTGGTTGAATCACCCTGTCATCAAATAAGGAGCTGATGAACCAAGGAGCCTGGAAACGACCTGTGTCCACTTCCTCGGGCCATAGCACCTCCGTGGCTCAGAAACCATGCATGGCTTAAGGTGGTTTTCTGTGAATCACAGGTTGAAGTAGAGTTATTCTCAGTTGACATCTTTGTGACATGTTTCCTCTTCCCTGGTGTATTTTAGAAGCGTCTGAGGGTACAGAGAAAAAGATCGTGGACTCTGGTAGCCTTTGCTTTGTTAATGTAGAGAGGCCTTTTTTTCTTTTCTTTCTTTTTTGAAAGATTTTATTTTTAGGTAATCTCTACACACAACCTGGGGCTCGAACTCACAACCCTGCGATCGACAGTCATAAGCTCCCCCAATTGAGTCCCCTAGGCACCCCAAGGTGCCTCTTTTTCTTTTTTTAAGGAAGAAATAAAACTGTCTTTATTTACAGAAGATGTAAAGCATGATTGTACGCAGAAAGTCCTAAGGAATATACAAAAAGCTACTCGAACTAATAAGTGAGTTTAGAAAGGTTACAAGGTACACACAAGTCCATTGCAATTTTTAATTTGAAAAAACTTTTAAATTATTTTTTAATGTGGTAAAATATACATAATGTAGAATTTACCATTTTAATCATTTTTAGGTGAACAATTTAGTGTCATTAAATACATTCACACTGATGCACAACCATCAAGATGGCTTCTTAACACAAAAATTTTGATCAATAAATATATATTATACATATGATGTATATATGAATTAAAAATGGAATGGAGAAGCTGTGTGCCCTACCTGCATTTCTATTTCAAGACAGAACAAAATGTAAGAATTGAATTTTACGTATAACGAATTTACCAGGCAGTTCGCATGTGGCAGTATGAGATTCCCACTATCTTGGCAAGACAGGAAAAAAACTAATAAATATTTTAATGGGAGAGGACACACTTTATTCTATGTAAAATAATAACCTCTACCAGGTTCAAACATTATAACATCAAAATATATTTATTGTAGTAAATACAGAAAATACAGGTAAGCAGAAAAAATAACCTAGAAGGATGGATATTATTGATAGCTGGTGCATGAGTTAATCATAAGCCACAATTAGCAGACTTTTGTTCAACAGCATCTTGGGGTGACTATTGAGTTTCCGGCAATAAGATATCAATAGGTTTTATTTCTGGCTTTGTTTGAAAGAAAACCTTATGAGGGATTCATTCTATGTGTGTCTGGTTTGGATTTTCCCCTCCCAAATGACATGTTTGTTTCATCAGCTGGTAAAGCATATGTATGGCACAAGTATACCTAATGTCTTTGCTGACCTTTGAATTGGAAGGGACTTGATTTGACCAAGTGTCATTTACACTCCTAGGTGATCACTGGGATTGAATAGTGCAAAAGTCTGATAAAGAGAATCTGGCTTCTATTCACTCTGAAAGAGAGGTGTTAGTGCCAAGTGGTAAAGTGCCAATAGTGAACTCCTTATCTGTACTAGTGGAGGGCTGGGATTGCACACATAGCCCTGGAGCAGAATATCCAAATGGCTTCTGTGTCCTTTTGGAATGCAGCACGATCTAAGAATAACAGACTCTTTGATTAAGAAGTCCAACTCCCTTATTTTTACAAACCCCCATGCCCCTAGTCAGACACAGTTTCCCCCCTCCCAGCTTTCCTCTCATACCTTGTCCAACCTCCATTATTGTCCTGATCATGCAGCAAAGGAGTCATTTACATTAACACATAAACAATAGAGTGAGACATTCTTCAGCTGGACTGTATCTTTCTCATCTTTGTTGTCTTCAGCACTTAGCACAGTGCCTGGAACTTACTAGCTTCTCAACAAGTATTTGTTGAGTGAATGAATGATGAAACCAAGGCCCAGGGACAGGAAGTGACCTGCCTAAGATCATAAGTCTAGTTAGTAATGTTCTGAGAGGTAGGTTATGATAACACTTTAATTACATTGCATTACTTGAAAGCACACGGTAAGAGGCCAGAATTGGACTGGATCTTGGAATAAAATTCTGGTGCCTGGTTATTCACAGAACTGGAAATTCATGTGATAGTCCACAGCATCAAGAGTTGACTCTGAGGTCCATCTCAAGAGGTGTTTTTGGTACCTGAGAGTTTTGCTTTTCTTGCTAACACTCTATCAGTTAGAATGATGGGTACATGTTTGTGGTGAGGAGGAAGGCACCTTGGTTGTCTTTCCCGTGATTGGGAAAGGCTAGAATGGGAGAAGTCCCCAATCTATTGAAACGCACGGAGACCTCTTCCCATACCTGGGGTCCACAGACCCTTATTTATATTATCAGTCAGTCTTTGTTAGAAATATGTAATCATTGGGCACCTGGGTGGCTCAGTTGGTTAAGCGACTGCCTTCGGCTCAGGTCATGATCCTGGAGTCCTGGAATCGAGTCCCACATCGGGCTCCCTGCTCAGCAGGGAGTCTGCTTCTCCCTCTGACCCTCTTCCCTCTCGTGCTCTCTATCTCTCATTCTCCCTCTCTCAAATAAATAAAATCTTAAAAAAAAAGAAATATGTAATCATTTTTGGCAGAGGTTGGGGAAGGCTGGTGGCAACGTGTGTGTGTGTGTGTGTGTGTGTGTGTGTGTGTGTGTGTGTGTGATGAATATTTAGTTTTGTGCCAAGATCAAGGCTGTTTTGTTGTTGTTATTTTTGAGGCAGAGAGGGTTGGAGTATCAGATGAGATATCAGATGAGAATGTTTGGCCTTTGAGGAGGTCAGAGTGACCCAAAAAAGGTAATCTGGCCAGTGGCTGGGTGGCAGTCCCCATTAAATTTGGCAGAGTCCAACCTGAAGGTGTGCTCTGGGAGATCTGCTCCAGGGAGCCCTCAAGATGCTGACTCTGGCTCTTCTGAGTGATGGCTGGAGTGCGTGTGTGCATGTGTGTGCAGGTGTGTGTGTGTGAGAGAGAGAGAGATGAAGGGAGAAGAAGGAAGAATAGAGAAGGTGTAGCTCAGCAGACCCAGGAGAGGTCCTTTTCATCCACTAATCCTAGGTGACAAGGTGAGCATCAAAGTCACCTACCTGGCTTGCCTGGATGGCCGTAGGGAAAAGTGTGTAAGGTCCAGGCTAGGCTCAGGTGGGAGTGTATTGGGGTGGGCAAGGGAGAGGCCTGTGTCAGTCTCAGACAGGAGCTGCTGCCTTAGTTGGTCCTTATGAGCCTGCTGCCTCAGCTAGGTGGACAGGTGAGGACAGCACCTGGCTGGACCTCACAGATGAGGTTGACCAACTTGTGTTCCCACATCCTTTGGAGGCCTTTATGCCTACAGAAAACAAGTAGGGAAGAATTAAGCTGAAGCTCTCACCGGTGCTTCTGACTACCTTCTCTTTAGAAATGTCATCATTTCTTGCCATCAGGAATTGTTAGTATTGGCTTGGGGTCTGAAGGATGGGCTTTATGAGTCAAGAATTCTGTGAAATTGTTTTCAAATCCATATGTCTATTTTTTCTGGGGAGGTTCATAGCAGATTCTCAAAGAGATCCAGGAATCAGCAAAGGTTAAGAACCATTGGTGTAGGGCACAGCCAAAGGAATGCGTGCATTTATAGGGCCCTTGTTCACATGAGAGGGATATAAATGAATGGAATATGACAGTGTAATAATTATCAGTTTGGTGGCTCAGGGCCTGTGGATTAACAGCTGTTGTATCATCCGACAATAGTAGTAATCCAGAGGCATGTCCACACACATGGGTTAGAGGTAGTGGTCAGAAACGTGCTGAATGAGCAGGGGACCCCTGCAATGCCTACAATACTGTGTGTCCAAAGGAACACAGATGGTTGGAATAGACCAGTCACTGTGGGGAGATCCCCGAACATAACTGGACGGAGCAGACAGAGTGTTATTGTCCTCTTAGGATTGATTCAGTTTATATAAGAGGGCCAGGTCATAAGGATTTCCAGGGGCCACACGAGACTTCAGTTAAGTTTGCTCCCTGGCTCTGAGTGGGGGACCCCCTTAACTGTATTGCCTATGGTTATGACCTAGAAGCAGAGGTAGTAGTCTGGCCTTCATGGGCCCCTACACACTATTATGTTCGTCTCCACTCATCCTTTTCATGAACCTCAGGGAACCTGGTATTTTTTCATACCATCCCTATAAGTTGGTGCTCTCTGTGACTCTTTTCTATCCTTGGGGTCCAGGCCAACGGGCTACTCAGAATAGTGCCTTTTCTAGAACCAGAATCTAAGTAGGTAAGGGAAGGTTTTGGGGAGCATTTCCCTCTAGGTTCAGGAATCCTAAGCAAGGATGGCCCATAAAGGGAGTGGGAGTCCTCAGAGAGAACTGCAGGTTAGGGAAAGGAAGATAGATTGTCTTCAAGCCTTGGGCAAGATTTGGGGGTGTTTGGCCCAGTGTTTTCCTCATTGGCCCTGCTATAGTTTGGTGGTCCCCTGAGGCTCTCTCTTACTCCTCACCACCTCCTCCCTGCCATCTCTTGACAGTGGCTGTGCTCCTGGACCAAGACGAGCTACCACAGGGTAGTTTTAGAGGAACACATCCAGTAGGCAACTTTGTTTTACCCCATGGATGACCTTCCAGCTGTGCAGGTTCTGACCCCTCCCTCTTCCCAGCTCCCTTTGCAGGTCAGGTCTTGAGACTGCCCTGCCCTCCGCTGATTATACGTTCTGGTGTGGCTGTCTACAGATCCAGTTCATGATTCATAATGATTATTTGATATTGTAGGAAGTAAGATACTCATTGTCACTAGTCTGTTTCCATTCAGGTGTTAATGGGATATTGTATCATGTATCCATTGGGAATATTTCCAAAGGATCAAATATCAGAAATTCAGCAACATCATGCCATTTGGTTCCTTGACACCATAGCTGCTCTGTGTAAGAATCTTGGGATATTTTTTCTTATGTCATGCATAAAAGGAATTGAAAAAATTCATTTCTAAAGGTGCAGAAATGACATCTCTTCCCCCTCCCACCCCCCACCTTTTCCCTATCTTTGAAAACTGATGAGGATTAAAGTCATAATATTCCTGATCTATAGGCCAATGTGGTGAACACATGAATTTATCCTGGAGTACACTATGATCTGATTGTGTGGCAAGTCTTCTATTTATTTTATTTATTTTTTTTAAGATTTTGTTATTAAGTAATCTCTACACCCGACCTGGGGCTCGAACTTATGGTCCCAAGATCAAGAGTCACATGGTCTACAGATTGAGCCAGCCAGGTGTCCCGCATGTGGCAAGTCTTTTCATGTCTTCTTGTTAAAGGAGAGGCAGGGAAGAGAAGCTGACCTTGACATCATTCTCTCATTCTCAACAGCTCCAATGTCCTAGGACTTGTGGTAGTTATCAGGGATATAGAGATAAAAGATGCTGTCCCAGCCCACAAGAAATGCATTGGCCAGTGGGGAAGACAGGGAAGTGAACCATTAATTGGAATATAAGGGGTAATTGCTTGGAGAGCAGGAGCAGAGTGCAAATATCCCTGAGGAAGGTCACTGCTTCTTCCAGTGGAAAAGCAGTAGCCCCTCATTGTTTTACTATTGTTTTCAACCACTGTTATATTTTTATCAGAAAAAAAAAAGATTTTCCATGTAGATAAGTGAATTTCCCAGAAAACCAGGCTTATGTCTCTAGGTCCCATAACTTAAAACATTTAAAAATTATTTTGGGAGCGCCTGGCTGGCTTGGTTGGTAGGGAATGTGACTTTTGATATCGGGGTTATGAGTTCAAGTCCCACAATGGGTGTAGAGATTACTTAAAAATAAAATATTTAAAAAAACTTTAAAAATTATTTTTGGTGGGAATATTTGTAAAATGTATTCTTCACTCCTCTCTTTCCTTAAGTGGAATATACTGAATGAAATTCAATCTTTTCAAAAAAAAAAAAGAAATTCAATCTTTTCTTGTTGACTCAAGGCATGGGCATGAACATTAACCTTGGCATCTGGCTAAGCTGCCTACGGACTCCTTTGGAGGTGTGTTCACCCTTAAGCCAGATGGTCCCCTCCTTATGGCTTTTTGTCATTTTTCTGTCTCTTTTCTCCTTATCAGGGTGATAGCCCAGGTCCTAACTGCTTTTACTTTAAAGTCCCTAGTACCCTTAGGGGCGCCTGGGTGCCTCAGTTGGTTAAGCATCTGCCTTTGGCTCAGGTCATGATCTTAGGGTCCTGGGATTGAGCTCTGCATCGAGCCCTGCATCGGGATCCCAGCTTGGCAGGGAGTCTGCTTCTCCCTCTCCCTTTGCCCCTCCCTCCTGCTTGAGCCCTCTCACTCTCAAATAAATAAATAAAATCTTAAAAAAAAAAAAGAACTCTAAAAAAAGTCCCTAGTACCCCTCTCCTTTCTCCTTGCAAATTTGTGTTAATCTAAGAATTTGTACATCTAAATAGGTTAGAATTTTGTTTAAGATAAGAGTGGGTAGGGGCACCTGGGTGGCTCAGTTGTTAAGTGTCTGCCTTCGGCTCGGGTCATGATCCCAGGGTCCTGGGATCGAGCCCGCATTGGGCTCCCTGCTCAGTGGGAAGCCTGCTTCTCCCTCTCCCACTACCCCTGCTTGTGTTCCCTCTACACTGTCTCTCTCTATAAAAAAAAATAAATAAAATCTTTATTAAAAAAAACTCTCATTCTTAAAAAAAATAATAAAGAATGAGTTATGTTTGGAGGATGTTAAGAAAACAGAAGTTCTTTATTATTTTCTACCTATAGAAATAGATTTATGAAGTTCAGGCCATGATGTGTAACTGAATGTAGCATCTAATTGCTTGTGTAAGAGATTATGCAACTTGGGGCACCTGGGTGGCTCAGTCATTAAGCGTCTGCCTTCGGCTCAGGTCATGATCCCAGGGTCCTGGGATCGAGCCCGCATTGGGCTCCCTGCTCAGTGGGAAGCCTGCTTCTCCCTCTCCCACTCCCCCTGCTTGTGTTCCCTCTACACTGTCTCTCTCTATAAAAAAAAATAAATAAAATCTTTATTAAAAAAAACTCTCATTCTTAAAAAAAATAATAAAGAATGAGTTATGTTTGGAGGATGTTAAGAAAACAGAAGTTCTTTATTATTTTCTACCTATAGAAATAGATTTATGAAGTTCAGGCCATGATGTGTAACTGAATGTAGCATCTAATTGCTTGTGTAAGAGATTATGCAACTTGGGGCACCTGGGTGGCTCAGTCATTAAGCGTCTGCCTTCGGCTCAGGTCATGATCCCAGGGTCCTGGGATCGAGCCCCGCATCAGGTTCCATGCTCTGCAGGAAGCCTGCTTCTCCCTCTCTCACTCCCACTGCTTGTGTTCCCTCTCTCACTGTGTCTCTCTCTGTCAAATAAATAAATAAAATCTTTAAAAAAAAGAGAGATTATGCAACTCACTTATAAGTCACCAGTTCTTAAGTTAGCTACAGGGAAATTGGCCTTTTCTAATTATCTTGAAAGAATCAGAGTTATATGCAGATGTGAAATTGCCTTATGATTGCCTTACTTAACCTTACCATTGAACCCAAAGCAGTATTTTGTTTCAACCGTGTTTAAATTCTTTTAAAAGGGCAAGCCTTTATATCTGTTGTAGATTGTTGCATCAATGGCAACAATCTAATGAATTCTGTCTCCCAGAATTCATGCCCTTGTGTAGCTCCCTCCAGAATTGACTCTGGGCTTGACCATAAAGCTTGCCTTGGCCGACAGGCATGACACAAGCCCAGGAGGGTAGTGTTTGCACCCTGGGGTTTGTCCTTTTGGAACACTGTCCCGGACTGCTATGCAAGGAAGCAGCTCTTGTCCACTGGAAGTTGGGAGGTCATGAGGAGGAGAGCTGAGGCTCCCTACCCAGCACTGATTGCCAGACATGTGAATGAAGCCAACTTGGACTTTCCACCTGTCCCAGCCATCTGTAATGGCCCAAGTAAGCCAGAGGGGACCCGCAGAAAAATTGCCCAATCAACTCACAAAATCAAGAGAAACGGTAAGTCACTGTTTTATGCCTCTATGTTTTGCAGTGGATTTTATGCAGCAATATATAACAGAAACAATGTCCTTTTACATTATTCCAGTTTCACTTTAAAGGCAGGCTGAGATAAAATTCTAAACAAGGGGTGGATGGTTTACTTAAATTGCTCTATGGGAGATGGAAAAAATTGTACACATGGAATGGAAGGGCTTATTTCGATCTGCTGGTAAAGTAAACTTTAAGTTAATAAATAAGACAGTTTAAAATCCACCAGATCTTTTTCCAATTCGAAATTTGTTGGATCACACTATTATAAATATTATGGTATATGTTATAAATTCTTTTCAAGAGAATTTTCTCATAAAAGTAATGCGTTCTCAGGGCATCTGGCTGGCTCAGTCGGTGGAGCTATGCGATTCCTGATCTCAGGGTCATGAGTTCGAGCCCCTTTTTGGGTATAGAGATTACTTAAAAATAAAATCTTTTTTTTTAAGATTTTTTAATTTATTTATTTGACAGAGAGATACACAGTGAAAAAGGGAACACAAGCAGGGGGAGTGGGAGAGGGAGAAATAGGCTTCCCACTGAACAGAAAGCACGATGGGCTCAATCCCAGGACCCTGGGATCATGACCTGAGCCAAAGGCAGATGCTTAACGACTGAGCCACCCAGGTCCCCCTTAAAAATAAAATCTTAAAAAAAAAAAGGCAATGCGTTCTCACTGAAGAAAAATAGAAACGGTTGAAAAATTGTGAGGCGAACGTGATAACCACTACACTACGGAAACCGGCCGAAACAGTTGAAAAATTGTAAAATGAAATAAAAAATAATTAAGCATTATCTAACAACCTATTGGTAATCATTTCTGTGTATTTTCTTGTAGCATTTTTTCTGTGCTCCATTTAATACTTTTTCGTATTTAATTCAGGCTGCAGGGGGAAGGTGAGTATGGCTATTAAAGTGAGTCATAAGATGGTGGAGAGAGTCCTGCACTGTTGGTACAATAAGGTGTCTCGATTACGGTAGTGGTTACAGGAAGGTAGACATGTGGTAAAATTGCATAGAGCTGCACACACAAATGAGTGAACTATATATAGCATCCTATACAGGCATAGGCTCTGTGGATTGTAGCAGCATCAATTTCCTGATTTTGATATCGTACTACAGTTACAGAAGTTAATATGGGGGATGGGTGAAGGGTGCAGGAGACCTCCTGTACATTGCCTTGCACTTTCCTGTAAATCTATCATTATTTCAAAAAAGAAAATCAATCTGTAGCTAGAGTCTTACGCCCTACATTTCCCCTTTATATGTATTATATTATATATGTGATATATATCTTCTTTCATTTTTAACAGAAAGAGAAGGTCCAAGTTTCATATCCACATGTCTTGATTGTTCTCAAAAATGAACCAAAAAAGCTCTCTTGATATATTTGAGTTAACTGTTAAGAAGAGGGTACATATTTTATTTTTTTTAAGAATTTTTAAAATTTATTTTTAAGATATTTATTTGAGAGAGAGAGACAAACAGAGAAAGCAAGTGAGAGCATGAGTTGGGGGAGAGGGAGAAAGAGAGAGAAGCACACTCCCTCCTGAGCAGGGAATCCAACACAGGGCTCAATCCCAGGACCCCGGGATCATGACCTGAGCCAAAGGCAGCCGCTTCACTGACTGAGCCACCCAGGTGCCCCTTAAAAAATTTTTTTCAGGGTACATATTTTTTTAAAGATTTTATTTATTTATTTGAGAGAGAGCATGAGAAGCGGAAGGGTCAGAGGGAAAAGCAGACTCCCCGCCGAGCAAGAAGCCCGATGCGAGACTCGATCCCAGGACTCTGGGATCATGACCTGAGCTGAAGGCAGACGCTTAACCAACTGAGCCACCCAGATGCCCTGAGGGTACATATTTTCAAATCTATGATTTGTTGGAACTTAATTCTTGCCAGATTGCCTGAACATTCTATGGAACACATGGGGTTGTATTGAGAGTATTATAAAAGGAAATTACACGACTAAAATACAATGGTAAGACTAACAAAATAACGTGAAATTATGCATGTGGTGGACTGGGAACAGAAAGGGGATTGTCGTGGTTGAACATGGCAGGAGGCCCCGGGGGTGCCCGGTCAGGAATGATCTGTGAGGGCTTTGCGGGAGGAAGAAAGTGGGGCAGTCTGCTGAGCAGAGCTGGTCTGGGGCAGCTCAGGACAGGGCAGGGCAGGCCATGGTACCTGAGAACAAAATGTTAAAAAGCAGGCCCTCTGCACAGGCAGCAGTCTCTAAGAATCCACCTTTATTATTTTTAAAGATTTTATTTATCTTTTTGAGAGGGAGAGAGAGAGAGAGAGCACGAGCAGGGGGGAGGGACAGGGAGAGAGGGAGAAGCAGGCTCCCCACTGAACAGGGAGTGGGGCTCCATCCCAGGACCCTGGGATCATGACCTGGGCCGAAGGCAGACGCTTAACTGCTTAACCCACTGAGCCACCCAGGGGCCCCTAAGAATCCACCTTTAGGAAGGAGCGGCAAAATGTAGGCTAGAGTTCTGATATCAGATTCTGCTAAATACCAGTTTGCAGAAAGAGTTGGGGAACAGGAGGGAATAGAACGCAGGGGTGGGGGCAGGGGTATGGTGTCATTTTGGGTGAAAAGTCCAGAAAGGGCAGGCGGGTGGCTGTAGCTTCCCAGCTGGCCTTCAGGGGTTCCCCTTTGCTCGGAGAATAAAGTCCAAACTCTATGGCATAAAAGGCTCTGCATGACCTGTCTGGTCTTGGAATATCAACCTGACCTTGTCTCCTGCTGCTTCCCCAAATGCACCTTCTGGGCCTTTGCAGTTTCCAGGCCTCCTGGCGCCCTCAGGTCCTTTTCCCTTTGCCTACCATGCTTTCCCTCTGGATGTCAACACATTAAATGCTCCCCTGCACACAAGGCCCTGTCGGTTTCTCTCTGGGAAGCCTTCTGTCATACCTGGGTTGGGCCATGACCCCTTTTCTCTGCCTTTGGCCTTCCCTCGGCCCCAAGTGGGCTGTGGTGACCTCATTTGCCTGGTGTGAGCTTTCCCTCCCCAGCTGACAGGAAGGGGGTGGCTGAGCCGCAGAAGAGAAGTAAACTCCATCTCATGCTTCCCTGCCCGCAAGGACCTTAGCACATGCTATAGCCCCTCAACCTTCTCGTATGTCTCCACTTGGAAAGCTTTCCTCAGAATTCAAGACCCTGAAGGATGATCGTTCCTCTGTGTGACTCTCACACTGGCCTCCCATAGTCTTTCATTCTTGCTAACACTCAGTAAATATTTACTGAGCACACACTGTTGCGATCCTGCTGATGTGTGCTTACCACCTTAACTGTCACTTTGCTGCACAGGTGTCTTGGGCTGTGAATTTCTTGACATTCAGGACCTTAGCTTACACACCTAAGAATCCCCAGTTCCTGGAAAGGGTTCAGGCCCACAGTAGGTCTTAATGTATTTGTTTTAAAAAGGGATGCATGGGGTGTCTGGAGGGCTCCGTCGGTTGAGTGTGTCTGACTCTTGATCTCAGCTCAGGTCTTGATCTCAGGGTCGTGAGTTCAAGCCCTGCCCCACACCCAGCATGGAGCCTCGTTAAAAAATAAATGTGACTACAAATAAATACAAATTAAAAATGAATACGCTTTATTATAAAAGAAATTGGTTTCCAAGAAATTCCTAAATCCTTAAGGCTGGAAGGCACATTGAAGGTCATCTCATCCATCTCCTAGGACTCGACTGTTCCAGGCTAGTCATCATGCAGAACTTGCTTGCCTGAGTTCAGTGAAGGGGGACTTACAGTCCATGTGGCCTCTCATTTCACCTGAGGACAGCAGCAACCATGTGGATGTTCTTCCTGCTGCAGAGCTGCAACCTGCCCCTTCATAGTTCCCTCCACCAGGCCCATTCTTCTCCCTGGAGGGTCACAGTAGATGCCCTTCACTCCAGCAGTTGACAGCCCACCATATATGTGGCAGCTAATGCATCTCTTCCTAAGTTTTCTCTCTCTCCCTTTTTAAAGATTTTACTTGTTTGTTAGAGAGACAGAGAGAGAGGACAAGCAAGGGAAGCAGCAGGCAGAGGGAGAAGCAGGCTCCCCTCTGAGCAAGGAGCCCGATGCGGGACTCGATCCCAGCATCCTGGGATCATGACCTGTGCTGAAGGCAGACACTTAATTGACTGAGCCACCCAG
Source organism: Zalophus californianus (assembly GCF_009762305.2). Taxonomy (NCBI): domain Eukaryota; kingdom Metazoa; phylum Chordata; class Mammalia; order Carnivora; family Otariidae; genus Zalophus; species Zalophus californianus. Next base: position 41,631,898 of record NC_045610.1, on the reverse strand, counting down.
ACATCCCCCTGAGTTTTCTCTACCCAGGGGAGGAAAGACCATTGCCCGGCTGTGTGACCCTGAGCGTCAGTGTCCTTGTTTGTAAAAATCCGGATAAGACAGTACCTAACTATATAGTTGTTGTCAAAATTAAATGAGCTCATATATGTAAAGTGCTTAGAACAGTAGTTGGTGTATATTAAATGCTCAATAATGATTTCAATATTATTTTGTATAATATTTTACCTATAGCACTTAAAATTTTACAACGTATATTTTAAGACATTTAATTAAGAAAACAGAATAACAGGGGCACCTCAGTAGAGCATAAGACTCTTGATCTCAGGGTCATGAGTTCAAGCCCCATGTTGAGTGGGCAGCTTATGTAGTTAAAGAAAAAGGCAGAATAATAAAATATATGATCATGTGCAAAAATTATATTAATATATTATAGATATTCCATTTAAGTTAATTATATATTTCCTACCCCCAATAAAATTGGAAAACCCCTTATGTAGTGTTCATTATGAAGCTGGACGGACAACTTGGTCTCTATTTTTAATGAATGCTTGCTTAATTAATAAACAAAATTAACAACTGTCTACTGGACCTTAATTCAGCCCTGATCACTCATCTATACTGTGTCAAGATTTTCTCATCGTTCTCTGTGGTGTTCCTTCATTTAGGGTGACCAATCATCCCGGTTTTCTCAGGACTGAGGGAATGTGGAAATTTTAGTTAAAACCGAATCTGAGGGGTTCTTGAGACTTGGACCTTTCAGTGCTAAAACCAGGATAAGCTGGTCACCCTATTCATAATTCATAATGGATATTTGAAGGTTGGAGGGACGAACTGCCTACCTCTGGGGTCCATGGCCAGGGTCACTACTCCAGCAATGCCAGAGATACGAGGCAGGTATTTCCAGCTGGGTCTCACTTGGGTATTAGACCTTGATTGACAGAGCCTGCAGCTTTGCAAGAAACTCAATTTTACCAATTCACGCAGCAGCGATCAGGCCCTAGGGCATTTCGTTAAAACTTATAAATGATGGATTAGAAAATCAGAATGTCAATTTAAAATGTTCCCGTTACTTTCCTAGGGCAGCCCCTTACCTGCGCTGTGAGCTCCCGACCCACCCTTGTGCTCAAAAAGTGACAATCCTAAATTCCAGATTCGCTTATACCACTCTCTTTCTATTATAAAGTGCTTCCTGATACCAGATCTCTGTCCCTGGGTCACATCACACGGGTGTCCTGGGGATATTACCCTGAAATGGCTGATTTTCTCTTACTTGTTCAGTAGAGAGGTTCCTGTTCTGGGCGTGAGCAGTCCTTCTCGGCAGCTGCCCGCGCCTCACATCCGGACAGTGACTTGGGCGGCTCACAGTCTCTCGGACCACGGATTGTTCCCCACCAGCACCACCTGCTGCCCTGATTCCCCGAGGCCCTCCTCCCTTTCCACCTGGCCTCCTCACTGCCCTCTAGTTGACACGCTTCGAGGTTTACCGCTGGCCCAGAACTGGGAGGGCTGTGCTGGCACGGGGTGATGGGTGATCTGCAAATAGCCTTGGGGGCAGGGCCTGGCTTTGAAGCTGGCACCGAGGTGTGTCCATGCTGGTAGCGCCTGGCCCTGGGCAGTGGGAAAATGGAGGCGTCTTTGCAGATCCAAGCGCCCCTTTGCCAGGAGGCCCACCTGTGCCGGGTGTTCCCCGCTCGGGGCTGGTGACTGGAGTACTTTTACTCTGGACTACCTGGTGCTTCCCCCCCCTCCCCCCACCCCAGGGGCTCCACACACTTTAACTGGGTCTGGCAAAGGAAGGCCCTGGGCCTGTGGCCACATCCGCCAGCACTCCTGACCGCCACTCAGCACCAGTCACTCACGCAGATACCCCAGGTGATGAGAGGTTGGTCATCAGGGGCAGAGGCGGTAAAGAGAGAGGAGCCGGGCAAGGAGCCCAGTGGTGCAGGGGCCAGAGGTGGAGCCCAGAAGGCACCAGGTGCACGCCGGTTTCCCCTGAAGTCATCCTCTGTACTGGGGCGATAGGCGGCTGCTTGACACCGACCAGGCTGGCTCTCCTGAGTCAGCTTCCTGCGGGCCCTGCAACTGAAGGTGACAAGTTCATGCTTTGGCTGTGGTGGTGACAGGTTAATGGCCTCCCTGCCACCCCTCAGGCAGCCCAGGGCCCAGGCTCTGACTGCCCGTTCTCCGTTCTCTGCCCGTCAGTCCCTTTTGTTCATAAGGGTCTGGCCTAAATGTTTCTCACTGTTCGTATTCAAAGCTTTATTAAAGATAAGGAGGTCCGTGGAAGGAAAAAGTTGTCCTCAGGTTAACAATGAACCAGGAGAAAAAAGAAAATCGTCATTTGCCCAAAGTTCCTGGGTACTCTTCAGCCCCCTTAGGGACTCACAGACACCTTCTTGGGCTGGTCCTTCCCCTGCGTGCTGAGCTCCGCCAGCCCCAATCCTGATCCGTTGGGCTGACCCTCTGGCTTTGGCCCCAGACACCCTGGTGGTGACAGTAATGAGAAGGCAGGCACAGGTCCCCAACTACCCTGCCTTGGGTGCTGGGGACACTTGGTAGGTTTACCTGAAGTCAGCTGAGGCTGGCCCTCCCTCCAACCCTGGGATTGCACCTGCCCCATCTGCACAGGTGTTCAAGGTCCTCACATCCTCTGACAACCATGGGCTCATCCAGTGGCCCCAGAAGACCTCAGGAATGGGATGATTCTATACTAATCCGTAAGATATCACAAAACGCAGGACATGCAATGTTTAGGAATACTGATACCAGCCAGTCAAATCGGGATTTGACTCCAACTCTTGTCATTTACTAGGTGGGAGACCCAGTAAATTAACCACAATTAGTCTGTTTCCTCGTTTATAAAATGGGATTAATAATATCTATCGCTTCATAGAGTTGAATAAAATAATGTGAAGTGCCTAGCATAGTGTCAATATACATGTTTGCTATTGTTACCCAAACCTCACCTTTGGGGTGCATAAGGGCCTAAGAGGGGCCCTGACAATCCACCATGATCTAGAGACAACCTGCTTTGCCCTTGTGATTCTGAAAATTTAGGTCACTACATATTTACTACTTCCTTGCAATCTTCCACCAGGAGTGGAGGGTACTGGCCCTTTAAACTGGAGACGACCTGTACACAGAATTATGGATCCTTAGCTATGGCCCACTTTGGGCCTTGCTTGAAGTCTAGGCTTTGGATTTGGTCTCCTGAGCTGGTTGTCCTGGACTCCAGCTGCCTGGCCAGTGGCTTTCTTGGACTGGCTCTCTGGCACACCCTGCTTACAAGATTAAAGGCACTTGGACCAACTCTGTTGCTTGCCCAGGGCTTGGTGGTGGGGGTGGTGGCCGCAGGCCTGCTACTGTGATGATTAACAGGACACTCTGATGCGGGAACATGAAACTGGTGGCATGATCACCTGATCCAGGGAAGGGTGTGGGGGTGGAACCTGGGACCCAGAATGTCAGGAGAGAGTAAGGTAATATCTGTTGGCCTTTTTACCCTGGAAAGAAATGTCTCACATGAGTGGACCCCACCTACGTTCTCCAAAATGAGGGAGGAGAAGCTAAGGGAGGCATTTGCTCAGAGCTGAAGAGGCTGGAAGTCAGGAAGGACCCTTTCACTGTGATGGAGAAAGAACAAGCATCCCCCTTCCCCAAATCTACAAGCCTTTAAGAGACCAGTGACTTATTATGTCCAGTGCTTTATTAAACATAAATAGTCTCATAAGAGGAGACATAAACATGTCCCCAGGCCAATAGAGAGTACGTGTGTGTGTATTTATGAGGAAGAGATATGTGAGGTCCCTGATAGGTTCTCTGAGGGGCTGGTCAGTCAGGCAGGGCCTGGGCCAACCAGTAAGGCAGATGAGGTCCCCGTCCTGGGGCCCTCACTGCTCCTGGGCGCCCCAGGAGATGTAGTCTGGCCGCGTGGCTGCGTGGTACTCATCGATGAGCTGTTGCACAACCTCCCTGGACGTGTCCAGCTCATCGAAGTTCTCCTTGAAGATGTCCTCCTTGCGGAACTGCTCCAGGAAGGCCTCCCGCTTCCGCAGCTTGTCATACTGGCGACAGGTCCGCTCGAAGAGCTTGGTGTGTGCAGAAAGCAGGGGTCACAAAGAACTCAGAGTAGCAGTATGGCCCAGAGGGCTGGGGAACCAATGCGGGGCAATCCCCACATTAAGAGAGCCAGAAGCAGGGGCAGCAGGAATGTGGAGAGGTGAGGCCCAACCAGGGAAGCGATTATAGGAAGACAGGTGCAAACAGTGAGCCTCACCGAGGAGATGCTGGTGTGGTTGGCCATCATGAGCCCACTGACCCGGTGGGCCGAAGGCAGGTAGGGAGACTTCCTTGACAGGGCCACCTGGATGCTGGCAGGGCCCCAGGGGATGAAGTTGGCCAGCTTCCGTTCCCGGATCCTCTGCAGACTCTTGTGGACCTGGGGGGAGGGGGTGCACACAACACACAACAGTGGTGGTGGTAGCCTCTCCTCTACCCCGTGGGTTCCAGGGGTGGCACGAAGGGGCCTCACCTACCTGGGTGGGGTCCACCTCCCCCTGGATGATGTTGAGGATGGCGATGTAGCAGTGGTTGGTCTGGCGATCCCGGCCTGTGGACACCATCACGTTCTTGGGCTGCAGCAGCCGCCTCATGACATCCAGGACCGTGGTCTTCCTCACGCTGGCCACCTGAGGGGACAGTGGGCCGCAGGGCCCAGGCCGGCACTCAGGGCACAGTCCAATGCCTGAGCCCCATCAGACTCGGGCTAGTGTGGTCTCTTGGGGAAGTGTGTCGAGACGCAGGTCTACACTGAGCCTCTCTGCTGTGGGACCAGGAACCTTAGCCCTCCTCCGCTCAGCAAGGGCATGCCCCTGTGCGGGAGCGTCAGCAGACCCCCCCCGCCCCCAGAGCCCGGGCCCTGCGGGGAGCCAGGGGCAGAGGGGAGAGGAGAGCAGGTCAGCGTGGGGTCGGACAGTCTGCACCAGTCCCCGGGAACAGAGCCTCTGGGGGCCTCAAAGGGCAGCTCCTGGGCCAGCAGGGGGAGAGAAAGGCGAGGGGAGGGCCTGCCGGGGCTGCTCCTACCGACTGGTCCGTGGTGAGCGGGGTGTAGCCCGTCATGAGGAAGTGGAGTCGAGGAGTGGGAATGAGCGAGGCGATGAGGCCTATGAGGTCGTTGTTCATGTAGCCGGGGTAGCGCAGGGTGGTGGTGCTGGCTGACATGATGGTGGACACCTGGGGACAGCAGCGCGTCATGGGCCTCGGTCCCGGGGAGAGGGCTCCCTTCCCGAGACGACACTCCAGTAAGGAGGGGTTCCAGCCCAGAGAGTCCAGGAGTGGGGGCTCACCAGCTGGTTGATCTGGGAGAAAGACGGGTTCTGGATGTGCAGGCGGTCGGTGGCGATCCGGTTCAAGGCTGTGTTGTCCAGCACCACCTGGGGCGGGGACAGAAAGAACAGGAGCTCTGCCTGACTCTGGGCTCTGAAACTTAATTTCCTTGGTGTTTCATGGCCAAAAAGACCCATCCAAAAGGCAGTGGCATAGGACTGAGGCACAGAAGGGCTCAAAATGGACTTTTTTTTTTTAATTTTCCCATACATTTCTGGTTCTTTCTCCTTCCTTCCTTCCTTCCTTTCCTTCCCTTCCTTCCTTCCTCCCTCCCTTTTTTTTTTTTTTTAAGATTTTATTTATTTGACAGAGAGAGACACAGCCAGAGAGGAATCACAAGCAGGGGGAGCGGGAGAGGGAGAAGCAGGCTCCTGGCTGAGCAGGGAGCCTGATGCGGGGCTCGATCCCAGGACCCTGGGACCATGACCTGAGCCAAAGGCAGACGCTTAATGACTGAGCCACCCAGGTGCCCTCAAAATGGACTTTTTAAGTGTAGGAAAATGATGAAAGAAGACCGGAGGTGCTTGAGTGGAGAACGGCAGAATCCAGGACGCACCACACAGTCTGCGTTCTGGGTCAGCCTCTTGAGCGTGAGCAGGGAGTTGTAGGGCTGGACCACCACATCGCTCATCTCGTCCTGGTTGGGAAACACTGAGTACGTCTGCACCAGCTTCTTGGGGTACCTGATGGGGTTGAGAGAAGAGGGTCAGGGTAAGAGACTGGAGGCTTGGTAAACACAGGACTCACGATAGTCAGAAAGCAACTGAATCTAGAAGGGGAAACTGGGGTGGGACACAGAAACAGTAGAGAAGGGAGACTTGACTTTTGGAAGTCTGAAAGCCCAAAGGAAGAATGGCAGAGACACATCTTAGGACCTAGGGTTCTAACTCTAAACCAGCCATATTCTCTGAACCTTCATCTCTTCATCTAGGACCTAGATTCTAGGCACTGGATCCAACTCTCCAGAGTGTGATCAGGTTCTTGGTTATTGCATCTTCCCTTTCCTAACTATAGGAGCGAACAGAAGGGCTCTTTCACTGCTCCAGCAAATAGGAAGGCGTATCTGGAAGGCCTCCCAGTTCCTTGGGAAACCAAGTTTTCCAGCCTCATGAAACACAGACTTACCTGTCATTCAGCCGTTCTAAGAGGTAGGAACCCAGGCCAGAGCCTGTCCCCCCAGCAATGGAGTGACACAGCACAAAGCCCTGCATGGGGAAGGGGCAGTCAGTGTCTAGGTATTGCATTGCAAACTGGACCCATCCTACAACTTCTTGGACTATTTTCCCAAGCCCTCTCCTCCACTTCCCTCCCCCACACATACAGCTTAGGAGAGTCTGCCTTGTGTCCAGCAAAGCCCAGTGGCTTGTCCAGTGCAAAGGGCACATGGGTAGGTCTTATACCTAACAGGTGGCTTTTAAAGGGTGTTGTCTAGTCTCCTATGACAGCTCCCACCAGCATTCCCAAGACACTCACCTCTAGACTGTCACTGCCGTCTGCCTCCCGGTCTATGATGTCAAAAATGTCCTCATGGATCTTCTCTCCCTGTACAGACATGGGGAATGTCAGAGTGGGAGAGGACCATGGCACAAGGACTCTGGATTTCAGAATAGCCACCCTGGATTCTCCGTATAGAACATAAAAGTCCTTTTTTGGAGCACAGTGGCCCTACTTTCTGTTTGCACTGAGAGGCAGTAAAACACAGTGGGTATGAGCAGACTACAGTCACACTCCCTGGGGTCAGGTATTAGCTCTCGTTTTATTTAACCAGGTGACTCTGGGCAGATTACTGTTTCCTCATCTGTATAATGAAGGTAATAATACAACTCCTCAGTCCCTTATTTAAAATTCTTGGGGCCAGGTATGTTTTGGAATTCAAATATTTCCCGTTCTAGTAAGGTACTATGGTACATATGATGTATGTTAAGTAAAATGCCTGTATACTAATCAATTATATTATTATTTCTGCAATGAAACATATGAGTAATGACAAGTTGGATAAAAACTAAAATAGCCTGTCTCCACTGAGATTTGTGTGGTTTTTTTTTAAAGATTTTATTTTTAAATAATCTCTACACCCAACATGGGGCTCGAACTCACAACCCCCAAGATCAAGAGTCATATGCTCTACTGAATGAGCCAGCCAGGCACCCAAGATTTGGTTTTGCTACTAAATAAGTTATAAATCATCTTTTGATTTCAGAGCTTTTTGGAATCTGAAAAAGCAGTTAAGAGACCATGAACCTATAATATCTACCTCTACGGTTGTTAGGTTTAAATAAGTTATATGTAAAGCACTTAGTACAGCCTGGCACACAACATTAGCAAGTGCAGTCTTAACCATATTACCTAGTTGACTTAGAAAAAAGAGCTCTCCTCAGCCATCTCTCTCTCTCTCTCTACTACCTATACATCCTTGATCTGGTTTCTTCTCTCTCTGGCAAGTCCTACAGCCTGTCCTCACAAAGGAAGGGAGTTGTGAGTCCTGCCAGGAAACAGCAAATGACCTGCGAGAATCCACTGGCCCAGTTGTTGCCGGCCCCTCCGCCATGCTCCGACAGGTAGATGTTCTCTGGGTTGTAGAGTTTAGCATAGGGGGAGTTGAGGATGGAGTGGATCACTCGGGGCTCCAGGTCCAGCAGCACCGCCCTGGGGATGTAGTGCTCATCGTCTGCCTGTCAAGGGGCATCCAGCAAGGGGGCCCGATCAGCTAAGGCCCAGTCCTCCATCCTCCCAGCTCTGGCTCCTGTCTGCCCGCCCCTCCTCAAGCCAGCCGCCCTGGCTCTTCTGCCCAGCGGGTTTCCCGGTACCAGGCCTCTGCCCTTCCCTCAGACCCCCTGGCCAAGTCGCTGGGGGCACCTGGTAGAAAAAGACGTCCTTGCGGTCAGTGCCCTCGGTGGCGAACTCCTCCACGATGCCCTCGGGGCTGATACCATGCTCGGCGCACAGCTGTTTCCAGAACTCGAACCCAACTGGGGGAGGGGGGCGGACGGGGGAGAAAGAGGGTATCTGGGTCTGGGCAGATGCCAATTAGGAGCTAAGGGGCTGACTGCCTGGGTCCGAAGATAGGAAGTCAAGCCTAGGGAGTCTCCCATGTAGGAGGAAAGGGCTGTATGCCGGCGACCGGGAGGGGAAGGCCCCTCAGGGTTGGGCAACTGGACACTGGGTCAGGCATGTCCCGCCTTTGGAAAACTACGATTCTGGGCAGGGCAGATGGAGTCCAAGATCACACAGCGAGATCCCATGGAATCTAAGGAACCTGACTAGTGGAGGGGCCGGAGGAGGTTCGCTCACTCTGATTGCCGCACTGGCCCAACTGTAGCGTGATGATTTCCCTCGGCATCGCTCCTCAGGCACCAGCGTTGCAGCCGCTCCCGCCAGCCAAGCCGCCGCTCGCGAGGCGCTAGCCGCACTACGCAGGCGCCAAACACCCTGCTCCTCCCACGAACTTTCTCCGCTCCAATGAGACCTGAGTTCTGGCGTTGGCCGGTCCTTATTCACATTTGGCTTCGATCAAGGAGACTGCGCGTGCGCAGCTCCGGGTAGGGAACCTGCGCCTGGGCGCGGAGACGTACTTTGACGTAGCGTTCTTTCCTCTCGGTGGACGGGAGCTAGAGCCTGCGCGCAGGCGCACTGTGGAGGGACGCGGCCTCCCCCGCCGAATCGCGCGTCTGCGCACTTGGTGTTTATTGTGACCGTCGGGCCGCGGCCCCGGATGTTGTGGCTGCTGGGGGGGAGATGGCGGAGGTAGAGGGGGTGGCCGCGGCCCCAGGCCCAGCCTCGGGGCCGACTCTCAGGGGCCGCCGCGCTATGTCAGGCTCTTGGGAGCGAGACCAGCAGGTTGAGGCGGCGCAGCGGGCCCTGGTGGAGGTGCTGGGGCCTTACGAGCCTCTGCTGAGCCGGGTGCAGGCAGCCCTGGTGTGGGAGCGGCCAGCCAGGAGCGCCCTGTGGTGCCTGGGGCTGAACGCGGCTTTCTGGTGAGAGAACTGGACCCTCGGAAACCCTCCCAGTCGCGAATTCGTCAGGTTTTTCTAGGGCTCTGCCTCTCGCCTCCCCTGTTTTCTTCGCTGCGTTGGCTCCTTACAGTATCTGCCTAATTTTGCCTCACCTCCTTCCACTCCATCCCGCCCGCAGGCTTTGACACCGCAGTTCTCCCCAGGGCCCTCCAGTTATCGTCCCTGCTTTACCTGCTCCCGCAGCCTCACCCCGTACATACTGCAGGAGCTTCTGGTAACATCTTGAGCCGCTCGCAGTGTGCGAGGGCGCCTCATTTTGGCTTAGGGAAGGCTGTGTCACTTAAGGCCATCACTTCCCGTCTCTTGTTTGCTCAAATGTGATTTGAAGATCATCCCCTCGAGCTCTGATTTTAGTAGTTGTTATTGGGGTAGATGCATGAGGCTTGAGATGTTGCAAAGGTATCTTAGGTGCGATAAAACAAGCTTGAGTGATCTGAATTAGCACGTCAGATAGCCTTTCTTCTGCTCAAGGAAGTTTGTGAAGACTGAGCGTCAATGAGAGCCTCCAAAGCTGCAACTTGAAAGAAAATTACAAGCTTTTGAAGAACAGTTATGAAATAGTGATAGTGAGATTTCACCCGTTTCAAAGCCACCTATGATTGCAACTCCTCCCTGTTCCAAGGAATTAGAGATTCATCCTTAGGCACGGTTTTTAGGCAGGGAAATTGAGGATGCCTAAAAGCGTGTGTGAGTTTTTCTCAGCTGGAAAAGTGAGGCTATAAATATGCTTTAAGAGTCTGTGTGTCATGTTTTGTGAAATGGAACTGCTGCTTCTCAGTTGTCATGACCTAAGGTGGACATAGGTCTTCATACGATCTGCTGAGCATACTTTGGAATTATTCATAACTAGGAAAGGATTATCCACTGAATTCCAAGGGAACTGAAGTATTGGGGGGGGTGTCTACAGCTGAATGAAATAAACCTATTCTGGATGAGTCTGCAATGGAACAAAACATGTATTTCCAAAGAAAATTTGTTTTTGCTAAAAATACTTTTTCTCCTAAAATTCTTGGTTTTAAAACCAACACATTTATTATCTTTTGTCTGAAAGATTTTCGGTGAACTGGAGCACAACAATTTCAAATTCATTGACAGACACAGTGTTCAGCTGTTACTCCTCGGAGTGTCGGAGAAGTCTCTGGCATTAGTTGCTTCCAGAGACTTCAGCAAACTTGGTGATAAAGTTTTCCAGCAGCATTCTTCATTTATTTTTGGTAGTGCTTCTTTGATCTCTAGGCCTACTTCCTTTCCTTTTCCTCTCTGTCAGAAACCTTTCACTGTAGCACCTCAATGAAGAGCATTTTCCAAAATGATCCTCTCTTCCTTTCCCACCTCCCCCATCACAACCCCTAACCCCAAACCGTCCAGTCAAAACTTCTTTTTTACCTATATTGAGATTGTACTCCTAGGGAAAAAAAAACTGGTCCTCAATAAACCAGTTTGGATCAAAGTGTGAGTGACTGATATATAAAAACTTCATCAGGATTTAAATGAATAATGAAACCAAGGGTGTGTTAATACAAATGAATCAGTAGCATGTATGTTATTTCTGAGGGGACTTTCCATATGCCTCTTGCCTGAGAGACTTTTGAAGCAGAATGTGGATTTGAGGTCTAAACATAAGCTGCTCCTACTGAGGCACATCTTTAAATGTTGCAGTTAGCTTTAATTTGCTGGCCCTCAACAGTGTATGCTGAAGTTTACTAATATGCTATGTTTAGAATCTCACTCAGCTCCCCTCTTCTTACTCTTGGTCTCACAAGGCTTTAGCCTTGTGATTGGTCTTTATCTCTGGCATTTCCTGGTAGCTTGCCTACTGTGTATCCAGAATATGGTTGTTACATTCCCATCCCTCTTGAAGTAGGTAAAGAGCTACAGCAAAAGGAAGGTGTGACCCTTGAGACTCTTGTACTCTATGGAGAGAGGACTCATACCCACGAAGGCTACAGAGTGACAACTAATGTAGTTTGGAATGGCAGGTGACAGGATTGTTTTAGGAAATGAGCTTCCTTGGGAGGCAGTTTGAGGTTTAAAATGAAGACTAGACTTAACATTCTAGTAGCATCATGTTACAGATGTGTATTGACATTTCAGTTAGGAATGTCAAAGAGTACCTGTTTAGTTCTCGGACATTGTAATTATTTAGAAATTGCGTGAGGATCATTGGCTTTTTTTCCTTATTTGTTTTAAATAATGATACATCATTAACTGAGATGTTTTATACATTTTGAGGTATTAGAAGGTTGAATGGGAGTACAAAAAAATCACCAGAGTTCAGGTAGGTAGTTCTTAACTTTCTTTTTTTTTTTTAAGATATTATTTATTTGAGAGAGAGAATGAGAGAGAGAGAGCACATGAGAGGGGGGAGGGTCAGAGGGAGAAGCGAGCAGGGAGCCCGATGCGGGACTCGATCCTGGGACTCCAAGATCATGACCTGAGCCGAAGGCAGTCGCTTAACCAACTGAGCCACCCAGGCGCCCGGTAGTTCTTAACTTTCAATAATACGTATTCTCAGTCAAGGTTTTTCTGTGCCTGTGAACGTGCCGTCTTACATCTTAATAAACAAAACAAAAACAACAACAACACAAAAGAGAGAGATGTATAGCCTTGCTGTAGTATTTCAGAGCTTTTTTGTTTTGTTTTTTCTTTCCTTCAGGTTCCAGAGCAGTTATAGCTATTATGTCAGAAATCTTCCAGTCTGTATTGCTTCTAGTCATACGTTATTATCTCTAGGATAATAACAGAAATATCAGCCCTTCCTTTCCAGTAGCTTGTGTTTTCATTAGCCTCAACACCACCTGTAAATGAGTGATTTGGGGGAAGAATATCTGAGTCAGCAAGTGTATCCTCACAGGTTCAGAAAAGAACAGGTTGGAGTAACCTGCTGGTTTAACTCCGACCTAGCAGCTCAGGGGTGCTGCACCAAGGAGCCCTGGAGATGTGTGTGTATTCTAAGCCCTCCCCCTTTTATGAAGAGCAATGCATGATTCAAGTAGGGTTAGATAACTCTGGAGCTCCTTTCCAGTTTTTAACATTCTAGGATTCTAGACAGTCTTATTAGGGATATTGCTTTAGAGCAATCACAAGCTGATGCCCTGTTGAGATCTGCTTTGACAGTCACTTGTCTGAATTAACCATCCTGTATTCTAGGGGATATTGCGGAATCTATTGTTTCCATGATTAAAAAATACAGATGTGGGGCGCCTTGGTGTCTCAGTCAGTTAAGCAGCTGCTTTCGGCTCAGGTCATGATCCCAGGGTCCCACCTCAGGCTCCCTGCTCAGTGGAGAGTCTGCTTCCCCCTCTCTCTCTGCCTGCCTCTCTGCCTACTTGTGCTCTCTATCTCTCTGTCAAATAAATAAATAAAATTAAAAAAATAAAAATAAAACAGATGTTCTCTCTCCCCCCAAAAGCACCAAATAAAAAAATGACTGAGAAGTGACTAAAGGTACAGCAATTCTGATTTAAAAGGTTAGAATGTGAGTGAAGAACAATAGTGAGGAACAGGAAATGGAAGGCAGGGCCCATTTAAGTAGAGACGTTTGTTCTGTGAGAAAAATTTACACATCAAATTGCAGATGCAATGTATTGAGCACATGTTTCTAATGCTAGTCTCTGGAAGGTTCTTGTTGCTTTGGGTAGCCAGGGAGACTCCCAAGGATGCCTTGGCTTACTTTTTTTTGTCTCCCTTTCGCCATCAGTTTTTATCTATCCTAATTATAAGGTTGGGTGCTTTCTGTCCATTAACATAAAGTAGGTGTTTAGCAGCTAGCTTGCTTCATTTCTGGTTTTGTGTAAGCAACAACGATCACTACATTATGTGGGTTGGGTTAATTTTTTTCATTCTCATTTACCAGTGACTGGCTCATTAACCAGATGGCCGTAAGTGCTGTACAATAATGGGCTTTTTGTCCCTATAGGATGGGAGGCTTTGTTCTGAAGTGCCAGTGAGACAAGCTTACTCTGTAATAACAAAGGAACCCAGAAATAGTATCTTCTTTGAAGATAGACGTATCCTCTTTATTTTGTTTATGATTATAGCATAAACTTTATGATTATTAGCAAACTCTAATTTACCTGTACTAATAATGAGGATCCATGGTATAGTTAACCTCAAAAAAGTTGTTAAGTTTTGGAGTTTCTCATGATTTTTCTGGAAACCAGGTTTTTCAAGGAATATTTTATTTAGACTGATAATTGGATTTTAACCCCTAATAAAGGGGATGGAAAGTTTACAAAAGGACAAGGGAAAAAAAGCAGAAAGTAATGAATTGATGGATATATAACATTTCACTCTCATTTGTAGTAAAAAATTTTAATGCAAATGGCAATGAGTTACTAATTTCTGCTTATTAGGGTTTTTTTATTTTTTTATTTAAAAAATTTTTTTAGATTTATTTATCGTTAGAGAGTGAGGGAGAGAGAGATCCAGGACCCTGAGATCATGACCTGAGCTGAAGGCAAATGTTTAACTGACTGAGCCACCCGGGTGTCCCTATTAGGTTTTTTTAAATGGTAGTATTTAATTCTGGGGAAAATATGTAAAAACTGGCATATGGTTGTTAGCAACATAAACTGGACAATCTTTCTGGAAAGTAATTCGGCAACATGTATTAAGACACTTAAAAAGTTAGTATCTTGGGGTGCCTGGGTGGCTCAGTCAGTTAAGCAACCAACTCTTGATTTCGGTTCTGGTCATGATCTCCGGGTTGTGAAATCGAGCCCTATGTTGGGCTCCGTGCTGGGTGTGGAGCCTGCTTGGGATTTTCCCTCTCACTCTGCCCCCCCCTTTTAAAAAATAAAAGTATCTTTTCAGGAACTGGGGGAAAATGGGGAATCATTCCTAAAGGTGGGTTTCCTTTTGGGATAATGAAAATGTTCTAAATTAGATAATGGTGATAGTTGCACAACTCTGTGAATATATTAAAAACCATTGAATTAGTTTAAAAGGGTGAATTTTACGGTATGCGAACTGTATCAGTAACAAAAGTCAGTGCCTTTTGACTCAGTAATTCCACTTAAAGTAGTTAATCATGAGGACAAAGATACATGCTCAGTGATATATAGTTCAGCTTTTTTATGTCAAAAATTGGGGACATATTAGGGAAAGATTTAACACTAATTGTGTATATGTACAATATCATTTTAGAAGTTTATGATGTTTTTCTGGTGATACAGGAAAACAAAGCTATGTATTGTTAAATGAAGAAGGAGGTTTTTATATGTGGAATGTTTATATGTGAATTTTTTTAAATGAAGTGAATAATATCTGTTCACATTTGGGGGCGTGTACGTGGATAAGGGACCATTTTTATTTTTTTTATTTATTATTTTTTTTAAAGATCTTATTTATTCATGACAGAGAGAGAGAGAGAGGCAGAGGGAGAAGCAGGCTCCCAAGGAGCAGGGAGCCCGATGCAGGACTCGATCCCAGGACCCTGGGATCATAACCTGAACCGAAGGCAGACACTTAACCATCTGAGCCACCCAGGCGCTCCTTTATTTATTTATTTTTAAAAAGATTTTATTTATTCATTTGAGAGAGACAGAGACAGAGAGAGCACAAGCTGGGGGAGAGGCAGAGGAAGAGGGAGAAGCAGGCTCCCTGCTGAGCTGGGAGCCCCATGTGGGGCTCGATCCCAGGACCTGGAGATCATGACCTGAGCTGAAGGCAGACGCTTAACCATCTGAACCACCCAGGCGCCCTTTTATTTTTTTTTTTAATTAAAAAAAATTTTTTTTAATTTTTTTAATTAAAAATTTTTTTTTAAAGATTTTATTTATTTGAGAGCGAGAGAGAAACAGCATGAGAGGGGAGAGGGTCAGAGGGAGAAGCAGGCTCCCCGCTGAGCTGGGAGCCCGATGTGGGACTTGATCCCAGGATCATGACCTGAGCCAAAGGCAGTCGCTTAACCAACTGAGCCACCCAGGCGCCCTTTAAAATTATTTTTTTAAGATTACTTATTTGAGAGAGAGCAGGGGGAGGGGCAGAGGGAGAGAAGAGAGAGAATCTCAAGCCAACTCCATGCTGAATGTGGAGCCCAACACGGGGCTTGATCCCACCACCCTGAGATGACCTGAGCCGAAACCAAGAGTTGGACGCTCAACCATTGAGCCACCCCACCGCCCCAAAGGGCCATTTTAAAAAATGTTTTCTTTTTCTTTTTTTTTTTTTTAAAGATTTTATTTATTTATTTGACAAAGAGAGACACAGCGAGAGAGGGAACACAAGCAGGGGGCGTGGGAGAGGGAGAAGCAGGCTTCCCGCAGAGCAGGGAGCCCGATGCGGGGCTTGATCCCAGGATCCTGGGATCATGACCTGAGCTGAAGGCAGACGCTTAATGACTGAGCCACCCAGGCGCCTCCTAAAAAATGTTTTCTTATGTAAAATTTAAAACATATATATAAGTAGACAGAATAATAATATGTACTACCATGTATCCAGCTTTAAAATTCTTCAATTCATGGCCAATTTTGTGTCTTCTGTACCTCAGTTCTTTTTTTTAACCTCTTCCTTTATTGTTTTGAGGCAAATCCCAGGGGTCTTTTAATGTAATCTGTATTTTAGAATGTGACTCTCTGAAAAATAAAGACTTCAAAAAAAAAAAACAGTGCCATTATCACATGCAAAAAATTAATGATTCCAGTCAGTGTTAAATTTCCAATTTTTTCATAAATATTATTTGTGTTTTGGGGCACTTGGCTGGCTCAGTCAATAGAGCATATGACTCTTGATCTCGGGGTTGGTGAGTTCAAGCCCCACACTGGGTGTAGAGCTTACTTTTTAAAAAAAGATTTAAATATTATTTGTTTTTTAAAATTGGGGGCGCCTGGGTGGCACAGTCGTTAACCGGTCTGCCTTCGGCTCAGGTCATGATTCCAGAGTCCTGGGATCAAGCCCCACATCGGGCTCCCTGCTCAGCGGGAAGCCTGCTTCTCCCTCTCCCACTCCCCCTGCTTGTGTTCCCTCTCTCACTGTGTCTCTCTCTGTCAAATAAATAAATAAAATCTTTAAAAAAAAATAAAAATAAAATTGTTTGTTTGGGGGGCACCTGGGTGGCTCAGTCAGTTAAGCGTCTGACTTGATTTTGGCTCAGATCATGATCTCAGGGTCATGGGATGGAGCCCCTCGTTGGGGTCTGTGCTGGGGGCGTGGAGCCTGCTTGGGATTCTCTCTCTCTTTCTCTGCCCCTCCCCCCCCGAAAAATAAATAAAAAATAAAATAAAATAGTTTGGGTTAGGATCCAAATGAAGTCCATATACTGTGGTTTGTTTTTTTACATATTTTACACTGTTGGTTCCCCTTCAGTCTTTTTTCCTCTGTCATTTGTTGGTTGAAGAAACCAGTTTGTCATATAAAGTGTTCCACAGACTAGATTTTGCTTACTGCATCCCTGTGCACATTCGCCATGTGCTCTGTATTTCCTGTAAATTGGTAATTGGATCTAGAGTCTTGATCAGATTCAGGTTCAAGAAAAAAAAAATTTTTTTTTTTTTGGTGAGACTGTTTCATAGATGATGTACTAATTTCATTTTTAATTTCATCTGTAATTATCACTTAAAATTTCTAAACTTTCTCCAGTAAACATGGTTGCCTTTACGAATAAGAAAAAAATACATCATTAAGAAAGAATAGATTGTGAGCCCCCAGTGGGTAAAAAGAGTAATGGGCTATGGGCAATCCCCAAATTGAACAATTCACACGTGAATATTCAGAATTGACTGCATTTGCAGTTGTTTTTGTTAAGTTGGGAAAATTTTATGCTGATTTTAGTTGCTGAAAAATGTTTCACATATTGTCTTATCAAACTCATACACTGTTATATCTGCATGTGAATTTTTTGGCCTGGATGAATAGACATTGCAGGACAAACCAGTCCAGGAGAGTTCTTCTTATTTTTCATCCATCCTTTACCTGTACCAATCTCAAAAGTACTTTATCTTCAGTTATGTCCTGTCTTTTTTTTTTAAGATTCTATTTATTTATTTTTGAGAGAGAAAGAGCATGAGCCAGGGGAGAGAGGGAGGGAGCAGACTCCCCGCTGAGCAGGGAGCTCAATGTGGGACTTGATCCCAGGACTCTGGGATCATGACTGAGCCAAAGGCAGGTGCTTACCGACTGAGCCACCCAGTCATCCCCAATTATGTCTTGTCTTTGCACATAGTTGCAGAGTTTTCGTACAGGTAGGCTTCCAGGTTACGTCTGTAAAATGGTAAGCACTGATGTGACTTCTTTTCACATGGTCCATGTCTTACTCTTCTGAACTTTTTCTCAAAACACTAATCTGAGATGGATATTCCGTTTTTGTTTAGGGTTTTAGCATTGAGGAAGGAAAGAAGCACATGCTTATCCATATTTTATGTTTGACGGTCAGACCTCTAAGAGAACATTGATGCTAATTTTCTGGTTACCTTGCAGGGGTCAACTGCAATGTGTTGAGGTGATCTTTCCATTAATTAAGTTTTTACCTATATGGAAGAAACTATTTTCCCAAGAAATGTTATTTTACACCACACAGAAAAACTTCTTCTGAGCTTCCTACAGTGGCTTATTCAAGAAAAAAGATAAATCTGTTCCTAAAATTAATTTAAGGACCAGGATTAATCTTGTTCAAGAAGATGTTCACAGTTTTAGCCTTCATGACCCCAAAAATACAGCCTTTGTAAAACTCTTTACCGTATCACCTTTATCTGCAGAGTAAAATCTAATAAGCTTGTCATAAAAGGCCCTTCATGATCTGACTCCTGCCTCTCTCCCTATATCCATCCCCTCCTTGTGTTCTGTGTGTTTCGGTTCTATCAGAACTGCTTGTCATTCTTTAAATATGTCACACCAGCTGGCTGTTCTCCCTGAGTGTCCTCTCCTCCTTCCCCACATCCTTTTGTCCTGTTTTCTCAGCATTTATCTTTTTTTTTTTAATTTTATTATTTCAGTTATCTCTACACCCAGCGCGGGGCTTAAACCCACAACCCGAGATGAAGAGTCACACATTCCGCTGACTGAGCCAGTCAGGCGCCCCATTCTTACCATTTATCTTTTAAATTCCAGCTTAGATGTCCCCTTTGTTATTGTCACCTTATATTGCAAACACAGATAGACACATAAATACACGTGAGAGTAAGGTCCATGTCTTACTCTGTCCTGTAACTGGGCTGCTCACCTTAGGCCTCCACATAAAGTGGGCACTCAATAGGTAATTTGTTGGATTGAGTTGAAGCATAGGTGGGAATTATAACAGGCTACTAAAACAAAATAGTTCAGATCTTGGAGAAACAGTATTTTCACTGCCATCGTTTTTGGAAAATCAGCCTTTCTTAGGAGAGCTTAATATCCTTTCCCTACCCCGGTTCATATTTGTGTTAGTAATTATGATCTGGGAAGTGGAGATTGCAGACAGTCTGGATTGCCTCCCCAGGGAGCCCTTTCGAGAACGCTGGAGAAAACGGTGGCGGTGCCTCATCCTCCTGCTGCTGGGACGGAGAAGCAGCCGTGCTAGGGAGCAAGAAGCTCTAGAGCCCTTATCCTTGTCTTGTTAAATTGGCTTGTTTGTTGGGATGATGAACTGGCCTTGGAGAAAAGATTAATGACCCGGGGCAGCTCTAGAGGCTTATTTTTGTAAAGCTACTTTCATTCTTTAATCTCAACTATAATTACAGTGTCCTTTAAGTGGTGGGGTGGAAAAATTGAAATAGGGTTATCATCGGTGACTAGATTTTTAAGTTCTTGTTTCCTTCCATCATTCTTTGTGTAGTTTTAAAAATAACATGGATTCATGTTTATTGAAAACACGTTATAAAAATGTCTAGAAACAAAAATTACAGTTCCTCTGCCAATCCCTGCATGTGTAGATATATTCATATATACACACAGATAAAGCTTTTTTTTTCTTTATAAGGATCATACTCTAGTATTGTTCTGTATGTCAAGCATTTAGGTCGTGTGTTCAGTTGAAAAGAGAAGAGGTCATTTGTAACCAAACCTTGTCATTCTTACCTTTGTTTGATAAATTGCTGTGATAATAGCTAATAACACTTAAAATTGAATAGAACTGTGTGTTAGGCTTGTATTTTTTTCCTCTTTTTAGCAAGATGAAGTATGATATTTTTATAGGCAATTACATATGTTATGTCTAATACCTACAACAATCCTGCAGGTTTTGTTATTGTTACCACTACATATAGATGAAGAAACTGAGGTTTTAAAGAGGCTAAGCTAATTTATTCAAGGTCACATGACTAAGAGTGGGCGGTCAGAGAATCAGACTCAAGCCAATCTGACTTTAAAAGCCGTGCCTTACTGCCCTGCTGAACAACCTGCGGGGAGGGCTAGTGGTGATGTTTTCCCTGATCTGTTGCAAATTAGTACTTTTGTAAAATACAATATAAATGAGTTACTAGAAAAATTAAGTTTAAAAAGGGACAGAAAATACAAACCCAAATGTGTTCTTAGATTCAAAATTACTTGATCAAATTGCCGTAAAAATTTCTAAATGTTTACTGTAAATTTTATACTGACTTCCTCACAGACTGGCAGAGTCAGCTAATTTGATAGCGTTTTACAGGATCCCATGGAAGGAGAAAAATGGGAAGGAGGGAGACCTGATAGGAAACAGACTGGCAGACTGGCAGTCAGTGGGCCCACACTGGACTACAGGTACTGAGAGGCACTGCTTTAGAGGCCGTAGGTTGGTGTAGTAGAAAGTCTCATAGAACTATTTCTTTTAGGGACACCTGGGTGGTTCAGTTGGTTAAGCGTCTGACTTCGGCTCAGATCATGATCCCAGGGTCCTGGGGTCAAGTCCCACTGAGCAAGGAGCCTGCTTCTCCCTCTACCTGCTGCTCCCCCTTGCTTGTGAGCTCTCTCTCTTTCTCTCTCTCTCTCTGACAAGTAAATAAATCTTAAAAAAAAAAAAAAACTAGTTTTTTTAATGTGGTTTTTTTTTTTCCACTTTTTGTGAGAGATTTTAAATATTAGAATTTATCATGGTCATTCTTGTTTTTTCATTTTTTTTTAAGATTTTATTGATTTATTTGACAGAGAGAGAGAGAGCAGGAGCAGGAGGAGAGGCAGAGAGAGAGAGAGAAGCAGGCTTCCCGCCGAGTAGGGAGCCCGACACGCAGGACCCTGGGATCATGACCTGAGCCGAAGGCAGACGCTTAACGACTGAGCCACCCAGGCGCCCCTTGTTTCATCTTCTTTCATACCCTTTCCCTTGCCAAACTATATTATTTTGACATAAATCCCAGATATCTCATCATTTTGTTCTTAAATATTTTAGTATCTTTTAAAAAATAAGGACTCATATTTTCCATGACATTATCACACCTAAAAAATAAACAATAATTCCCTAATATCTTCTGTATGTATTCAGATTTCCCAGATTTTTTATAAATATCTATTTGTGGTTGATTCCTTCAAATAAGAACTAACTTTTCCTTAACATAACAAAATAAAAAAAAATAAAACTTTTCCTTCATTCTGTTATTGTGACATTACATTTATTGGGTTTTATATGTTGAACTACCCTTGTATTCCTGAAATTAATCCTTTGACTATGTTGCTGAATTCAGTTTGCTAGTGTTTTATTGAGGATTTTTGCATCTGTGTTCATAAGGGATGTAGGGCTATAGTTTTCTTGTAGTGTCTTTGTCTGGCTTTGGTATCAGGGTAATGCTGGCCTCATAAAATCAATCAAGAAACATTGCCTCTTCAATTTTTTTTTGGAAATGGTTAAGAAATATTGGTGTTGATTCTGAAGAACTGGCTTTTAAGATGTAGCTTCAGTGCTAACTTTCTGTTAACCTTGACCAAATCATTTTACTACTTTGGACCTAAGTTCCTCCATCTGTAAAAGGATATCTGATTGAATTATATGCTTTTTAACACATCTCTGTTAGTTTGTTGCCCTACACAAGGGTCTAATTTGGTAGAAAGATGTTTGCTTTCATCATCATAAGTTGTTATCAGGAATGAATTTCTCCCTGAAATTAATAGAATTGCAGACTTGAAAGTTGAAAGGGGCTTTAAGAGGTTATTTGATTTAGTCCTCTGCCTTTACAGAAGCAAATTATTATCTCTGCCCCAAAGGTAAAATAGCTGATATTCAGAAAGTTTAAGTGACTTTCCTAAGGTATGTAACTAGGACTTAAGTCTGTTTACCAGAGCGTGAATTATACAGATGGTCCTTTCTGAAATTAACTTAGTTGGATAATAATCTTTTGTTTTTCCTTCTCTGTAGGTTCTTTGCACTGACATCCCTTCGTCTTGTGTTTCTACTTGCATTCAGCTCAATGATCATTGTATGTATAGATCAATGGAAGAACAAAATCTGGCCTGAAATAAAAGGTGAGTTTGATAGCATTTAGAAGAATCTGAACTGGAAATGGTCTTTCCTTTAATTTTTACCTTTAGTTTTGGGGTTTCATGAGGGAGTATATAGAACTGGGAATATCTTTTGATGTCTGAATTGTTGCTTTAGGAGACACTTGAAGGGCTGGGGCTCCATCTGTAGTTCCTTAGAGCTTTGTTCCACCCTTCCCATTGTTATTAAGCTCAGGAAATCTGTATCCACCACCTGAGATATTCTTGCCCTCATAATTGGCCGGAGGAATAAGTAGTCCTCAAGTTAAAAAAAAAAAAATTATCATTGGATACTGCATCTTTACTGAGACAGTATCAGTGGGCCTCTCAGGGATTTCTTTTAAATTGTTTATTTACAAAGCACTAAGCTAAGCACTGTGACTTATATAAAGTACTCTAAGATATGGTTCCTTTTCTCAAAGATTATACATATGTAAACAAAAGACAGGTGACAGTTACAGAACAGTACCAGAGATGTCACTGTGCAGTATGTGATCGGTATGTTTGTCATGTATTTTGGCCCTGGCTCAGGCCTTGAATGAAGCAAGAGATTTGAACAGGTGAAGAGAAAAGTGTGTTTCTAGAGAGGGGCTAGTAGTTTGATTAGTCTGAGAAACCAGAAGCTGCAAAGCATCTCCTGAGAGCAGGGAATTAGTCACTTTCACCAGAATGAAGAGGTCATTATAAAAGGAGTGCTAGGAGATAAAACTGAAAATATGTTGGGATTAGATTTTACAAGGCTTTCAAGTTAGGCCTAGAAGTTTAGACTTTATCCTACAGGTAGTGGGTGGTCATTGAACATTTTTTTTATTAGAGCTAGATGCTGAGGTGATATTAAAGATTAATTTGATAGCATTTTACAGGATCCCATGGAAGGAGAAAAAGGGGAAGGAGGGAGACCTGATAGGAAACTATGGCTGTATCTGTGTGAGAAGTAGTCAGAGAGGTATTCCTAGAAACAAACCATGGGTGCCTGGGAAGAAGGAAGACACATGAAGACTGGTAAATAGGGGGTTAGAAGAGTAAGGGATAAAAGCCAACCGTGGGAGTTCAAAGCTAGGAGAGTAGGAGAATGGCGTTCCAGGTAGCAGATACAGTAGCGTCAGGCTGGGGAGGCAGTTTGGGTGGGGGTTGAAAGCGAGGAAAATTGATGTATGTTTTTGACATGTTAATTGTGAAGTATTGGCAGGATATTTACACCAGAGTATACAGCTTTTAAATGCATTCCCATCCTATTTTGCAGAGACTTTAAGGAATCATGTAGTTCATTCACTGGTCTTATGGCTGGTGAATGTCAAAAGACTTGACATCATTCACTGTAGTTAATGGGTCTCTTTTCAAAGAGAAAAGACAGATTTCTGGGGTTGGAGTGGTTATAACATGCCTCAGTAACCTGGTGCACGTTGATGTGTGTGAACAACCAAGACACACTTGAGGGGTGGGATGGATCATTTTTCATGTGCACCTTGGCTCTTGGTTGTAGTAAGTAGAAGGGGCCCTGATGCTCCATTTGGATCCCCTCAGCCGTCCCCTGGAGAAATGAGCAGGCATCAGCCATCCTCCTCGTGTCTGCAGTTCCCTAACTCTGTCAGTATAACATGGTGTCTCCTTTTTATTGGCTATTACTATTTTCCCCACACCTATTAAAACTCAAGCTGTCAGACCAACAGCCTAACATTTTTATGTTTAGTTTTCCCTACCAACTAATGCTGGTTGTTTGTTTTAATATTGTAGTGCCAAGACCCGACGCATTAGACAATGAGAGGTATGGAACACTAATTAAATCCCTTTTTGTTGCTCTGATTGATTCTTTTGTTGTAATATTCTGGTTACATGTTGTTAACCCCATGTTATGGATACAGAGTATGAGCTGAGAACCTAGTCTTTTCCAAATAATCATCTTAACAAACCCTAAAGTTCAGGCAGCAGTTTGTTGAGAATGGCTAGTGTCCAGTTCCTAATAACAAGAAAAGTTTCTGAAAAAGAAGCATTATAGTGCCCCATAACCTGATATGCCAGGGAGTTAGCTGCATTTTTTAGCCCTACTGTAAAAAACTTAGAGGCAGCTTATTTCCTTTGTCTCCTGGCTTTTATACCAGGTCATTTAGTGTTTTCTGTGACCTCTGGCTTTTTAAAAAGTTCCTGGTCAGAAAACACATTGGTTCCTGGCATCAGCAAGCCAAAGATTCCTCTTGTGTCTTACAGTTCCTGCTTCATTTCTCAGTTCATTCATCCCATATGTTTGATCCAAGGAATTTCCTCTGCTATGGTTTATTTTGCTTTTACTGAATTTACTTTCTCTCTGAGGGACACACCTACCACTGCCTCTCCTTCAGCAGCAGCAGCGTCAGACTGTGCTTTACTTTTATCCCTGAACTGCAATCACAGTGCACTGCAAAGGTCCGAGTGCAGGGAAGATGTTTCTAAGCACAAAGTGCCTTGTAGCTGGTGGCAGGTTTATACACGTGGATTGGGCAGCCTCCTCAGAGGGTGGAGTTGTCAGAACACATGTGCCCTCCTAGTCCCTAAATTCAAGTTTCAACCTGGTGAGACAAGAAAACTGTCCCGCTTCACCTCCAAAGCACCTCGGACTAGCCGCTCCCCAGCTGCAGTTGAAACCTCGAAGCACTGGCTGCCTACACAGCAAGATGAGGGGCTCCCTTGACACCCACCTTTCACAGCTCCCCCTTCTTTCTCCTGCAGCTGGGGCCTTGTGCACCCTCGGCTGCTCAGCGTGCCCGAGCTCTGCCACCGCGTGGCTGAAGTCTGGGTTAGTGGGACCATTTTCATAAGGAATCTTTTGCTTTTCAAAAAGCAAAACCCAGGCAAGGTAAGATTCTTCCCTTTTCACTTTCATTTCTGGCTTTGCAGTTCAGTTCCTGCTCAGCTGAAACAGTCCTTTGACTACAGAGCCTCATTCAAGAAAGGAAAGACCGTGCTGACTAGGGAGACAAAGGGAAGTTAGAGGAAGGGGCTTCTGACCAGCCACTAGGACTGAGGGAAAAGCTTGATGACTCCTTCTTTGGGTGCTTGCCTCTTAGATTGAGCCATCTTCCTGCTCCAAGATGGGAAGGAGAGCTTGCTTGTGTGCATTCTGTGTCATATTAAACATGTGGTAGTAGGTTGTTGGGTTTTTTAAATTTTTTTCTTTTTTTTTTTTGACTTAAAAAACCCACCACTAACACTTGGCGTTCAGAGAGAATTTTTGGCTAAGCCTATGCAAACCATTTTCCCAATGGGAAAGGTGCAGCCCTGTTGGGTTAGCAAGGGAAAAGGAGTGTGAGTAGAATGGACATCCTCCTTTTCATCCCAGAGTCACCACAGGATGCAACAGAGGCTAGACACAGCTCTCATTCTGACCTGCCCACTCATAGGTCATAAAGAGTCATTTCAGTCACGTCTACACCTTATCCCTTGTCTGCACCCCAGTCTCCTGCCATGTAACAGAAACTTAATACTGTTCCCTGACTCCTCTAGTTCTGCTTGCTGAGCTGTGGGATACTGACCTTTTTTGCCGTCTTGGGCCGCTACATCCCTGGGCTCCTGCTATCCTACTTGATACGTAAGTATGGCACGTACCTCCCCCTGAGCTTCCCCATGCCTAGCTTTTCTAGCCACAGCTAACTCTGGGTCGAGGAAGAGGACTTTTATATTTTGGTTCACCAAGAAATAACCTTTTTTATATTTTCAGAACCTGTTTGGTGTCATGAAAATATCTTTCTTCTTGCCTGTAACAGGCTCCCCACACATCAAGTCCTTTTCTTACCAAGTCAGCTTTAGAAATTGATGACGGTCCACTAACATATATTGCATTACCAACTATAAAGGACTGTCTGTCCCTATTTAGGAGGAAATTTTTAGAGTCAGTATATTGTGTAACAGCAGAACATAACTTTTAGGGGTTTCTCTACTAGATTCTGCTTATCCTGGAAAACTTCTTTTTCTCCTGGAGCACAGTGTTTTAAATTTAGTTACTTCCTATTGGCATGAACTTTTCGTGGGGCAGGAAAAACTGAGGAATTATGGCTGTGGCCAGCAGCTCACATGATTTGTTGTGTCGTTTCTGAGGCATTGTTACATCTTATTTATGGCTCAGTGACACCCAGATGCAAGTGACCACACCTCGTTCTGTCCTCGGTATGATCAGCAGCACACTCTACTGTGCACAGCCACGTAGGTGGCCACAGAAGTGTCTGCCCTCCCAAATCCCCTCATGTGGTACAGGAGACTAGTAAAGACCACCAGTAGAATGAAGCAGAACTGTTCCCCACCGAGTGTCTGGTCAGAGGACACACAGCAGAGGGACAGTCAGGACTGTTTCGTCCAGCCCCTTCTCCACTTTGTGACTGTTTCCCACTGCTCCTCTCAGTTGTCACTGTCATGATGTGGCCCCTTGCTGTGTACCACCGACTGTGGGATCGAGCCTATGTACGGCTGAAGCCAGCTCTGCAGCGGCTGGACTTCAGTGTCCGTGGCTACATGATGTCCAAGCAGAGAGAGAGACAACGTAAGTGTCAAGGGGAGGCTTCCTTCTACTTCGGCAATTTGGGGAAGAGAAGGAAAAGCCCGTAGGTCTGACATAAAGTGTAGGTCCTCGAAAGTGGGAGAGGTGGGGTGGGGGGGGCATGTAGGAGGGTGGTAGGTAAAAGTGGTATCTTGTTCCAGGGAAGTCTGTGCAGGCTTAACCAATTTTTGCATTTGCAATTCTGGACACTCCCAAGTTGAATAAAAGTCAGACAGTGAAGATATCCCTACTATTTGCTGTTTTTCATGAAGCACTTTCCGTGTGCCCAAGCACTGTGGTGGCAGCTCTGCATATTTTTGTTTATTTTATTTTACTTTTTTTTTTCAAAGATTTTATTTATTTATTTGACAGACAGAGACAGCGAGAGCAGGAACACGAGCAGGGGGAGTGGGAGAGGGAGAAGCAGGCTTCCCGCTGAGCAGGGAGCCCGATGTGGGACTCGATCCCAGGACCCTGGGATCATGACCTGAGCCGAAGGCAGATGCTTAACGACTGAGCCACCCAGGCGCCCCTTTACTTTTATTTTTATTTTATTAATGCGTATCTTATTTAACCTTGACAACCTTGAGAAAAGAAATTGAACTTTACAGTCAGTAAATAGCAACTCCTAAGCCAGGCCTCCTTTCACTAGTGAAAGCTGCTTTCCAAAGGTGATACTTCATACTGCCTGAGAAGCCAGAAGGGTGCTAGCTCAAGACTGTCCAACACACGAGTGACAGTTGTGTGAACTTTCTCCTCCCTTCTGTGGGCTGGTCAGATTGGGTGTCTCATTAAGCCCTAGCCTTCCAAGAGCCCTGCACGTGGTCATCAAGGCCCAGCTCCCCCTGGCACAGCCGGCTAAATAGTATCAGTCCTCAAAAGCCTGATTTAACCAAGGTGGGGCATCTCCCTTTGCCCTCTCTATGGAGCATCCACTTCCCGCTTAACATCCTGTCTGCCCCTAGCCTATCCTGCGAGTTGTTGATCATCTGACCAGAACAAAAATGTAGAGGGGCTGGTGGAAGAGAGGCATCTGAAGAGAGAGCTTTCTCTTCTGTGTTACCAGCTTATCTTGCCACTTAGGCTCAGCAGCCCCACCCTCAGGCATTGGTGGTGTTTTTGGTTTTTTTTCCAGGCATTGTAATGTAGGCTTCAGGCCATATTCTGAGGGTTCATTCTCTTATATTCTGATTTTATGCCTTTGAAGTCTGAGGCGGGTAGGGTTTTTTGCTCAAGGGAAGGCGTCAAGGCCTTCTGCTCTTCCCACACAGTGCGCCGCAGAGCTCTACACCCAGAGCGTGCCTTGGACAACCACAGTGACAGTGAAGAAGAGCTTGCTGCCTTCTGTCCTCAGGTATCTTGGGTGTGGGAAGTACACCACTGGCTAGTGTTCTTTTAGCAACCTTGAACCATATGGTACCTCACATTTAGGCAGTAAGTAGGTTTTCAAGCTTATTACGGGTGCTCCAAGGCCCCACCCTCCCCTTGCCCCCCAAGAGCAGTAAGGAGAGAAGCTAGTGTTACATTGGGACTGTGTGTGTAGATCTCAATTTGAGCCTGGTGACCAGCACACCCTCTTCCATGTCTCCTTTTAACCCCTACCGTCATGGCAGAACTTCTGGAACTGGCGTGATCGTCTTTTAAACAGCCCAGCCTACCTTATGTTGGGCAGTATGTCTTCCTGGCCACCTGTGCAAAGTAATCCCTGGATCAGTTATTTGCTTAAGAGTAAGTGGCTGGTTGACTCCCCAGACTGCTTTCCTTCTACTCAAGATTGATAAGTAAGGGTGTTTTCCTTGGGGGAGCAGCCTAAAAGGGATCAAGATATTGACTAAAGTCCCCAGTCTTGTCTGGTTGCACTGCTGGCCACAGGCTAGCCTTTAGGGCCAGCTAGTTAGTAGAGCTATCACTGGGGAACTGCACCTGTTCCTAATGGCATCATCTCTTGTTGGTCTTTTCTTTCCTAAGCTGGATGATTCTACTGTTGCCAGGGAATTGGCCATCACAGACTCTGAGCACTCAGATGCTGAGGTCTCCTGTACAGACAATGGCACATTCAATCTTTCACGGGGCCAAACACCTCTAACAGAAGGCTCTGAAGGTGAGGCGAACGGTGGACATGAGTTCATAATGGCCCTGTTGCTGCTCAGCTTCCCTGGGCAGAGAGGGTATTGCCCCCTCCTCTCCTGTTTTCTGAGGTGTGGATCAGGTGGTGGAGCAGCTTGGGGCGGGGTGGGGCGGGGTATGGCTTTGGCCGGGATTGCACTGCTGCTCTCCTTGAAACCCCTTGGGTTCTAGTCTCCTGTGGAGCACAGGAGAGGAACAGAAGGGATTTCTTTGGCCAGTAGAGATCTCATAGCAGTGTATAAGTGGAGGGGAAAGGCCGACCAGTGCTACAGGTTTTGCTTCACCCTGAGAAATTCAGGGTAGAAAAATCTGGTTACATGGAGCTGACTTTGTGGGTCTAGGGCACAGGAGTGCCAGGCTGTTGCCACATCTCAGACACCCCTCTATTTTCCCAGACCTAGACGGTCACAGTGATCCAGAAGAATCCTTTGCCAGAGATCTTCCAGACTTCCCTTCCATTAATGTGGATCCTGCTGGCCTGGATGATGAGGACGATACCAGCATTGGGATGCCTAGCTTGATGTACCGTTCCCCACCAGGGGCTGAGGGGCTCCAGAACCCCCCTGCCAGCCAGGAGGAGGCTGTACTGCCGGAGCTCCTGCTCGGTTCCCTGCCTGCAGGGTCCAACCTCACCAGCAACCTCGCCAGCCTCGTCTCCCAGGGCATGATCCACCTGGCCCTGTCGGGGGCCTCCCAGCCAGGCCCTTCTGGCCCGCCTCCCCGGAGAACAACAAGAGGCTTCCTCCGGGCCCCCAGTTCAGACCTCGACACTGATGCTGAGGGGGATGACTTTGAACTTCTGGACCAGTCGGAGCTGAATCAGCTGGACCCTGCCAGTTCCAGGAGCCACTGAGGCAGAGACTCCTTTTAGGGGTCACTGTGGTTTAGGTTTTTTTTCTCCCTATCCCACTTAAGGTGAAGGGGCAAGGGAAGAACCCAGGTCCCATCCACTGAATTACATAGGTTTGCTTGGTGGCCTGGTGGAAGCTCAGGCCTGCTGAGAGGATACTCACTCCCCTGCTACCAGCTGGACGCCCATTTCTGAGCTCAATCACTGTAGTGAGAGTGCTCCCCTGAGGGAGGCTTCTCTCCATCAGAATGGTACTTTGGGGAACACAGTAATCAGGGGTATTGGTTCCCCTTTGAGGGGGTTGCTGCTGTTTGCTTCTAGGTATGGGTGCTTGGGGGTCTCCCTCCCTTCATCACTTCCTTGGAGCTCCAAGTCAGGCAGCAGCTGGAAGAGTTAAATTGCCATCTTCCTCTTTTGCTAAGCCATGATTTGATTTGTCTTTTTCTAAGCACGTTTTTTGGTTCTGCAGAGCAGGCCTGCTCCCTCTGCGCTGGCCCATCCTCATTTCTTGAGACTTAACCTCCAGTGCTCCAAAATAGTGCTTGTGAAATTTAAGAAATGTGAACATGATGTGGGGGTGGGCCTCTTCGACATTACCTTGGGCTGTGGGGTCAGCTGGCTGAGAGGGTGAGTGCCTCTCTATCTCCTGGTCTCATGGAATCTTCTGAAGCTGCCTGGTTATTTTTGGTGCTGCTAACCCCTGGCTCCATTTGACCATCAGCCTGAGCAACGAGCAAAGCAATACCATACCATATCCATTTCCGTGTTCCTGTTCCTTCCCCTGCTCCTCCTTTGGAGAAGCAATAATTGCATGGGGGATGTCAAAGTAGCACTTTACAAATGGCTCATTGGCATTCACCCCAGGAGCCACCAGCTCTTCTTGCACCAGCTCTTCTTACTTCCTGTTCAGTTCCTTTAATACTTTTATTTTCAACTGCTTCCCAACTTGGTGGGGCCTCTTTTAAGAATGAGCCTATTTAGCAAGAGTGTGTCTGTAGTCAGCAGAGACTTCTCCAAGGGGTATCTGTTCTGCCCCTAGAAAAATCATGTGAGACAAAAACTAAAAATGGTAATTCTAAACCTATGCCAGCCTACAGCCTCTCTTTGCCTCCCCAGAGCTCAGGCCAAACTCTTCTGTCCTCTTGCCCTCTGCATTAACCCTTTGCTGATCCTCAGGGACCACTCCCCCAACACCCCCATACCTGGGCAAGGGATGTTGGACAGAGCCCATTTTCATGTGCTGCAGGTGGGAGTGCGCTAACATGTTTGCTCTTGGTTGATGAAAAAGGTAGAGGCCATGAGTGAAAATTAAGAGAACGGAGAAGAGCTAGGTGCCTGTTTCATAGTCACTTGTGTGTGTGAAGGTTAGGGGTAAATGGTATCTCCCCACTTTACGGTTCTCAGACTTTGGACACCTTCTGTCTTCTCAGAGCCCAGATGTCTCACAGGTGAGCTCTGATGTGGGAAAAAATGGGAAGTGTGGAAGAGGAGGGGGTTTTGGTGTGTATGCATGGATGTGTTTAGCTTCAGGCCTTGGAAGTTGGCAAGAGGGAAGGAGGAAGGAGAGCAAAATCTTCAGAAGGTGTTTCTTGTTCCTGGGGGATCCTGCTCTGAATCTCCTTAGTCCTCCACTGTGAACTGGGGTGGGGATGGGCGGGGTGGGTGGTGGTGCTGGGGAATAAATCTTGTATGAGAACAATCTTTTAAGAGACTGGTGTTGAATGGTGTTTTACCCATGATAGTCTTCTCTTCTTAATCTGAGATGTGATTCATCTGAGGTGACAGCCTCAGAAGAGGAAGCCCGTGTGAGGGACCCACCTGCCTGTCCCTATTTGTGACCTTTGTGATGGTCAGAACAAGTCACCAAATATGAGGCCACTTCCCTCCCCAGGAGGGCCCAGACAGCACAACTGGCGCACTTGGCTGGCATCTAGCCTGCAGTCCCATCATTTTTAATTCTTTTTTATAAGTTTTTTTAAGGTTTTTTATTTATTCATTTGAGACAGAGAGAGAGCATGAGCAGGGGGAGGGGCAGAGGGAGAAGCAGGCTCTCCGCTGAGCAGGAAGCCTGATGTGGGACTAGATCCCAGGACCCTGGGATCATGATCTGAGCCGAAGGCAGAGGCTTAACCATCTGAGCCACCCAGGAGCACTCCCCCTTTTTTTAAGATTTTATTTGTCAGCACAAGCAGGGGGAGCGGCGGCAGGCAGAGGGCGAAGCAGGCTCCCTGCTGAGCAAGGAGTCCGATGTGGGACTCGATGCCAGGATCCCTGGATCACGACCTGAGCCGAAGGCAGATGAGCCACCCAGGCGTCCCCGTTTTTAATTCTTAATACTGTTCCCTAGCCGTGTGAAGACAAGTACCTGCATCAAAGGCTAATGAGACTTTAGGTAACAGGCTTTAAAAAGTAGCATCATGCTCCTCCTCTGGGTTGAGCTGCAGGGACAGCTGCTCTTTGGCCTTCAGCTGACCTCAGAAACTAGAAACACTTATTTCAGGCTTTGTCCCATTGGCCACTGTGGGCAGGAATGGAAAACACCTGCCAGGTGTTGCCATAAGATCGACTGGGCTAACAGGAAACTTTTCTACAAGCTTTGCGGCTTAACAGTAGCCCCCTCCCAACCCTGCCTTTCCTTGGTGTCCATTCCACAGCACGTGTTGAGCGCCCCCTGGGTGCGAGGCTCGGTAACCCGCAAATAAGGGTAGCGCTATGCTTCCAGGGCTCTTAGGCATTTTCGTGTCTTCCCAACCACCCTCCTGCCAGTACCTCTTGTTCCTATTTTACAAATGAGACTGACGAAAAGAGCGTTGGGCCGTGGAAGAGGACACGTCCCTGTGGGTTACTGACCCTGTGACCTTGAGCCAAGTCGCTAGCCCAGCGGGAGCTGATCCTAAGCTTTCTCCCCCCGGGAACCCCGTCCCAGCTCACGGTCACGAGAGTTCAGCCGCCCCTGGAAGTGGGTTTCGAGACTTCAAGGAGTGGTTTACTCCGGCCTACGCCCCGAGCCGGGGGGCAGGGGGGGGTTGGGGGTAGTAGGAGCGCTCTGGAGCTAGCGCCCCGCCTCCGCCGCTGAGACCCCGGAGGCTGGCGCCAGGCTCCGGGTTGGACCGAACTACGGCGCCCGGGAAGGGGTGCTCCGTGCCTCGCGAAGACGTCCCCTTCCGCCAATCAACGCTTGCGACCCGCCCTTCTCGTCGCCGGAAGCAGCCGTTGCCCCGAGCAACCGCAACGTCCGGCCTTCCGAGTTAGCGGCGGGAAAGGCCATGAGTAAAGGCCGGGCGGAGGCCGCGGCGGGAGGTAAACGGGACAGTCGGCGCGAGGGAGACCGGGCGGGGGGCGGGCGAGGCGTCGGTTGACCCCCACCCTTGCCCCGTCTCCCCGTAGCCCCCGGGATCCTCCTGAAGTACCTGCAGGAGCAGAACCGGCCCTACAGCGCCCAGGACGTGTTCGGGAACCTGCAGCGGGAACACGGACTGGGCAAGGCGGTGAGGACCCTCTCCTGGGATTCCTCCCGTTGGGTCCCCTCGAATCAGTTTGGGGTGCTGCCCTCTCGAAGCTGCCATTCTAGCCTTGAGCTTCCTAAGGCTTGTCGGGCGCTTCCCGGTCTGGGGCTGAAATTCCCGCTGCCTGGGCCCCCGAAGTCATTCCTCTGATTGCCCGCCCCCCCCCCCCGCAGGCGGTGGTGAAGGCCCTAGAGCAGCTGGCCCAGCAAGGCAAAATCAAAGAGAAGGTGTACGGCAAGCAGAAGATCTATTTTGCCGACCAGGTGAGGGAAACCTGTGCAGATTATCGCCCGTGTGAGACCCCGACATTAGGTGAATCAGTCTCTAGAATGAACTCTCTTCTGGAGAATTTGAGGCACCCCATGAAACTCAACCTGTCTTACGCCATGAAAAGGGCCCCAGACACCCTTGAAATCAAGGTGGGTACTCCCCTTGCTGTGACCCAGATTAGTGAGACTTCCAGATTCGGGACATGATCGATGACAAGAAGACCCTGAATTGCTGCTGCCAGGATCCATTCCCGCGTGGAAGTTTCTTTTCCCAGGCATCTAGATTAGAACCACCATCTGCCAAATGATTCGCCTTCTGTCCCCACCCCTCACTCCCCGCACAGAAAACACTAATTTTGTATCTCTGGGCCAGCCCACCACCTGGAGCCTGCCAGGCCTTTGAGTCAATACTAATATCACTGAAGGAGAATGCGGCATCTCCCCTAAATGGGCTCCTCCTACCTGCTTCTACCTCCGTGGAATCATGTCTCGCCCAACCTAGAGACCGGGGAGTAAGTCACTCTTCTCTTTTCCCGGTGCCCTGTTGGTTTTCCCCCTTCCTGCTCTGCCCTCTCCTTTCCATCTTCGGTGGCTGCTCAAGTTCAGGTGTTCCTCATCTCCCCGATGCCCTCCTAACATCTGCTGGCCTCCCAGCCATCTTAAACACTAAAGCCAGAAGGGTCTGTGTAATTGGCAATAGTGCCATTGCCTTCAAAGTCGCTATTTAGCGACTTCAAACTCTGGCGCTCCCTAGAACAGGGAAAAGGTACTTGGAGCCTTGGCCCTAGGCTGCCGCCTGCCTCACTGTCCCTTCTGGGTCCATTCACCAGTACTAGACCATTTAGATGAGTTTTACTCCTGTGTCCTTCCTCTGCCTGGAGCTTCAAAGACCCTTCTTCGCCTTCTTCCTCTTTGCTCAGCTAACGCTTACTCATCCTTTAGGATTCCCCTCAGGCATCACCTTCTCCAGAGACCTTCCGTGAATTCTCTAATCGCCTTTTCTTCAGGTGCTCACCTCTCTGAGGGATGCTGTATTGCGGTTGTCTTTCTGTTGTCTTTCTGCACGTCTTCACGCTGGACTGCAGCTCTTCTAAGGCAGCCCCACTTCTCACTCATATTCCTTTGCTCAGCACCCCCACCCCAGGAGCTAACGTCCAGTAGACACTGAATACTAGTTTAACTGAACCAAACCACCATTAAGGTTGATTTTCCTAAAATAGGTTTCATTATGTGATTACTCTAATGAAGATTCCCTAAGGGAGTATTTTGCAGATTTTCTTTTGTAAAGGGCCAGACCAGTAATATTTTTGTGCTTTGTAGGCCAGATGGTCTCTTGTCACAGCTACGCAGCTGTCACGACCACTCGTGTCTGCCACGTAGACAGAAGCAGCCCGAGACAGTATGTAAACGGGCAGGCGTGGCTGTTTCGATCAGTTTTTGTTTTCAAAACCCTGTATCTGGCAGGACGTGGCGTGCAGGCTGTCCGTGGTTCACTGCTTGCTGCTCTGAAGGCCTGCCTTGCCTTCAGGTAGAGGCCGCACTGCCCAGGCTGGCCTTCCCCGCCTCTTCCTAACCTGCTCCCCATCACCACTGACAAGACCCCCGCGGAGCCCCGGCGCTGTCCTTGGCAGCAGCGGGTCTCAGGGGACGGGCTGCTCACACTTGCCCCGGAGTCCCTTCGGTACTGCCCGCCATGCCTCTCTACCTGTCCCGGTTCTTCCTGTTGTGGGAACGTGCAACTTAGGTAGCTCTACCTTGGGAAGAATGTTCCTTTACTCCTTCAGCCCAGTGAGCGGTATTACCACTAAACTGAGATCTCTGCCCTGTTCGGCATCCTGCCAGCCTTGAAGCCCCTTGAGGACAGGCCTCAGGTTTTAACTTCTTGTTTATATCTTGTTAGTTGGGACCGGTACTAAACTGAGTGGTTTCTCCCAGGACCCTCCCGCTGTTCCCCCAGGCCCTCTGCAGGGTTGGGGAGCCTCACGTTCTTGGCGTGTGTGTGATGCTGCCCCCTGCCCCCAGATGTGGCTTCCCCTCCTGTGCCTCACATCAGCCCCCTTCTGTTTTTCCTCTCACCTCTGGCAGGACCAGTTTGCTATGGTGAGTGATGCCGACCTCCAAGGCCTGGATGCCAAAATCGTGGCCCTCACTGCTAAGGTGCAGAGCTTACAGCAGAGCTGCCGCCACATGGAGGCTGGTAAGACTGGGCAGCCCCCGAAGGGGCCCCTAGGGTCAGGGTCAGTCTAGAGGTCAGGAATTACAGAGTGGATGGTTTGCTGACGGCAGTGTTGTCTTGCGTCAGTGAATCTCTGCTCGGCTGCCGCAGGCATCGTGTTAAAAGAGAGAACAGCTCATGGCTTTTAAATTAAGTGGGCAAAACATGCATTTGTCTTCCCTAACATTATCTGTGTCCCGGGCCCACGCTCCCTCTGTGCCTGCTTCTTTAACTGGCTACAGGGAAGTGTTCAACCTCACTTTACCACCGCTGGTAGATGGAGGAGGAAAAAAAACTAGAATAAACTGGTAATTCTGTAAGCCTTCATCTCTGCTGAGCATTTCCAGAATATGGAACTCATTCTGGACCGTGTGTAGAACCTAGAGCAAGGTAGGGGCCCAGTCCCCTACCTCAGGCAGCACCCACTGGGAAAGACAAAGCCCCATCTTCAGGGGTGGGAAGGGACCTCAGAGAGCTATGGTTTCAGAGCTGAAGGAGTTAACTAGTGCCCTGACCACACCGGAGATGCAGAAAGAGATCCAGGAGTTGAAGAAGGAATGTGCTGGCTACAGAGAGAGACTGAAGAATATAAAAGCAGCCACCAACCACGTGACTCCGGAAGAGAAAGAGCGGGTGAGCTGGGAGGGCCGGAGCAGGGCGGAGCAAGGAGGCGGCTGGCCCCCACCTGCCGCGGGGCTGAGGGGCTAGAGGCAGCTGTTGTCCCGTCCAGGTGTACAGCGAGAGGCAGAAGTACTGCAAGGAGTGGAGGAAGCGCAAGAGGATGGTGAGTGTGCGCGCTCTGGGCAGGCCCCGAGAAATGGCAGAAACCACTGCCCAGTAGCATGGCTCTGCCAGGCGGTGCCCACCACCCACCTGAAAAGGGGTGGTTTTGTTTCTTGTCAGGCAACAGAGCTGTCGGATGCAATTCTGGAAGGATACCCCAAGAGCAAGAAGCAGTTCTTTGTAAGTGGCTCTCTCTCCCGTCCTCGCTCCCCTAGGCTTCCGTCCGAGGAGGGCTCATCCACTTGTCTCCCTGCCCCAGGAGGAAGTCGGGATAGAGACAGATGAGGATTACAACGTGAAGCTCCCAGACCCTTGAGGGGTCCTCCTGCAGGATGGGGGCATGGAAAGAGAGGTCCTGGGCTGGCTGCCTCCTTCAGGTCGGCTTCTTTTTTTTGTTCCTGCTGCTTTCTGCCTTTGGGCAGAGTGGCGGGGAGAGGGGCAGGGGCCAGAGTATGGGGCGCAGGGAGTGAGAGAGCCCACAGCGGATGGTCAGGCTCCTTTCACTGGCTACATTCCAGTTGCTTGAACTGAACGCTCAATCTTGGAACAGCACTAAAGGAAAGCATTTGGCGATATTTATTGTAATATAATTTGATATAAAAATACTTAATTTTCTCTGGATAACCAAACGTCCCAGATGTCAACCCTGAGGAAGGCTACAGGGTAGAGAGAGGCTACTGTACACAGCATTCAAGGAGCCCAAGGCCTTACCCAGGACTTCTCCGGGCTCTGTACCCCTTTAAGTATCTTCTCTACCCCTTCACCCTGGCCCCAAGTCCTGGGAGAAATGCAGGTAGCACGGAGATGGCAGAGACCCAGATACACTTGACGGGAAGGCTGGGAGTGGTTTTGAGGCCCCGTTCATTTTCCAAAATTGTAACTTTAGCAAAATTGCACTGTTGGTGTTTAAAAGATTAAAGGAGAAAAAAGCCTCTTAATACGTAGTGCTGTGTCACACTCCTCTGTGCTGTGCTCCTGCCTGTGGGACAGAGGGCAGGAGCACGCAGGGAGCGGGAAAGGAGAGGCAGTGGAGTAGCAGGCGAGGGCAGGATCCTGGCAGCCCTAGCCCAGGTACCAGGTGGCCTATCACACTTCATGGCTGTGGGAATATTTCCTCGCGTTCCTTTCTTCCTGTCCCACTACTGCCAAAATGGCCAAACTTGGGCCAGATGTTGCCCAAATCTGGCCCAAGAGACCAAACCAAATGCAATAGTAGCTTCCAGATACATGTAGATAAGGAGCAAAAATCTGAGGCTTAGGGAGAGGCCGGGAACTCTTGGGGGTGCCCAGAGCAGACCCCTGCCCGAGGACTTTTATGGGGAGGGGGAAAGACAGGAGGCTCGAGTTTTGTGGTCAGTATAATAAATTACAGCTTTCACAAAACAAACACCCCAGCCCCACTGAGGATGAGGGGGTGCTGGGGAACCAAGCTCCGGGAGCCAGTGGCCCCGTGTGCAGCATCACAGTCCGATCTCAGAAACCCAGTGGCTCTGTGGCCAAGCAGGAGAATCAGGCCTGTCGTTGGCTCTTCTGCGGGTTCCGGGAGCCAGTCAGTACAGC
Source organism: Zalophus californianus (assembly GCF_009762305.2). Classification (NCBI taxonomy): domain Eukaryota; kingdom Metazoa; phylum Chordata; class Mammalia; order Carnivora; family Otariidae; genus Zalophus; species Zalophus californianus. The sequence continues at coordinate 41,594,326 of NC_045610.1, read as the reverse complement.
TGGTTCTTCAACTGGTGCAGGACGCCAATCACGATCTCCCGGAGGGTCTGGCGGGGGCAGCAGAGGGAGAGACAGCTGACGCGGAGGCAAGGACAGAGCCGGCTCAGGGACGCGCCTAGGCCAGGCGTGCGCTCTAGAGCGCAACGGGAAAAGCCCGTGGGCCACACTGCCGGCTGCAGTTTATCCGCCCAACAGGATGGGGAAAGGGGTGGCCCGGCTGGCTACATGGAAAAGCAAAGGCAAGAAATGGGAAAATGGGAATGGTAACATTTAGGTGGTGGGCTCGTGAGTGTCAGGGTTGCAGTATGCTTCAAGTGTTTCCAGAAAATGTCAGGAAACAAAGACTCTCAGATACAAGTCAAGCCTCAGAAAAGGCAACCAGTCCTCAGAAGCAGGGGACTCCCTGCGACAGCATTCACATGCTGCCCCCTTACAAACCCCCAGGGGCAAACCACTTCAGCAGGCCTGGGGAGTGGCGGCCAGGAATCTTTCCAGATGTGCCGAGTGAGTCCGCTGCTGTGATGAGGGGTACACGCTGGGCAGCCGCAGGGGGGCTGAGAAGGGGCAGAGCGAGCCTTGCTTAAGTGCCCCATCAGTCTTGCCAAATGAAACCCTAACAGGAAAATCTGGGCTAGGAAGCAAAGAAGGGAGACCACCTCCCCACCCCCGACAAGAAATCTAAAAGCTGCTGCCCTCCCTCTCTGAACAAATTAGGATTTGGGCCACTTTGCCTGGGGGAGGGGAGGAGACCCGCCCCCACCCCACGGCCACTGTTACCCCGTACCTGAGGCTTACAGTGCTCCTCAATCCAGCTGAAGACACAGGCTGACAGCTCCTGGAAGCTGGCCACGGAGATGGAGGCATTGAAGGACTGGAACAGGGAGTCCATGATGCCTTGAAACACATTGAACTTGACCTGGTCAGAGACCTGGTCTTCCCCCTCATGGGGATTGTCCTGGTGGGCCTTCACAATCTGCTCGTAGTTCCTGAAAGTGAGTAGTAACAGGGCTCACTCAGGTCTTATAGCAGCTCCGGTACCCGAGGTTCTCCCCCAGGAAGGAGCTTCTGGAGAGCTGCTGGGAGGTATTCAACATCAGCTAGATACTGCTTCTGGGACGGAAGTGGTGACCCCTCTCCCCACCCTTCCCTTCATGAAGCCCACAGGCACGTCGAGTGTCTGCTATGCGTCAGGGACGGCTGGGGGACAGAGTCCGGCCTCTAAGGGGCCACCTAAGGGAGGGAGAGGATTATCTGTCCTGTAGTAGCTGACGTGACCTTTGAACGAGAGGAAGGTATGAACCGAAGTTGGCCCGAGTCCTCTCAGAAACCCTGCCTACCCCAGCTCAGCATCCCCCTTACACTTTCATGATCTTTAGGGCTGTGACGTCCTTGCGTAGCATGGATACCTCCTCCTCCTGCTTTTTCTTCTCCTTGTGCAAAAACTGGATGTAGTCAATGGCTGGGGTGTGGGTGGGTACAGAGGAAGTTTCAACCAGAAAGACGAGGCTTTGTTTCCCCTTCCCCGTCCCTTCCCTCCCCAGCCCCCCCATTCCCCAACTCCCATAACCACCCCCCTCCCACCAGGGCCAGGCTGAGAGGGTAGAAGGCTCTGGCCTCTTCTACAGCCCCGCCGGCCCCGACCACTCCCAGGGCTCTCGCTGGCCGTACTCTTCTGCAGAACGATGGCTTTGCTGAGCTTTTGGGAACCAATGGAGAAGTCCTGCTGCTGGCAGGTGGGGACGATGGTCTGAAGGTCGTCATAGCCTCTCTGTGGAGACAGCAGGGGAAACCAGGCTTCCTTAACTCTGACGGATTAAGGCAAACTGGCTCCAAGCCTTCTCTCCGAGAACCGAGTTCCATGCTCAAACCTCAAAGGGGTGGGGCTGCTGGAAGGAGGGAGGTGTTCATGTCCGGGGCCTAGATCAGCTGCCCGCGAGGACCCTGGGCTATCTGATGAGGTCGGGGCCGAATGAATCTGAAACACAGAGGCCCTCCTGCGGGGGCTGAGTAGAGGCCTCCCCAGTCACCTTGATGGCGTCCCTCCTCTTCTGTTCAGCCTGGGTATGTGCTCGCCGCCGCCGGTCCTTGTAGGACTCCTTATAGGACTCCTGGTGGTAATCGCTGTCCTCGTCATCTACGCTCAAAGTTGGGGGCGGGAAGAGGTCATTTTGAGGCCCAGTGGGGCCCAGCTACCCCACCTTGCCCCAGCGGGGGAAAAAAACTGGTACCCAGAGACAGCAAATGGCCAGAAGAACCTATCGTCCTAGATGAGGGGAGAGATGGGGAGAGCCTGTGTCTAACACTAGGCCTCCAGCACCCCCGTGTGGAGGACTGGAGCTTCCTGTCTAGGAAATATACCAAAACGATGGTATTTCTGAGCACCCCCCAGGTGGGGGCATGTTGCTGCCTACCTGTATTGGGGACGGAAGAGGCACTGGTGGAACCGATGCTATTAGCTCTGGACACTACACTCCCCTTTCGGGTACTTTCTACAAAAAGCCCTGGAAAAGAGAGGTCCCAATCACTAAGGAGTAGGGCAGGGGAACACTATTAGACCCAGAGACACCTGTAGGTACAATGGCTTTCTGATCCTTAGATGCTGACCTCCCCCTTTCAACCCAGAAGCCACCCGCACTGGGTCATCGGCTTCCTGCTGTGCCATGCTGCAGGGCTCCTGTCTCTGGTGTCCACACTGCTCCGTGGGCCTGCAGTGGCACCACCGGCTCACAAGACGGCATCTGGGCACAGTGACAGAGAGGGAGTGGCTAACTTCACTACCGTCATCGCCTCCCTGCTTTATGCTGCCTGGCCCTGTCCTGCAGCTCCTCCCTCCGTCTCCGGGACAGTGGACTGTGCTCAGGTGTGGCGGGCGAGACCACGGGAATCTACAGGGCTGCAGTGGGAGTGTCATCAGGGAGCTGGAGACGGTGGGGGAGGCACTCACCGGGGTCCAGGCTGTTGTCGCTGTAGGCATATTCCACCTGCAAAGGAGCAAAGGAGCAGCTCATCAAACCTCCGCCCGGGGACCGCACCTCCTTTCACTCGCGCGCACGTGCGCGCGCACACACACCTACCCACACACCGCCCCCCAGGGTGCGCAGGCAATTGCGGGATGCACGCGCGCGGGCGTACACACGTGTACACACACACAGAGCACACACATCCCCCCGGGATGCGCAGGCGACCGCAGGACTGCCGGGAGCCAAGAGCGGAGAGACCATGGGAGCGCCGCCCCTCCGCAGAATCCCGTCTGACCCCACCCCCAATCCAGCGCCTCCCCAGCCCCCAAACCCTGCCCCCTCACACTCGTGCACACACGCGTCACTTGTCTCCCCACCTTGGCACGCGCGGGGCGAGAGCTGTCTTCTCTGCAGCCCCGGGGCCCGGAGGGCGGGGGGACCTTTGGGGACTGCAAGGAATCCCCTAGTCTTCCGGCCCCCCCACGTGCACGAGCCCGACCCGCCCTCCCCTCGCCGGCGTGCGCGCCCGCGGGGCTTGCCTTGACCCAGGGGTCGTCCGGAGAAGCGCCCTGCTCCGTCATCTCCGACCCACCGAACCGGAAACCAGCCCGCGGGCGGGCCCCCTGCCGCGAGGAAGAGGCGAGGCGCATCCACGTGACCCAAACCCACCAACCCACGCGCTGGAGGCGGAGGGCGGAGCGAGGGGCGCGCATGCGCAGCCCGGAAACGGCGAACCCGTGGGCAGGGGACACTGGCGTCGGAGCGGACACGGATGTCTTCTCTGCCCTCCCTCGGGGTGGGCGTCCTTGCTGCCGCGACGTGCAGTACGTTCTGTAAAATGGGGTCCCCTCAAAAGGCTCGTCTGAACGGTTTCCGATAGTTGCGTGCACGCGCTGTGCGGGCCCAGACGGCTCCCGGGGACGCGCGTCCCATCCCCACCCTTGCAGGCAGCCCGCCCCGTGGCGGTGCAGGCCTGGCCACCTGGGCCGACCCCGCCGGGCTGCCAGCTCCGTGAAGGCAGAGGCCCCGCCCGGCTTGTGGAAGGCCGGTCCTCCCAACACGCAGCCAGACGCCTGGCAGGAGACCAGTGGAAGAAACGCTTTCAGAGAGCCTCCTGGCTAAGTTATGCTACTTTACAGATAAGGAAACTGAAGAACCTAGAAAGTCGGTAGCTTCTCGCAAAGCAGACAGCTATCAGGGATAGGACCAAGGCTGACCTCAGTCTGGCTGGCTGGCTTCAAAAGCCAAGCTCTTAACCACTGCACTCCCGGCTTCCAGCTCAAGGCTTCCCAAGATATCCAAAGGCATCCAGGCAGGAAGCAGACACCATACAGGCAGCACCTGGCAACATTCATCTTTAATTCTGTTACAAGTTCCAGTGTTTGCCCTGGGCACAGTCGGCCGTAGGCATCAAACACTGTGGGCAAGAGTAGGCACAGAATGCCAGAGAGGCCTGCTCCCCGATGAGCCACATCCTCAGTGATGGCCAAACACCAGCAAGCTGGGTAGGCTTCATGTGTCCGCCAGGCCCAGCCCTGCGCTCCCCAGTTTGGTTCAGAGCCCTCTAGGCCCAACCAGGATGAGCCCTGAGGCCCCCATTCCTCCTCACCGCTGAATCTCTTGGCAGCTCCAGGGGCCACTTGGGCCCCACAGAGAACTCAATGTCAGCCATGGGCCTTACGGTGCCTGGGGGATGCGCTTCTGCAGGAGGGCCCAGGCCTTCTCCACCTTTGAGTGGGCCAGAATGTTTGGAGGAAGAGAGGACAGGGTCAGGCAGGCACCCACTGGAGACTCCTTCCCCATAAGCCAGCCCTTCCCTGAGCACCAACCTGGCATTGGGTGACATGCGGTTCCCATAAGGTGCTCAGCACCACGTGGCTCTGGTCCACAAGCTGCTGCCCACTCATCTGGCTCTGCAACCGGCTTTGAGCCGCAGCCTCACTCAGGCCATCCCTTTCCACGATGCGTCGTATAGCCTCGACACAGACAAGGCATGGGTCAACCCACTGGCTCAGAGGGGACTGCGGTGTGCAATGGGGCTGGGGTGGGAGATGGGGTCCAGATACCTCAGTCTCGGGAATGACAACGGTCCACACCTCATGTACCATGTTCTGCCAGCCGGCTTCAAGCAGCAGAGCAGCATCGATCACGCACACGTGCTTTCCTGTGGGGAGACCCCAATCACTGCTAGCAGCACACTGCCACTTACTATCAGAGAGCCAAGGAGGCCTAGTCCCAAGGAAAGTAGAGGGTCTGGCTTGGGGTGGGGAAGCTCCCAGGAGGAGAATCTGCTTAATGTCCCTCTGGGCTGCTCCCATCCTCCCTCCCACTCACCCTCAGCCATAGCCTGATCCATCTCCTCTCGAGCCAGCTTTGCAATAACTGGCCACATGATATCCGTGAGTATCTTCAGCTGCTTCTGAGGAGGGGAACAGAGGACGCGACCGTTTACCTTCCCTCGGAGATGGAGCCAGCCCGAGGGAGGAGGTGGTTGGGAAGAGATGAATGGAAGGGAGCACTCTGGACCAGACCAGAAAGGTCTACTGGGTCCCAACCTCTGCGTCTAGTAGCAGCTGAGAAACCCTTGGGGAAGAGTGTGTTTACCTTGTTCCCAAACACCCGGCTGCCTAGGACCTTCCTGTTGATAATGCCATCTTTATGGAGAATATCTGGACGACAGAGACACAGGGCTGGGGAAGGAGGCCAGGCCATCTCCTCACTTCAGGCCACTTCCAGCTCTTCCCCCCCTCCCCACCCCCCACGTATTACCTGTTCCAAAGGCCTCCACAACAGGCTGGTAGGCAGGACCACCTGGGGCATAGGCCCGATGGCCCAGCTGGTCACTGTCGATGACATATGCCCCCAGGCCCTTAAGCCGCTGAGCTACTGAGCTCTTCCCGGAGCCACTGATGCCCGTCAGCCCAATCACGTACAGGTGTGTGGGTAGCTCTGGCCTCTTCTGAAGGTGGAGGACAGGGAACCCCAGTTACTAGGGTCTTCAGACTCATGCTTGGGACTGAATTCTTGTCTTTACTCTCCAGCATTTCCAACCCACCCAAGACGGGGGGGGGGGGGGGGGGGAGGCAGGCATACATATGGAGGCCGAAGCAGGTTTCCCAGCATTCGCTGGCGGAAGCTAGAGGAGCTGACTTTGTCTTCTTCATTGTCCTTGTGGTTTTGGTCCTTCAGCAGCTGGATCTGATACAAGGCAAGCTCCTCCAGGTCCTGCGGTAAAAGAGGAGGGATAAGGAGAGGGAAGGAGGGACGGGATGACAGTGACACCCGAGCTGCCCCCCCACACCGCTCCCAGATCCTCCCCTAGGTACTCCAGAGGTAGAGCCTGCATCCAAGGGCAAGCTGGGAACCAGTTCTTTCTTGACTCTTCCTCACCACCCTAAGCCCTTTCTTCCCTCCTCTAAGGTCATGGTACTTCCAACAGTCCCCCAACGTGGCCTTCCCCATCCCATCCACTCCCTCTGCCAGTCTCCCTCAGGGGTTACATTCTCAAGGCGGAAGCGGTTGACGGCCATCCCCCCACGATAGGTCTCCTCGCTGACCACCAGGAACTCCAAGGAGGGGTTAGAGCCAGCGGGCCCATAGGGGTCCAGCAGGGGGATGATATCAAAAGTCAAGGAGGGCTTGACGTCCACCAGGAACTCACTCAGGTGTTCCACACGTTCTGCGTAGGGTTGGAGCAGCTCAGGGAGTAACTTGCCTGGGGAAGAAGCCCAAAAAACAGTGAGATCTTTTTATTGGGGAGGAAAGGCATAGGCAAGTTTGGGGAAGACTGACCCTAAGCATCCAATCTCCAGATGGGGGTGGGTGGCAGGAAGAAATGGCTAAGCTGGGAAGTGGTCTGTGTCAGGGGAACTATGAAAAGGGGGCAGCCAGCAAGCACAACAGTCATGGCAGGGGCTGGCCTGTGCCCAGAGAACTAGCAGTGCCACCATCAGAGTCAGATGGAGAATTCCAAGAACCACCCAACCACGAGTCCCCTCTTGCTGTGTCTCTGGCACAACTACCTACAACCCACTCATCCATTTATTGCCAGGGTCTCAATCTTTAGGGTTCATCACCAGAGAACTTCTTAAAAGTGCAGACTCCCTGGCTCCACATTTGGGGGAATTCTGATTTGAGTGGTGACAACACACTGAGAAAGCTACACTTACTCATTTAACGTAATTTCCTTATCACCAACTGAGTGCCAGGCACTGTGACATTTGGGAGGGGTGGGAAGTAAAGGATGGCCCCACTCTTCATCAGTCATGAACTGGGGGCGAGGTTAAGGAGTTTTGAGGGCCTTCCCCGCTCTATTCCAGGGTCTCTCTCACTCACTCTTCAACAGGTCTTTGTCTGCTACTCCCACCACAAGCTGCTCCTGGGCCAGGATGCACGCGACACTGAGCAACACCTTATGAGCATTGTGCAGGCGGTCAAACGTGCCACCCACAGCCCCACGGTGGTAGCCACGCACTGGCTGCTTTGGAGACCTGGCCACGGGGGAGGCTGGCCTGATGGTGGAGGGTAAGGGGACATCCAGGGACTCCACAGGCAGCTCTCCGGACCCATAATCGGGGTATAGCAGCACCGAAGCCAGTTGGGGACAACAACTGTAGCAGCTGGTGGCATAACGCTCTAGCTGTTGCTTGACCGGGTTGTACTGGCTTCCATCCAGGGTCTGAAAGTCAGTCAGCACCACTTCCGGTGGGTGGGCCAGGTTCTGGACTGAGCTGGGCAGGGAAGGGAGAGAGGCGCTCTTGGCTCCGATATTGGTCAGCAGGATTCTGACGTCCAGGTGCCTGTGGACGTCCGCGCCAGCGTAGAGGTGCGCGATGAAATCCAGGACCTCAAACGTGGCCTGCACGAGGCTGGATTGGGGCTGAGCTGGGCCCCCGAGGCTCATGCCCGGCTGCAGGTGTACATAGAGCGTGTGATTCACCAGCCGGGCCGCCGAGGTCAGGATGGGGGACAGGCGAGGGGCCAGGGAGGCCAGGGGCGTCGTCAGCACCAGGAGGCCCGACCGGAATACGGCCATGCTGCCCAGGCCTGCGGACAGCCAGGGAGACGAGGCGTGGGTGACTGAGGGGTTATGTGGCTGAGGCTGAAAACTGGGGCCTTGGACCCAAGGGAGGGGACCTGGCGCAGGGACGGGGGTCTGCGCTGATCCAGAGGAAACCGGGGGAGGACACGGGGCCTGCTACACGGCGACTAGGAGCTATGCCCTAAGCCGCAGTTTCCACATTTCTCAGCCGGAGTAGTAAAGTCGCTGAACTGAATCGAAATCCTGGGCCCTACTGCCAGGTTGTACCCGGGTCTTCAGAGACTCGAAGGAGGGGACTAGAGGAAAACGCTCAGGCTCGGATCGGTCTCCTACTTACTGAGACCTCTGGGCTTAAGTTCCGCGAGCGCCGCCGCGGAGGCTTACCTGGCCGCGACCCGGAAACAGTAGTTCAGCGCATGCGTCTCCGAGCTACGGAACGGCAGAAAGGCCTAAGTCTCCGCTCGGTTCGGGATCTCGCGAGACTTTGTAGTGGGGCTAGTCCGGCCGAGGGGGCGGGGCCGAACTCGGGCTTGGGAGGCAGCTGAAGCCTTATTTCCAGATCCCAGCCGAGAGGGATTTGGAGCGTGGAGGGCAAGGCGGACCCGAAAGCGTATTGCGGATGTCCTTTAGACCCTGAGAGAGGAGAATGGCTTCAGCCAGGTCACCCAGGAGACAGCGGCAAAGGCAGAACTAACACCTGGCTTTCCTCTTAATACATTACAGAGGTGGGGGTCACAGGGTGGCGCTTGAATCAGGACTCAGAGTCCCCGCAGCCCTCTTGGCGCCCTCCCAGTCCGAGGATCCTCCTGTGGGAGTCCACAGGACAACCCTGTCCGAGTCCCCATTTCACAGTTGGGGAAATTGAGGCCCTCTATGTTCCAGGAACATATAAGGAAGTAATGGCAGAGGTCTTGTGGCTCTGTGGGGAGCTCTCCACACCACCCAGAACCAGTTTGAGGGAGAGAGGAGGAGAGCTCTGCATCACAGCTCAGTAGAGTTGCCAGAGGATGTTCTCCAGTTAGGAGAAAAGGGAGGAGGGGAAGACCTAGTGGCAAGGGTTTACTGTGAAGCTAATGGGGCCGGAAAGGCTGGAATTGGTAGTCTCCCTGGGGAGAGGAAGCCAGGTTGCCATCAGGAGATATTTCAAATAAAGTGTCCACAGAGATCTCAAAAGGGAGGGAAACCAATTTCCAAAGATTCCAGTAATGTGCTGTGGTTTATTTTCCCAAACTAAGCAAATGCTCATTTTCATAATTATGGGTGTTTGTTTTGTATTCCTTTAAAAAAAAAAAGATTTTATTTATTTATTTGAGAGAGACAGCCAGCAAAACAGGGGGGAAGGGCAGAGGGAAAGGGAGAAGCAGGCTCCCTGCTGAGCAGGGAATCAGACTTGGGGCTCCATCCCAGAACCCTGGGATCATGACCTGAGCTGAAGGCAGACACTTAATCGACTGAGCCACCCAGGCGCCCTGTTAGATTGGATTTTTAAAGGGAGGACCCAAAATGAAGAAACAAACTGCAGACTCTCAGGAAGTACCTTGAAACATCTGAGCACAGTCCCACACAGAGTCACTGCTGGAAGAGATCATCAAGAAAATGTGACTGCCAGTTGACTCAGGCTGGACCTAGGCAATTGTAGGTTCCTCGCCCCCTCCTCTGTCAGAATATTCCCACAGTGGGAGCCTTGAGAGAGCAATGTTGAGACCATCTGGACATTATAGGTGACTGAACCTATTGAAGGCTTCTATATAAACTTTTAAGATTCTGGTGGGCAAATGCAGAGATCTTGCAGCCGCCTAGGGCAAGTCTCGTATGTCAGTTTGCTTGCTTATTAAACCCACCACCTACCAATCTGGAGTGGTCTGCTTCTTTCTTCTGTCTCTCCTTGCCCTTTGTGTACAGGGGCCAGTTTCAGATTTCACCCAGGGAACTGCCCAGGTTGTGAACCAACACTCATTTTTATTCACTAAATGTGAATTTAGTGTCTCCCATGATCAAGAATGATTCTAGGTACAAGGGATCAACCAGTGAACAAAACAAAGGGCCTCCCCTGGAGCTTAGATTCCTGTGTGTCTTGGGATGGGGTGGTGAAAGTTATAAATGTATAACAATAAAGTCAGCAAGTCAATAAATCTATAACACATCTATTGATGATAAGTGCCATGAAGAAAAATAAAACAAGGTAAGGGGACTACAGTGGAGGGAAGGGAATGCTATTTTATTTTTTTTTTAAAGATTTTATTTATTTATTGGACAGAGACAGCGAGAGCAGGAACACAAGCAGGGGGAGTGGGAGAGGGAGAAGCAGGCTTCCCGCTGAGCAGGGAGCCCGATGTGGGACTCGATCCCAGGACCCTGGGATCATGACCTGGGCCGAAGGCAGACGCTTAACGACTGAGCCACCCAGGCGCCCAAGGGAATGCTATTTTAGATAAGGTTGTCCAGGGAAACAGCAAAGACCTAAAAGAAGAGAAGAATCAGAGATTAGGGAAAGTGAACCGGACAGAGGAACAGCCAGTTCAAAGGTCCTGGGGCAGAAAGCCAGCAGGGCTGAATCAGATGATGGGAAGTGGTGAGAAGTAAGGTCAGAAAGGAGGTGGGGGCCAGATCAAAGACTGTGTTGGAGGTCTTGGGGAAAAGCCTTGGATTTTACTTAGAAAGCCACAGGAGGTGTTTTAAGCACAGGCATGAAATAACTGTCATTTTTAAAAGGTCATTCTGGGTGCTCTGTGGAAATTTTACTGTTGGTGGGCAGGGGTGGCATCAGGGAAACCAGTTAGGGAACTATAGCAATAATCCAGATGAGGAGATGGTGCCTGCATAGACCAGGGTGATTTCCGAATCTACTTTGAAGGTTGAAGGTACCTGCTGATGAACTAGTTGAGGGATGAGCGAGAAAGAATGCAGTTGTCAAATAGTGAAGCGAGGTAGACAGGTGAGAGCAGTGGGAGGGCTGGAATGGACTTGGCATTTGGACACATTAAGTTTATTAGGAATCAAGAAGACATGTTGAGTAGGGATTTGGAGATGTATGTCCGGAGTTTGTGGGAAACAATGGAGTTGGGGACACTGGAGACTTTGGTGGGGCTCATGGGCATATAAATGGTCTTCAAAGTCATGTAACTGCATGAGACTGTTAAGAGTATGACTCTCCCCCTTCCCAGGTCAACCTGAGCCTGGCTGGCTCAGTCGGTGGAGCATGGGACTCTTGATCTCGGGGTTGTGGGTTCAAGACCCACGCTGGGTGTAGAGATTACTTAAAAAATAAAATCTTAAAAAAAAAAAAAGAGTATGAATGTAATTTGGAGACACTTGGCCTTTCTCATCATTGTGTCCCCACCTCCCAGGGGTGACCTTGTGAGCACACGCATACACACACATCCATACACACACACTCACACAGGGGTGCAAAAGAGCAGCTTGGGGGACAGGAGTTAGGCTCTGAGAGCAGGTCCTATGTCTCAGAGATTCATGCCACATTGGCCCTTTCCACTTCTGTGGGCTTTCTGGATCCTGAAGGGACAGCAGAACCATCAGGGCCAGCAGGGCAGGGGGATAGGCAGGGATGAGCTGGCTGAGGTCCCCTGTCCCAGGAGCAGAAGTGGCCAGCAGTCCAACGGCCCAGAGCAGACCACTACCTGGAGGTAGCAGCGGGCCAAGATGCGATGCCTCCTCCCTGCCCCCCTCAGGTTGCACACAAACCCCAGCAGTTTCCTCTCTATTCCAGCTTCCCACGTTCTCTGCAGCCAGGCCCCTGCCCACTCCAAATGGTCATTTCCCTCCCCGTCTCCTAGTCCTTTCCCGGGTCCCATCTCCTGGGCACCCTTGTCCTTCTTCTGCCTGCAACCCCGGGCCTAGTCTCCACCTATTCTCCACCCCTCCTCCAGCACCCTAGGAGATTGGCCCTTTCACTGGCTCCTGCCACTCCAGCGCCTTCCCGACTTCAGACAGGACAGCCCACTGGGCCGACCCGCCAGGCCTGGAGCCTCAGCTGAACCTCCTGGTGAGTGGCAACTTCTGGGCTGGTGGGGATTCGTCCGGCTGAGTTTTGTCTAGGGCAGGGGCACAGAGGAGGATGGAGCTGTATCCTTTTGACTCACTTAGCTTTGTTTCTTCTTTACACATCTGGCTTCCACACAGGAACACAATTACAATAGTAACACGGCTAGTAGTAGTAATAATGGTGGTGCCTGCTATTAAGACCTCCATCCCAGGGGCACCTCGGTGGCTCAGTCAGTGTCTGCCTTCGCCTGGGGTCGTGATCTTGGAGCCCTGGGATGGAGCCCCGCATCAGGCTCCCTGCTTGGTGGGGAGGCTGTTTCTCCCTCTCCCTCTGCCACTCCCCCTGCTTGTCCTCTCTCTCTGTCAAATAAATAAAATCTTAAAAAAAAAAAAAACCTCCATCCAGCACTTCCAGACATTACCTCAATTAATCCTTTCATACACTCCATGACATAGGTCTTATACCCATTTTACAGATAAGAAAACAGACTGAGAGCGGCGCCTGGGTGGCTCAGTCGTTAATCATCTGCCTTCGGCTCAGGTCATGATCCCAGGGTCCTGGAATCGAGCCCCGCATCGGGCTCCCTGCTCAGCGGGAAGCCTGCTTCTCCCTCTCCCACTCCCCCTGCTTGTGTTCCTGCTCTCGCTCTCTCTCTGTAAAATAAATAAATAAAATCTTAGGAAAAAAACAGACTCGAGAGGATAAGGCCCTTGCCTGAGGTCCCATGACTAGTGGGGGCCAAGTCACACCCCGACTCTCCCCCTTCCCAGGTCCACCTAAATCCTGCTGCAGACACCCCGTGGGAATCCAGGGACCACTCTCCACCCTGCCCTTCCGCGGACTAGCTCCTTCCTCTTTCTGGGCCTCGGTTTCCGCATAGGCATAACCCGGGCTAACCACGATCTTTCCAGGTCACCCACCCGCTGCATGCGCCACTTGTCGCACAGGTGCGGTGAGCCGGCAGCCTGGCGCCGTCCCCCCGAGCCGCGCGCCCCGGGGGCACAAAGGAGAGAGCGGCAGACAGCGGCGGGCCAAGACTTTATTGCCGGGCGCCGGGAGGAGCGCGGAGCCCGGGGTCGCCGCGGTCCGAGGCCGTCGCCTCCTCCACGGGCTCGTCGGCGAATACCGCGCGGTGCATGGCGGCGACGTAGCTGCAGCCGCTGGGGTCGGCCAGGCGCAGGTGCGCCAGGGGTAGGAAGCTCTCGGTGCTGAAGTAGCGCAGCGCGGGACGCGGGGCGCGCAGCGCGGCGAGGAAAACCTGCGGCGGCGAGGGGAAGCGCGCTGGCCGGGGGCCGGCCGGGGGCTCGCCGCCACCCCCCGCGCGCCGTACTTGGTTCCGGGGCCGCGCCCGGCGCCTACCTCGGTCACCTCCTCCGGGTCCTGCGCCGCCTCGCGGAAGATCCGCTCCAAATGGCGCTGGTAGCAGGAGAAGAGGACCCGGGTCTCAGCGTCCGCGCCGTCCAGCGCCCCGCCCGGGACGCCCTCCTGCTTCTCCAGAAAGGCGGTGCGCACCGGGCCGCACTCGATGAGGCTCACGCTGCGGGCCCAGAGGGGCGAGTGGGCGGGGGCGCAGCCAGCGGGCCGGACCCCAGACCCGCCGCCCGGCAGGGCAAGGCGGGCAGGGCAGGCAGGGCAGGAGGGACGGGGGTCTGTGGGCCGGCGGCGGGCGCCGAGTAACCAGAGCCTTTGAAAAGCGGCTTACTGCCGGAAAAGCACCCCTGCCTCCCCGCTCCCTCCGCCCCACAGCCATTCGGGGGTGTGAGGATTTGCATCAGAATTCCAACCTGGCAGGCTCCCTTACTGTGTGACCTTGGGCCAGTCACCTAACCTCTTCGGGCCGAGCTTCCCAGCTGGATGGCAGCAGAGGTGCGGTAACGAGTGGCAAGTGCCTTGACACACAGTAAATGTGAGCCGCAGTGGGGAGGGGCCAGGGAGAACGCCTGAGAGAGGCTCCAACAGGACACGGTGCTGGAGTTCCCAAAGTCAGGGGTCAGGGGTCCCGGGGGCGGAGCGGTGACTCACTGGACCCCGAAGGGCGGCAGCAGAACCGCCAGACTCTCGCAAAGACCTTCGATCGCGAACTTGCTGGCGCAGTAAACGGCGTTGAACGGCAGCCCTTCGAGGGGAGAAGAGGCTTTGGAGGCGCGTCTGGGAGGGTCTCCACCGGGAGCCCACTGCAGCCCGTGGCACTGCCACCAGGCTCCGCCCCTCCCTCTGGCCCCGCCCCATTCCACGCACCCATCAAACCGCCCATGCTGCCGGTCACCAGTATACGTCCTGAGCGGCGGCGCTTCATGTCGGGCAGGAAGGCCTGCAGTGTCCGCACCGTCCCGGTCACGTTCACGTCCAGCACTGACCCCACGGCGCCAGCCGTATGCACCTCCAGCGGCCCAAGCAGGCCCCGCCCTGCATTGCACACTGTGGGGAGAGAAGTCAGGCCCTGCCTGCCTCTCTGTCCTCGGACCCAGTAGGTCCCTGGGCCTTGGGACATTTTGGTTTGGACACAGCGTCGGAAAGGCTCCTGCACACGTGTTGCGGGGAGGCTCACCCAACACATCCACGCGGCCCTCGGTCACGCGTGCCCGGGCAGCGGCCACAGAGTCTGCGTCCCTCACGTCCAGCTGCAATGTCTCCAGGGAGCCAGGAGGGCACCCTCGGGCCCGGGCCGCCTCCCACAGAGGGCCCTGCGCCCTCAGGTCCCGCAGCGTGGCATACACTGGAGGTTCCGGAAGAAGATGAGGATCTGAATTCCCTGCTTACCCCTACCTGCGTCCCCTTGGACCTGGGCTGCTCCCTTCTCTCCACCCCAGCCCCTCATATACCTTTGAAGCTCCGCGAGGGGTCGGATGCCAGGCGCAGGGCCAGGTGCAGGCCAATGCCCGAGGAGCAGCCAGTGATGAGCACCACAGTGCGGTCCATGGGGAGACGAGTGTGGGGAGTGCAAGGCTCAGGTCTCTGAGCTAGATTACCATCTGCTCTGCTCCGCCCCTGCCCCCGCCTGCGGGGTCCCCACCCCTTGTTGTGTCTCCAGCCTAATCTCAAGGCTGAGCCCTCCTTCGGGTCTGGGGCCTACTTTCCCCATCCTGCTGCTGGTCAAGGCAGAGATGCTTGGAATACCCCTTCTTCAGTGGCTGGTCAGAAGCAGGGCAAAGCTTTGCAACTAGGAGATGTGGGCTCTCATGTGGGCACTAAGTGCCCTGGGCACATCTTCCCCTGGGTGTGCCTCTGTCCCACTGGGACAATTAAAGTTTCCAAAGTTTCCTGCTGAGGGTGTGAAAGTAAACGTTTTGGCAGGGCATTCCCAGTTCCAAGGTCGGGTGTTAGTATCAGAAATGGGGAGGCCAAAGCAAGGGGGCAGGGAGAAAGAGCCTCATCCCAGGGTGCATCCTATAGCCCCGAGTCCTCCCAGGCATCATGGTAGTGACAGTCTGACAGATAGGCCCAGGTGATTCACCAGTTTATTAAGTTGTATTAAAATAGTACTTTGATCCCAAATTTGGGGTGGTGGAGGAGGGCAGCTCACCTCCCTCCCAGTTTCCCATGCCTGATCCTCTGGCAGGTCTTGAGTTCCTTTGCCCAGGCCTGGAATTTGGGAAGCACACCACCCAGGGGTGGTTCATCTGTCACAAGGAGCCAGCCACCAACCGGGGGTAATATCTGAGGAAGAGCTTCTTGGCCAGGTCCACAGTGTCACCTTGGGGCTGGCTGGGATACCTCCGTGTGCTGAAGACAAAGGTCTGCTCCAGCCAGAAGGCCTTCTCGTCAAACTGGTGCTGTTGGAAGGGAATGCCTTGGACCAGGCTCTCGACCAGCATGTCCACGAAGAGCTCCCAGCGCGGGGTGTAGTAGTCAGCCACCAGCCCTGCCAGCTGCTTGTTGGCATAGTCCAGGATATTGCCCTCGGGCCCCCACAGCGTCAGCTGGTAGCGGCTGTTCCGCTCATAGAAACGGGCCTCGGCCTCGCTGACGGCGGCCGCCCGGGCCTGCTCCAGCCAGCCACCCAGCAGGAAGCGGTGGTCACTCGCCAGCACTGTGTCCAGCGCAGGCAGAAGCTCGTAGACCAGGGTGCCTGCCGCCCTGAGCAGGGGAACCAGCTCCTTGTTGAGGTAGGCGGTCCTGGCCTCCCCATAGTGGAGGCTGACCAGCTCCTGGGCTGCCTGGCGAGTGACGTCCAGCAGGTCGTAGCGGAAGGCAGGGCTCGTGGCCAGGGCGGGAGTGGCTGTCAGCAGCAAGCGCCAGGCCTCAAACACATCCGAGCGGTTGTACCAGACAGTAGTAACCATCCGCAGGGACGGCCTCCTGACCAGAGGGCTGCGATTGTGCCCAATGCAGGCCTCCCCAGAGCAATTGTAGACACTCCTGAGAAGCAGCCTCCATGCGGCCTCTGTACCCTTGTGGGCGACTCCATACCGACGGGCCGCAAAGCCGGTCACCCAGGCCTCCAAATCAGCCACCGGGTCCTTCCGCCAGCCCAGCTCGGCCATGAGGGCATAGACCACTTCGTTCTGGCCAATGCCCTCAGGGGCCATGCCCGTGCCTGCCATAGTGGAATTGGGGAAGAGGCGGGCCGCTGCAGGGCCCCGGTTCACGGCCTCCAGGGCCCCGAACAGACCGTGGTTGCCCCCAAAGTTATGCAGCATGCACCAGATAAAGGGCTGGCCGTGGAAGGAGGCTGTTCGGACGTATATGGGCTGGCTCTCAGCAAACAGGTCCAGAACCAAGAGGCGGCCACGGGGCACTGCCCCCAGCACGGCTCTCACCTGGGCCGGCCCCCAGAACTGGGGCTGGTGCTGGAAGAGCCAGCCTTGGAGCAGCCACACAGCGTCAGGGTCCACTGTGGTTGGGGCAGGGGAAGGGAGACAGAGAAGCATACTGATGAGAGGAAAGAGGGCAGGGGAACGTTCACCCCATTCTACAGATGAGGAAACGGGGGTCCAGAGAAGTTAAATGACTCTATCACAGACCGCTCCTTCCTCTGTAACCCCCAACCCACAGGGCATTGCATCACACACTCCCTTCCCATCGCCTCCTCCTCCCGGCTGGGAGCTCTAGAGCAGCGTGGGCAAGCTTTATGAAGCATCAAAATTACCGAGAAGTTTGCTTAAAACAGATCCCTGGGCCCAAGCCCACGTCATTCTGATTCAGGAGAAATGTGCAGACCTGACAGGCTCTGGGATGAGGCTGAGGCCCTGGGTCCTGGACCCAAGTGGGTTCCCTTCCTGGCTGACCCAGAGGCCTCCCCACCCAGCCACTGCTGACCTGACCCCTCTCTGGCCCTCCCCTGTAAGTGGCAGGAAGGAGCACTGGGTTCCTTGAGCACCAGGAAGGGCACCCACCAGCTTTGAATACATCCCCTAACCTCTGGCCCGCATTACCTCCCTCGGCTCAGAGGCAGAGGCCAAATGAAATACTTGCAACAGCTAGCATTTAATGGCACTTTCCTCTGGGCCAGGCATCATTCTGCTTATGAGGTAGCCCCATTTTACAGATGAAGCAACTGAGGCACTGGGTGGGAGGTAACTTGTTGCAAGTCACACAGGCCAGGGTCTGAGCAGGCTGTCTGGCTCCAGAGGTCACCTCCCAACCACAGTGTGTGGTTATGTGTGTGTACAAGGGCTTGGTCAACTGTCAGGTGCTGTCTCTTCCCACCCCACTGACCTCTGCCGCATCCATGTCCCTGAGGGTGAGGGGAGGCTCCCCTTCCCAGCTCCCCCTGGCACCAAACCTGTGATCATGGCCTGGTAGACAGAGGCTGTGGCTGCCGCAAGGTAGGAGGGCTCTGAGGATGGGGGTTGCATCTCGTTGAAAGTGTCGGCCCCATAGATGTGATCTGTGCCAAACTCTTTGGTCAGCTCCCGCAGGAAGAGGCTCCCAATGATAGGGAATAGAGGGTCTTCCGGAGCCAGGAGGAAGGAGCAGGAGTAGGAGCAGTTGAAGTGTCCCCAGCTGCCCAGCTGGGTGACGTTGACCTGAGGGAACACCCTAGTGGAGGAGGGGGTGGCAATCCAAACATTTACTGGAGGCTGACACAGTATTCACCACCAGCCTCACTGGCTTATCTGCAGTTTCCGGAACTCATCCCGGTCTCTCGTGCCTCTGTGCCTTTGCACAGACTGTGCCCCCTGTGGCTGGAGTCCTTTTCTCCTCCCTCTCTGCTCATGTAGCTGGTTACTCCTCAACATCCTTTGAGTTTCACCTTATCTGTAAAGCTTCTGGTCTCTCCCCCTCCCACCAGCTGAAACAAGCAACACTCATTTTTCAAGATGTGGCCCAGTGCCGCCTCTGCTCTGAGCCCTGGCAAGCCCTGTGACAGTGGTGCGAAGCAGGTGCTCACGGGCATGAAGGAGGTGCTAACCAAGGCTGGGGGCCCCAGCAAGGCTACCTGAAGGAGGGGAGGTCTCAGCTGGGCCTTGAAGAATTTTCCCAGCCACAGGAGAGGAAGGTCAGCTAACAAGCCCAGGCCTCCATCCAGAACTTCAGTTTTTCTTTAAATCACATCTTGCAGGGAAAAATAAATTCTCTCTCTGAGCCAAGTTGGAGGGAAGGAGGGGAACGTTACCTGGTGAGAGCCTTGGGGATGTGCCCTGCAAAGGCAGGCAACGCCGGGATCATGCCGAAGGAGCGCATGCGGTCCAGGATCCGATGCTGGGGGGGGGGGCGGAGTGGAGGGGGAGGTGGTGGGTGTGGCCTAAGCTGGGAGGCCCTCACTCCACCCCCTCCCCGGGGCACACAGAGTCCCCAAGGCCTAGTTAAGAGCCCCGAGGCTCGCCAAATACCACCCTCCTTGGCCAACGACTATATAGCACTGTCCAATTCTGCCCCCTTTCCTTCCCCGTCCTTTTACCTGTAGGTAAAGCTGTTTGAGGTGCCAGGAGCGGGGCAGGGGGCCACCCCAGGTGTGCAGGTTGCCCATGCGCCCCCAGGCCAGGAAGGCGGGGCCTGTGAAGTACTCATCGATCTCTGACTGGGTCAGGCCCAAGGCCAGGTACACCTGAGGAGGAGGGTGATCCCCACACATAAATACATATAAATACATCCATCTCCGTTCATTAATTCATTCGCTCAACACTCATTCATCTCTTCTCTGTGCTGAGCCCTAGGGTTACTAAGACAAAACGTGACCCTTGCCAGGAGCTCACAGTCCAGGAGAAACAGGCCTGTGAACAAGTGAGTTTACTAATCAGTCAGCTCTGCCGCAAGGGTGAGGTGAGGCACAAAGGGGCTCTCCCCTAAACGGGAAAGGAGCCTTAGAAGGCCTCACAGAACAAGGTCGCCTAGAATGAGGGGTGAGGCCAGCTCTGCAGGGAGACTAAAGAGCAACCCCCCACCCAGCCCCCAGCCGCAAGAACCCTCAGGGCCCAGGCATGGAAGGGCCCAGGCAGGGCAAAGCCTGAAACTGAGGGGAGCTCCTGAGTGTTGACAGCAGCAGGTCTCCACCAGATCTGCATCTCAGAAAGGACACTGGTGGAACTTAGGAGCCAGGAGTCCCGTTCAAAGGCTCTTGGGTGTGTGTGTGGAGGGGGAGTCCTCCAAGGAGAGGGGGCAAAAGCCTGCACTGGGGCCATGAATAAGGATGAAAAGGATGAAACAGAACCCATGGAAGCAGCAGCCTGACCAGCTGTGGGGGTGGGAGAGAGGGGAGCCCGACTCCTTAGCATTTCTAGTGGGGTGCTGGGGTCCAGCCCCCAGGAAGTGCTCCTCTGTGTTCGGCTCAGCAATGGAAGCCTGTTTCCAGAGAGCTGGGGCCATCATGCACACCACAAACACTTCTAAGTCTTTATTCTGTGTGTCAGACCCTGAGCTGTGGGGAGACAGGAACATGGGGCGGGGGGAGGGGGACGCACCCGCTGCCAGATGGCCTCCTGGCCATTCCAGGCCAGTGCCAGGTTGATGCCATTCAGTGCCATCCAGTCCAGCTCCCACTCCCAGCGGGCCCAGTCCCACCACACGAAGGAGTAGCTGTGCGTGCACACATTCTGGTAATAGCGGTACCTGCGGGCGGGGGCGTGAGCTGCAGCATGTCCCTGGGGGCAGAGGGGACGTCCCCCAACCTCTGAGGGTCCCTTGCCCTGGAATAATACCCCGTCCCCAGATCTAGCCCAGAGGGGAGGGGTTGTGGCCCCTTTACTGCTTCACTCCAGGACCCATCCCAGGTGGCGCTGAGACTCAGTACTGAGGCAGGAGGGAAGGGAGGCTCGGGAGACAGGTGCCCAAAGTAAAGCCATTCTGGTTTTAGACTGACCCTTAAACTAAAAGTCAGCAGGTCATAAAAAGAGTCACAAGATCCCACTCATGGAAAACTACAAGACCCCACTCCCTCCAGAAGTAAAGGCCACAAGGGTTGGACATTCTTAAAATTGCTCCCGATGGGTAATTCCACAACCCTAAAACAATGGAAAAATTAACCACCCAAAGTAAAGGTTAAACCCAAAGTTAGGGGCGCCTGCCTGGCTCAGTCAGTTAAAGCGGCTGCCTTCGGCTCAGGTCATAATCTCAGGGTCCTGGGATCGAGTCCTGCATTGCGCTCCCTGCTCAACGGGGAGTCTGCTTCTCCCTCTGCCGCTCCCCCTGCTCATTCACTCTCTTAATTAATAAATAAATAAATAAATAAATAAATAAATCCTTTAAAACACCCAAAGTTAAAAAGTAATAAGCCTCTCCCTATACGGATAGCTACTCTGAAAAACTTATAAAAAAACCCTTCGTTAGAGGCAAAGGTGTGTCCTCTTCCTCATCTGGGAGGAGAGATGGCTACTTTGTGAAGTAGCACCTTTCTTACTTCTAGACTTAATGATTCTTTGTCCCTAGACTTAATAAATCTTTCTCCCTTCTCTAAGCAGCTTGCTCTTGAATCTTTCTCCCTAAAAGCCAAGAACTCGCTTATGAGGGGGCTGAGGCCCTCCCATTCGGGGCGTCCGCCTGTCCACATCAGTGTGGGAGCTTCTGAGGTGCCCCCCGGCTGTGGCCGGCAGGTATTTGGGAGAGCGCACTGCATTTCCAGTCAACTCTTCGAGAGCCCCCTTCTGCACAGTGTTTAAGTGCTCTATGGCAACATCGGTCCCTGTCCTGGAAAGGGGGGGGTCCATCTCCCCACAGCCAATGTGGAGACAGGTGTGTGAACACACCACCTCCCTGAGGTGGGACACGCGCCAGAACCGAGGCTGTGGGGGTGGCTGTCATTCCTTGGTGGGCATCTTCCAAGAGAAGGTGGAAAGGAATAGCATTTTCTGTTCCCTAATTATGCACCACAAAGTCTTCGCCCGTCACGGTGCAAATCCTCACGACCAACACTGCGCGATAGATGTCATTATTTCCATTTTTCAGTGACCCAGCTGAGGCTCTGAGAGGCTAGGTGACTTATTCAAGGACACCCGGCTTTTAGAGGCAGAGCGACCCTAAAGCCAGCGCCCCATCAGTCTCGGCGCAGTAGCCGGGGCGGGGCCGGGACTCTGCGAGGCGGGCGCCCGGGGGCGGGAGGTGGCAGGCAGGTGCAGGCGGCCGCGAGGGGCGTGGGACTCGGCGCGCCCCGTACCTGTTGGGCGTGGTCTCGGTCAGCTCCTCCTGCACCGCGGGCAGCGGCTCCGGCAGGCGCAGCTGAGAGCCTGACCAGGCCACGTGGCAGCCGCAGAAGTCGCGCAGGTAGCGGTGCAGTCCCGCGGCGGCGGCCACGCCGGTGGAGCCGAGCACTCGCACCCGCGCCCCGGCGCCGCCACCGCTCAAGCGATAGGTGTCCAGGCCGGACTCGGCCGCCAGGGCGCGCTCCACAGACACGGAGAAGGCGGCCGCCGGCCCGGGCCCCAGCAGCCGGGCCAGCAGCGCCCGCACGGCCGCCGCCTCCCGGGCCTCGTCCCCGGCCGAGCTGCCCGCGGCGGCCAGGAGCAGGAACCCCAGGACCGCCGCCACAGCTGCTGCCTCCATGGTCCTGCGGTATCGGGCGGGCCCGGGCCCCGCGAAGCCTCAATTGTGCCTTGACTAGGGGGCGGGGCGGCCCGCGTCCAATCAGCTTCGGGCCTCAGACCACGTGGCACAGAAGGCGGTGCGCCAGCCGGCTCCCGGAAGACCGCGCTTCCGGGTCCCAGACCCTAGCCCCGAGGGTGTCTCTTGACCGCACGTGGTGTGGGAGCGCGTGACCCGTGTCATCAAAAGCCCAGGCTGTGACCCGCTGCCCTTCACAAGCGCCTTTAGGTACCGTTGTACCTGAAGAGCTTTCACATGTAATTTCACATGTAACCTCCATCCAGACAACTGTCCAACAGATATTTTTATTTGGAGTTTTATTTTGTACCAGGCACTGCCACCCTCCTCTAGAGAAAACCTAGAAACCAAATACTTACATAAGTTGAAAGGAATCCGGACGCCAGGGTGGCTCAGTCGTTTAAGTCTCTGACTCTTGATTTTGGCTCAGGTCATGATCTCAGGGTTGTGAGATCCCGCCCCACATGGGGTTCAGCAGGGAGTCTGCTTGAGCTTCTCTCTCTCCTTCTCCCTCTGCCCCCTCCCCGCTCATGTGCTCTAAATAAATGAACTTACTCCTAAAAAAAAAACTGAAAGGAATACATTCAAAGTCCACCCCCAGCCCCAGCAAAGCTTAGACAAAACTCACAGGTGTCTGCACTTGGCCCTAACTTGGTTTTTCTAGGTTATGGTGCCCTCCATTCTAGGAAAGTAGACCCCAGCTACAAAACATATTCTTCTCTAGTTTGACCACAACCCATATCCCGGATGAGCCCGGGACAGAGCTCAAAGAACCTGTCACCTCCTGTTTTACCTGGCCAAGAGTTGACACTGCCCCCCCATCCCACCACCACATGGACACAGCTGTGACCCTCTCACATCCTTCAAAACCCCTTAAAACAAAATAACAAAACAAAACAAAAACCTTAAAAGACCCAGCCTGACAGAAACTCTGGTGACTTCTCTGAGAATGTCTGGCCCCTCTCCTCCCTTGGACAATAAACTCTGTCCTGTTTGTTGCAATTCTTTGCCCAGGACACTGGCCACCCTAACATAGATAAAGTTGTAATGCTGTGAAGAAATACAAAGTTAGGGCGCCTGGGTGGCTCAGTTGGTTAAGCGACTGCCTTCGGCTCAGGTCATGATCCCGGAGTCCCGGGATCGAGTCCCACATCGGGCTCCCTGCTCGGCAGGGAGTCTGCTCCTCCCTCTGACCCTCTTCCCTCTCGTGCTCTCTATCTCTCATTCTCTCTCTCTCAAATAAATAAATAAAATCTTTAAAAAAATAAAAAAAAAAATAGAAATACAAAGTTACCCAGCCTGAGGCTTCCAAAAGGAAGCAACATTTAATATGAATTAAATTGGGATTGAGTGGGCGCCTGGGTGGCTCAGTTGGTTAAGTGACTGCCTTCGGCTCAGGTCATGATCCCGGAGTCCCGGGATGGAGTCCCACATCAGGCTCCCTGCTCAGCAAAGGAGCCTGCTTCTCCCTCTGACCCTCCCCCCTCTCATGTACTCTCTCTCTCTCTCATTCTCTCTCAAATAAATAAATAAATCTTTAAAAAAAAATAAATTGGGATTGACTAGGAAAGAGGGAGGACAGAGCATTCCCGGCAGAAAAAATGTATATATGAAGACTGTGGAAGGGTAAAGAAAGAGCTGGGCAGATTTGAGGAACTAAAAGTTCAGGAAGTTGGAGAGATGGGTCATGTGAGTGTGGACTGGCCATGGTGGGACAGGGTGGGGGTGGGGGGGCAGGTAAGAATCCATTTGATGCTTAAAGGGTAGCTGAAGCCAGACAGGCGGAGCCCATATCTTCATTGTACATATTGGGAAACTGAGGGCCAGAGAAAGGAAGTGACTCGGACAAGATCAGTAACCAGCAGGAGAACATGTCTAGGACTAGAACCCGGACCTCCTAACTCCCAGACCAGCGTTCTTGCCACTGTTCCCAAATGATGCAACTTTTCAAGCTGTCTGCCTGGGCAGGGTGGGGTCAGGCGGAGCTATGTGGTGGCATGAAGTGGTGGGCCCTTTGGGAGGAACACACTTTCTAAGAGGATTCTGGGTCCTTTTGGAGGCATATGTAGCTTTTTCCAGGTTGTCAGGCCTGAGTGAAACTGCTTAGAGAAAGGAGAGGGGTCAGAGGAAGAGTTGCCAGTGCAGAGAATCCAGAGCCTGAACCAAAAGAGAACACAGGAGTCCACCGAGCTTGCCTTGCTCCTCTGCCCCCTGCCCGGCCACAGGCACAAACTGCAGTCCCCCTGCCTTGTTCCCAGCTCAGTGAGCAGCTCCTGCGGGAGGTGCAGGCCTGCTGCCAGTCAGTTCCTGGTATCAGAAGGTTCTCACCCTTCCCCAGGGAGCAGCTCCAAGACTAGCCCAGAGAGATGTGCCCTCCTGGGTCCATAGCCTATAGCCCCTGGGCCTCTCTCCACTCCCCTCCAATTTCTCCTCCAAACACTCTCTGCTCTGGGTAAGACTTGTCAGACTTTCCTCCCGGGACCATTTTACCAGCATTTCTGGATCTTAAGGCACACAAGGGTTGGGGGAGTTGGGCTGCAGGTTGTCGGGTCAGGGTGCCTCTCTATGGGATCTGGATTCATCTAGAGTGGTGGCGGTTGCTGGCTGCAGCAAAATATTAGGGACACCTTCCAGGGGTTTGGTAGCACATTCAAGGCGCGAGCTCATGGATGCTGCTCATGGATGCTGGGCAGGAGCTTCACGGATTACTCCAGACAAGTCACACTGTCTCTGCTCATCTTGCCAACGAGGCTAGGAACTCTTTGAGGGCAGGAGGGGGCTGGCTGAAGAAATTAAGGTATATCAACTGGATGAAATATCATTTGCTAAAAAAAAAAAAAGATGAGGACAATGTGTTGTCTTAATGTTCTGCAAACTATGTATTTATATTTAAAGGTCAAACTAGTGGGTATAGCAAACTCTCATTTGTGTTTTTAAACCCCAAAAAAGGCCATGTAAACAGTGGCTGCCTTGGGTGGGGCACTGGGACTCTCAGGGTGGGAGGAGGGCTTTTATCATAGGGCCTTTTGTACTGTCTGATCATTTTACCATGACACACTTTATTTTTCAATTAACGTGTGTGGAACAAGGGAGCTGGGCTCTCCATTCTCCATCTGTCTTCTGTTTCTGGCCAGCCTGACCTTCTGCCTATGCACCCCAGAATACCTCCAGGGTCACTTACTCCCTTCTGCCTGTCACAGCCTGTAGGATCCCACCCACCTTGCATGGGAGGAGGAATGTGTGGCTCCTTCCTTGTCTCGCCACCAGGGGACAGCCCACACCCAGACATGCCTTGGGTCAGCTGGAGAGCCCGGAGAGCAGGCAGGTAATTGAGAATCTGGGATCTGAGGGGAGCTCCAATGGCCCTTCCACCCAGGGCTCCTAAGGGCAGAAAGAGGTGCAGTCCTACCCAGGCCCCCAGTGAAGGACAGGTTGGAGAGTGGGGTCCTGCAAATGCTGATGGACTTGTCTCCTCTCTTTATAACACCAAGCCACCCTCTCCCCCACTTGTTCCAGTATCTCAAAGTGGGGCACTCCCTGGATGGGAGCACAGACTCACTCTGCAGAGGTCTGGGGTGCAGGAATTCCATAAGAAGGGGATCAGGATACCTGGCATGTCCCTTAAACACAGGAGCCATGGATCTATCCTGCCCCCCGCCCGTACCCCAGGGCTCCTGGGATTCCCACCCCGCACCTGCCCCCCTCCATGGCTCAGTTCCTGTTCAGTCCATCTTTAGCTGCTGAGCTGGAGGTGGCCTAAGGCCACTAGATCCCCCAAGTTCTGCTTAGCCAATGACCTGCCAGTCCGGGTCTTTTCTGCTGGGCAAGGGAGGAATTTCTCCCTGTGGAAGCCCCAGGTCTCCCGTGCCCTGCCCCATTTTATTGATATAGATCATAAAAGTTTACTGATTTAAATATTCAATTCGGGGGTGCCTGGGTGGCTCAGTTGGTTAAGCGTCTGCCTTCGGCTCAGGTCACGATCCCAGGGTCCTGGGATCAAGCCCCACATTGGGCTCCTTGCTCAGCAGGGAGTCTGCTGCTCCCTCTGTCTGCAGCTCCCCCTGCTTAGGCCCTCTTCTTGTCAAACAAGTAATCTTAAAAAAATAAATGTTCAATTCAGTGTTCAATTTTTTTTAGCAAATTCAGAGTTGTGCAACTGTCACTATAATCTAATTTTACATTTTCATCATTCCCCAAAAGAAACCCGGTATCTATTAGCAGTCACTGCTGCCATTTTAATCCAGCCCCAGCCCCATCCAGCAGCCAGTCCTAGGTAACTGCCCATCTACTATCTGTCTCTATGGATCTGCCCATTCTAGACATTTCACATAAATGGAATCACACATTATGTGGTCTTTCATCTGGCTTCTTAGCATAATGCTTTTGAGGCTCATCCATGTTGTAGCATGTATCAGTACTAGACTCCTCTTCACCATAGACTAATACCTATCATATGTATGGACAGGCCACTGTTTGCTCATCTAGTCACCAGCTAATGGACATCTGGGTTGCTTCCATTTTGGGGCAATGACCAATACCACTATGCACACCTGTGTACAAGTTTGTATGCATTTTTTTCCCCATTTTTCTTGGGTAGATATGTAGAAGTTGAATTGCTGACTCATGTTAATTCTATGTTCAACATTTTGAAGACCTGCCAGACTGCTTTCTGCAGGAGCTACACCATTTTCCATCCCCCTCCCTCTTGCAGTTCCAATTCCTCCACATCCTTGTCCACACTTGTAACTGTCCCTTTATTACTGCCTTTCATGGTGGGTTTGATGTGGCAGATCCTCTTGTAGATTTAATTTGTATTTCCCTAATGATGTTAAGCATCTTTTCATGGGCTTATTGCTCATTTGTGTTGTTTTTTTCCTAAAAATGCCTACTTAAATCCTTTCATTTTTTAAATTAAAAAAATATTTTTAACTTTTTTTAATACTTTTTAAAGATTTTTATTTATTAGAGAGAGAGCGTACAAGCCAGGGGTGGGGGCAGAGGGAGAAGCAGACTCCCCGCTGAGCAAGGAGCCCGATGCCGGGCTTGATCCCAGGACCCTGAGATCGTGACCTGAGCTGAAGGCAGCCACTTAACCGACTGAGGCACTCAGGCGCCCCTTAAGATATTAGAGTAATCTCTATACCCATCATGGGGCTCAAACTCACTGCCCCGAGATCAAAAGTCGCACTCTACTGAGCCAGGCACCCCTAATTTTACCTTTTAAATTAAGGTATTTATAATTATGACTGAATTGTAAAGTTCTTTATATATTCTAGAGATATGTCCCTTATTAGATATGATTTGCAGTTTCTCCCAGTGTGAGGGTTGTTTGGATTCTGTCCTTTAAAGTACAAAGCCTTGTAAGACTAAGGCCCTTATCTTTGTTTTTAGATTTATTTTATTTTAGAGAGAGCGAGCCTGTGCGTATGTGGCAGGGGGAGGGGCAGAGGGAGAGGAAGAGAGAAGCCGACTTTGTGTTGAGCACAGAGCCCAATGCAAGGGCTTGATCTCATGACCCTGAGATCATGACCTAAGCCGAAATCAAGAGTTGGATGGATGCTCAACTGACTGAGCCACCCAGGCAGCCCTAATCTTTAATCTTTTTTTTTTTTAAGATTTATTTAAGAGAGAGAGAGAGAGAGGTGGGGGTGGGGCAGAGGAGAGGGAGAGAAACTCAAAAGAAGACTCTGCGCTGAGTGCCGTGCCTGAGATCAGGACCTGAACTGAAAACAAGAGTCGGACGCTTAACCCACTGTGCCACCCAGGCGCCCCTCTTTAATCTTTTTATCGCTTTGCTTTTGGTGTTGTATCTAAAAATCATCACCTAACCCAAGCTCGTGAAGACATTCTATAATTTCCCCTAGGAATTTTAGTTTTTAACTTTTACATTTAGGTCCACGACCCACTTTGAGTTAATTTTTATATACAGTGTGGGGGCTGCATTCCAAATTTGTTCTTTCGCACGTGGATACCCAGTTGTATAAATACTACTTGTTGAAAACTGTTCTTTCCATGCTGGATTGTCTTGGCCCCTTTGTGGAAGCTCAATCTTCCACAAAGTAAATCTATTTACTTCTGGACTCTCAATTCAATTCTATTCCACTGAGTCCAAATATCTATTCCTTATTAAGCCTCCCTTTTGAGTCAGTAACAGAGCAGAGGCTAAAAGAGCTCCTCCACCTGAAGTCCCATCCTGGACTGCTCATGCGTGGAGCCAGGTGGGGGTGCTGCACTCAAGGGCCTGTTCCAGGGCAGGTGGCCTGCCGGGGAGGAGAGGGCTCAAGGATAAGGAACATGAAACAGGGTGTTCCTGCCCCCCTCATCCCTCCTGGAGCAGCGGCTGTCAGCCCACCGCTCCCATTCTGTATACGTGCTGCCGAAACGAGCACCCACTGCTCCCATTCTGGCTCAGCCCCTGTCCTGGAGGCCCCAGGAGGAATGGGGAGGGAGGGCATGGAGGAAGAATGTGGGTGCCTTACATGGCAGTCAGAAGGGAGACGGCGCCCTCCCTGCCCACCCTGCCTGCTGGCTCCTCGGCCGCCTGCCTACCTCAGCACCTCACATTCTCCCGCTGCCCTGAGGAACCCTACGCAGAGCCTCTACTTACACCAAGGCCAAGGGCATCAGGGCTCAAAATATCCAGGCTCCTGAGTCCTGGAAAGCACACTTGGAGACAAGGGAGAGGTGGGTGGGCAGATGCCCAGGCCCCCTCATGCCCTGCTGTCTGGGTGGGTGGGGCAGGAAAGGAAGAGGAGGTGGGGTCCCCAGGTCCCCTTCCCACCGGAGACAGTATCTGAGAAGCTGCTGGGCTCGAGGGAGGGGAAGGCACCCGGGAAGCTTGAGAGGTGAGAATTTCACAAACTGCCGGCCTGCAGCTGTGGCCTCTGATCACAGGAAAGCAGACGTGCTGGAGGAGGGGCAGGGGCCTGCAAATAGGGGCTGTGGGCACAAGGATAGGTAGCCTCCCTGGTAGGGTCAAACACACTTTATTCAGCACAGGAATGTGTGAACACAAGGGCCTTGGGCAGGGTTCCTGACAAAGAGCTCTGCTTCAAACTCTGCTGTACCCAGAGCAAAGTCGTCATGTAAACCACCGGGCCCAAGGGGCGGGGCTCAGCACAGGGTCACACTGGCCAGCACATGGGGAAGCTGGGGGTGGGTGGTCCATGCCCAGGAGAGTCGTGAGCAGCTTTAAGTAACTCACTCAGAAAAGCCAGGGTGGGAGGAGGGCAGGGGCCTGGCCCATTCAGGGGATTATCTCCACCACTGGGGGCCCCAGGGTTCAATTTAGCTGAAGCAGCCAGGGCTGCTGTGTCAACACATGATTCAAAGGCCCTAAAAGCCATAGCCCTGGGGGTGACAGGAGAGGTGGCCCGTGGGGGGGCGGGGTGCAGCTCTCACAACCAGCACACTGCAGCCCTGGCTGTTGCCTCCAATCCACAAACTGTAAATGGCACCAGCCTTCACTGCCCAGGACCCCACTCCCTTGACTGGGGTCCCCAGTGGAAGTGGGGAGGGGCACGGGAGGGCAGAGAAGGCAGGTCTGCAGGCTGAACCACCCTGGATGACTATGGTCCTGCCCTCAAGACTCATGATTGGGGGTAGGGGAAGGTCTTGGGGTCTGCACCAGGCAAGAGCAGCGGTTCGAACCCTCTGCCCAGGGGCGCACAGCTTGGCCTGAGAAGCCTCCAACCATAGGAGGCATCCAGGACCTCTCTGCTCAGGTCACTCCCGCCTGTGCTGTTATGCTGGGTACATACAGGGGCAGGGGGAAGGAGGGGATTCTAGGAGGGAGGAGGAGAGGGTGTGGTTAGGGAGGTGGTGCTGGGCACCCTGGGACCCTTGGGAGTGACAGGGAGAAGCCGCGCACAACGGCACAGATGGATTCCCGATGAACAACTGTTCTGAAGACCAGAGGGGATGGACAGAGGATAGACATGCCATCTTACTGGACCTACCCCTGCTAACCCAAGAATGGGGTGTGTTAAAGAGCACCCCTGCCCCTAACCAGTAACTAGAGTGGCAGGAAGAGGGGGCTCAAAGTCTGAGTGTGGATGGTGACGGCACTCCCTCCATGGGCTTTGGGCTCAAATGTAAAATGCACAAACTTGTTCATCACCAGGGGACACAGAAGGGGCTGTCTCTGGCTGGACGGAGGCTGGGAGGGCAAGGCTGGTGCCTAGTGGGAATGAGTGACAGCCAGAGCCCGGCTTCTCTCTACACTACACATGAAGGTGGCGGTGGCAGGGGACTCAGGGAGGGACGGATTTATCTAAATGACTCACAGGCGGCTGGGGGAGGGGTGGCGGGGATGACACAAACGCCCTGATACCCAGGGAACACAACCAACAGGCAAGAGGAGCACAGGTAACCACTGTGGAGGGAGTGAGGAGGGCAGCCTGCCGGCACACAGCCCCACGATGGGCTCACTCGTCAAACTTCCCTTCCCGAATATGCTCGAAGGAGAAGGGTAGGAACTTGAAACCGGTTCCGCTGTAGAATTTATTCTGGAACTCCACCCTGGGGAAAGGGAAAAGGAAAGTCATCATTCCACAGTATCCTTTTGGGATTTCACAGTTGGCTAGAAAGATGCTCTGACCCTCCTCCCCAAGGCCTCGCTTTCCTAGCTCAGCTTGGGAAAGCAGCTTGGCCTTCTTCCACCCACCCAGCCAGAGCTTGGCCTAGTTCCCACAGCGCACACAAGCCCTGCTTCTGAAGGCAAGAGTGCCGCATAGCTCCTCCCTGGTTTGTCCTCAGTTCCTGCTCCTTCCTGCTAAGCACTGTGTGTTTATGCAAAACTCTTTGTCTAGCCATGTGCAAAAGAAGTGCCCTTGGTTTGAGTCTCTAAGGGCAATGTAGAGATTAACCACTGGACTCCCGGCTGGGGCTCAGGGGCTTGAGGCCGAACTCTCAGGGAAGCCCCTGGGCGGCAGCGAGCTCAGCACCAGGGACTCTGGCAAGTGCCCTTGTTTTCTAGTTTGTTTCTTTTCCTTGCAAGAGGAAGGAGAAGGGAGGGTTTCGAGTAAACGCTGGAGGCTTTGGGGAGGAAATTCCCAGGAAAGGGGCGTGGGGGGGGGGTAGTCTTCTCCAAGTAATGGCAAAAATATTCTCCAACTACAAGAACATCTGAGAACGAATTCTTCTCTCAGGGGCTGAAAGGAAAAGCAGAGCTTCACCTCCCTTCCCAGGCAGTCCAGCATCCAGCGCTGACGGTCTCCCTGGGGCCCTTTCCAACTCTGAGGGGCAGGAAGACAGCACTCCTGGAAGCAGAGCTGGACTGCAGGCTATACTTCCCCCTGCATACTCCCTGGCTAGCTGCCCAGTAACCAAACCACCACCAAATATGGGCAGAAAAATGCATGATTCAGAGGATAAAAAAGCCAAGGAGAGCTGCCCTGAGGAATGGTTTCCACTCAGCGCTGAGTGACCCTGAGGACGCCAGAAGGGCAGAAGGATGGGCAGGGCTGGGAGCTGGGGCCCGCTGCAGGCAATGGTGCTCATGCAGGGCACGGTGGAAGGCCTGTCAGCTTCGGGGGTCTGTCTGTGGTGGCCCTCAGAGGTCCTCAGAGGCCCCGTCAGCCCTGGGGTGCTGGCTGAGGACACTGCAGAGCTGCCGGCTCCACCCCCTGGGGAGAAGAGGTGAACAGAATTTTCTGTGTGGGCGTAAGAACAGGCAGCCTTCTCCTCCCAGCCCCACATTCCAGGGCCTGGGCCAAGGTCCCAAAGCCTCCCAGACTCTGGAGGGGTCCCTGGGCCAAGGGAAAATAGGACCTGGGGGAAGGGGCTTCAAACTGAAGTCAGTCACAGGATTCCTGGCAAAAGCAATTTCAACCCGGGATCTGGACTCGTCCCCATATCCCAACCCCCTGAGAAGTCCTAGAAGCTTTAGCTATTCAGGCCTCCGTTGGGGGAATTAGGTGGGGATGGGGTAGGTTCCTGCCTCTCACCCACTGCTGTCTGGTCCTTCACGTTGAGTAGGCTGTTTGCATATGGCAAGGGCATTTCTGAACAACTGGAAAGAGACTGATACGTCCCGTTTGCATTCCACAACATTTATCGAGATGGTGGGCAAGTCATCTTAGGGTCTGCTCGGGGTCCAGAACTCTGAGCCCCAGGGCTGGCTAATCACACAAACAATTCGAATTCCAAACTGGATGAATGGACTAGAAGCTTCACAAGTTTTCAGATGCCCATGGGCTCACCATCCTTCTCTCGGCATTCCTCTGCATGCCTCATCTACCTAGGGGGCCCAGTGGGAAGGAAGGGCTACACGTGTCTGGGATGCAGGTGCATAAATTCTGCCAAGTGAGCCCACGGGCGGTCCCTCTGACACATGGCCTGACACCACCTCTACCACCAGCCACTGCCTGTGGTTAGACTTAGGGTGGCCACCACCACGGACACCTCACGCATCTCAGGGTCAGCCTGACTTCACGCCCCTTCTCGGCCTCACTTACCCCAACCTCCCGGAACAAAGCTGGAAAGCAATCTCCCGATCAGACTCCCCACCCACCCCTCCCTCCCAACCAGGGAAATGTGTACTTCCTGAGAAAGTACAAACATGAAGTTCTTTGCGCCAGGGCCTTGCTCGCCGCCCAGCAAGTTCCTCTTATTTTAGGAGCCTGCTACACCACCCAGGGAGCCTCCAGGGCCCCACCATGCCCCAAGCCACCTCTAGAATTCCACAGTTGTGAGGAGGGCCTCAGGAAATTTGATGGGTTTCTCGGACACCCCTTCTCTTCCAGCCGCAGTACTGGCAAAGGCCACCCAGTGACCCCGAAGGCTAAGTGGGAGTCCCCGGAGCACTCACCACTGCTACGTAATAGGAAACCTTGTTTCCTTGAGTGAGGTAAGGGGAAAGGAGTCCTGGGTCTCCTCCCTTTCCTGGTGGGGGTGTGAGTGAAAAGAGGCAGTTTTAGGAAGATGATCCTAGATGGAGCTGCTTCTCTGGCCCTTTCTGCCGCTCTCTGAGCAGTTCAGGGCCTGGGACACACGTCTGTCTGATGGCCCACATGTCAGGGCAATGATGGCAGCCAGGAACTACACTTCAGGTGTGCTTTCTTCCGGGCCAGCCATTCCCGCAACCGTCCCGTGGTATCCTGCTGTGGCGCCACTCCATTCCTTATGACAGTTTGGTCCCCCCTTCCTTTGGCCTTCAACCAAAGGAGTTGGGAGTTTGTGAGTGTGCAAGTGTGCACATTGACACGTCTGTGGAATCTGCTAAAAAGGGATCTGGTTCCTGAAAGTGGGCCAGGGGGCAACAGTCTTCCTACTAAAAAGTCAGTCTGGTGTCCACAAACTGACAAATCTTATCCCTGCCTTTGCCTTTCCTGAGGAAGAAAAGACAGCTAATTACAGTAGGCAAAAATAGACACCTAACTTAGAAGGAGACGAAATCAGCAGGTTGGGACAGTAACCTTTCACTCTTGTTTTCAAATATACCCCCCACCTCCTTTAGGACCGCACATGAATCTCAGACTAGTGGTTTGTGTTTGTTACCAAAGCAGACGTTGTTGTTCTTGTCCCCGCTGAAGACATCCAGAACTTTTATAATAGGACAGCCCTTGCATCAGGATCAGGAAACCCCAGCTGACAGCCAGGGGTAAAGTGACAGGTATGAGGACGCCCAGGCTGGACCCCAGGAAAAACAGCAGCAATGTCCCACAGCCGTTTTCGGCAGGACCAGCTGTCCCCAGCCTCACAAGCGGGCCACAACTCAGAATTCCTGCAGACCTGGGGGACAAGAAGGCCCAGGGTTCCCTGCAGTACATCCACATTCGGCCAGGAGGGGGAGCACGAGCACCTGTTTCATTCACTCCCTACAGTAAAGGGCAACGCTCCAAACGTGCCTCCAACAACGGATTCTGAAAGCCGGACAAAGGAGTTTCGTGTTTCTCTTCTTTGTGATACCTCTACTATCCAAACAAACCAACCCACAAGTTTGTCTGACAAGCCCATTCCTTGAAAACTACAGGCATTCAGATGTGCCTCTCCCCTCCCCAGAGGGTCTCCCCTCTCTAAACACTAAAAGCAGTTTCTTTACAAGGGACCATGGCCAAGATGCCCTCTCCACAGGGCAGCCCACTTCCAAGCAGGGCGGCTGCGATCTGCACTTGAACACAGTTTATGATGAGCCGGGGCACTGTGGCAGGCACCTGGCATGCACATTATTTCCTATTTATCACCACAACCATGTTACGTGGATACCATCCTCTCTTCACCTGAAAGTGAGGTTCAGTGAGGTTAAGTGCTCTCCTCAGGGTCACCCAGCCAGGGACAGCAGAGCTGGAATTTGAACCCAGGTGGGCCTGATTCTGAAGCCTGCTCTCTTGTCACTCATCAGGTCCTTGGGCTCATTCATGGGGCTATGGGAAGACACCTTCATTTGAAGGCCACAGGTAAGCCTGAGGGAGACATAATCCTGGCCACAACAAAACATGGCCTCCCAGGCTGCCTCTGCTTACTGTGGAGATTAGGCCCAGGCTCCAGCAACCTTCCTCACCCTGTGGTAAGCCTGGCTCACTGCTCTGACAGTTCTGACCCAGCACCAAGACTGCTCCCCGGCCCGCGCAGGGAGGAGGCTACAGGCTCCCCACTTGGGTTGGGATTCAGGTGGGGTAGCAACTGGCCTCTCGAGCGCAGGGCTCAGGAGACAGAGAAATGACTAGGGAAGGAAGGAAGAAACAGTGAGTCACAAGAGGCTGGTTACACAGACATTGCCTCATACCGAGTGGCTGAGGAAGTGTGCTGGGGAGAGAGTATGCTGATAAGCTGAGAACAGGGTGGCATGCCAGCAGTCTGAGTCACACAGCGCTCCTAACCTCCTGGCTGGACAGTAGATAAACAACAGCTGGGTGGGGAGGAGGGCGGCAAGGAGGAGGAAGCCAGCCAGAGGACGGGTTATTTTAAAGGAGCTTTTGAGGGAAGAGTAAGTCCCAGTTACGCCCCGCCCTTCCATGCCTCACATTCCCCTCTGTCATTTAGAATAGCAAACAGTTTGTCTGACAAGCCCATTCCTTGAAAACTACAGGCCCCTGAATCTTTGAGGGGGCTCAGCATAACCAAGTCAGAAGGAAAACCAAAGATAAGGGGAATGGGGCAGAGGATCCTTGGGTTCAGGTTTAGAAAACGGATGTAACGAGACATTCTACACACTCTCTGATCTTGAGATCATTAGCACCACAGACCATCTCGTCTAGGAGTTCCTAAGGTAGGGTCAGTGAGTTTGTGACCCCCCTAAATGGGTAAAACTATTGGGGGGGATGTTTCTCTAGGGAGAGGGCCCAGAGCTTCCAGAGACACTGGGGTTTGAGACCCAAAAAGAGAGGGAGAATCACAACATAAAGGAGGAAGTAGAGACTCAAAAGAGGGAGGGCTTGAGGTAGGGAAGCCAGATAAAGTACAGGACGCCTAGTTTTTAGTATGAGTATGTCCCATGTACATTTGGGAAATACTTTTACTAAAAAAAAAAAAAAATTCACTGTTTATCTGAAATTCAAATTTCACTGGATGTCCTGTAATTTTATTTGCTAAATCCGACAATCCTACCTTGAGGTCATAGGGTCACTGCCTGGACCAGACCCCACCTCTCCCACCCCCTGGGACTGAGCTAGCTCTCTCCAGGCAGAGCCATTAAAACCACAAACTACTTTAAGGAAAACAAACAAATCCAAACCTGCCCTTCTGAAGAAGATGCTTCAGGGCACTGAGCTACACACTATGGAACCAGGAACCTCCCCTACCCACATGGAGCTGCCAGGGCTCCTACCCAAAGACACTGGTACAATGACAGAAGGGGGACAAAACTGGGGTACAGGGTGCTCTAGCACCTTCCTGGACTGCAAATCTATTCCAGAGTTGCTTCCATCGCCCTGAAGACAGGAGAAAGTTTAGCCAGAGCAAAAAAACCCCAAACAAACCAACAACCTCAGCAGGTCTTTTAAGCCATAATCAAGAGCAGTGAAGACGGCTAAAAAGGCAGGGAGAGGGAATCTGACAACACCCACCAGAGAATTCTCCCTTGGGGACTCTGAAGAGTGAGCTGTGCTTTCTGTGGAGGTTTCCTGATGCTCACTCCTAATGTAGGTCCTTGGGCATAATGATGTGAATGAAAGCAGACACTTCCTAGTGTCTCTGGATTCTGTACAAGAGCAAAGCTGCCCTCCGTGCAGCTAAGGATACATCCCCAGCCCCCCGAACTCGCTGCCGCTCACCAGTGTAACCGCAGCGCGTGGAGGAAGGCCGAGAGGCCCTCCATGATCAGGAGGATGGCCACAGTCAGGGTGGCAAAGGCGGCGAAAATGAAGAACAGCGCCAAACCTCCTGCCAAGCTCTTCACGCTAAGGCCGATGTGGATCACCATGGTCCAAAGCACCTCAGACAGCTCTAGGGAATGCAGAGAGAAAGGACATCCGGTTCAGTCTGGCAAGAGGTGCTGTGGGCCTTCCATTTTGCTCTGCTGTCCCTCACCTGAAGTGTTTGCTGCGCCCTGGCTTCCTGCAGCCTTAGTGGGACTGCCATGCATAGCTAACCTGGCAAAGGCACTGGTCCTCCCATTTGGATGTCTTTCTCCCGGGATTCAGGAGTCTGAATAATTCCAGAACCCTTATATGTTATTTCTACTCTACTTAAGCCCTACATTTGAAAGAGTGCCCAGAGAAGGGGAAAACCATAATTTTCAACCTGAGAGAAATAGACTCACGTGCATGAGCGAGGCTGAGGGCCCAGAGCCGCAAGTAGGAGGCAGTGTTAGAGATGCAGCCCAGGCAGTACTCGATGGTGTGGATGGCCTGGTGGACCATGGTGTCCCCAAAGTCAAACTGTCATGGAAGGAAACCAGAGAGAAGATATAAGGCTGGGAGGGGATGTGTAGATGGTGCTGTGGCCACTTGGTGCTTTGGGCCTGGGTCTGAGCGCCAGCACTAACAGCTACACGGGCCAGGAACCCCCAACGTTGAACTCAGGTGGTGGTTTCAGCTATGCTATCCCCAGAATTCCTGCCTGGCTTAGCCCCCAACTGGGACACCCCATTTCCCTTAATTCTCTACATTTTAATGACCTCCATCTTAATGAGATGATTCTCAACACATTTGTTTTTTTCTTCCCACTAGGCTGTAAGCTCAAGAGTGGAATGTATGCCGAGTTAAGAGCACTCAGAGAAATGGACTGTCTGGACTCGGGACTCTTAGGGCCCTGCTGCTGGGCCTCCTCCAGCTGACTTCCTCCTTACAGTGCTCGAGGGAAGCACCCTGCTCTGAGTCATGAGAGCAGAAGGGCTTTCCCCGGCCATGCTTCAGGTGACAAGCTATCAGGCCAGAAGCTGCCGAGGCAACACTAAGCCTCTACAGTCACTCCACTTATTATTCTTAGAACCTGCTGCGAGCAAGATAACCTTTGTGTGTGTGTGTGGCTTGAGAAGATGACACAGGGAAATTCTGACAAAAGTTTTCCAAAATCCTCCAGTTGACTGAGACCACACGGAACATCTATTGTTTTTTTGTTTCTGTTTTTCTTACGCTCCCTTTCTCCCAGCTTTCCTTCCCACATCAAAAACTGTTCCCAGAATAAGGGGGTAGAGCTAGAACAAGCTTGCAGGAGTTCACATGCAGCCCGCTCCAAGCCTGGCCGGGAAGAATTACCGGCATGCTCTAGAGGCGCGCCAGGCACACTTCCAGGCCTTCCCCCACCCTGCCAGGTGGAGCAATCAGCCGCCAAAGAGCAGGAGGCGGGCCCTTCCCGGGCTCCTCCCACACAGCCCGCCCACAACCCCAGAGCACAGGGCCTCCCCGCCTGCCCTGCCTTCAGCTCAGAGTCTGTTTTTCACCAGTTTCTTTCAAGACTCACATGACCACTCCCAAAGGACACAAGAAATGTCTCTGGAAATTGCATGAGGGCAGGACGAGAGAAGGACCTGGCTGGTAAAGCGCTAACAGCCCAGGCCTCAGGGGTGCGGCCAGGAGGGAGAGGGGCCAGCTCCAACACGCCATCTTTGGGCGACTGCCTCAGTTTCCCTTACCTGACCATCTACACTGAGTATTTCTGGGCTTTTCTTCTGCAACAGGCTCTTCAAGCCTCCTAGTTACCCTAAAAACTAGGGTAATCCTCATTACCTCAATCCCAACAATGCTGCTAAGAGCTCTTTCCCACCAGTGCTGGCTGTCACCCCAGGGCCCATGCTCAGAGGAAAGAAAGGTCCCTGGCTCCCAGGAGCACTGGTCTCTGCTCCTAAGAGCTCCACGAAAGCAGGGACTGCTGGGTTTCCTGTAGAACCAGCCCCCTTTCAGCAGTTTTATTCTACCCAGAGTTCTTCCCAGAAGAATGGAGAACACACACAGAGGAAGCCTCCCTTCTGGGTATTACCCACACTCTCTGTACTTTGTCTTCTTCTCAACTTCCTGCTTTGTAACCTTGGACAAGCTTTCATCTCTATATAATGGGGGAAGACTATGGTGGGTGAGGATTTAGGGTGAAATGCAGTCAAGCACTTAGGAGCCTATCACTGCCTCAGGAGTCAGCTGTGACTGAGGACAGCTGCAGACTCCCAGTCTACACTCTCCTCCAGGTGCACGGCCCATCCCCTCCTCACCTCCTGGGCCCTGCCCTCCACCCTCTCTGCCCCACAAACCTGACCTTCCCCTGCACCCGCTCCCTTGCCTCCCGGGTGTGAGGTCTAACACATTCTGTGTCCTGACTCAGCCCCTGCAGTGTCTCCCACTGTCGCCTTTTCCTCCTCCCTCTGGAGATATT
This sequence comes from Zalophus californianus, assembly GCF_009762305.2. NCBI lineage: Eukaryota > Metazoa > Chordata > Mammalia > Carnivora > Otariidae > Zalophus > Zalophus californianus. The sequence goes on along the minus strand of NC_045610.1, from coordinate 41,555,601 downwards.
CGCCTGCCCTCGGTTTTCCTCCTACCTCCCTGGATGCTCCTTCCCAGTCTCCATCTTGGTTTTTCCTTAAATGCTGGAGGTCCAGCCTTAGCTCTTACACCTCTCCTGCAGCGCAGCCGCTCAAGGCTTGGACGGCCACCCGTAGGAGTGACTCCCAGATGGGACACCTTCATTTCCGTGTTGACTGTTTCCAACTACCGTGCTACATCTCCTCCTATTGCACCACAGGCACTTCAAACTCAGTGCCGCCCAAACTCATTAATCATTCTCCTCTGACCCCACCGGGACCTACTTCTACTCCATGTCCCATGGAGTAGGGCCCCCGGCACCCAAGCCTGGCAGTCAATCTTGAATCCTCACTCTCACTGCCTACATTCATTAAAGCCCTGGGACCTGTAGCTCTAACTTCCTTGATCTCATTATCCGTCCCTTCCTTTCCAACTCCCCTGCAAATGCCTCACTTCACTTCAGGCCTCCCAATTCTTTCATGACTCGTATCAGACTAGCTGGTCTCCATGCCTCCAGACTGTGACCCCTCCCCAATCCAATATCCCCTAGAACACCCCCACTAGAGCATTTCAGCAATGCCCCCTGAGTGGCTCCTTGCTATCCAAACACTCTACCGCTGTGTACTTGTTTATGCCCAACACATGATGGGCCCACACGCCTGTCTTTCTGATAACTATACACACTGATGGGTCTGCATTCCCACCCAGTCCCCAGAGACTCCTGCTTGACTGGACTAAGTTAGCAACAATCTCCTCAGGGAATCACTTCCTGGTCTCCTCTTCTCCACCCCACCCCAGTGCTCATCAGGTGCCCTCTTTCTGTGTTCCCACAGCATCCTGGGCACACCTTAATCACACCATCTGTCACCCAGACTGTTTCCTCAATTTGGCTGGGAGTTCCTTGAAGGCAAGGGCTATGTTTCTCTTCCTGCAGTTTCTGTAGCACCAGAGTGCTTGGCACATAGAGGGTGAATGAATGAATGGGCGGGATAAAAGAATTATGGATGGGTGGGTGGGTGGGATGAATGAACAGATGGATGGGTGGGTGGGATGGACAGATGGACAGATGGGTGAGCGGGATGACTGAATGGAGGATGGGTGAGTGGGATGAATGAAAACATGGATGGATGGAATGAGTACACGAATGGACGGGTGGGAAGACCAACCTGGTGAGATGACACAGTAAGGAGAGGTGCCACTGACCCTTGCTGAATGGTTACAGCCTTTAAAGATTTCCCGGACGATCAACTGGCCTGGCTCTAGTTTGCAACTGGACTTAGCGCTCCCCAGGGAGAAGGACTACTGCTTCCACCAGGCTGGAATAGTGGCCTACATGGGGCAAAGAGGTTTTCACAGCCAAGCAAAAAGGGGAAGTTCTCGAAGAAGTAGGCTGGACTTAAAAAAAAAAATTTTGTTTGAAATCTTTAAATAATTCTAACAGTTAATCTAAATCTGGCTGTGGAGAACTAGACTGTACATGTGCCTAATAAAGATAAAATGTCATTATTATTTAGGAAGCCACGGGAAGCTGAACCCTTGAGGGAGCTGAGGGGCCAGAGACTAGGGAGGCTGAATTACAGTCTGTCTCGCGTTGTTGTCCAAAGACCCTGGGACATGGCTTACAAATGAGGACCATTCTGATGATGACCATGGCATTGGGTGCTCAACTAGGAAGACACTTAGAAAGAACAGTGTAATGTTGGGGGCTGTGTTACTGGGAGAGGGCCGGGCTCCTCACTAACAGGGAACACACTCCTAGCCAGCCCTTCCAGGCAGCTCAACCAGTGACTATGCTCAGATGAGCAGCTCACAGGAACACAGAGGCTCCTGGATGCCAGCAAAAGAGCCTCTCCAGCCTTCAGGAAGACCGAGCACGGTCTGTTTTTACACAGAACAGCATAGGTTTTCCCGTTCCCATCCCACTGCCCCTTTAGAGAGGACCAGGAGAGCCAGGAAAGGGAAGGATTCATGGGTCTAGGTATTTTAGAGAAAAGTTTTGGGGAAAGATGCAAACAGTGCAGCAAGGCCTTTAAAAAACCCAATTTAAAATTCGTGTATTGCTAAATGAATTACTGCTGAGCTAGAAGGCCTCCTATTCCAAATGTGGCCTGAATAGCCAACTTTGTTTCTATTATCTGGTATAATATGAACTCCTGTCATGCAGATGGGATTTTTTCTGGCATACATTGGAGAGGCAAAGCCTTCTTTTTGAAAGCTGTCTCCCTCCCACCTGGGTCACAGGGAGGTAGATGTGACCCCAAGTGAGGGCCCAGCAAGTCTCCTTTCAAGCATCATCAAGCTGACAAGGACACTAGGAAGAGGGTAGCTGCATCTCAGACAGGGAGGAAGGGTGAGCTCTACTCACAAGCTCTCCGAGGAGCAAGGAGGAAACAGCTACTCCCAGCGGCAGAGCTACCATACCAGATATAACACCACAGGAGAGGAAAGCAAAGACCACTGGGATTTAACCCCCAAGGGGGTCACTTCAAGAATGCCAAAGCAGACATTACTTGTAGCTCTTTTCAAACCATTCTCAGAGGTATTAGATCAGCAAAGTCAATGAAACAAAGACAGAGGTGACCGACATGAGATGCAGTTAATGGAGATGAGCTTTTTCAGAACACAGGTTCACAAACTGCTTAGAAATGGCCAGTGAGATGCGGGATGCGCGGGTGTCATGTGTGGGCCCCCGGTTGCAGGAGGGTCAGCAGACTGATCACAAGGATGGCAAAGAGAAGCCCCAGATAAACATGAAGGCAAAGCCAGCTTGTTTCTTACCACTTCATCCTCGGTAGGCTTGTAAACACAAATTTACACTTAGTGGGAAGCCATGCCACACAGTCACAAGTCACGAGCACAAGGTTATTGACTGTTTCTTGGGAAAACTGTTAATGTTAAATGGGCCTCATGTGTTGGAGGCAGGCCTCCTCAGTATACACAGAAAGCAAACCCAGTGGGATTTAGAGCATTAAGATACATATTTTTTTAAAGGCACCCCAACCCTTATAATTTCTTTTTTAAAATGTCATACACATAGGGGACATGGTCAGTCAGACTGAAAAGTTCAGTCACCTGGGTCCACAACTCCTATTCTATTTGCTTCAAAAAGAATATAACAACAACAAAAAAGAATAAAATGAATAGATGACATTCAAAAGTTCAGTTCAGAGGCTTTGTGGTGTGAGTGGTCAGGCAAGGAGACTGGATTTTTAAAAACCAGCTTGGAGGTGGTGGTTTAAGGAAAAGTCTGATTTGATCTTACTACTTTTCACTCTCCCTGTAAAAAGTAGGCAAATAACATTTTTAAAAAGCTCAAATAATGTATCTGCAACAGGAGCACATTAGTGGGACAAGACTTTAAAAAGCACCCGCGGTTACAGTTCCAACTGGAACCATTCCTGGAAGGGGCAAGGGATGAAGAAGCTGCCCTGAGGGGGCTGTGTTTCTGGTAACAAGAGCGGGGAAGCCTGGGCCCACTCTGCCCTTGGTCCCCAGGAGCACAGTCAGTCACTGAGATTGGCATGCAGAGTACTGTGGGCAACTCAGAATTCAACGAGTTGGGACAAGGGAACACAAGTGCCGTGGGAACCACAGGAGGCACCTGGAGTTCACAGCAGGCCCGCTGGAAAAAGCTGTGCTGCCCAAAGAGGCCCAGAAGGTAGGCTGATCACTAGTATTAGCATTTTCATTTTTCAAGAAGACTGGAGGGAGGCCATTTCCGCACACAAGACGAGGGCTGACCCACAGGAGAAGGAGAGGAAGCCCACGCCACTGGATCTTACCTCTTCCGTGTCCTCTGAATGGGTGGAGAGCTGGTCATGCTGAATAATCTCAGCATCCTCCTCTGTCGGTCCGTTGCCCACCCTGATCCCACCAAAGTTGAGAGTTCCCTACACAGATGAACAGAAAGAGTAGAATTTGCCTGGGCTTTAATGTGACATTCTGTGAGGTGGGGAAGGGCGATGGTTAGTGCATACAAACCTCAGAAAAGCATATATTCTAACAACAAAATCAAAACCCGCTGATCCAACAGCTAAGTAAACACAAACTACTGTCCCCGCCCCAACCACCACCAGCCCAGCCCCAGCCCCTGCATTTACTACCTCATTCTGATCAGTTCTGCCTGCCACACCAGGACGCACCGACCTGGCCTCAGTCAAGGCTAACTGAGATGCCTGCTTGAACAAAAAGCTTCATATGAACAGACTCTTACAATGACTGTAACTCTATCTGTAAAGCTGTCAGTGCTCTAAGTTTTTCTAGAACTCAAGATCAGACTTTCTAAGAGGGAGGGAAGCCAAATGACAATGGTGACTATAACCCGGTCAGATACACTTTCAACTGGAACCCAAGAGTTCCAGCAACCTCTCCCAGAAGCGGACCGGGTCTCTGCCCAGGAACAAAGGACTTCCTAAATCAGGGAAGGGAAAAAAAGCTTAATGTGCATCAGCCTGTGGCTAGAGAATATGGAGTTTAAAAAAAAAAAAAAAAGAAAGAAAGAAAAAGAAAAAGGCTCCTTTCCTTCAGTGGAGGACTCTGGAGTGTTAAAACAACTTTTTTACAGGCCTGTGGGCAGATGGTGATTAGGTGCTTGCTTCTTCCCGTTTCCCAGGCATTGTGTTCAATGGGTCCCCCAGAACCAGAATTTCTAAGTCAATCTGACTTGGAAAAGCTTGGCTTAATTGAGGCAAAAGGACTCTTTGAGTGCAAAAACCAGGCAGAACTGGGGTGAAGTCAGACAAATAGCAATGAGTGCTAATCTGCCAGAGGGAAAAGGAGCTAAAGAAACAGCCCCTAGGCCCACTTCTTGTGGTTTCTGATCAGGAAGCCCAAAGGAGGCAAGAGTTTAAAAACTGCTCTCCTGCAAAACAGCCTTCTGGGCAGCAGTACACGATGTGCCAACAGGTTTGGTCAAGTGCCCTGGGGTCCCCACTCACAGCTTCACCTTTTGGTGTGCACCTTTTACCACAGCTTATGGACTACCAGAACTCAGTGTCTGGGCAAAGTCTCTCTCTCCTTGTAGTCGGGGTTCTCCCGTGCTGGTCAGAGAACCAGCTGCATCAGAATCACCGTGAAATTAAATAGAGATTCTCAAATGCTACCTCCAGAAATTATACATTTAGTAGGTCTGGAGTGGGGCCTAGGAAATCTATGTTTAAAAAAATATTTCCCCAAGTACAAACTATATAATCATTTTTACTATCAAAATTGAAAATGTAAGCACACACAAAAAACGCAAGTACCCTTTGAGACTCAGCAGTCCCACTGCTGGGAACATCTATGTTTATGAAATTTTATCAAGGTACACGGACTACGATATTCCCTGCATTCGTATCTGTAATAGCAAAGAACTGGGAACAACCAACACATCCATCAACAAGAGAGTGATTACACAATTTTAGCATATCCAACAGAATGTTCTATGGAATACTAGACAACTATAAAAGAGTGAAACAATCTCCCAGGATACACTAAAAATTTTAAAACCTAATAAATCAAGGGGCAGAAGACTCAGTTTAAAACACAATTCCTAGTGTGTTTTAAACACATATATGTATACATGTACAAACATATATACATATGTATATTAATGGATAATAGATATATGCAGAAAAAATTTGGAAGCAAAATTCCCTTGCCTTTGAGCAGGAGAAGGGGCCTGGGGAGAGGGGGGCTTTCTCTTTCTGTATTACTTGCATTCTCTAACCTATTGCTTTAATTTTACCTTCTTGTGTTTTTGTTTTAGTAGCCCCAACGTGGGGTTTGAACTCACAACCCTGAGATCAAGACATGAGCTGAGATCAAGAGCCAGACGCTTAACCGACTGAGCCACCCAGGTGTCCCCTAATTTTACTTTTTAATGTCAGTAGGGGATTGCCTAGGTCATGGAATTAGGGACCATCTCTATCATTTCTTCTTTTGTTTTAATACCCTAAGAAACAAACAAATTTAAAGTTTACCAGGTGATTTTGATGTGTAGTCAGATTCGGGAAGCCCTGAGACCCTGGACACCTCCAGGTCATGTGAACCTTACACCTGACAACCCTCAGAAGGTGGACTGCAAGTACAACAAAGGTCACTGTTGACAGGAGAGGACCCCAGAGTACCCTGACATGGGTTACAGGGTCCAAGTAGCCTTCAGGCTTTAAGGCTCCCAAAACAGAAGGTCATTTCTGAAGCTTTCCCCAACCAGCAGAGGGGCAGACAGGTAAATCACCTCCCCAGGCAGACACTAACAAGTTGTCCCTTCAGGACACAGGACATGAGAGTTATAGGTAGGGGGGAAGAGACATACATCAGCAGAAAAAAGAAAAGAAAAAAGTAAACTGTGATACACCACTTATAGACAACCAAGAGGACACAGAACAGAACAAACACAGATCAATGATCGTATCCTCAGCCCTTAGGGTCAAGAATCCAGGACCCTTGTTGTAAAATGACCATTCTGATGCCTTCAGGCTGCTCTCTAGAACCAGATATTTCGCTAAAGAACCAGTGGGGCGAAGAAGATCCCATGAATGTGCAGCTTTCCAGACTGGGGACATTTAATTTGGGTAGTGTCACAGAAGAGGATACCAGAGTTAAAAGCATCAAGACTGATGCATCAGAAGCATAAATATGCCAAGACTAGGAAAAAGAAGAGCACTGGGAAAGGATGTCGATAATGGGATAGTATGTGCTTTGTGGGCTTTTTTTTTTTTCTAATTTCTCATAGGAAAGGAGAGAGTAAGTCCCTATTTGAACATAATTAAAAGCAGCAACATTAAATTATCTTCTGATCCAAAATGTCAGCCCTTTTAGACTCGTTCTAGAAGGATTATGGCAGGTTTCTAAGTTTAAAATGATCAGAAACACCTAATGAAGGAAATGGTCATCCATCTAAATATTTCATTTTCTTTTAAAGGAGTATGATGGCACTAGATCACACTAGTAACATGTGTGATCACTGCTGGTGAGATTTTAAAAATCTTATTGATTACCTAGAATAGACTGGGCTAAGTCGGTAATAGTGCAGTAAAAGAGTTTGGTTAAAAGATGTTTCTAAGGGCAAATATTGAAATGCTTAACATTCAAAGTGCTGTTGCTGAATTATGAGTTGGTATTTAAAGAAGGAAAGATCCAAACAGATGACTTTGCTTACTGCATCAGATGCAGACGGCACATGGGACCCACGCAGACTGGAGGTCTCAGTGGAGCAGCTGAGGACAGGAGGGCTTCTGAGTCTCTCACAACAGAGTAGACATGTATAAGGCCCCACTGGCAGGAGAGAAAGTCATAGCTAAAATGGACCAAATGTCCATGCATCCCTCCAAAGCAGAAGTTTAAAGAGCAGGGAAATTAATTCAAAAATCACAGGAATGTTCTCACTCCATGCTGAAAAATCATCTAATATATGGTTACAAAAGACAGACATGAAAGTGGATGAATCCAAGAGCTGCCATCTTGGATTAAGATGATGGGATTCTGAGAGGGTACAACAGTCACTCTGCTTCCATAGACATGACTGTACTTACAGTTTTTAATAGAAACTTAGTAGACCAATGGTAAAGATGACATTAGAATCTATTCATAAGAGGTGGAAATCTTTTGTCATCGTCTTAATGAGTAACAAGGATGTACTTCCCAAGAGCTCACATGTCCCATGCTCTCGATATAACTGAAAAGAGTTCTGCTGCACTGTTTGCCACCTCTTTACACAAAATGTGATGGTTTGTCAGTTTTAGTTCACTCACTGTTGCAGCCGCTGCTGCCTCTAGTCCCTGCTGGCTCGGGGTTGAGCTGACTGGGGCCTCCACAGGCTGCCCTTCCTGATAGTGAATGGAAGAGAAGAGGAAGGGAGAAAGAAACAAAAGAGGGAGTGAGGGGAGAGACGGATGGAGGGTACATGGAAGGATGAAGATGGTCAGAAAAGGGAGAAGGAGGGTCTTGTAACTCAGCTGCTCTCAAAAAGGAATCATAATCTAACAGCTGTATGAGAGTCATGCACTAAGATCTTTTGGGCTTTACTAGCGAGTGTGGTAAGTAAGCATTATTGCACAGCCAGAAATGAAAATTTGGCAACTTAAGTGTGTGTGTGTGTGTGTGTGTGTGTGTGGAATTCATAAGCACACATACATTAAGTAAACACAAGTGTATGTGCTGCTTTTTCAAAAGAAAAAAAAATCAATGTTCTTTAAACCAAATCTTTTTTCCGGATGTCTTGATTGGTGAAAGTATCATGGTCTCATTTTAAAAGAAAATGTCTCAGCGTCAGCCCTGTGGTTGCCCAGGCAAACCACACGAGTGGGTTCATCCACCTGCAGCTCTTGCAGCCCTGATTTGGCTGACGCTGCATCTAGGCAGGCCCAGACCTGGATTGTGCTAAGCACAGCATGAGCAAAGCATGACCATGAAAGATAAAAACTTATGACTTGTTTCCTCTACCTGAGCTACTCAAAACTGAATCCAGATGTTCGAACAGCAAGTACATGGGTTTTTTTGTTTTTTGTTTTTTTAAGTTTCAGCAGGTCCAGTGCTCATGCTGGGATATGACACAAGTGCATTTTAAGAGCGTATAGACTTATACACGATTCATTATATCTGGTGAGGAATTGCCTTGATCTCAAGGAAAAAAAAATTTAGTGACTTTCAGCAATAAAAGTACACCCACCAAATGCTTCCTCCTCAAATATTGATGGCGAAGGACCAGTGGTTTAAATAGTAGCATCCAAGGTACACACAGTAGCGCAACCACTACCAGGAAACACTGAATTCCTTTCTACAAAGTAAGGACAAGGCACACCACATTAATCAAACATGCAGTTTCCAACTCCAGCACAAATTGCCCCCACACAGTACTTTCTTACTGATCTAGGAATAACACTATCTAGCTTCTCAAAATAATTAGAAGATGTTGTGGCAAAGCCCAGGAATTGTCTCACAGGATGGGAGTTATAAATTCTACCCTTTGTGGACACAGGAGTTAATTAGATTCTCCGAAGCTAAGGAGAATGGGCTGAATTTAGGTCTGACGTATGGGCTGAAAACTAATACCACAGAAAGAGATTTTTAAAGGCTTTTCCAGAGTCACAGAAATATCCGGCTTCCTGATCTAGGATAACCACCTAGACAATCCACCTCCAAGTTGACGCACCTGTCCGGAATACAGCATCGAATTACTAGAGTCCCCGTAGGAAAAAAGAAACATGTTTATGAAATGGATCAGAAGGCTTGGCGCTTTCTCAGATGTATTAGCATTATAGGCTGTCCACTTGTAAAATATAAGGATAACCAAGTAGCCAAACAAAGAGGTCATGAAGATTATTTCAGGAATAAATCCAAAGTAGATATTCAGGGGCTTCTTGAAATAGCTAAAAAGGAAGAGAGAAAAAAAAGTGTTAAAGGTGAATAGACCCAGGGGCGCCTGGCTGGCTCAGTCAGTGGAGCCTGGGACTCTTGCTCTCAGGGCTGTATATTCAGGTCCCACGATGGGCATAGAGCTTACTTAAAAAAAAAAAAAAATGGTGAGCAGACCCAGGGACACCCTTACATTGAATGGAGTACTTACTAGATTTCCTACCTACAGCTCCCTCAATTCTGTCTTTATCACTTTAAGAAGTAACAGCCAGAAGCACTGGAGGCCAAAAGAGACAAGCAGGATTAACCATGACTTTCAAACTTTTGGACCTTGAACATCTTGGTACCACCCCCACCAATCTTTTCCCATGAGAAAGAGATTGGAAAATATAGTACATTCTGGAACCACAGTTCATAATTTTATATGAGTTACAAATAAAAGAAAAAAGTAATTCACTAATTTTGATGAAAATGACAAGGTTTTTCAAAGATCTTTCCTGCAGTTGTGAATTGTTAAGGGACTAATATTAATTAAGCCTCATTTAAAAATATGAGATTTTTATAAAAGCACTTCTTTAACACAGAATAGGGTTCTGAGTTACTTATCCCTCCCCAAAGATGTCATGATTTCTTTAGGCAAAAGCATTACCTAAGCTACGCATGTGCTTGTGACATAAACAGAGCAACTCACGTATGGTTGAAGAGGCTCAAAGTGACTCCAAACATCATGTGGATGATGCCTAGGATAACAGATGTCTTCATTTTAAAGGAGTTGAGAAAGGTCAGTTTATTGGTAGCAATGTTCCAGATCTGTCACAACCCAAGGAAACAAAAAGGCATTACAGAGTTCATGAATAGGATATTATTATTCACCTGTTTTTTTTTAAAGCAAGCTCTACGTCCAACATGGGGCTAAAATCACGACCCTGAGATCAAGAGTTGCATGCTCCACCAGCTGAGTGAGCCAGGCGCTCCTGTTCACCTTTTAAAGCTTTTTTTTTAATTATGGAAAGTTCTAAACACAGATTTAAGTAGAAAGGACAGTATAACAAACTCACATTTACCTATGACCCAGGTGAACAATTACCTATTGACTCAAGGTCAATCTTATTTTATCATACAGACAACCTGCTCCCCACCTCCATATTATTTGGAAGCAAAGTCCAGATACCATATCATTTTAGCTGTAAAAATCTGACTCTTTTTTTTTTGAGAGAGCAAGCCCGCATGCTGGGGAGGAGGAGGAGAGGGTAGGGAGAAGAGCAGAGGGAGAGACAGAATCTTTTTTTTTTAAAGATTTTATTTATTTATTTGAGAGAGAGAGTATGAGAGAGAGCAGGAGCAGGGGGAAGGGCAGAGGCAGGGGGAGAAGCAGACTCTCTGCTGAGCAGGGAGCCCGATGCAGGACTCGATTCCAGGACCCAGGGATCACGACCTGAGCTGAAGGCAGATGCTTAACCGACTGAGCCACCCAGGCACCTGAGAGAGAATCTTAAGCAGGCTCCACGCCCAGCATGGACATGGGGCTCGATCTCATGACCCTGAGGTCATGACCTAAGCTGAAATCAAGAGCAGGACACTTAACTGCCTGAGCCACCCAGGTGCCACAGCCCCCCCCTTTTGGGTAAGGACTAATTTTTTTTAAAACATGACTACAATACTGTTATCACTCCACAACGCATTAATGACAATTCTTTAATATCATGAAACATATAGTCAGTACTTAAACTTCCCTGATTGTGCCCCAATTTTTTATTATTTATTTATTTTTAAAGATTTTATTTATTTATTTGAGAGAGAGCACAAGCCAGGGAGAGAGGCAGAGGGAGAGGGAGAAGCAGACTCCCCGCTGATCAGGAAGCCCAATGTGGGGCTCGATCCCAGGACCCTGGGATCATGACCTGAGCTGAAGGCAGATGCTTAACCGACTGAGCCACCCAGACACCCTGTGCCCCAATTTTTTAAAAACATAATTAATTTATTCAAAGTAGAGTCCAGATCAGGTCTCTACACTGACACAGCTCTTAAATATCTAATCTATAAATTCTCCCCCTACTCTCCCCTTTTTTATTCCTTACAAAATATTTGAAGAAACTTGGACATTTATTTTGTAGATGTTCCCACAGTCATTGTTTTACTGATCATATCCCCATGGTGCTGTCATTCCATCTATTTTTATTAATTTTACTTATTTATTTGGAAAATAATAATCTATCTGAAACAGGAAAAAGGTAAGAAAAAGAAGAAATGTAAAATTTTAGCCTGAAGGATAAACGAGTTGTGAGGAAACACCTGGAGCTCAATATATTACTCTCCCCTGGTGCTGGAGTTTTACAGTCCTGTGGGATCCATAAGCTTGTCATCCACCTGTTCTTCTAGTTTGTCTTCTTGTGGGAGTTCCATCTATTTTTATTTTATTTTATTTTTTTAAAGATTTCTTATTAATTTGACAGAGAGAGACACAGCGAGAGAGGGAACACAAGCAGGGGGAGCGGGAGAGGGAGAAGCAGACTCCTGCTGAGCAAGGAGCCCGATGCGGGGCTCGAACCTAGGACCCTGGGACCATGACCTGAGCCGAAGGCAGACGCTTAACGACTGAGCCACCCAGGCGCCCCTCCATCTATTTTTAAATATTAGTTGCCTTAAGCTTTGTCACCTGGGCCTGGACATCTGTAATATTTTCCATAGTTCTTCTGCCCCTACTTGACCATCACATTATGTTTCCTAAATCAATGCCTCTGATGTGGTCACTTCCCTGTGCCCAAACCTACCCTGCACCGCCCCCCCCGCCGCCGTCTTCTTTAGGATAAAGTTTAAACTCAGGAGCATGATAAGCCAGGTCTTCCACCGGCTAGCCTGGCATCATTTTTTCTGAAACAACATCCTTCTGAGGAGCTCATCCTTTGTGACTTCTAACCTGACAACTTGTGACTGTTTCTCTCAGCCCCAGTCTCCCCTGATACTCAGTTCTACAGGTCCAACTGCCTGATGGACATTTATACCTGTGCCTCCAACAGGCACTTCAAACTCAACACCTACCCTTAAGCATCAAATGAGATGTACACAAAACAACAAAACAAAACCAGATAACTTTCTGTTAACTGAAGAACACTATATAAAGTTACCTAACATTATTAGACTCTAAGCTACTTGAGGGCAGGAGCTACAAGTTAAATTACATGTTTCCCCCAGCGAGCACTATGCCTGCACACAACAGAGATTCAGTAAACATTTGTTAAATGCTTATGTGAAATGTTATTCAACCTCTCCAAGCCTTGGTCTCCTTATCTGTATGACATGGATAGCGGTTTCAGGGGAAATCAAAACTGTTTCAGGGACGGGGCGCGTGGGTGGCTCAGTTGGTTAAGCGACTGCCTTCGCTCAGGTTCATGATCCTGGAGTCCTGGGATCGAGTCCCACATCGGGCTCCTTGCTCAGCGGGGAGTCTGCTTCTCCCTCTGACCCTCCCCCTTCTCATGTGCTCTCTCTCTCTCTCTTTCTCTCTCTTTCAAATAAATAAATAAAATCTTAAAAAAAAAACTGTTTCAGGGGAAATCAGATGTGCTGAGGGCAGAGTACAGAGCACAGTGCTTGGCCCACAGTGACCATTTCACTAACATTTGCTTTTATAATAATCAAAATGAGTAACTTTGCATCTCCCCACCTCTATGCTTTTGCACACACTTCTCACCTGTTAACAATCTGAAATTAATGCCCATTTTTAAAAGAAACCTTGATCTTTCTGGCCCATAATGATCTGTTTTTCCTCTGGAATTCTGTATTCCTTCCTGTCGAATGCTCATTCTTAAATTCCTCCCCCTATCCTCCTTTAAGCACACAATACAAAAGATCTGATCACAATTTGCCCACTTTTTTTTTAATTCTGGGAAAAGTTTCTGTAAGTATATAAAGATTAAAATGGAAATCTAAAAATCCATAGGAAAGAACTGCTTCTGCTTTGTTAAAATATCTGCTAAAAACAAAACCCAAAATAAGTTAAACAGAAATAAACTGGGAAGGAGTCTTAAAAGTCAATCTTCCCAGGGTCAAACTTATTAGGCATCTCTGAAATAAGCAGTGTGGGAAAAATTATTCAGCTACCTAAGGCACTTGGGTTTCTTATGTTTTGGAAGTACTCTAGACAGACACACAAGGGCTCTCCAAAAATACTGCAACTGAAAACCAAATAACTATCTTTAATTTAATTCTCTCACTTCAGGGTTGCATTTTATTTAAAAAAAAATTTTTTTTAAAGATTTTATTTATTTATTCATGAGAGACAGAGAGGGGGGAGAGAGAGAGAGAAAGAGAGAAGCAGAGAGAGAAGCAGGCTCCCAAGGAGCAGGGAGCCCGATGCGGGACTCGATCCCAGGACCCCGGGATCATGACCCAAGCTGAAGGCAGACGCTTAACCATCTGAGCCACCCAGGCGCCCTCAGGGTTGCATTTTAAAAATCTGGTGTTAGGGGCACCTGGGTGGCTCAGCTGGTTGGGCATCCGACTCTTGGTTTTGGCTCAGGTCATGATCTCGGGGTCCTGGGATCAAGCCCTACAATGGGCTCTGTGCTCAGTGCAGAGTCTGCTTGGGATTCTTTCCCTCTTCCTCTCCTTGCCCCTCTGCCCTTCCCCCTACATGCCACGTGTGCATGGGCTCGCTCACTCTCTCAAATAAATAAATAAATAAAATCTTAAAAAAAAAAAAATCTGGTGTTAGACATAATAGGAAAGAAGAGCTCTTACTGGATCGATGCCAAAAGGGTATGGTCCACCAAAAACTCCAGGGACAGACGGGTTCAACTGCAGAACAGGGTTCCCCCGAAGCGTCTCCTCCCTACCATGTTAGAAGAAAAGTTCCATTTGTTTTTATCAAGAGAGGGAAACTGCTGGGGTCCAAAACTGATCCTAAAAGAAACTACTACAGCTGTCTTGTCTCTTCAATAAAAGAGGAAGGACTAGCATCTGAGAATGAAAAGGGATCAGAAATAACAAAAGACCAAAACAAACACACCTACACAACTAAGTAGGGAATTTGGGGAATCTGCTTTTAATTTACAAAAAGAAACAATGTGCCTAAATTTACAGTCTCAGTTTCCTTCCTCCTTCCTTCCTTTTTTCTTTCTCTCTTTCTTTCTTTTTTTTCTTAAGTAGGCTCCACACCCAGCATGGAGCCCAATATAGGGCTTGAACTCACGACCCCAAGATCAAGACCTGAGCTGAGATCAATAGTCAGATGCTTAACTGACTGGCCACCCAGGCGCCCCAGGCACTCAGTTTCTTGATAGCGCTGAAGGAATCACAAACATTTGCCAGGCTGGGGCACAAATAAGAAGGGACACTGCATTCTTCTGAAACAGAGACGCTGCCAGCCACTTCCTAAAGAAGTGTAAGTTTATCTCTTGTCTGGAAAATCAGAGCTGAACAGGAAAGGAATAACCTGACTTTTAGCTTCTTCGCAACTTACGTCCAATTATATAAAGTGAACATTGGCCGTACGCTCCAGGATGACCCGAAGATATTAAGAGACTTGGAAAAGCAATCATTGTAGATGAGGCCAGTGTAGATGGAAAACACACCCATCAACAGAATAATGTACCGGCCGCTGAACACGGTGCTAAACATCTGGGAACCAGAAGAAAGAAGTCAATGAAACGTACTCCCTGTGGCTCAACACTATTGTTGTGACAACATTATTGAGAATATATGACCATTCTTCTCACACTAATTTACCCCACAGCCCAGGTCAGAGAACTTAAAGGCCAAAATACAATGCTAACAGGAAATGACTTTCACAGCACATGACCGCTTTAGAGTTAAAATGAATATAACTTCTCTACTCTTGAAACAGCCTCTGTAACTTCTCTATAAATTCATGGATAGAAGACTTCCAGATCCTAATTTTATAATGAATGCTTGAGAAATTACAAAGTTTCAGTCCAACACACATGGAGCAAATATTACCTCATTCTCATTCTTCTGAGAGAGGATCCGGCTCTCCCTCAATACCATCCATACAGCAAAAAGGGTCATCAAAATACCATGGCCAAAGTCCCCAAACATCACAGCAAACAGGAAAGGGAAAGTGATGATGGTATAGGGAGCTATAAAGAAACCAGAGGAAAAAAACAAAGTACAGAAAACCGCAACCACGCAGCAGATCACATTCCTCCTCATACTCTAAGATCAGTACGAGGGGACTTATTCCCTAGCTGTTGGTCAAATAGACTCCCAGAGAAAACCTTCCATGGCAGGATCTGCACGTCCTCACAAAGCAGCTCTGATGGGATCTGGGCTACTGCTAGCATTTTAAGCAAAGAACACAGAGAGTGAAAGTTTTGTCCCTAGCCCTGGCTGGGCACTTCCTTTGTTCTTTGATTCCTTTTCTCTAAGCCCTGGAACACTGCTCCTTTGACAGGCTAGCTTTCTTCTCTTGTGCAGCAACCACTTCTCAGCTGAAAAAAGCTCCCAGGTAAGTGGGAGAAAGCCCAGACTCAGAGCAAAGCCAGTCCTGCAGAAGACCAGAAGACTCTAGCTAAAAACAAATTCTCAGACTCTTGATTTAATAATTAACTCTCCTGTTTTTGCTTTGTGAAACCTGCTTTGTGTCTAAAATGGTCAATAATTGCTATATTTTCTCTGTCTAACCTGGAATAGGGAAGCCATTTAAAAATATCAGCAATCTTGGAAAAAAACTTTTTGCTTAAAGTATTCTGCAAATGTGCTAGAGAAAGCCAGGCGTTTCATAGTTGTGAGGATACACAAAAGAATCCAATCCACTGAGCTCACTCCTATAAAACCACCTCTCAAAGGAGTGCCACCTAGCTATAAACCTCCCTCCGTGTGTCAAAATGGGCACCTCCTTATAGGAATTACACTAGAGCTGAGGTCTTGACAACATCGTTAGTTTTATGCCAGCTACCCAAGAACATCTGAAGGGAGGCATTAGAAGAAACAAATAAACAAAAAATAAAACTTCTAGAGGGAGAAGATTCAAGTTTTTTTACCTGGATTTATCTCTCGGTAAGTTCCAATTCCGTAAGCATCTACTATGTTCTGAAAGCCATATGTGAACTTGTTCGTTTTGTTATAGGTTGGGGGCGTCTGATTTGTTTGCATCCTGTTCAGAATAGAGGGCACAGTGGAACCACTGTGTTCCTGGGAAACATTAAACACATATATCAAAATTAAATCATCCTAATTGTGGTGGTTACACAGATGTATATATTTATCAAAATTCATCAAACTATACATATAAAATAGGTGCATTTTATTTTATGTGAATTGCATCTCAATCTTGCCCAGTCTTTGGAGAAACTGGAGCTAGGTATAAAATCTGAAAGATTTAAAGTAAGTGTGAAAGAATATCCTCATGTTAGAAAATTCAATTCTAAAATGTGCAACCAAAGAAAACATGGAACTTCCTTGTCTGGAGACATCCTCATCTGCCTATCAAGAATATCGTTTTTCTTTCCTTTTATGGAGACAGCAGCGTTATCTTCTCAAACTTTAACTGCTAGACAGGACTGCCAGGGTTATCCCTCAGAAGCAGTCTGATGGGGGTGCCTGGGTGGCTCAGTCAGTTAAGCGTCTGTCTTTGGCTCAGGTCATGATCTCTGGGTCCTGGGATTGAGCCCTGCGTCAGGCTCCCTGCTCAGGCTCAGCTCCCTACTCCCTACCAAAGTAGTAACTAACTAAGCTTTAGTTACTCAGTGAGGTCTGCTTCTCCCTCTCCCTCTGCTCCTTCCCCGCCCCGCCCCCCGCCTGCTTGTGCTCTCCCTCCCACCCTCTCTCTCAAATAAATAAATAAAATCTTAAAAAAAAAAAAGAATCAGTCTGAGGAGCAGAGAGAATGGATAAGGAAACTGATGTTCTGGTCAGGAGCTATTCTGAAGAATCATGGGTATATGACCCATGTCATTTTGTCTTTTTTTTTTAAGATTTATTTATTTATTTATTTTGAGAGCTAGAGCGAGCGAGCGAGAGAGAGAGAGAGAGAGAGAGAGTGTGCACAAGCATGCACACATGAATGGGGGGAGGGGCACAGGGAGAGGGAAAGAGAGAACCTCAAGAAAACTCCATACTGAGTGTGGAGCCTGATGTGGGGCTGGATCTCACAACCCTGAGATCATAACTTGAGCCGAAATCAAGAGTCAGACACTCAACCGACTGAAGACTGAGCCACGTAGGCACCCAGTCATTTCATCTTTTTTGAACTGCAGTTTCCACATTTGGAAAACAAGGATACACAAAATGTACTGTTAGGAAACAAGAGGAGTACAAGATGAGTATATCCAAGAACTCTGAAAGTAAAAATGCCATAAAAATGTGATCAATTAATGTTACAGTGGGTGGGACGCACTCTTTCCCACTGCACTGCCAGCTGTGGGGTACTCACCGTGCCCCTCCTGAGCGCAAACTGGATGGAGTCAAGGTCGGTGACGGGGCACCAGACCTCTGCGATCAGGCACTTCTGGGTCACGTCGATGTTGCACAGGTTCAGGGTGTGGTAGATGGCCTTCATCTTCCGCACCTTGATGAACCAGACACGGATGTTCTTAGCGGCTGCCTGCAGGACCCTCTGGCGGTGATCCTCTGTTTGATTGAGAACCTTTTGGGAGAGAAAGGAACTAGGAGAGATCCTTCTAAACCAGGCTTGGGTCTCAGGATATGAATGACAAAGAGGCACAGCTTTCTGAGAAGGGTTGCTAGGGATTTATTCTTCTTCTGACTAGAATGGTTTTTGCAGGGGGCAAATTACAAGAAATTAGAGCTTTAGTTACTAACATTCATTTTTCATTTGGCTTCAAGCTGAAGAGAAACCTGAGGAAATAGTTTTTAGTTCCTCTATATTTATCTTCCCACAAATCCACAGCTTACTTACCTGGGTCATTAAAGAGCAATGGCTTTCCATGTAGAGTCTGTAACTCAGACTCAAAGAAGTCAGCATCATAGGGCTGGGAGTTGACAAAATCCACACTTAAAAACAGTTAGCTGCAGAATGCCCTGAACATAAGCCAGCATCAGGGAATGATGGGAAAGAGGCAGTGCTGAACACCATCACCCGCCTATGCCAAGAGAGACTCCATGCCAGGGAACAAGGGACAGGAGACACTATGGGGTCAGAAGGACTCAAGGCCTTAGAGGAGATTAGACTGCCACATACCACTGTTATCGTGGGGCAGATAAGGCTTTATCTTTCTGTCAGGCTTCTTGGGGGAAAAAAAACGTTTCAGTGCTGATCCTTTGGAAACCAGTACACATTGCCCTCACAGTAATCACACTGCCAAGACTAGAGTGAAAGGAAGGGGCAGGGACACTTAACATTCTACTGCCTTGTTTATCACCATTTAAGATTTCAATAGCAGGAGAGGGGCTAAGCCAAAGGGCGAGCAACCCACCACTCATACTTCTGCATGAAAACTGACCTTAAATCTCCACATTTCCTTAAAGAAGAAAAGCTATGCACTAACCATTTTAGCACAAGGCGCCATCATACCTGGCTCATCAAGTCAATTCAGAAAAAAGTAGTAACTACTTTCTGAAGGGCAGTAGGTGGAGACCTCCATAGAGGTTTTAAAAAAAAAAAAGTATGCGGGGTGCCTGGATGGCTCAGTTGGTTAAGCGTCTGCCTTCGGCTCAGGTCATGATCCTGACGTCCTGGGATCAAGTCCCGCATCGGGCTCCCTGCTCTGCGGGGAGCCTGCTTCTCCCTCTCTCCCCACTTGCGCTCTCTCTCACTATCTCTGTCTCTCTCTCTCAAATAAATAAATAAAATCTAAAATAAATAAATAAATTAAATTAAATTAAAAAGACACATGCTAGAGGAACTTGTGCTCTATCTCTGTCTCTCTCAAATAAATAAATAAATAAATTAAATTAAATTAAATTAAATTAAAAAAAACACATGCTAGAGAAACTCTTGTATCACCTGAGAAGGAACAAAGTTATTTTCTCTCCTTCTGGCTGTTGACAATTTTACAACTACTATTCAAACTTCTGGAAGGATGGGGATAAACTTGTAAGTAATGCCCTATCTGCTTTTCTCTTTCCCCATCCCCCACCCCCCACATCTTACTCCTTGATATTCAATCCCTTTTAATTTTTTTATTTTTTTAAAAAGATTTTATTTATTTGACATAGCGAGAGAGAGCACAAGCAGGAGGAGCAGCAGAGGGAGAAGCAGGCTCCCCGCTGAACAAGGAGCCTGATGTGGGACTCGATCCCAAGATCCTGGGATCATGACCTGAGCCAAAGGCAGACACTTAATCGACTGAGCCAACCAGGCAACCCTTTTATTATTTTTTTAAAAGATTTTATTTTTAAGTAATCACCACATCCAACTTGGGGCTCGAACTCACAGCCCCGAGATCAAGATTTGCATGCTTGGGGCACCTGGGTGGCTCAGTCGTTAAGCGTCTACCTTCGGCTCAGGTCATGATCCCAGGGTCCTGGGATTGAGCTCCGCATCGGGCTCCCTGCTCAGCGAGAAGCCTGCTTCTTCCTCTCCCACTCCCCCTGCTTGTGTTCCCTCTCTTGATGTGTCTCTCTCTCTCTCTGTCAAATAAATAAATAAAATCTTAAAAAAAAGAGTTGCATGCTCTACCGACTGAGCCAGCCAGGCACCCCTCAATCTCTTTTTAAAGTTTCAGTTCAGGGGCACCTGGGTGGCTCAGTTGTTAAGTGTCTGCCTTTGGCTCAGGTTGTGATCCCAGGGTCCTGGGATCCAGCCCGACATCAGGCTCCCTGCTCAGCGGGAAGCCTGCTTCTTCTTCTCCCACTTCCCCTGCTTGTGTTCCCTCTCTGGCTGTGCCTCTCTGTCAAATAAATAAATAAAATCGTAATAAATAAATAAATAAATAAATAAATAAATAAATAAATAAATAATAAAGTTTCAGTTCATACAGCTGGGTATTTCAAAGATCAAATTCTGACCATATTGCCTGTGCCTTTTAAAAATCTACACATAAGTCTAGGAGGGGTAAGATAGCCCTAGAACCCAGAACATACTAACTGGCCTATCACCCATCAGCAGTTCTAAAAACTCTCTTCCCGTGGTTAAACAGGTAAGTGTATCTCTGAGGAGGTGGAAATAGGTCAAGTTGGTGGGTCATAGACAATGGGAGTTGGAGGGAAAGATGACAAAGGGAGTTGACATGGGAGTTACAACATATCTCTGACTATTTTGCCCCTGCTGGAAAGAACTGCCTTTGAGATTAAGTATAGTGGGCCGCCTTATCTGTAGGGGACACAACCCAAGACCCCCAGTGGGTGCCTAAAACCGTGAATAGTACCTAACTATATATAATACGTTTTTTTCTATACACGCATACCTATGATGAAGTTTAATTTAAAAATTAGGCACAGTAAGAAATTAACAATTAATAATAGAATAATTATAACAATATGGTATAATAATAAAGTCATGTGAATATGGTCTCTCTCTTTCTAAATATCTTATTGTACCATACTCACCCTTCTTGTGAGGATGTGAGAGGATACAATGCCTATGTGAGATGAAGTGAGGTGAATGATGTAGGCATGTGATGCAGCGTTAGGCTACTATAACCTTTTGACATCATCAGGGGATCATGTTTAAGACCCACAGCTGACTGTGGGTAACTGAAACCTCAGAAGGCAAAATCGCAGATAAAGGGGTGTGGGGACTACTGTATGTTTTAATGTTTCAAGAGGGCAAACATCACATCCTTTCAACAGGGAACAAAGCTCCAACTGGTCACACTTTCCTTCCATGTACACCTCAATCATGACTCCGTCCTTAGGACCTCATGACAACCATGGAACGTATTAACCACACTGGTGATGTGGTAAAAATCTAATAGTCTCTTCTTGGGTACAAGACTTACAGTAGGACTCTCTGGCTAGACCGTGTGGTTAAGATCCAAGGTGACCAGAAGTTACACACCAAGCTGTTAAGAGTGGCTGCCTCTGGAGGGAGAGAGTGTGTGAGAGAGGGCAGAACTGACTTCACATGTACTTCTGTATTACTTGATTTTTTTCCTTAACTAAGTATACTTTTTTACTCACAAAAAATACCTCAGACTCATGAAGAGGGAAACTGAATACTTGAAGCAACAACAATTTCAGATATATAGCATTCCCGTCATGTTTGAGGATGATTAACACTGTTACGCTATTTTTAACAGTTATTCCCTGAAACTTTTCCCCAGCTCCCAAGGGCACAAGTTACCCATGGACACTTATTTTTTTGCATCCTGGCTGCTCTTGGTGCCTAATAAACTGTTAGTGTTTCAAGGAAGGGGAACGGTCTTCGATTATAGTATTTCACACACAAAAAAATTCCCTCCAGCCCTCTGGTACCATTTGGAGATCGTCAATCCTGGTATTAACTCCAGAAGCCATTTCCTTCCTCTCCTGTGGTGTCTCAGGACAGGGATAGAGTGATGCCCGGAACCTGGAACATACAGACACAGCCTGATGGACACTGAAGTTTCTTAACCTGTTCAATTTAAATAACCTCAGAAAGTAATCTTAATGTACCAGAAGGACCAAAACTAGAAGGATTAGCTCAGACTGGTGCACTGATCATTAATAAATACAAAATGTCCTATAGATTGAGCAGTAATATTTGTACTATCTTGACATTCTCTGCAGCTGCTGAATTCCCTTAGATTAAAATTTTAAAAACTCAATAACATAATAAAAAAATTTTTTAAACTCAGTAATACAAATCATATTGTAAATTACTTAAGAAAAATGGCATAGAAAAGAGATCTTATGGACAGAATTTCAGAAAAGTGAGCAGGCACAGCGCCTATGGCACACTGCTGGGTACACAAACCTATTGTCCTAGAACAATGTAGCATTTATAAACCACGAGTTCTAATTACTTTTTTCCAAAGAAAGGAAATTGCAGTTTTGACAGTACTTTTTTAAAAACGAACCTAGGTCATTTCTAATTATTTAAAATAGCCCTAATATTATTAAAAGATATATGCGCTGTGTCAAAGTAGACTAAAAGGGTTATTGTTTCACTATTCTATATTCTAAGACTTAATAGTTAGGCAGCCTGGCTGCACCCCTCAGGGAGGCACATTTCTCTTACCCTTCGCAGATCTTTTTGACTCTGTTTTTCAGCTGATCGCCTTGGAAGAAAATGATGAATACGGACTTGTGCACGTAGTCACCCTGGGCCCCAAACCCAAAACAGAGAATTCAGACTTCTGGCCTGGAAGAAAATTTCTTAAATACCCTACTGTCTTGGTGATATAGGAACAACGGGAGTCACTGAAGGATATGGCAACCCTGCACTTGAATTATCATACTCCATCCATTTAAGCTCTGTTATAAGAACATTTGCCCTGTAGTCTCTCATTCACACAAAAAACCTTAGATATTTGTTTTTAAACTCAACCATGAGCTGAACACAGACACGAAGATGATTCTCCTTGTAGCACCATATAGCCCTTTTTACCAATTCAACTTCAAACCTTACACTGCCCGAGTAAGGATGGAGGTGAGGAAAGGAAGCCGTTCCTGTTTGTTCTATGCTTAGAAGTTACCAGATAAAGGGGACTGAGGAACTATAAGGAAGTGAGGGTTTGGGAAGAGGGCTGATGTGGAATATCATGCTTCATGCTAAGTTTGATCTAAGGGGCAGGGAGGAGGAGGGCAATCTATTCCAAATACCAAGCTCACACATGAAGTCTGACACAAGGACTGTAGGGAAAGATCAGAAAAATTAGCTTAACTGGATGTTAACCAAGACTGCCTCTGGTTGCCTGTATTTTCTCATATTCCTAGAATTTTTATAATAAAAAACAAACTTTAGAAGGATAAAAGGAGATGAGGAATGAAGAAAATGAGGCAAAGAGCCTTAAATCCCTAAATTCTCCAGAATGGAGAATAAACTGGAGCACATTCCTTGTGCAGCCTCTCTACTGTAGCTATCCAGACCCCTTTCCTCAATTTGTTGATAAAATAATGTTTCCATTGCCCAGAAACTTGGCTGAATATTCCTGAGAACAGCTCCACATTAGGAGTCACTGCAGACTGCAATGTTCCCACAATGCGAGGACAGCCTCCGGTGGGTCCGCACAACTGCTCCTCTGGGGGCTCCCCGAACCCTAAGTGTCACCACTCTCCTCTTCAGGAGGATAAAAGGATAAAAGCCTCAGGTGCCCAGACCATTTCAGCTGCATGACCCACCCACTCTGAGAAGTCTCACAATCCGATCTCTCTTCATGGAGCAAAGGATATTAATATAAGAATATCCAAAAGATAATTTTCAACAGAAAATCCAAGCCCAGGCTTCCAAATATTACCAATACAAAAGTGAAGTAAATTTTTTTGCAGAACATTTCATCTGCCTTGCTTGTGATCCTTGAAATCAGGATTCACCATACTTAGTGTAGGTTGATGTTAAGAACTCTGTCCCATTATGTCAAATGCCAAGATGTTCAGCCATTCCTACTTTGCAAAGCACTGGGTAGGGAAGATCCTCCTACCTTGCACATTAAATTATTTTTTTTTAAACTAAGTTTCTAAATCTCCCAACAAACAAATAGACAAAAAACCTTACCAACTAAAATTTTCATCACCTTATAAAGCTCATAGTTGAGGAGGAACTCTCTCCTCTTCTTACACATCGGTATTACCAAACCTGGAACCAGATGTCATGCTCTAATTTTCATAGAAAGTTAATTTTCTTTTGGCCTCGATAAGTAACAAAAGTATATAAAGCTGAAATTTAAAATAAGGGGAAAAAAACATATAGTCCAAATCATACCAACACAGGTGGGGCTCGAAAATGTCTATGCATCTGTCAGTATACATCACAGGTACACAGAGGATGGAAGTTAAGAGGAAAAGAGCAGTACTTCCTATTCGCAGATCAGGGTAGGGGGACACATAAGGGCTCCTCTGCGGGAGAGTCAGATTCAGGTGGTACCATGCAGTGTTACTGCTCTGAGCTCCCTTTACAAGACCTACTCCACGGGACGCAATTTTCTTGTCTTACAGTCACAGGATCCTCCAGGGGGTTCTCGATTTCAGCCTGTCGCAGGAACACGTTTCCCCGGCAGACCCGCCAAAGCATGCGCTCAAAAGTAGGGATGCGCTCCCGGTTAATCACACCAGCCACGAAACTGTGGGAAGAAGAGCCAGATGGGGAACTCTATTCCACGCCATGTGTTGGAAGGCTTTAAGACAAAGAAGGGAAGTGAGGGGAGGGGGCAAACATGATAACACAAGACTAAGCAATGTTATGTCAAAACGGCTCCCAAAGGTTTCTTCCAAGAACCAGCAGAGAGTTGACAGAACAGCTCAGGAACTGAATCCAAAGTGACATAGGAATACCTCTCAAGAGGCTCAAAAGAGAACACATCCTGGAAACAAGTGAATGCCCAGCCTCGCTACTCTATTGACAGCAAACATGAATGTGACCCCACTGAGTTATGGAGGGTTGAAACAGTACTCACCCAAGTCTTAAAGGTGTGCCTCTTCCCATCTCACTTGGCTCCAAGAGGGACGAGGACTCTTCCAACAAGTCTGGATCCGCCATCTGCTGATGATGCAATTCAGCCTGAATTCACAAATCAATTAATATCTAATGAAAATAGTTAGTGGCATGCAGGGAACGAGGAACCAGGAGGTAAGTTCAGAAAATAAAGATGGAAAAGAAAAAAACCACCAAAAGAGACACATACCCATGAAAAGAATAGGGGAAGAAAACAAAGGAAAGAAACAAGAGGAAAAGAAAGCTTAACTGCCCCAGTAAAGCATCGGGGAAATGGTTTTTGAAATAAAGAATAAAGGAAAAAAAAACACTAAATAATAGTGACAATGTATAAATCTGTTATTTGGTGGAAACCATTTTATCTGTTTCCCTGAACGAGCCATGAAAGTACTAGGAAATACCTGTGCATGCGGATGGAAGCGGAAATGTTTCTCCATTTTCAGCAAAACCAAAGCAGCTCTGAAGATACTCTCAACATCAAATTTCCAGGCAGCTAGAAACTAGAATTTTCCCTGGGTGGGAATGTGGAAGATGGAGACTCTCTTTCCAAGGAAGAAAGCAAGGCACAGCCACCGTCCCAAGCACAGTGTGAACAGGAGAAAGGCGGAAGGGGCATTTCCACGTGTCTGGGTTTCCATGCTCTTCAAAATTCAGAACACGAGAGCTTTCAGCATGGCCACCGTATAAAATGCCCCAAGCCATGGGATTTAAAGAGTATTTCTTTCTCCAAAAGGAGACGCAGCACAGCAGCTGGTCAGGCCTAGACCTCCACTGCATCAACAGAAGGAAGAAAAAGTGAAAACCTATCTGAATGTCCTAGTTTATAACCAGGTATCTAGGAATATTAAAAAGTTCATGTTAGGCTATATAGTTTAAGGGTCACTGAGAACAAAGTGGAAACCAATAATCTCAATCAAGTGAAGATAATGTAACTGATAATAAGCCAATATAGAGCATGTAGACAGTTTAACTGTTCAGATTTAAAATGATTTCCACCATGACAGTTTATACAATGAAATGAAGGAGGAGAGGGACCTTCTCAGATAGAGGTCTATACTTCCTAAACTCTCTCTACCCAACACATCCTACTACCTTTTAGTCTTATCAGGAAGAAGAAGCTGCTCTAAAAAATAAAGGCCAATCAAATTCTCTACCACCTGATCTTCCCAACTTTAATATCCACATACTGCTTGTTTGACCAAAGACTAGAAATCAGCCAGAAGAATCCTCCTTTTCAAAAGCAAAACTAAACGAAAAAAAATCAGGAGAATTTTTCTCTATCATTTTCATTCCAAACATCAATTTGATTCTCTTCCTGTTAACCCTGCGATCAAAAAATGTCACAAAGGAACCTCACTTGATAAGTGATAGGACCATAAAGGTAAAGTCAAGGGGTGCGGGGGAAGGCTTTAGGATTGAGTATAAACCTGAGGATATAAACCAAATGATAAGGCTGAAAGCCTAAAAAAAAAAGAAAAAGAAATTTGGGGGGAAGTGACTTCTAAAAGTTGATGCAGGATCAACATTCAACTTTACCCCCCACCCCGGCTGAATGAAAGAAGGGACGGAATGGAATGGAATGGAATGGAAAGGAAAAAGGAAGGAAGGAAGGAAGGAAGGAAGGAAGGAAGGAAGGAAGGAAGGAAAGAAGGAAGGAAAGAAAGAAGGAAGGAAGGAAGGGCACTGAGTACGTCAGAGGGCAGACAAATACTGTCATGAGATGTGAAAAAGTTTAAGATGAGATAATGGGGGCAACAGATTTCCACTTGCTATCGAATGGAAGTTTAGGGGGCTTTTTTTGGTTTCTACTTAATATCAAATCAGCTGATTGCAAGCCATAGGCAACTCATTTTAAGGATCTAGATGACTGGGGCGCCTCGGTGGCTCAGCTGTTTAGCGTCTGCCTTCGGCTCGGATCATGATCCCAGGGTCCTGGGATTGAGCCCCACATCGGGCTCCCTGCTCAGCGGGAAGCCTGCTTCTCCCTCTCCTACTCCCCCCTGCTTGTGTTCCCTCTCTTGCTGTCTCTCTCTCTCTGTCAAAAAATAAATAAAAATCTTAAAAAAAAAAAAAAGGATCTAGATGACTACCTCATTTCAACTTTGTTCTTGGGATGTCCCTTGGCAAAAACCAGTGAAACTGACTGCTACCCACAAGACTTCTGCCTACTTCCCTGTATGGTTCACAAGACCTGCTTTCAGTAAACCCAAAAGATCAGGCACAGCGCAAACATATGTGCTCTATAGGGGACAACTGATGGAGCAGCAAAAAGCACTGAGCAACAAGACTACTCTGTAGTCCACTACTCACCTGGGACTCTAGGCGTAAAAAAAACTGCAGTAGAATTAAAATTAAGTGAAAACTTGCAATAATATTCTAATTAATAATTTCACTACTTCATACTTAAGAATCCTAAATCTTACAGAGGGAAGTCAAACATTTTTAAGTAAAATAACTGGGCCTCATGGGGAACTAGGGGGACCAGAACTGCTCACTGAAGGCCTTTAAGACAATCTCTAAAACTGCATCATGGGGTATCTGAATCCTATTCTGGGTTCTCTAATAACAAAAACAACACTACCAATGTGCGTCTGAATTACTTGCTATGCTCTTTGGTTCACCTTTCCCCCAGTCAGAACACGAAAACCATGCCCTGAAAGAGGAAGCAGCAGCATCTCAGCAGCGCCCTGTCGACAGCACATCCAGTTCAAGCTGTGTTAATTACCAAGAGCAAACACTTTTACTTCCATCTATATTGAGAGAGAAATCACATTTCATCACTTAAGGTGTTCACCCAAGCCCCAAGGGAGATGGCAGATGGGAAAGAAAAGTAAAGTAAAGCAGATGGATGGAAGACTCAGAAGGAAAGGAAGGCAGGGACCTGCATGCCATTAACCATTACTTTTCCAGTCTTCTTTACGCTCTCATAGGTTAGGGTGCTTATGGTAAAAGATGCAGAGAACTCTCTCCAGCTCTTACAGTTCTTCATAAGCAAGAAGACTGAGAAAAGGATAATCATTAACAAGTCATTTTAAATACTCTGGATAAGAAATGGCTATGTCGAATTTGCAATCATCTTAAATCCTAAGAATGTTCAATTTATGTTTACTCTTCCCCTTCCAGACATCTTGCCAATCATGACCGCTATGCCTAAAGATGGAAAGAATCATTTTCTGATTGAGCCATTTTCTGCTAACTCATTATTATAAATTATTGATCATGTTCACCAAATTTTATAAAAAAAGAAGGGTTTGAACTGTCGTGTTTTAGGCCATTTGCAAACATTGTCGTTTCAGGCATGGAAGACAATCTCGTGAAAAAAATTACGTTTCCAAGATTTGAGGGTCCCAAGTTTATCTTTTGCATTATTTGAAGCGTGCACTCACATGCACAGATGCACTTACTCTGTGAGGTCTCATTTCCTGTCAAGGCAGCTGTCTGGCAACAGCAGGGCAAGGGCAAGGGCCATTGAAAGGGACCTGGCTGAGCCTCTGAGCCTAGTGGTAGGCCTCCATAAGGCACTGACTCTGCACTCGGAGAAGAAAGGCAGAGCAGCTCTTGCCAGAAGACTCCCCGCACTATCGTAAGGGTGCTAGGAACAAGAGAGACTAATGACAAAAGCAGCCAAAGAATCTCTCACAGCCAAGGCCTCATGCTCAAAAGTACTTCGAGATTATTACCAAAAAAAAAAAAAAAAATTTTGTGTGAGTAAAGGGGAAAGCAACCTACTGTGGATGGAGCATGAAGGTCATGAAGACTTCCAGCCTGCCTTCTCAGCATGGGTGTTTCATGTTTAGATTTATTAAGAAAAGAAAAGAAAAGAAAATTCCTAAATCCAGAACTTAGGATTTTAAAACTGTGATCAACTTTCCAAGTGATTTTTATTTTGTTTTTAGTATCTTGTTTTTAGTAACATTAACAATTCAAGTAACTACTGCCCATAAGGGAGTCCATTTGTCAGTCTTTATTCAGATTTTGTCTCAGAATGAACTAGACAAGGAAGCCTATTCCATCCCTTAAACTCAGGAGGTTATGAAAGACATATGCATACATTTCAGCAACATCTAGCAATAAACTAAGACTGTATCAAAAAGGGAAGAAGGGGGGAGGGCAAAAGAATTAAGCCCCAAATGATGCTCAAAGTACCTGAGCTTTGATTCTGAGGCCAGTTGAAATTGGATCTGCGGGCAGCAGTTTAGACACATTTAGAAAAGCACATATCTGTGAGCATATGGAGGCACTGTGTTCTGGTATGTTTCCTGATATGACTAAGCAATGCATTCCTTAAGCACAGGGACCATGTCTTATTCATCTTGTGCCTCACAAAGAGTAGGTGCTCATTAAATGTTCAGTGACTTAATGAATATAAATACAATAACAGTTTAGGCAGTGAGCAACTGGAATTCCAGATTATTGTTCATTAAAACCATTTGGCAAAAGTGGCCATGCCTGTTGCAAAAGACCTGAAACACATGGAAAGAGTTAATCACACTGCCCACACCCTCTAATGTGATGAGATATCAGGGACTGGTGAAAGAAGTTTCTGTCAGTCTCAAAATTCTCCACTTAGTGAGCTAGCTGAATATTCACACCAAACCTCTCTTGATACATAGCCAGATTCTGATTCTTGGGATGATCACGCAATTAAATTCATATGAGGTTTTGCCCATTCCCTTGCCCCAACAGATTTTTTTAATTAGCATGGCTTCTCTGAGTCAGTCCTTAGTTACTGAGGAATGTATCACATATTCAGCTTTCTGAAGCCCAGTGGTTTACAAACTAGTGTACCTCAGCGTCACCTTGTGAAAACAGATTGCTGGGCCCCACCCTCAGAGTTTCTGATTCCCTGAGTCTAGAGTGAGAACTAGTAATGTGCATTCTGACAAGTTCCCGGGTGAGGCTCATGCTGCTGGTTACAGAGCCCGTGCTCCAGTCTAGAGGGCTAGAGAGTTGGTCTTTACTTAAAAGACAGATATTAAAAGTAGAACTGATAATACACCACGTGGGACATCTGGGTGATTCAGTGGGTTAAACGTCTGCCTTCAGCTCAGGTCATGATCCCAGGGTCTTGGGATGGAATCCCACGTCAGGCTCCCTGCTCAGCAGGGAGCCTGCTTCTCCCTCTCCCCATTGCTCATGCTCTCTCTCTCAAATAAATAAAATCTTCCAAGAAAGAGAGAGAGAGAATACATCATGTACTAACTAAAACGGGCCTTCTATTTTTAAAAAGCTTTGCCAAATTTTTTTGTTGTTGTTGAGCAAAGGAAACAAAGAATGTTATGGAAGGCACACTGAATAGTGACTGGACCAATAGCTGAAGTGTCTGATATTGCTAATCCGGTGGCAAAGACACCTTACTGTAAAAAACAAAGTTACCGATATCTTAGGCCACCAATAAAGCAAGTCCAGGCTAAAAGCTAAGACTTCTCTCCAGGTGTAATTAGAAGGAAGTCTTCTGAAAGTCTTGCTCCCATGCCTTTCCATAGGCTCACCTCAGCAAACTGTCATGTGCAACCTACATTTTTAACCCAGGAACTGATTTACATTTTTCCCTATAAAGTAGTGCAACTGAGTTTCCATGAAAATCCAGGAATTTCAAAACAGGCATCCTACCAGTATTTCCATACAACATAAAGAAAAACTCTTGAAAAATTAAAATGTGACATGTGCTACGTGGATAGTTACAAATGTGCTCATGATTGATAAGCAAACATAGAGAATAAAATAAAAATAAAAACTTGATGATAAAAAGTTCAGAGGTTAAAACTTCATTACAATTTCATGTAGGACTGAATGTTTCTTGTTGCTTTAACTTTTACCTTACCTTAAGCCTTTACTTACCTTAAAATATAATGTAAAAATTTCAACTATGTATATACAACTACTTTAGGGCTCCTTTCCCCATCTTGTGATGAAAAATTGCAGAAAATGCAAAAATATACAAAACCATGACTGGCTGTGTACTGCATGAAAAATGGAACATAATCGGACATTTCCTCAACTAAAACAGTGCAAAAATGGTATTACTTTCAAACTAGCAAATTAAAATAATTTCTGGAATAACAACATGGCCCGCTTGTGCAGGTGTGATAGATATCAGCTGCTCAAATACTAAAAGAAACAATAGTCTGACCTCATCGAAAAACTGCTGAGTTTTGCGAAGTATAAATTTTAGTTCAGTCAGTTCCAGGAAATTTCTCTTCAGAGCTTCCTGGTTTGTGTTGATTTCCTTCAGTTCATTTTCAATCTTCTCAAAATTGGCCTACAGGAAAAAAAAATCAAACTATTAACTTAAACTAACTTCAATATGCTTGTTCTGAAAGACAGATGAATTCATCTATCCCACAGAATTCTTGCAACCTTACGGTTCAAACATATTTTATATCTACCCAGCAAATATGTGATTTTACCAGGGCAATTTTCTTTATGAAAATTTTTTGCTTAGCATCATCTGTCTTTATCTATCGGTTCTATTACACACTTGGTTGAATTTCTCAGGGGACTTTGGATGGATAAAATAAATATTGAAAAGTCTATTGCTTATTCATTTAGTCTATGAGATTAATAAATTGCTAGATAAGTTGACATTAATCCAATAAGGTTTCAATAAGGCAATAAGCATTTATTTGGTGGCATGTGATATCATTCAAGATAGTGCTCTATAATAAGTCTCCACAAGAAACTCACAAGCAAGAGACAATGCGGACAACGGCAGCAAGAATTCCTCTACTCTCCATCCACACAGGAAAATAATTTCTGCATTTAAGTAGAAAGAAATGTATCTGGCTTCCTTAGAAGAACTGTTTACCTCTAAGTCAATCATGTCCCGGGGGAAGGGCACCTCTGGGTTTTCACCAGTGTCCATAATGGGGATATTAGCTTTTCTTATCTCTTTCTCAACAAATCCTAAAATGACAGAATCAAAACATTCATGTATAGCATAGGCCTGGAATTGCCAATATTTAAGGAAAAAAAATAAGAGCGAAAACCTGGCTAAAAAGAGCTTTGTTTTATAAAGATACTTTCATATAAAACAAGCACAACAGGGCGCCTGGGTGGCTCAGTCGCTAAGCGTCTGCCTTGGGCTCGGGTCATGATCCCAGGGTCCTGGGATCGAGTCCCACATCGGGCTCCCTGCTCAGCGGGAAGCCTGCTCTCCCTCTCCCACTCCCCCTGCTTGTGTTCCTGCTCTCGCTGTCTCTGTCTCTGTCAAATAAATAAATAAAATCTTAAAAAAAAAAAAAAGCACAACATGTAAATCCTTTTTCCTCTACATTCCTCTTCTTCCACTGCACACTCTCTAAATCACAGCTACCCCAAAGAGGACTGTCATCCCACAACCATCTTCTTTCCCTCTTCTGATCTTAAAAGCTCATCTGCTTCAGTTCTCCGCCCTGTGCGACTACTACTCCAGAGGTACGATGGTTGTTTGTAGACACTGTTTGCCGAGTTCCAGAAGAGCGCAATTCCATAGAATATTTGACATTTAGCATACTAGTGAAACAACTCCAGATCAAAAGGGTTTCATAAAATTTGAAAACAATCAGATCAGATTTCAACAAAACAAAAAACAAAAAGCATGACACAGTGTAAGGCCCCAAAATACCAGAAGAGAAAGTGGTAACTAGTGACTTTTTGAGGGCAGAGACCAAATTCACCCATCAGCTAACTGAAAGCTGACATAGTATAGTAGCAAGATCATTGGTTTGGAAGCCAGAGAGAACAACCGAGATTCAAATACTGATTCCAGCATAACTGCTTATGTTCTTGGGCAAGTCACTTAACCTCTCTGATCTTTGGTTCCTCCCTCCCTTCCTCCTTTCCTTCCTCCCTCCCTTTCTTCCCTCCTTCCTCTCTCTATTTTTAAATAATCTCTACACCCAACGTGGGGCTCGAACTCATGACCCTGAGATCAGAAGTCAGATGCTCTACCAATTGTGCCAGCCAGGCACCCCAGCTTCCTGATTTATTAAATGAGGTAACACCCACCTGAAGGAATATTGTGAGGAATGACTGAAATAAAGTATATGAACACCCCAAATCTCAATAGGACCCTAACAAATGTGTTAGTTTCTTCCCTCACAGAAAGGTCAAATAAAAAGGTGGCTATGCTGACATCTAAAATAGAGAGTGGGGCACCTGAATGGCTCAGCTGGTGGAGTGTGCAACTCGTGATTTCAGAGTCGTGGGTTCGAGCCCCATGTTGGATATAGAAATTGCTTAAAAATAAGATCTTCAGGGAAGCCTGGGTGGCTCAGTCGTTAAGCGTCTGTCTTCTGCTCAGGTCATGATCCCAGGGTCCTGGGATCAAGTCCCACATCAGGCTTCCTGCTCTGCATGAAGCCTGCTTCTCCCTCTCCCACTCTCCCTGCTTGTGTTCCTGCTCTCGTGCTAATAAATAAATATTTTTTAAAAATAAATAAAATAAAATCTTTAAAATAAATAATTATTGGGGTATCTGGATGGCTTAGATGGTTAAGCGTCTGCCTTCGGCTCAGGTCATGACCTCCAGGTCTTGGGATCAAGCACCAAGTTGGGCTCCCAGCTCAGCAGGAGTCTGCTTCTCCCTCTCCCTCTGCCTTTCCCCCTGCTTGTGCTCCCTCTGTTTCTCTCTCTCTTAAATGAATAAATAAAATCTTTAAAATAAATAAATTAAATACAATAAAAATTATTTAATAAAATAAAATAAGATGGTGGTCTGCGTCCTCTCAGAATTCTATAATGCAATACTGCTATAAAACCTTTCCCACAAAAAAATAACCAATATGTTCAGTTGGCAGCCTTGTCATCTCAAACGAGGTTTCCTAGCCCCAATACCACAAAATCTACTTGTACACAAGAAATTCATCTTAATATCAGGATTGTAAGACTATTCTTCCTTTCTTTTTCTCCTGCAGTATTTTCTTTTGTTAAGAGGACTAGTGTCTCTTAATTTAAGACAAATGACTCATTATAGGAACATGATACAGAACTAAAATGCACATACGAAGCTTTCGATCCATTTCTTCACATCTTCTAACTTCATTCACAAATTTCCGCTGGAAAACATTCACATCTGGATTTAACTGCAAAATAAGAAGACAATGCCACATATTTAAATACTGCATCTACTTTCTGTTTCACAAGCAACACCCTGCAAAGTGAAAATCTAGTATTTTGTTTCAGTGTACGATGCAACACTAACAAAAATGGCCTACTAATCTACATAACCTGCTTCGGGGCCAATCACAACAACTGAAGGTAAAAACCCCTCCCTCACTATAGCACCATATTACTGGAATGGAGGCAAATTAGATAAAATAGTATGGTACAAAATGGTCTTCCCAGGCCAAAGTCAGTGAGCTCCCCTGACCAAAAATTTGAGCAACGGATGTAATAGAAGCTCTGCCAGGTTTTCCTTCTCTTCCTCCCCATCAGAAGATACAGAAAGCAAACTTCTCTTATTCTTCTGTCCCAGGTCTTCACTTCCTAGGGGACAGGCTGGTTTATTCATTCATACAACACAAGTAATTTTCAAAGCAATGTGACAGATACTCTGGGCAATACAAACAAAAATAAAACAAGTTCCTACTTGCTAAGAAGCCTGCAATCTAATAAAGAAAAAGGATGAACACAACCAATTAAGATACCATGTGATAAATTCCAGAAAAGTAATACAGATAAGGGGCGCCTGGGTGGCTCAGTCGATTAAGTGTCTGACTTTTGGTTTCAGCTCAGGTCATGATCAGGTCGTGATCAGGTCGGCCTCTGCACTTAAGTGTGGAATCTGCTTAAGATTCTCTCACCCTGGGCCGCCTGGTGGCTTGGTTAAGCATATGCCTTTGGCTCAGGTCATGATCTCAGGGTCCTGGGATTGAGGCCCGCGTCAAGCTCCCTGCTCAGTGGGGAGTCTGCTTCTCCCCCTCTTCTGTACCCCCCACCACTTGTGCTTCTCTCCCTCAAATAAATAAAACCTTTAAATAAAAAAATAAAAAGAGTGGGGCGCCTGGGTGACTCAGTCGTTAAGCATCTGCCTTCGGCTCAGGTTGTGATCCCGGGGTCCTGGGATCAAGCCCCATGTCAGGCTCCCTGCTCGGCGGGAAGCCTGCTTCTCCATCTCCCACTCCCCTTAATTGTGTTCCCTCTCTCACTGTCTCTCTCTCTGTCAAAAAATAAATAAAATCTTAAAAAAAGAGTAAAAAAAAAGATTCTCTCACCCCTTTCCCTTTGCCCCCCCTTGCACGTGTGTACACACACTCTCTCTAAAACAAATAAATAAAATTTAAAAATGTGCTTAAAAGTAATACAAAAAAAATTTAGGGGCGCCTGGGTGGCTCAGTCGTTAAGTGCCTGCCTTCGGCTCAGGTCATGGTCCCAGGGTCCTGGGATCGAGCCCCACATTGGGCTCCCTGCTCTGCGGAAAGCCTGCTTCTCCCTCCCCCAATCCCCCTGCTTGTGTTCCCTCTCTTGCTGTGTCTCTCTCTGTCAAATAAATAAATAAAATCTTCAAAAAAATGTTTTTTTTTAAAGTAATACAAATAAAGAACTATAACTACTCACTCAACATTTATGAAGCACCAACTATGTGCAGGGCACCATATTAGGCGCTGGTATAAATACAAAAGGATATGTCTGAGCTTTGAGGAGCTATCAGACCCGTAGATGAGACAGACACAAACTAAATAAATACAATTTGTTGTGATAAATGTTTTTTTAAAAGTAAATATTGTTGTCAGTTTTTTATACAATTAAACATATACCTACCTACTTTATGACTGAGCATTCCACTACTAGGTATTTGCTTAGGAGAAATGAAAACATGTCTACAGAGACTCGTACAAGAATGTTTACAGCAGCTTTATTCACAATAGCCTCAAACTGGCAATGTTCCAAATATCCAACAACAGGAGAACAGATAAAGACATTGTGGTGTATTCATGCAATGGAATACTACTCTGCAATAAAAGAGAATCAACTATAGATACACATAAAAACAGAAACATCTCAACACTAGTTTGAGTTTAAAAAGTCAGACATAAGGCTTTGCAGTGTATGATTCTCTTTACATTAAGTTCAAGAACACGCAAAACTAATCTATGATAGGTAGAAACCAAAACAGTGGAGAATGACCAGAAGTAGGCACAAGATACCCTTCTGGGCTGACGGAAATATTCTGTATCTTGACTGGGGTGGTGTTTGCAAAGACATAAAAATTTACCAAATCATCAAATTGTACTCTTAAGGTCTATGCATTTCAGTGAATATAAATTTTACATCCATAAAAAACACGGGGGGGGGGGAGGAAGAAAAGGAAAGAAAAGGGAGAAAGAATGAAACAACGCAAGAAAGAAATGAACATATGCAAGAATAAGTATGAGAAAA
Source organism: Zalophus californianus (assembly GCF_009762305.2). Taxonomy (NCBI): domain Eukaryota; kingdom Metazoa; phylum Chordata; class Mammalia; order Carnivora; family Otariidae; genus Zalophus; species Zalophus californianus. The sequence goes on along the minus strand of NC_045610.1, from coordinate 41,519,403 downwards.
AAATGAGTAACTGAGTTGAAAAAATGTACAAAGGAAAACCTGAGCTGGGACTCTGGGGGATAAGGTAGAGTTCACCAATCAGAAATAGGCAGAATGAAGCAGAAAGACAATGACAAGTGACTCAGAGACATAAATAAATCATATATTCAGAGAAGGGGAAAAATTGTTCCATAGGCAGAATGGAATCAAATAATCTGATTTTCTAAAAAAACACTTCTTAAAGATTTACTTTTTTTAAGATTTTATTTATTTATTTTGACAGAGAGAGAGAGAAACAGCAAGAGAGGGAACACAAGCAAGGGGGTGGGAAAGGGAGAAGCAGGCTTCCTGCTGAGCAGGGAGCCCGATGTGGGGCTCAATCCCAGGACCCCGGGATCATAACCTGAGCCAAAGGCAGACGCTTAACGACTGAGCCATGCAGGTGCCCCTAAAGATTTACGTTTTTGAATAATACTGTGTATGAAGAATAAATTGTTAAGAGGGATAGAATGATAATGGAGAAACTAGTAAGGACATTATTGGCATCATTATATTAATATTAGAGAGAATCTAAGACAAAAAGCATTATTAGAGATTATGAGAATCACTACAAACAATTTCCAGGAAGATGCAACAATCTTAAACTTGGATGTCTCTAATAAAATGTTTGTTTTTTTCACCGAGCAGGCAGTATCTTGGCCTTCCATTCAGAAATTTCCACTTCAATAAACATGAAACTGAAGCAAAAGTAGCCACAAGACTACTCTACTGGTTTCACTATCTGTAGGCAAAGTTCAACTGCAGCCAGTGTCAGGTAAGGCATCTCAAAATATTTGGGCAAGGCATCCTCAAAATATTTCCTACAGAAATTAACAGAACCACAAGGTGACACTGACAAATCTGTCTATGTAGTGGAAAATTTTAAATACAATTTTAAATTATTGATACATTGAGTCTACCAAATATTAGTAAGGACAGAGAAAATGTGAACAACCTAATTAATAAGCTTAATCTAAAATATATATACATACACACAATTTTTTTATCCCAGCATCCAAGAGTTCTCTCTTTAAGAATTCATTATGAAAACTGACCACAAAATAGGTCATATAGCAAATCCCAGTAAAGATCTTTACTATACAGATAATGTTCTATGATAATGCAATTAAGTTAGAAATCAATATCAAGGGGCACCTGGGTGGCTCAGTCAGTTAAGCATCCAACTCTTGGTTTCAGCTCGGCTCATGATCTCAAGGTTGTGAGATAGAGCCCTATCTGTCTCCTTGCTCAGTGGGGAGTCTGCTTGAAGATTCTCTCCCTCTGCCCCTTCCCCCACTAGCGCACACATGCTCTCTCACTTTCTTTCTCTCAAATAAATAAATAAATAAATCTTAAAAAAAAATCAATATCAAAAATACAACCTAGGGTGGCCTGGGTTGCACAGTTGGTTGAGTGGCCAACTCTTGGTTTTAGCTCAGGTCATGATCTCAAGGATCATGAGATCAAGCCCCACACAGGGCTCTGCACTGCTTAAGACTCTCTCTGTCCCAGGGCACTGGGATGGCTCAGTTGGTGCAGTGTCCGACTCTTGATTTCAGCTCAGGTCGTAATCTCGGGGTCATGCGATCGAACCCCGCGTTGGGCTCCATGCTCAGCGTGGAGTCTGCTTGGGATTCTCCTTCTCCCTCTGCCCCTCGACCCGCACATACTCTCTCACTCTCTCTCTCTCTAAATTAAATAAATAATATCTTTTTAGCATACTCTCTCACTCTCTCTCTAAAATAAATAAATAAAATCTTTTTTAAAAAAGACTTTCTCCCTCTCCCTCTGGCCCTACCCCCTGGCTCTGTGCATGCGCTCTCTCGCTAGATTAATTAAAAAACAAACAAACAAACCACAACCTAAACAGTATATTTGGAAATTCTAAAATAGTCCTAAATAATTCATGACTCAAAGAAGAAATCATAATAAAATTCTTAAGGGCACCTGGGTGGCTCAGTTGTTAGGTGTCCTACTCTTGGTTTCAGCTCAGTTCATGATCTTGAGGTTGTGAGATTGAGCCCCACATGTGCGCTCAATGTGGAGTCTGCCTCAGATTCTTTCTCCCGCTCCCCCCTACTCTGCTCCTCTCCCTGGTCACGCTCTCTCTCTAAAATAAATAAATAAAATCTTTAAAATTAAAACAAGAGAATTATTTAAAAAAATTCTTAAAATATCTGGAATGGAATGATAATGAAAATGTAAAGATCAGGGGTGCCTGGCTACCTCAGTTGGTGGAACATGTGACTCTTGATCTTGAGGTTGTGAGTTCAAGCCCCACATTTGGCATGGAGCCTACTTAAAATTTTTTTTAAATGTAAAGACCAAACTTTGTGGGATGCAGCTAAAGTACTATTTAAAAGGAAATTCAGGAGTGCCTAGGTGGCGTAGTCGGTTAAGCATTCAACTCTTGGTTTCAGCTCAGGTTGTGACCTCAGGGTCATGAGATTGAGTCCTGCGTTGGGCTCCATGCTCAGCACGGAGTCTGTTTGAAACTCTCTCTCTGCCCCTCCTCCCTGCCCTCTCTAAAATAAATAAATCAAAAAAAAAAAAAAAAAAGAAATTTATAGCCTTAAATGCATGTAATAGAAAAGACTAAAAATGAATGTGCTAAGTGTTCAAGAAGTGAGAACAAGGTAACAGAAGGCAGAAAACAATAAACAGCAGAAATGAATGAAAGTCCGAGAGAAGATCCACCAAACCAAAAGCTGTTTTTGGTTTTGTTACATTTTTTATTTTATTATTTTCTAAAAGCTGGTTATTTAAAAAGACAAAATAGAGGCTCCTGGGTGGCTCAGTTGGTTTTAAGTGTCTGCCTTCGGCTTGGGTCATGATCCCAGGGGCCTGGGATGGAGCCCTGTGTCGGGCTCCCTGCTCATCAGAAAGTGTGCTTCTCCCTCTCCCTCTGCCACTCCCTCTGCTTGTGCACTCTCTCTCAATATCTCTCTCCCTGTCAAATAAATAAATAAAATCTTAAATAAAAGACAAAATAGACAAAATTTTATAAGACTGAGGGAAGGCATAAATAAATACAAGAATTTAAAAAGGCAACTATAGTGCTTGCTTTGGCAGCATGTATGCAAAAAAAAAAAACTGGAACGATACAGAGAAGATTAGCATGGCCCCTGCACACAGATGATGCACAAATTCACAAAGTGTTCCATATAACAAAAAAATAAATAGGCAACTATAGATGGAGATTTTTAAAAATACTAAAATGAGCATTATGCCAATAACTTCTCAGAAACTTTGGATTACAAAGATTTTCTAGAAAAATAAAACTTATCAAAACTGACAAGAAAGGAAAAAAACAGAATAAGCCTATAATCAGTAAAGAAATTTCAAAGGCTAAAATATATCCATCTAAAAATATCAGGCCTGGGGCACCTGGGTGGCTCAGTTGTTAAGCGTCTGCCTTCGGCTCAGGTCATGATCCCAGAGTCCTGGGATCAAGCCCCACATCAGGCTCCCTGCTCTGCAGGAAACCTGCTTCTCTCTCTCCCACTCCCCCTGCTTGTGTTCCCTCTCTCACTGTATCTCCCTCTGTCAAATAAATAAATAAAATGTTAAAAATATATATCAAGCCTAAATCCATCAAAATCCTAGAACACAGGCAGCACCCTCTGTGATCTCGGCTGCAGCAACTTCTTGCTAGACATGTCTGCAAAGGCAAGGGAAACAAAGGCAACAATCAACTATTGGGACTTTGTCAAGATAAAAAGCCTTTGCACAGCAAAGGAAACAGTCGAAAAAACCAAAAGACAACTGACAGAATGGGAGAAGATATTTGCAAATGAGTTATCAGATAAAAGGCTAGTATCGAAAATCTATAAAGAACTCATCAAACAACACCCAAAGGAACAAAAAAATCCAATCAAGAAATGGGCACAGACATATCTCCAAAGAAGACATCCAAACGGCCAACAGACACATGAAAAAATGCTCAACATCACTTAGCATCAGGGAAATCCAAATCAAAACCTCAATGAGATACCCCTCACACCAGTCAGAATGGCTAAAATTAACAAGTCAGGAAACAACAGATGTTGGCGGGGATGCGGAGAAAGGGGAACCCTCCTACACTGTTGGTGGGAATGCAAGCTGGTGCAGCCACTCTGGAAAACAGTATGGAGGTTCCTCAAACAGGTGAAAATAGAGTTACCCTATAATCCAGCAATTGCACTATTGGGTATTTACCCCATAGATACAAATGTAGGGATCTGAAGGGGTACCTGCACCCCAATGTTTATAGCAGCAATGTCCACAATAGCCAAACTGTGGGAAGAGCTGATGTCCATCAACAGATGAATGGATAAAGATGTGGTATATGTGTACATACACACACACACACACACACACACACACACACACACACACACACTACACAGCTATCAAAAATGAAATCTTGCCATTCGCAACAGAACTAGAGGGTATTATGCTAAGCAAAATAAGTCAATCAGAGAAAGACAATTATCATATGATCTCACTGATATGTGGAATTTAAGAAACAAAACAGAGGGTCATAGGAGAAGAGAGGAAAAAATAAAACAAGATGAAACCAGAGAGGGAGACAAACCACAAGAGACTCTTAATCATAGGAAACAAACTGAGGGTTGGAAGGATGGGATAACTGGGTGACGGACGTTAGAGGGCATGTGATTTAATAAGCACTGGGTATTATATAAGACTGATGAGTCACAGACCTGTACCTCTGAAAGCAATAATACATTATATGTTAATTAAAAAAAAAAAAGAAAAAATAAAAATAAAAATATCAGGCCTAGAGGCGCCTGGCTGGCTCAGTCATTGGAATGTGCGACTCTTGATCTCGGGGTTGTGAGTTCAAGCCCTATGTTGGGTGTAGAGCTTACTTGAAAAAGAAAAAAATAATAAAGTAAAAAGAACATCAGGCCTGGAAGGTTTAAAGATAGTTTCTACTAATCTTTCAAAGGCTAGATAAGCCCAAATATTTGTAAAATTATTCCCAAAGAGGAAAAATGAAGGAACAGTCCTCAACTAGTAAGTAAGACTGGCCAGTAAAAACTTGGTATCAGATAAGAACAGTGTGAGAAAGGACAATACAAGCGAATATCACTTATTGATACAGTAGTTGCCCCTTATTCACAGTTTTAGTTACCTGTAGTCAAATGTAGTTTGGAAGCAAGTGATCCTCCTTCTGACACATAGTCAGAAAGTCAGTAGTAGCTCCATGCTGCGTCACCATGCCTACATCATTCACCTCACTGAGTCTCCTCACATAGGCATTTTATCCTTTCACATCCTCACAAAAAGGGTGAGTACAATAAGATATTTTGAGAGAGAGTGACCACATTCACATAACTTTCATCACAGTATACTGCTATAATTGTTCTATTTTATTACTGTTGTGTTAATCTCTTACTGTGCCTAATTTATAAACTAAACTTTATCATACGTATATACGTATAGCAAAAAACAATACATACATAGAGTTTAGTACTATCTGTGGTTTCAGGCACCCACGGTGGGTCTTGGAACGTATCCTCCATGGATAAGGAGGGGGACTACTGTATAAGTGAAAAGAATCCTAATACAACATTAGGAAACTGACCCTCCAAATTTTTTTGAAATACACCTCATGACCAAGTTGCATTTACCCAGGTTTGCAAGGATGATTTTACATTAAAAAAAAAAAAAAAACTATACAAATGGCCAATAAGCATATGAAAAGATGCTCCACATAATTGCCCATGAGGGAAATGCAAAACTACTATGAGATACAACTTCATAGTCATTAGGATGGCTATCATAAAATTTTTAATTTTTTTTCCAGATTTTATTTATTTATTTGAGAGAGAGTGAGCGAGTATGAGTGGGGGGGGAGCAGAGGGAAAGGAAGAGGGAGAAGCAGACTCCCCACTGAGCAAGGAGCCCAACAAAGGCTCAATCCCAGGACCCTGAGATCATGACCTGAGCCGAAGGCAGATGCTTAACTGACTGAGCCACCCAGGTGCCCCTATAATAATATTTTTTAAATGGAAAATAGTAAGTGCTGGTGAGGATGAGAACCCTTGTACATTGCTGGTGGGAATGTAAAGGGGTGTGGCTGCTGTGAAAAGCAGTCTGTAGGTTCCTCAAAAAATTAAACACAGGGATGCCTGGGTGGCTCAGTTGGTTAAGCAACTGCCTTCGGCTCAGGTCATGATCCTGGAGTCCCGGGATAGAGTCCCACATCGGGCTCCCTGCTCAGCAGGGAGTCTGCTTCTCCCTCTGACCCTCTTCCTTCTCGTGCTCTCTATCTCTCATTATCTCTCTCTCTCAAATAAATAAATAAAATCTTTAAAAAAAAAAATTAAACACAGGGGCGCCTGGGTGGCTCAGTCGTTAAGCATCTGCCTTTGGCTCAGATCATGATCCCAGGGTCCTGGGATCAAGCCCTGCATCGGGCTCCCCGCTCCGCGGGAAGCCTGCTTCTCCCTCTCTCACTCCCTCTGCTTGTGTTCCCTCTCTCACTGTGTCTCTGTCAAATAAATAAAATCTTAAAAAAAAAAAATTAAACACAGAATTACCATATGACCCAGTAATTCTACCCGTAGGTATATACCCAAAAGAAATAAGAACTCAAATATCTGTACACAAATGCTTACAGCAGCATTACTGACAAGAGTCAAAAAGTGGAAACTACCCAAATATGTTCATCACCTGATAAATGAATAAACAAACAGCAGTATTATACATATGATGGAATATCATTCAGCCACAGAAAGGAATGAGGTCCTAATACAAGCTACAACGTTGATGAACCCTGAAAACAATACACTAAGTGAAAGAATCAAGACACAAAAGGCAACATATCATATGATTCCAATTGTGTTTAATGTCCAGAATAGGGAAATCCATAGAGGCAGAGATAGATTAAGTAGTTGGCCAGGGCATGAGGAGTGACTACTAATGGGTACAGGGCTTCTTTTGAGGGTAATGAAATGTTCTAGAATTAGACAGTGGCGATGGTTGCACAACCCTGTGAATACACTAAAAACCAATGAATTGTACACTGTGAAATGGTGACTTTTTTGGCCTATCTCAATTAAAAAGAACATAGGCAGTAGAGTCAGACAGTCCAGGGGTACAGATCTGTGTGTCCTGGGCAGCTATTTTCATCTATGTCATAGGTTCCTAGTGGGGAGAATGAGAATGGTTAAGTTCCACTCTTCAAAAGTAGGTTCTACTTCTCAGGGGTGCTGTGAGGAATGCCTACAGTAATAATGTAAAATGCTCAACATGCATCAGTCAAAAAAATGCAAAATGTCCTTGTGATTTTAAGTGTTAGACAGTAAGGGACTGAACAGTAGAGAAGTATTTCAAAGAGAAGAGTGGATGAGGAGACAGATGAGTCACAGAAGATTTTGAACATGCTGAGTGAGAAAAATGTCTATTCAATTGTCTCTCTAAAACCCAGAGTGCTGGGCGCCTGGGTGGCTCAGTTGGTTGAGCAACTGCCTTCGGCTCAGGTCATGATCCTGGAGTCCCGGGATCGAGTCCCGCATCGGGCTCCCTGCTCCATGGGAGCCTGCTTCTCCCTCTGACCCTCTTCCCTCTCGTGCTCTCTGTCTCTCATTCTCTCTCTCTCAAATAAATAAATAAAATCTTTAAAAATAAAAAAAAGAGATACTATTTTAAAAAAAAATAATAAATAAATAAATAAATAAAACCCAGAGTGGTATCTTTTTCAGAGAAGATAGATAACAACTCTATAGTTCTCTCTTATATCTGAAACTAAAATTCATTTTATTTATTTGTTTATTTATTTATTTTTATTTTATTTTATTTGTTTATTTGACAGAGACAGAGTGAGAGCACAAGCAAGGAGACAGAGGGAGAGGGAGACGCAGGTTCCTCGCTGAGCAGGGAGCCCAACATGGGACTCGATCCCAGGGCCCTGGGATCATGACCCGAGCCGAAGGCAGCCGCTTAACCGACTGAGCCACTCAGGCGTCCCCTAAAATTCATTTTAGTATGTGCACTTTTTCACAGGAAAAATAGATATAAAAAAGGAAGGACAGATACAAGCTGCAACATGGATGAACCTTGAAAACAGGCCAGATGAAAGAAGCCAGTCACAAAAGACTGCGTATTATATGATTCCATTGACATGAAATGCTCAGAATAAGCAAACCCACCGAAATAGAAAGTAGATTAGTGGCTGTCAGGGGGTGGGAGGGGGAGGAGGGGATTGAGAGGAAATGGGCCGACTGTTAATGGGCTCAGGGTTTCTTGTCAGGGTAATAAAAATTCTAAAACGGACTGTGGTGATGGTTGTGTAACTCTTGTGTATATACTAAAAATCATTGAATTATACACTTCGAATGGACAAATTATATGGTACGTGAATTATATCTCAGTAATGCTGTTTAAAAAGGACTATAGGAAAGAAATCTGGATATGTAATTTACCAAATTAACAGATTAAAGGAAAAAACATGATAACCTCAATAAATGAAGAAAAGGCATCCCATGAAATTCCACAATCATTTGTGGCTATAAAATCACAAATTGAAAGGAATCTGAATAATTTAATAGAATTTTCCAAAAACTTAAGAGTAAACATCTTACAAGGCGCCTGGATGGCTCAGTCGTTAAGCGTCTGCCTTTGGCTCAGGTCATGATCCCAGAGTCCTGGGATCAAGCCCCGCATCGGGCTCCCTGCTCAGCAGGGAGTCTGCTTCTCCCTCTCCCTCTCCCCCTGCTTGTGTTCCCTCTCTTGCTGTGTCTCTCTGTCAAATAAATAAATAAAATCTTAAAAAAAAAAAAAGAGTAAACATCTTACCTAGATTGTCAAATACTGGGGCGCCTGGCTGGTTCAGTCGCAAGAGCATGCAACTCTTGATCTCAGGGTCATTGAGTTCAAGCCCCACGTTGGCTGTAGAGATTACTTAAATAAATAAGTAAACTTAAAAAAAATTAATAAAAATTAATTTATGATATACTAAAAAGATTCCCCTTAAAGTCAGGAGCATAGATAAGAATGTCATGTGATAGGAGCACCTGGGTGGCTCAATCGGTTAAGTGGCTGCCTTTGGCTCAGGTCATGATCCCAGAGCTTTGGGATCAAGTCCCACATCAGGCTCCCTGCTCAGCGGAGAGCCTGCTTCTCCCTCTCCCTCTGCCTGCCTCTCTGACGACTTATGCTCTCTATCTCTGTCAAATAAATAAATGAATTCTTTTAAAAAAAAATGTCATGTGACAGATACATAGCCCTACTTCCTTATTAACAAAAATCCCAATTTTGTTCAAGGCAGTTACTGCTCAGTTGAAAAACCACTTTCCCCAGACCCACTTGCAGCTAGATTATGCCATAATTCTGGTCAACAGAAATTAGGAAAGTCTCCTGAGGACTTCTGAGGGTTTTTTTTTCTCCTGATATAAGTACTTCTTCCCTTCACTTACTTCTTCTTGCCCCGAATATGGATGTAATACCTGGAGCTGTGGTGGTCATCTACAAGGACAAAAGCCAAATACTTAAAGATGGCAAAAAAGAGATACAGAGGGCGCCTGGGGGGCTCAGTCGGTTAAGCATCTGCCTTTGGCTCAGGTCATGATCTCAGGGTCCTGGGATCGAGTCTAACATTGGGCTCCCTGCTCAGCGAAGAGTCTGCTTCTCCCTCTCCCTCTGTGCTCTCTCTCGCTCTATCTCTCAAATAAATAAAGAGAATCTTTAACAAAAAAAAAAAATGGGTGGTTCGCATTTCCCACTCTGCTTTAAAAAAAAAAAGAAAGATATAAAATGATCTTAGGGCACTAATGATAGTGTGAAGCTGGGCTTCCCGTTACATGAGAAAAGTACACCCCCATCACTTGGGTTTTCAGTTACATATAGCTGACCACAATCCTTACCAGTATTAGCTTGCCATTACTCTTCTTCAACACGTTAGTAAAAATCCTAATGCATATGGCAAAGTAAGAAAAAAAAAGAATAAGGATTTGAAAGGAAGAAACAGCCTACACTCCAATGGTGCAGTGAAAAAGATTATATCAAAGGTAGCAAAATGTTAACTGGTGAATCTACATCAGAGTATTCAGCCTTGAAATTTTTTTTTTTTTAAGATTTTTATTTATTTATTGAGAGAGAATGGTAGAGAGAGAGCATGAGAGGGAAGAAGGTCAGAGGGAGAAGCAGACTCCCTGCTGAGCAGGGAGCCTGATGCGGGACTCGATCCTGGGACTCCAGGATCATGACCTGAGCGGAAGGCAGTTGCTTAACCAACTGAGCCACCCAGGCACCCCTCAGCCTTGAAATTTTTCAAAATAAATTTTTACGGCAAAAAATACTGATGAGCAAAACAATGAATTTTGTGACAACATATACCATAAACAAAGGAAAAAGACAAGCCAAATTATCAGTAAAGGATCAGAAAAAGATTAGCTGAATTACATGAAGAACTTTTACATATTCTACAAGTCAATAAGAAAGACAAGCAACCCAACAGAAAAACAAGCACATGACAGGGACAACACATTCATGGAAAATGAAACCCATTATGCCCAATAAACAGATAAAAAGATACCCAGTGTACTAATCAAGAAAATGCAAATTAAAACAAAAAATACAGCACTTCACACCCATCATGTCGGCAAATTGCTTTAAGCTTGAGCACAGAGGTATTGACACAAATAAACCGAGAGGAACTCTCAACCAGCAAGAGAAGTTTAACAGGTTCGACACTGTCAAGTACACTTTGACAACACCTAACAGTTAAAGAGGCGCACCATACTCAGCAATGCCCTTCTTTTTTTTTTAAGATTTTATTTATTTATTTGAGAGAGAGAGAATGAGAGATAGAGAGCACAAGAAGGAAGAGGGTCAGAGGGAGAAGCAGACTCCCTGCCGAGCAGGGAGCCTGATGCGGGACTCAATCCCGGGACTCCAGGATCATGACCTGAGCCGAAGGCAGTCACTTAACCAACTGAGCCACCCAGGCGCCCTCAGCAATGCCCTTCTTAGTTATAATCCCTGAAGGAGCAGCAAGTCCGTGAGATCGAGATCGTGAGATCGAGACTCTTTACATAGTAACACCAGAAAATCATTTGCCTTTTTCATCCTCTCTCATGAGTGTTCAGTGAAGTTTTCCAGAGGCTCATGGTATATGTCACAGCCAGATAACTGCAGAAGCAGATACGAGAATCCAGCTCTCTTCTATTAATTCAGACATTAAAGAGATTTTCAAAAATGTAAAAGCAATGCCACTCTTCTATTTTTTCTATTTTGGAAAGTGTAGTTATTTTTCATAAAAATGTTATTTATAACACATAGCGGGTTTATTATTGTGATTTTTTTTTAAAAATAAGTATTTTAAGCATATCTCATACAATAAATATTGATAGTTATAAATCACATAAAAGCTCTTTGGGGTCCTCAGTCATACTTTCAGAGTGTAAAGAGGCCCTTAGACCAAAATGTTTGAGAACCACTGCCCTGGAGAAACTATCACACGTGTATACCAAGAGACATATACAAGAATCTTCCTTGCAACACCGTAATAGCAAATTTCCTTCTGTCCATCAGAAGGAAAAAATGATAGACCGTGTATAAAATAACTATGTAGCCTTTAAAGCAATGAACTAGGGCGCCTGGATGGCTCAGTAAGTTAAGTGGTTAAGCGTCTGCCTGCCTTCCATTCAGGTCGTGATCCTGGGGTCCAGGTACTGAGTCCCACATCAGGCTCCCTGCTCTGCAGGAAGCCTGCTTCTCCCTCTTCTTCTGCCTCTCTCTCTCTGTCTCTCATGAATAAATAAAATCTTTTTTTTTAAGATTTTATTTATTTATTTGACAGAGAGAGACACAGAGAAAGAGGGAACACAAGGCAGACGCTTAACAACTGAGCACCCAGGCACTCTATTTTTTTTTAAGATTTTTATTTATTTGAGAGACAGAGAGAGAGACAGAGAGAGTATAAACAGGGGGAGAGGCCTGTTTATAGATAGAGAGGGAGAAGAAGACTGAGCTGAGAGCCCGACATGGGGCTCGATCCCAGGACCTGGAGATCATGACCTGAGCTGAAAGCAGACTTTTAACCATCTGAGCCACCCAGGCATTGTGCTTTTTAAATTTGTGAGATTTGGCCATTTGATATAGGTAATGCTAGTTCATTTCTTTATTTTTATTATTTTTTAAAGATTTTATTTATTTAGGGGCGCCTGGGTGGCTCAGTCGTTAAGCGTCTGCCTTTTGCTCAGGTCATGATCCCAGGGTCCTGGGATCGAGTCCCACATCAGGCTCCCTCCTCGGGAGGAAGCCTGCTCTCCCCACCCCACCCCCCGCTTGTGTTCCTGCTCTTGCTATCTCTGTCTCTGTCAAATAAATAAATAAAATCTTTAAAAAAAATAAAAAATAATAAATAAAATAAAAAGCAAAATGCTGAAGGATATATACAATATACCATGCATCTAGTTTTAAAACATGTAAAATCATAGTAGTATGTATGATTATTGATATATATATACACACACACACAGAAAAAGTAAAAAATAAAAACACATGGGAATGATAAAAGCAAAAACTGGGGCACATGACTGGCTCAGTCAGTAGAGCATGCTACTCTTGGTCTCGGGTCATGAGTTCAAGCCCCATATTAGGCACAGAGCTTACTTAAAAAAAAAAAAAGCAAAAATCATTGCAGAGATTACCTCTGTGGAGGTGGGAAGAGAAATAGCATGAAGGATACACAGGAGCCTTCAATTATATGTGGAATGTTAGTAGAAACACAGGTATTCATTATATTATTTCCTATAATTTTTTGTATGATTGCAATACATCATAAGTAAAGATTAAGAATGCTGAATAGAGGGTGCCTGGGTGGCTCCGTTGGTTAAGCGACTGCCTTCGGCTCAGGTCATGATCCTGGAGTCCTGGGATCGAGTCCCACATCGGACTCCCTGCTCAGCAGGGAGTCTGCTTCTCCCTCGGACCCTCCCCCCTCTCATGCTCTCTCTCTATCTCATTCTCTCTCAAAGAAATAAATAAAATCTTAAAAAAAAAAAAAAAGAATGCTGAATAGATACTGGGTGTTAGGAGGGAGAAGACACCATAGGACCAAATGAAGGACTGCAAATGAAGGGTGACTCAGGTTTGATTTAGGTCTCAACTCTAGAAAACTGGAAGAATATCAATGCATTAGCTCAAATTTAGGAAGTTGGGATGAAGAAATAGTTTGGGGGTGTGCCTGGGTGACTCAGTCCTTAAGCATCTGCCTCCGGCTCAGGTCCTGATGGTCCTGGGACCGAGCCCCGCATCGGGCTCCCTGCTCAGTGGGAAGCCTGCTTCTCCCTCTCCCACTCCCCCTGCTTGTGTTCCCTCTCTCGCTGTCTCTCTGTCAAATAAATAAATAAAATCTTAAAAAAAAAATAGTTTGGGAAAAGGTAAGGTGGTGGGATTTAGACATGCTACCAGGAGAAGCAGAAATGATAAAATTATTAGAGAGTTGTAAATTTAAAGATGGTGTCTGGGAGCTGCCAGGGCCAGAGATACAGATTTGGAACTCACTGAATAAAGATGGAAGATTTGAGAATAGATGAGATCAACAAAAAAGGTGATACAGGAAGATGAGTGTATGGAGAAGCTTACCCAGAGAGAGTAGAGGAGAGGGCTTGGGGAACAGACGCAGAGGGCCACAGCGGAGAAGACAGAAGAGAGGCTAGAGGAAGATGGCAGTGAGTCCTCACAGAAAGGTCAGAGAAGGAATCAGAGTCAGACAAGAGAACATCCGAAGAAAGAAGGTATAAAAAAAGTTCAAAGAGAATAAGGAATGTACTAGGTCACCGGATTATATTCATATAATTTCAGTGTGCCAATTTTAGGAAGCCAATATTGATTAATCCCAACCCTTTCTGACCACTCCTCTTTCATCCATTCATTCCAACAAAAGCTGATTGAGTATCCTGTATGTGGACACTAAGGATACAATGATCGTCTCTGTCTTCATGGTCCTAAGATCACAGTAGAAGAGAAAGACTAATCAATTACTAACAATGATGAATGTAAAATCACAACTACAATGAATGCTATCAGTGGGAGTACTTAGAACTCAGAGATTGTGTAATTAGGGAATTGTTAACTCCTTCCTCCTTTCAGCAGTGTATATTGTGCCTTCCTGAACAGACTCTAAGCCCAAGAGGGCAAACTTTTTTATACTCTTATACTGTTTTCTTTTGATATCTTCTCCAAGTGCTCAGCATAATGCTTCAAAATAATGGGTATTTAGTATATGCTTACTTACACATCTGTAATGGGATGCATCAGATTTTGTAATAAACACATCCTATTGTATGGAAGAGCTATGACATTTTTTTAATAACCTGCTACGGGTGTTAAAGAGGCCAAAAGCAAAGTGTAAGCCTTGAAAAGGTTAGCTTGGTGTTCTCTACCTGTATCTCAAGCAATTACCTTGAGACTGCTTAGGATTATTCTCAAAGAGGGAGCCAGTAAAATCATGGAAAGATTGGCACAAAACATTCTCACCTCTAGAGAGACAACTCGAAATGTACACTCTACCAACAGTAAGCCAGTGCTATAATGTTACTTTTGCAAATAAAAAGCAAAACATTCATTGTAAGGCAATTGGTCCTGACAAGAAAAACAGAGTTCAGGGGCGTCTGGGTGGCTCAGTCGGTTAAGCGGCTGCCTTTGGCTCAGGTCATGATCCCAGGGTCCTGGGATCGAGCCCCACGTCAGGCTCCCTGCTCAGCGGAGAGCATGCTTCTTCCTCTCCCTCTCCCTGCTGTTCTGCCTACTTGTGCTCTCTCTCTCTCTGTCAAATAAATAAATAAAATCTTAAAAAAAAAAAAGAAAAAGAGTTCAGCGGTATTCAAGAAGCAGCCCCACAACTACTTACATCACGAAACTGAACCTTTCCCAGTTCTCCTAATTCACTGACGCAACAATAAGCAGCTTCTGACTGTAGAAAAAGCTGGGCCAGCGTCATCTCCTCACTCCGGAAAAGCTCCCCCATGGTAGCAGAAAGTGCCAGTCAACAGAGTACCTGGGTTTCTCTCCAACCTAAAGCAAAAAGAGAAAACTGCATTACCGAAAGAGCTAAGAGCAAACACCACAATAGTAAGGCTCTTTTGTTTTGCATTTCATATCTTCCATCCCTTGCAGACAGACCTTTAACATCCTGTTTAGAAGGATAGAAAGGAGAAACTGCAAAAGGCTGTTACTAAATCCTCTCCCACAGAGTACCTGATGAAAAGCCACTTCCTTCACAGTCAACATCAGGATCAAATGACAATATTTTGGGGCTCAATACATAAGAATGTATCCAGTTAAAAACAGGAACTGGGATTCACAAACAGCTCTTTAAATACCCTGGACAGGGTATTATGAGGCATCACACTGCCTGACCTTTTTTTGGCTTGTGTCAGGAAACACACGGAAGAGACCTAGATTACCCTCTTATAAAGGATATCTCCGTGGAGACTAGTTTTCTACCCTCTACTGCCCATTTCTAACTGTTGGAGTCCCAGCACTACGCTACAGCTATGGGTACCTTAAAGGGTTTAACCTTCCATCTCCTCAGGAAACACCATTTTCTCCCTAAGGAATCTGAACACATCAGCATTATCTCAAAAAAACGGGGGGGGGGGGGGGGGGGGGGACACCTGGCTGGTTCAGTCAGTACAGCATGTGACTCTTGATCTCAGGGTCACGAGTTCAAGCCCCATGTTGGGTGTGGAGCCTACTTAAAAAAAAAAAAAAGAGCCAGCTTGCAAATTAAGCTCAATTTCAAGTCCAGTACGACAGAAATACATTGATAATGACAAAGCAGTTTTATCAAACCACAGAGAATAAGCTTGCCACCTCCGTAGCTTTCAATTTCTTATCCCCACCTTCAAGATTAATTACATTCTTCCATTTGTTAAAGCTTCTCATGCATGAGCCAATAAAGGTTTCCTTTTAGGGCTGTCTTATCCTTGCCCGGTATGAAAGACAATGGCGCTATCAGTGGTCCTGAAACTGCAATTATTTATTCTCAATCAGCTATTGTAAGGCACAGACTGTACCCTATCTGAACTCAGCAAACCGTACAGTATTTTTAGTATCATGAGGGCATCCATAATGATAGGTGAAACTGGCATCAAAGGAAGAGTTACTGTTCTGCAAGGCTGGAAGACATTTTGAGAAATCTGAACGACGAAACCTTTGTGCATTTGATGTTCAAGGCAGCAAAATAACACACTCAGATATAAGCAAAGATTTCTCAAGAGATTATGTAGTCTGCCTTTAAAATTGTCTATACCTGAATCACCCAAAACAGCTGTTATCAACCCTCCCACATCTTCCCCCAAAGAAGAATAGATTCCACAACCTCTAACGCAGGAAAAATTATGCCTGATCAGCATAGATCGGGGCTGCCAGTAATAACAGCCTCCAGAGTTGCCTCCCTCCTTCTGTTCTTTAATGATTACAAGTCTCCTAGAACATCTCTATCCCACTGGAGCCAAACAGAAAACTAAACAGGCCAAAGCGATTCGGGGATGAGAGGATGTCACAAAACAAAATATGAAGAAACAGTAATTCTGCACAAGATGAGTACAAATAAAGTGCCCGGCGTCCAGCCTCACTATGGTCATCCAGTCCTCGCCTCCTACGAGGTATTCAAATTCATCTGCTTCATTTCCTGTCTACCCAGTGAGAAAGCAGGAATTCTTTGAGCCCAGGCACACCTACGTCCCGAAGTGGCGACTAAAGGGGGGAGGGGGGAGGGATCATCAAATTGGGAGCCCCTTTAAGAAGCCCCCAAATTCTTCTGCCTACCCAGTAACCTTCTGTTCCTCCGCCTACGCCTTAAATGGGGGAAGGGCTGAGGGCCTCCAAAGAGAAGTGAACCTCCGATTCCTCTGCCCACAGGAGGGGTGCCCGAAGAGGGGTGAACCCCCATTTCCTCTCAGACACCTAAGATTTCTGCTAATTCCTTTGACAAGCGAGGAGGCTATTAGAAGGATTTCCCATGCCCTTCCGAGGCCTCTCCCTGCCGCACTGTACCTACACGCCCCGCTCACCTTCAGCCCCCAGCCGGGCCGCAGCCAAAGAAGCCGCCCAAGACCAAGCCCGCAGCCTCAGCGGCTCGGGACATCAGCGCTCGACGTGCGTGCGTCCGCAAAGCCCTGCCCCCGCGCAGCCGCCGGCCCCGCCCCCAAGATGACCTCATTGCAGTCAGCCAATGGGGTGAGGCCTGGGTTAGCTGCCGCACTGCAGAGTCGCGGGGGCGCAGGCAAGACCCTGGGTGCTGACGCCATCTTATTCCCGCGGCTGTTGTCTCCAGCCCGGTGGGACCGGGGTGTCTGACGGGCTGCTGGTGCCGGTGCTTGAGGACCTCAGCCCGTATTCCCTTCATAATCCCTTCTCCCTAACACCCTCGAGGCTGGGCTGTCTGCTTGCTTTCTTTTCATATCCAAAAAATTAATTCACAACTTTTCCACGAGGAAAGTAACATCAAGGAAGGGGAGACGTTATGAAATGACCTGAAAGCTGGAGAGCTTATTAAAAGCGCTTACAGTCCAGTCTCCTCTACATTACACACGCACCCTTTTCCCTTATTTTACAGAACATTTAAGCCCCAGAGTGAGCAACGCCTAAGATCCGTAGTAGAGCCTCGAACAGGGAGGGGCTCGTTCACTTAAGTATGGAAAAGCCCTTTTTAGAAAGGTACTTGGTTAAGTCCCTCTGGCAAGGGTTCAGGGTCTATTTTTCTCCAATTAGTGGGAAAATCCCCATAAGACCCTATGTTGTGACAGTAAATTTTTATCTTGTTGGGTGGATTCCTGCAGGTCCCTTTGACCATGTAAGGGTTTTCTATTGCTCAAAAATTTTAAAAGAATAACAAGTTTTTTAAAACGCAAAAGTGGGGCACCTGGGCGGCTAACTCGATTAAGCATCTGCCTTCAGCTAGGATCTTGAGCCCAGGGCCCGGGGATAGAGCCCCATGTTGGGCTCCCTGCTCAGCAGGTAGCCTGCTTCTCCCTCTGCCTCTGTCCCTTCCCCTGTTTGTGTGCTCTCTCTCTCAAATAAAATCTTAAAAAAAAAAAAAAAAAAAAAACCCAAACACTGCAAAAGTGATGCTGATGTGGGAAACAAAGGCAAAAGAAAATTAAATTTCCTTACTATCTACAGCCCACTGACAAGTCCCTGAGACAGACAGAGTGACATTCCTTTAGGAACTCGGCTGCCTCGATGTTAATACCTTGCTAAGGGCAAAAGGCAATCTTAGCCCGACCCCCAGGATCCTGTAAGTCTACCTTAACATATAAAAATTCCTTTGGAAACCTCCTTTATCTCTACCCCCCGAGATACTTGTTGGCAATGCATCCCCCAAGCATATGACCCACCGATATACATCTGAAGGGTCTCATGACTAAGGCTTTATTAGACAGTACTAAATGACCCTTTCCTAACAATAACTAGCCCCCTCAAGGTCCTGGAAACGTCCTTCCAAATTCCTTAAAGACTTAACGCTATCTCTAACCCCCAACTTGAAAGTAAATAATGGGCCGTTCCTCATGACCCAGTGCAGCTCTTTCTGCCCACGGGTTCCTGTTCCGTGCTTTCATAAAACTGCCTTTTTGCACCAAAGACGCCTCAAGAATTCTTTCTTGAGCATCAGCTCCAAACACTAACATTTCCTACATCAGTGCTACTATTTATAAAAACGCCTTTCTCAAATACTGGTATCAACTTCCTAAGGAGGTGTAAGGATCCCAAATCATTTGTAGTACCCAGAGCTGTGTCAAGAAAAACTCGGAAAACCGGATTTTCAGGCTCTCTGGGTGGTGGAACCCTATTGAGATTCAAGGGTAATGAGGGAGATACTTCAGATAAAAACTTGACGCTGATAATTTTGTCTACCTGGCAGAAAACATCATCAATGCTGCTTTACCAGTGTAAACGAAATAATGAAGGCAAAAATGGACGTTTTATTTAAATTTTCTATCTCCTATTGTGAGTGAAGATATAATTTGATTCCATTATGATTTAGTTGAGAAGCAGCACCTTGGAGAGGCTCAAATCCTCCCCTTTCCTGTGATCTTCAATGTCCCATAGCTGTCTGAATCTTCCTGGCAGGACAGATAGAGACCCACACTTGAAAGCCTGCCAAGTTTTAGAAAACTATTACACAATGATGTCATTTCCTTCCTCTGAGATTTAAAAAACAAAACAAAACAAAAACTCTTTTAAACCTGAGTCAACTTGCTAACCACACATTTTTTGCACTCCACCTTTAAGACAGTGTTTCATCTGGACTTACCTCAATCCCCTTGAACTCTCTTTTTTCATGGTTTCCTTTAAAGTATGTCCTCTCAAGAGTTCCTTTTCTGGCTCCTTTCATCTCCTGCCATCAGTCTTTCTCCAGTGTTCCACTCCCTCCATGCTCTCTTCCTTGGCAGTCCTCCTTCTTGTTGTGTGTAAATGTCTATGTGTGGGACTCACACCGATTTTTCCATCCATCTCCCTTCTCCAAGGCTTCCAGATGGAATTTCAGACAACCTGAATAATGCCATTCAGGCAACAAATGCTTGCTGAGGGCCTAACATGTGGCAAACATGGTGCTAGCTGCTGGGGATAGGAAAAATGAAATAGACACACTTCCTATCTTAGAGGAGCTCACAGTTCAGTGAGAAATAAAGTTCCAATAATTATAAGAGAGAGAGATTCATACTATGTGACAGGCATTTTTCTAAGTGCTCTATAAATATGAATTCATTTAATTCTCATAACAATACTAGGAGGCAGATACTAGTATTATTCCCATTTCATAGGTGATATGGTGTGGGGCACCTCACTGGCTCAGTCAGTAGAGCATGCAACTCGTAATCTCAGAGTCGTGAGTTCAAGCCCCACGTTGGGTGTAGAGATTACTTAAATAAATAAATATTGGCACAATAATTTGCCCAAGGTTGCTTAGCTAGTAAATGGCAGAGCAGGATTCAAACCCAGGCAGGTTGGCCCCATTTCCTGGGCTCTTAAGTACTGCACTGCTTCTCAGAGTTCTGTTGTTCCTCTGTTGCACTGTCTACAGAGTGCTGTCTATGAGTCTAATCTGAGTTCAAGTCTTGATCTGCCATTTAATATCGATAACCTTAGGACTCTCTAAGCCCCAGTTTCCTCCTCTATAAAATGGGGTTAATAATGATACTTACCTCATATGGTTATTGTGAGGAATAAAAGGAACTTAGTACATGGTTGGCACTCAGTCTGCATTCAAAAACTGCTAATTATCATCATCATCATCATTACTGTTGCTGTTGATACACAAAATACTGTATAATGGACCTGAGAATCTCAGAAAAGTTTACATTGAGGAGGTGATATGAGAGCAGAGGTTTTTTTTTTTTTTTTTAAAGATTGTACTTATTTGAGGGGCGCCTGGGTGGCTCACTTGGTTAAGCGTCTGCCTTCAGCTCCAGGTCGTAATCCCAGGATCCTGGAGTCCCCAAGTTGGACTCTCTGCTCAGCGGGGAGCCTGCTTCTCACTCTCCACCCAGCTCATGCTCTCTCTCTAGATATCTCTCTCTCTCAAATAAATAAAATCTAAAGGATTTTATTTATTTGAGAGAGAGAGCACAAGTAGGGGGAGGGGCAAAGGGAGGAGCAGCAGACTCCCCATGAGCAGGGAGCCCAACTTGGGGCTCAATCCCAGGACCCCCAAGACCATGACCGATCCCAGGACCCCGAGACCATGACCAGAACCGAAGGCACACACTTAACCAACTGAGCCACCCAGGCGCCTGAGAGCAGAGTTTTGAAGGATTATGCTCTCACTGAATAAAAACTGGCCCTTCCTCTCAGATCATTAATCCTGCTAAGGGCATATTGTTTTCCTGGTTACCCAGGTTCCAAGCTTAAGCCATCTCTAATTCCATTATTTCTCTGTCTCTCCACACTTAGTCAGTTGCCATGTCATGTTAATTGTGTGTCCTACATTTATTTCTTGCCTCTACCCACTTATCCCTTTTATTTTCATTGCCAATAACCTATACAGGTCCATTAGGCTCTCTCAGATACTGAAGCAAGAACCAATAGGAAGCAGCATGGGGTAGTGTAGTAGACCATAGTAGACCGCCGTAGTTATACCATCCTGAACTAGGCTTTAATCTCAGTTCCTCCATTTATTCCACCTAATATTAAATGTAAGAGAAATCTCAGCTCTAACAATTACAAGGTATCTGAACTTGAGCAAGTTGTTTCACTTTCTTGAGCTTAATTTTCCTCATTGAGACTTTCATGCACTTGTCTCCATCTCCTTTAGAAAACACAGTACTGGGGCCCCTGGTGGTGCAGTTGGTTGAGCTACTGACTCTTGGTTTTGGTTCAGGTCCTGATCTCAAGGTCATGAGACTGACCCCTGTGTTGGGCTCTGAGCTCAGTGAGGAGTCAGCTAAAGTTTCTCTCTCCCTCTTCCCCTGCACCTCACCATGCTCACTCACTCTCGCTCTCAAATAAATAAATAAATCTTAAAAAAAAAAAAAAAGAAAGAAAGAAAGAGGGGCGCCTGGGTGGCTCAGTCGTTAGGTGTCTGCCTTCAGCTCAGGTCATGATCCCAGGGTCCTGGGATTGAGCCCCGCATCGGGCTCCCTGCTCCGCGGGAGGCCTGCTTCTCCCTCTCCCACTCCCCCTGCTTGTGTTCCCTCTCTCGCTGTGTCTCTCTCTGTCAAATAAATAAATAAAATCTTTAAAAAAAAGAAAGCACAGTACTTTCTACCTGACTTTTTTTCTCTATCACCAAACTATAAATTCCTTTTGGGCCTACTCACTCAATAGTAAGTACTGGGGCACCTGGGTGGTTCGGTTGTTGAGCGTCTGCCTTCAGCTCGGGTCATGATCCCAGGGTCCTGGGATCGAGCCCCACCATCGGGCTCCCTGCTCAGCGGGGAGCCTGCTTCTCCCTCTCCCACTCCCCCTGCTTGTGTTCCCTCTCTCATTGTGTCTCTCTGTCAAATAAATAAATAAAATCTAAAAAAAAAAAAGTAAGTACTATGTCTTGAATGAATAAGTGAATGGATGGATGATCCTGAAAGAAATGGGAGCCTCCTAATAGAAATCTACTATCAACAAAAGAACACAGGTAACAGACAAAAAGGAATATGATCACACCCTGCCTCTTTTCTTTATCCCCTTTATTTTATGGGCTTCATGATCTGGGAGAAGAGCTTGTGGAAGATTCTTTTATTTTTTAATTTTTTTTAATGTTTAAAGTTTTTATTTAAATTCTAACATACAGTGTAATATTAGTGTCAGTGACAGATTCTTCTATTTTTGTAACAGAGAGAGACAGCTGGGAAAGGTTCAGAGCAGAAGCTAAAAATCAGAAAATGTGTCTGGAGTCAGTGCCAACTTTGTAGGATCATCAAGTTTAGCACAATAGTGCTGATGTTTGTATTCCATTTACAGTTCTCAAAGTTTTTCTACATCAAAGCATATCTATGAGGAAAACACTCCTTAAATTCCATGATGAAGAATACTTTTGTAATTTATTTAATTTAAAAATTTTTTTAGCCAGTGAAAATTACTAGTATTTAAAATATATTTTAATAAGAACACTTTTTCAATATCTTTTTTTCTAGAGGTTTTATTTATTTATTTTTTACTTTATTTATTTATTTGACAGACACAGCGAGAGCAGGAACACAAGCAGGGGGAGTGGAAGAGGGAGAAGCAGGCTTCCTGCTGAGCTGGGAGCCCGATGTGGGACTCGATTCCAGGACCCTGGGATCATGACCTGAGCCGAAGGCAGACGCTTGACTGACTGAGCCACCCAGGCGTCCCACTTTCTTTTATCTTTAAATAAAAATGATTTACATTTTTAATATGAAACTGCTCTGCAATTAGGACTTAACTGCTTCCTGATCTACCGATTCCCCAGTGCTTCTGAGGCACCTGTTAGACAGGTCCTCCTCTGCTGGAGGTCCTTGTGACAACTTCAGGGGCCTGACTGAACCACTTTCAGTTTTGCATTCACTGAAGGGATATTCTTATGACCTTGAGGAATATGTGCTTTTTCTAATCCAAGCATCTTTTTTTTTTTAAGATTTTATTTATTTGTCAGAGAGATCAAGTATAAAATGCTGTTAATCACATAGACCTGGAAGATGGGAGCAGTTCTATAGGAGGCTTAGCAGGTAATGCAGTTCTGGGTATCTAAACTAAGCTATTCCTTAGCATTTGGGAAAATGTTTCAACAAAAATTAGTTCTTCACATCCAAGACAAAGCAGACAACAGAGGTGGTGGTCTAACAGAGTCTCAAAAAGTTACAAGAATTGTCACTATAGCAGAATGATTAAAATGAACGTTTTTCCGGGCACCTGGGTGGCTCAGATGGTTAAGCGTCTGCCTTCGGCTCAGGTCATGATCCCAGGGTCCTGGGATCGAGTCCCACATCGGGCTCCCTGCTCCTTGGGAGCCTGCTTCTCCCTCTGCTTCTCTCTCTCTCTCTCTCCCTCTCTCTCTCTCCTTCTGTCTCTCATGAATAAATAAATAAAATCTTAAAAAAAATAAATAAACGTTTTTCCTTTTTTCCCTCAATTTTTTCCAACTGTTCACCTGCAAGTAGTTGGGAGCAAACAGTAAAATTGTGATTTAACATTTACTTTTGCTTGTCTGCATTCTTTGAGATGACAGTCGCTCGGTTTAATGATGGTTTGCATCTAGTCAAATAATTTTTTTGTTTTTCCCTTCTATTTAAAAATGAACTCTAGTTCTTAAACTGTTCTACCAAGGAACTGATTTTATTTATTTATCTATTTTAAGTAAGCTCTACGCCCAATGTGGGGCTTGAAATCACAGCCCTAGATCAAGAGTCCTGTGTTCCACTGACTGAGACAGTCAGGCGCCCCAGGAACTGATTTTAGTGTTGGATGAGAGAATTCCCCTGCCACAACCTTTAAGTGACTTATAATCACCTTTGATCATCATTCTTCTTTTAAAGATATTATTTATTTATTTGTCAGAGAGAGAGAACAAGCAAGCGAGAGAGCACAAGCAGGGGGAGCGGCAGGCAGGCGGAGAAGCAGGCTCCCCACCGAGCAGGGAGGCCAATGGGGACCAGATCCCAGGACTTTGAGATCATGACTGAGCCCCCCAGTAATCCCTTGACCATCATTCTTGAAATGCTGATTAACAGTGTGTTTCCATAGAAGTAATCCCTTTTCATCCTGAGTTCTCCAAAGTAACACTCTGCTTTTATTTGCAAAGCCTGTCAATGTTTAAAATAAAAGCGTTTGGGTAAAAAGTAAAAATCTCTTCATCATAGATTTTGAGGCTTCCTTTGAAGTTCAAAGAATGTCAGCTTCCTTTAGCTCTGCTAGTAGTTACATCCACAGGGAGATATGAATGAGGCTAAGGCATGTGACATTTTCTGTAACCCTCAAGACTCTTGTGACCAACACGTGAGGCAAGGAACCTCTTAACTTGTGGAAGTTAACAATGTCATGGAAAAAAGGTTCTTAATGAAATGAAATTTACAGAGGAAGACAAATACCATATGATTTCACCAAATGTGGAATGTAAAAAACAAAGCAAACAAGCAAATGATCAAAAGCAGAACCGTAAATACAAAGAACAAACTGATGGTTGCTAGAGAGGAAGGGGGTGGGAGCAAGGGGCGAAATGAGTGAAGGGGATCAGGAGACAGAGGCTTCCAGTTATAGAGTAAATGAGTCACGAGGATAGAAGGTACAGCTTGGGAATATAGTCAATGGTATTGTAATAGCATTTTATGGTGACAGATGGTAGCTACAATTTTGCATAGCATAGCATAACATGTAGTTGTTGAATCACTACATTATACACCTGAAACTAATGCAACATTGTGTCAACTATTCCTCAATTTAAAAAATTTTTTAATTTAGAGGGGCACCTGGGTGGCTCAGTTGTTAAGCGTCTGCCTTCGGCTCAGGTCATGATCCCAGGGTCCTGGGATCGAGCCCCACATCGGGCTCCCTGCTCCGCGGGAAGCCTGCTTCTCCCTCTCCCACTCCCTCTGCTTGTGTTCCCTCTCTCGCTATGTCTCTTTCTATCATATAAATAAATAAAATCTTAAAAAAAATAAAAAAATTTTAATTTAGAAAACTTGAGATGGGAAGAAGGGAAAAGGACTGACATAGGTCAGAGAAGACTCTCTGTGACATCAGCCCTGAAATATTTGCCAGAGAAACAAAAAACTTGGTCAAGGAGATTTCTAAAGTAGAGAATCTGGCAAGTGTTTCTTCTGTATTGGGTTTCTAGTGACTTGGAAAAAGAAGGTGAGACCTGGAATGAAGAAATACATTGGAAAATTCCAGTAGAAAGGATCTGGTTGAGTCAATGGTCAAGGGATGTATTTAATTTGAACCGTTGTATTGCCCACCATAGTGCCTGACATTCACAATATACTTAATAAATTTTTCTTAAGTAAACTCTACACCCAACATGGAGCTCCAACTCAGTGACCCCAAGATCAAGAGATCGAGTTGCATGCTCTACTGACAGAGCCAGACAAGCACCCCTACTTAATAAATATTTTTGAAAGAGGGGCGCCTGGTTAGCTCAGTCAGTTAAGCACCCACCTCTTAGTTTTGGCTCAGGTCATGATCTCAGGGTCTTGAGATCCAGCCCCAGGTGGAGCTCTGTGCTCAGTGGGGAGTCTGCTTTCACCTCTCCCTCTCCCTCTGACCCTTCCTTTACCCCACCCCCAAATCACATGCACACGCTCTCTCTCTCTCTCTCTCAAATAATCTTTAAAAAAATAATTATTTTTGAAAGAAAACTAAAACTGGAAATGTAGTTTTTTGTTTTGGGTTTTTTTTTTTGAAATTTAGTTTCTTGTGACAAACTGATGTGGATTTTTTTGTTTTTGTGATCACGTTCTTATTTAAGGCTCGATGGAGATTGCTATGCTTTACAGTTGAGTTGTTTTGTTTTATAAAGCAGGGTTTAACTGGGCTTGTGTGGTATTTTAAAGGAGTGAGTTGTGGGAAAGGGAGCCTGCAGGATATTTTTAGGGAGAATGTACAGGGCATGGTCTTCAAGAAGAAAAATTTTCTTAGGAGGAGAAAGATACCCAAAGTGAACCTTCAGGTGGATACTGCCTTGAGCCCTTTTGTCATTACAAGTTCCTTTCTGCTTGGAGGTTTAGAGATTCTGAATACAGGCGAACAATTATTTCTATTAAAGAAATATGCTTTGGATGGCGCACCTGGGTGGCTCAGTCAGTTAAGCCTCTGCTTTTGGCTCAGGTCATGATCCTGGGGTCCTGGGATCAAGCCCCGAGTTGGCTCCCTGTCAGCCGGGTAGTCTGCTTTTCCCTCTGCCTCTGCCCCTCCCCCTTGCTAGTGCTCTGTCTCTCCCCCCTCCCCCGCAAATAAATAAATAAAATCACACACACACACACACACACACACACACACACACACACACACACACACACACACACATTGGTGGGGCGTTTAGGTGGCTCAGTCAGTTAAGCAGCCGGGTCTTGATTTTGGCTCAGGTCATGATCTCAGGGTCCTGGGTTTGACTGAGCTCAGCATCTGGCTCTGAGCTCAGTGGGGAGTCCACTTGAGGATTCTTTCTCTTTCCCTCTCCCTCTGCCCCCTTCTGTGCATGCACGCACACATGCGCACTTACACTCTTTCTCAAATCTAAAAAAAAAAAAAATACATACACACACATACCTTGGGACTTAAAATTTTCTGGCAATATGTATAGCTATTGACAACAAGAGATTTGAGTAAACCCTGTGGGGTAAGTGGATTTTACTTTATTATCTTATTATTATCCTTTTTAGTCTCTACACCCAGTGTGGGGCTCAAACTCACCACCCTGAGATCAAGAGTCACATGTTCTACCAACTAAGCCAGTTAGGGGCCCCAGAGTAAGTGTATATCAGAGCTTTCCAGTCTTTAAAGGTTTGGTAGAATTCTTCACTAAAACCATTTGGACCTGGAGATTTCCTTCTTTAATTAAATTATATTATATGCATTTTTTAAAGATTTTATTTATTTATTTGAGAGAGAGAGAATGAGAGATAGAGAGCAGGAGAGGGAGGAGGGTCAGAGGGAGAAGCAGACTCCCTGCCGAGCAGGGAGCCCGATGCGGGACTCGATCCTGGGACTCCAGGATCATGACCTGAGCCGAAGGCAGTCGCTTAACCAACTGAGCCACCCAGGCACCCAATTAAATTATATTTTAAATTATAAATTAAATTTCTTTAACAGTTATAGAGCTATCCAGACTATCTATTTCATATTGGGTGAGTTGTGGTAGTTTGTGCTTTTCGAGAAATTGGAATACAGAATGTTTACTTCATCTCCAAATACCACCCTACAAAAATACTTATGGATGACAAAGAGGAAAAGAATAACTTTAGACAGGAAAAGTCTTCCAGACACCACCTTCACCACTGATCAAGGTTAACATCTCTAGCAATGGGCAAATCAAAACTATGTACCACCTGATAGGATATAATGACAAGAACACAGCATCCCTTTAGTGCTATTCCTAACAAAGATAAATACCCTAAATCCTATCATGAGGAGACATCAGACAAGTCCAAATCAAGCAACATTATACATAATAAATGTCCGGTAATCTTCAAAAAGATCAAAGTTATGAAAGAAAAGGAAAGAACAAGGAACTATGCCCCTAAATGAAGGAGACTAATGAGATGTGCAACTAAATTCAAAGTGTGATCACAGATTGGGTCGTTGAGCTATAAAGAACGTTATTGGGACAAATGATGAAATCTCATAGGCTGCTGAAAACCAGATGGTGATATGTATCAATGTTAATTTCCTGATTTTGATGGTTGTACTCTGGTTACGTATCAGAATGTCCTCATTTGTAGAAAATACATACTAAAGGATTTGGGTGATAAGACAAGCTGTCAACTTATTCTCAAATGGTTCAGAAAAAAATAATCTTTTTGTACTTAAAAAAAAGCTTTTCTGTAAATTTTAAATAATTTAAAAATTTTGTAAATGAAACTTTTTTCCAGATAGCCTTTTCTCATTTTGATCACTCTATTATTCTAGAGCTCCTAAACAATGATGGATATATTTGACATACATTTATATTAGATATCATCTACCTATTTGGGAATCTTTCTACATTTCTTTCTAATCTAATCTTTCTAATTTATTTCCTCAATGAGATTATTAAACCCTCAAAAGAAATATATTATGCTTCTATTTCCTTTGTATTTCCTTATAGTACCAAATAGCTACTCTTCATAACCACTTGAAAACACGAAAGGTTTTGGAACATGAATTATCTGAATAGTTTAATTGCTTCTTTCATTTTAAGCCCATTGAAAAACTTTAAATCATCTCTCTTAAGTCATACGATGGATCCAGGAACCAAGTCTGTGCTTATTGGTCTTTCACACCAATCACTGGCCTCTGGGATTCATAGAAATATGTGTCTTGGTGGAAAAATGAGTCACTCCACCAATGCGCAGCTGGACTCTCACACCCAGACAACAAAGAAAATGTGGAAATCTGAGCGAAGCACAAGGAATCTATGTCTGAACAAGAGTTCACATTCTTCCTGTTCTGTTACATTATGAAATGGAAACATGGTTTCCTGGGAAAAAGGCCAGATTTCACAAATTAAATGGTTTTGCTTAAATGTGCACAACTGCTAAACACTTAAACTGTGCTTATTGAGAGTGTCTTGTTTTAAAGATCTGATCTTGATTCCAACTGGAAAGTTGAAAGGGGGGAGTGGAGGTCTTCTTGTGTGAATGGAATGGGTTTAACAGAAAGTTGTCTTGAATACTACCAGTTCTTGAATGGTTCAAGTGCATGAAAGGGAAAAAAGGTTATGCACATTTCTTGCCACTAATGGTATGTTGACCATTCTGACATGTCCCTTTACATATATGAACAGGTTTCATCCTCCAAAGAACCTTAGTATTTTTTATTACGGGAAAGTTCAACTGTAGACAAAAATAGAATAATACAAGGAATCCCTATGTACCTATCGCCTTGCTTGAACAAAGATTAACACATGGCCAATCTTCTTTCATCTATATCCCCGTCCACTTCCCTCAGGACTATTTTGAATCATATCCTAGATGTGGTATCATTTCATCTGTAAATTCTTCAGTATGTATCTCTTAAATATAAGGATTATTTATTTATTTATTTTAAAGTGATCTCTATACGCAATGTGGGGCTCAACCCCCAAAACTGAGTCGCATGCTCCACCCACTGAGCCAGCCAGGCCTCCCCAAGGATTATTTTTGAAATATAACCACAATGCCACTATCATACTTTAGAAATTAATAATAATTCCCCGATGTCAAAGATCTAATCAGTATTCAAATTCCCCTGATTGTCTCATAAACCATTTTTTGCTAACAATTTGTTCTAATCAGGACCATACATTGTAATTGGTTGACTTTTTTTCTTTTTTAAGTAAACTTTTTTTTTAAAGATTTTATTTATTTATTTTTGTAAGAGAGAGAGAAATAGAGTGAGCACAAGCAGGAGGGAAGGGAGGGGCAGAGGGAGAAGCAGACTCCCCACTGAGCAGGGAACCTAATAAGGAATTCAATCCCAGGACCCTGGGATCATGACCTGAGCCAAAGGCAGATGCTTAACCAATTGAGGCACCCAGGTGCCCTTAAGTAAGCTCTTTGTCCAATGTGGGGCTTGAACTCATGACCCTGAGATCAAGAGTCACATGTTCTACCAACTGAGCCAGCCAAACACCCCTCTTCTTCTCTTTTTTTTTTTTTTTTTAAGATTTTGAGAGAGAGAGAGACAGACAGACAGAAGGAGTGCAGGCAGGGGGGTGGGCAGAGGGAGAGGGAGACAGAGAGAATCTCAAGCAGATTCCCTGCTAAGCACAGAGCCCTATGTGGGGCTTGATCTCACAATCCTGAGATCCTGACCCCAGTCAAAACCAAGAGTCAACCACTTAACCAACTGAGCCACCAGGCGCCCCTTCGTTTCCTTCCCCCTTCATCATCATCTCTTCCTCTCCCCTGCACCTTTGCAATTTGCTTATTGGAGAAACTGAGTTGTTTGTCTTGTAGAGTTTCCTACCTCTGAATTTCACTGATTGCGTTCCTACAGTGTTGCTTAATGTATTTCCTGACCCTCAGGTTTCCTGTCAACTGGTAGTTAGATCCAGATGCTTGATCAGGTTCAAGTTTGATTGTTTTTTGTTTGTTTTTTGTCAAGAATACTTCATGGGTGTTGGTGTGTACTTCCTATCACACCCTAGACACATAATATCAATCCTCTCTTTTCGTGATGTTAAGATTAATGAGTAGGTTTAGGTGTTGTTAGTCTGATATAACAATTATAGAGTTCCCCATTAGTTTCCACCTCAGAGTTTTAGGAGACATTAATGATCATTATCTTCATCGTTATTTTACCAGAGGTTACAAAATGGTGACATTCTAACTATCATTCTACCTTCATTTATGAGCTGAAATTATTCTATAAATAAGTTTTTTTTAAAGATTTTATTTATTTATTTGACAGAGAGAGACACAGCGAGAGAGGGAACACAAGTAGGGGGAGTGGGAGAAGGAGAAGCAGGCTTCCCGCGGAGTAGGGAGCCCAATGCGGTGACTCGATCCCAGGACACTGGGATCATGACCTGAGCCGAAGGCAGACACTTGACTGAGCCACCCAGGAGCCCTTCTTCTTTTTTTTTTTTTAAGTAAGCTCTACACCCTGGATGCCTGGGTGGCTCAGTCGGTTAAAGTCAAGAACGCAAGACCCCAACAGCAAGAGTTACATGCTCTACCAACAGAGCCAGCCAGGCACCCCTCAGAGGTTTCCCTCACCAAGTATTTGGTTACCTAGAGGTACAATTCAGAGGTAGGATAAATGCTTATTTCTCTTTATTTCCAGTTTTTAGAATAATTACTTCGTTCTCTAGTGGTGTCCAAAGGTGATTCCCAAAGAGTTTTTTTGTTTAGCATCATTATGATGTTCATCATTATGAACTCATGAATTTAAACATATTTGATGTGTATTACCTGAAATCAAACAACTGGAAAAGTAAATTAACAATGTCTGTCTTCCTTTTTTTTAGAGGGGGGGGCAGAGGGAGGAGAGAGTCCACACCCAGCTCGAAGCCTGACGTGAGGCTCCATCTCACAACCCTGAGATCATGACCTGAGCTGAAATCAAGAGTCTGATGCTTAACTGACTGAGCCACCCAGGTGCCCCAATTAATTATGTTTTTTTTATGCATACTTTGCTACTTATATAAAGGAAGAGATCAATTATAAATAAATAAACCGTCAGGAATTTCTTCTGCTTTTTTTAAAAAGATTTTATTTATTCATTTGACAGAGAGAGAGAGAGAGAGCGAGAGAGCGCGCGTGTGCACAAGCAGGGGAAGCAGTGGAGGGAGAGGGAGAAGCAGACTCCCCGCTGAGCAGGGAGCCCGATGCGAGGCTTGATCCCAGGACCCTGAGATCAGGACCCGAGCTGCAGGCAGTCGATTAACCGACTGAGCCACCCTGGCATCCCAGGAATTTCTTCTTAAAAGCATTTTCCAGGAACTAGCATAAGATTAGCACATATTTAATCTAATCTTCTATAGTTTCTACATCTGTGCTACTAAGACTCCTTAGACTCTGCCTTGTCCCTTCTTCTCTACATGTAACCAATCACTAAGCCTTACTGATTTTCTCTCCTATAGAACTACCATCAGATCTCTTCCTTCTGTGTACACTGAACTCTTTGGTTCAGATAGTCATGTTCTCTTGCTGAGACTACTGCAATATTGTAGTAGCCTCCTGATATTCTCCCTACTTCTGGTCTCAGCCCTTTCCAAACTATTATTTACATTTCCTTAAATCAATTTTTTGTATTTCTTTTTAATTTTTTAAAGTAATCTCCACACCCAATGTGGGACTCAAACTCAAGACCCTGAGACCAAGAGCTGCATGCTATACTGACTGAACCAGCCAGGGACCCATCAGTTTTCTTTCTAAAATGAAAATCAGGGACGCCCGGTGGGCTTAGTCGGTGAATGTCTGCCTTTGGCTCAGGTCATGATCCCAGGGTCCTGGGATTGAGCCCCACATCAGGCTCCCTGCTCAGTGGGAAGACTGCTTCTCCCTCTCCCACTCCCCCGGCTTGTGTTCCCTCTCTCGCTGTGTCATGACAAGCCCCGCATTGGGCTGCTGCTCAGCCGGGAGTCAGCTCCTGCCTCTTCCTCTGCCTCCCCCTCATACTCTCTCTCAAATAAATAAAATCTTAAAAAAATAAGATGAAAATCAGCTCCTCTCCCTCTTTTGTTTTTTCCCCCCTTCTTGCTCTTTTGGTTAAAATTCTTAAACAGTGCCTTTAACCTCTAGGATAAAGGCCAGACCTAGTACCATGACTTCCAGGATGCTCTGTGATTGGGAAACTTTTTCCTGCCCAACCTCACTTTGACCTCTTTGCCTCTAAACATACAACACCTTATTTAATAGGTGTTCATTGGGAGGGGAATGATAAAAATGTTCTAAAACTAATTGTAGTTGCTAACTATGTGAATATATTAAAAAACATTAAATTGTACACTTTATTTTTGTAAGATTGTATTTATTTATTTATTTATTTAGCATGCAAGTAGGGTAAAGGGCAGAGGGAGAGAGAGAATCTCAAGCAAACTCTGCGCTGAGCTTGGAGCCCAACTCAGGGATCCTGAGATCATGACCTGAGCGGAAATGAAGAGTTGGACACTTAACTGATTAAGCTACCCAGGCACGCTGAATTGTACACTTTATTTATTTATTAAAATTTTATTTATTTTTAAGATTTATTTGACAGAGAGAGGAAGAAAGAGGGAGAGAGCACAAGCTGGGGGAGTAGTAGAGGGGGAGGGAGAAGCAGGCTCCCTGCTCTGCAGGGAGCCCAATGTGGGGCTTGATCCCAGGACCCCGAGATCAAAACCTGAGCTGAAGGCAGATGCTTAACTGACTGAGCCACCCAGGCGCCCCCCCAATTGTACACTTTAAATAGGTGAATTGTATGTGATGTGAATTATATCTCAATAAAGCTGGGTTTTTTGTTGTTGTCTTTTCTTTTTTTGAGCGGTTTAAAAAGGCGGGTGTTTAAAAAAGAAAATGAAAGGGAGAAAAAATAAGTTAGCAAATAGGACAGGAAAAATTAATACAACCTCACAAGGACAAAGAGGGAGCATCTCAAGGACAAATTGGTCAGCAGTGCCAAATGCTGTAGGGTTCAAATAAAATTAGAAAAGGAGAGATAATTGGTAGAATATGGATTTTATTAGTGACTTTTTTTTAAAGATTTTTTTTTTATTTGAGAGAGAGAGAGAGAGAGAGAGCACAAGCAGGGGGAGTGGGAGAGGGAGAAGTAGGCTCCCCGCCGAGCAGGGAGCCCAATGTGGGGCTCTATCGCAGGACGCTGGGGTCATGACCTGAGCCAAAGGCAGATGCTTAAGGGTCTGAGCCACCCAAGCGCCCAATTATTGACTTTTAAGTGCTCGATTAGTAGAGAGGAAGCCGTCTTTTTGGACAAAGGGCAGAAGTTTAAGAACTGAATTTGGTGTTAGGGATCTGTAGCAGCAGTTCTAGAAAACAGTGAAACTTGAGCACTAGAGAACAGACAGACCTAACCTTGAGGAGACAGGAAGGTAAAACCAATTAAGAGTGCAGTTTTTATTTGTGTGCTTTGTTTTTTTATTTCTAGGATAAGAGACCAGTGCATGTTGAAGGCAGAGAAGGAGGAGAGGTTTTAGGGCATTTCCATTCATTTATTTTCTTGATGTTTTATTTGTTAGTCTGCATCATTGCTTCTCTGAGACTAAAAACTCTCCCCCCACAGCAAATTTGCCGGGGCTTTGAATGGTTTCTAGCACTAAGCTATGCATAAAATAGCTCTTAATAAATAATTTCGACTGTTTTCTGGCTCAGGAAAGCTACCCTATATACTAATGTTCGAGGGAGAAGAAAAGAAGGAATTTTTGAGGGAGAGAAATGTAAAATATAATAGGCTTTTTTTTTTTATATGTCAGAGAGACAAGAATAGTGCCTATAAATCTGGGGAGAAAAACGCCATTGCCGTCTGTAGCAGCTGAAAGCCAGCTCTTGAGGACTGGTTTTCCATGTGGGATGGTTTCTTTGATGTGAAGACACATCATTCATCCCAAGTGTTTATTATTAACAAAACATACTACCTCCCTATGATCTCTCCCAGGATGGATCCAAAACTGGATAGAACATATTGCATGCTGTGCCCCTCACACCTTGCTGGATCTCCCTAATTATATACGCATAGGACCCATGGCAGAACCACGATAAGAGATGAACAATGCCTGGTTATCTCCCTCCCCAGCCCTGCACTTTCTCATCTCATGTTGTTGCTCCAGGGAGAGGGGGGAAGGGTATGCCCTTTCTCCTCCTTTATGCCTAGAGACTCTCCCCCTATGAACCTTTCCCCTCCCCCAGGAAGTAGTGGCAGTACTCCCTGAGCTGCTGGAGTATCTTCCACTTTGTACCAGAAACTATTTGTGTATCTGTCTCCCTTGCTACACTATGAGCTTCTCAACAGCAGGGACTGGTCTTTAACAATTCTCCTTGAAGGCCCCAGTCCAGTAGCTGGCTCATGTTAAGGAGTCACACTTCTTTTTTTTTTTTTTTTTTTTTTTATTTATTTATTGAGAGAGAGAGAGAGAATGGTAGAGAGCATGAGAGAGAGGAAGATCAGAGGGAGAAGCAGACTCCCTGCTGAGCAGGGAGCCCGATGTGGGACTCGATCCTGGGACTCCAGGATCATGACCTGAGCCGAAGGCAGTCGCTTAACCAACTGAGCCACCCAGGCGCCCAAGGAGTCACACTTCTTGAGCAAATGAATGGATACAGGAATATGACAGAGTTCTGTGAGGTTCCAACTGCTGACGTGGTTGTATCCCGGTGTTCTTTTTCTGGACCAAAGGGTTGTTTGTTTCTACCTCTCCATTCCTTTTACAGACTCTGCCTCAGCAGCTCAAAGTACACAATGGAACAGTGTGCCTTTTAGCAAATAGAGTGAGCAATGGAAAATGCCAAGCATCAAACCTGAATGCAAGCAATGGCATGCTGAATGTAATTCCAAATGGAGACCAACTGACTATTTTCATTGAAATGGAATGAAGCCTTCTGGTAAGGCTCTTATTGGGCTCCATTTCTGGTGATCAGGATTGATAAAGCTAATGCAACAAGGCTCAGCACGCCCCCTGTTGGATTTAACTGGCATTTAGTAAGAAGAAGAACAAGAGAGAAACTTGATGCAGTTTCTTAGACGTAGGTATGCAGGGGTAGGGCCCTTTCTGCAAAATTCTCTGTTAAGGAGGCATCAAATGAGTCAGAGATGTATTCACTGGACTATCCCTTGGTTATAATTTGACTCATCCACAAATACTGACATTCCTTTTCGAAGAATAGAAATATTTTCCTAATGTGAAAGCCAAAATGGCATGGACTTAATCCCTTTTAGCAAGCATGCAACCACAAAAAACAAATCAACCACTAAAACTCCTCTTCAGCATCTCCCCCACCCCCAATGATGTTTAAATCGTAATTTCTGAATCTCCACTGATAGAGAACTGGCTACATAAGTATAGTATATCCATACATTGGAAAACAAGTCAGCTCTATATGCAATGATATGGAACAATCTTCATGGTATATTATTAACTGAAAAAAAGCAAAGTGCTGAGCATATATATATACACATACATATATATATCTTCCACAAGAAAACAGTAACATTTTTTTAAAAATAGTAACAATTTGTGTCTTGGGAGAGAAAGTAATTGTGCCAACAAGTGTAGAAGGAAAAGTTCTTTTCACTCTACTTCTCTGTGTCCTGTTCACAATCTGTATCTTGTGGGTCACCTGTGAAAACAATCTAACCAATTTAAAAAAGTAAGAACCTGGGGCCCTGGGCTGGCTCAGTCCAAAGAGCACGCGACTCTTGATCTCGGGGTCGTGAGTTCAAATTCCACGTGGGGTGTAGAGATTACTTAAATAAGAACCTTATAAAGGGTTAGTAAGGTTCTCTACTGTCACTCTTCTTTTTTTCTAGAAGTCTTATCAATCCTCAATGGAAGCAACTTAAACTGCTATAGTACATTTTCTCTAATTTTTATTAAATGATTTTATTTTACTTAAGAGAGAGCGCACAAGCAGGGGGAGCAGCAGAGGGAGAGGGAGAAGCAGGCTCCCCTCTGAGCAGGGAACCCTATGCAGGACTTGATTCCAGGACCCCAGGATCATGACCTGAGCTGAAGGCAGCCACTTAACTGACTAAGCCATTCAGGCAACCCAGTACATTTTCTCTTAAATTCTAAAATAAATTGGTAATCTCTCAGTTCTAACAGATAGATATCTGCTAGTCATTGGGGCTATCCCAGACTGTCCCAGATACTGAGCTCTTCAGCATCTTTCTGGCTTGGTTCTCTGAATGGATTGTTGGGGCCTGGAGCCCCACTGAGCAGTTTTTCACTCTTCCTAATGATAATGCATGCCAGACTAAAGTGACCTTTTGCCAAGACCATCATCTGTCCAGCTGGGGAAACCCAAGCTTGGTTTCCTAACCAGGGAAAAGGTTTGTAGCTTTTCTGGGGGAAAGAGGGCTGGTGCCACCCCAGGGAACTCATAAGTCCAGTGCTGTGCTAGATAGCAAAACAGGGGAGCATGGGCAGCCTCTTTT
Source organism: Zalophus californianus (assembly GCF_009762305.2). Lineage (NCBI taxonomy): Eukaryota > Metazoa > Chordata > Mammalia > Carnivora > Otariidae > Zalophus > Zalophus californianus. The sequence goes on along the minus strand of NC_045610.1, from coordinate 41,482,701 downwards.
TCTCTAGACTTCTGAGTCAAGGGTCCTCCTTGGTTCTGGTCCTTGATACCCATCACAGTTGAAAATATGTCTGTAGTTAATCCTCAGGCCTGCATACTCGAAACCATGTCTGCCTAACCTGTCTCAATGAAAGGTACAGTGCTAAGGTAGAAAGAGCCAGAGAACACTATAGGGACCTGATTTGAGCACCAAACCAAGGCTAACCTGGCAAGTCACTTGCCCTCTCTAGGCCCTCTTGTTACTGTGTGTCAAGTGAAGAGGTGGGATTTGATGATCTCTCTCATTGCCAAGGGTCAGTCTCTGGGATCAGAGAGGTAGATGCACTCCTAGGTCCCGCTCTGGGAAGTCACTGTAAGCTAGGCCTCTGGCAGGGGGGAAACACAGGAAAGGTAATTTTTTTTTTCTAAAGATTTTATTTATTTATCTGACAGAGAGACACAGCGAGAGAGGGAACACAAGCAGGGGGAGTGGGAGAGGGAGAAGCAGGCTTCCCGCTGAGCAGGGAGCCTGATGTGGGACTCGATCCGAGGACTCTGGGATCATGACCCCAGCCGAAGGCAGATGCTTAATGACTGAGCCACCCAGGAGCCCAGGAAAGGTAATTTTTAAAGAGCGGTAGAGATGGGCAAAAGGCTTTACTTCCTATTTTATTGTCCATCTTAGTCCTACTCTGTTAGTATAAATCTAGGAGGAAACTAGAGGAGCTTTGCAGCTCACCACCACTGTGATCTTAATCTAAGTTCTCCCTTCCCCCAACAACCCCTCAAACATTTGTTTTAAAGATCTTATTTTTAGGGGCACCTGGGTGGCTCAGTGGGTTAAATGTCTGCCTTTGGCTCAGGTCATGATCCCAGGGTCCTGGGATTGAGGCCCACATGGGGCTCTCTGCTCAGCGGGGAGCCTGCTTCTCCCTCTCCCTCTGCTGCTCCCCCTGCTTGTGCACTTGCTCACTGTCAAATAAATAAATAAAATCTTTTTTTAAAAAAGTTCATTTTTAAATCATTTCTACATCCAAGGTGGGTCTTGAACTCACAACCCCAAGATCAAGAGTCACATGCTCTACTGACTCAGCCAGCCCAGCACCTCAGAACCCTTCAAGCTTTTTAGAACAGTGATTAGTAATCTGGCTTTGGGGGAGGTAGAGGCCCCTTTGAAAAGACGGTGGAAGCCATGGATTTTTTTTTTCCCTCTCAAAAACTGGGCACAGGCAAATACAGTATTTTGCATACGATTTTAGGGTCTCATGTTCTACTTGACTCCCCGCTCTAGAACTTCAAAGGCTTAGGTACGTTTGTGGATGAGCAAAAAAAGCGGGGGGGAAAAGGAGAGCCCCACTCTAAGACCTGTTTCCCTTCCCCGGCTCACGGCTCACATTCCTCCGCCCCAGTCCAGTTGCGCGGCCTCCGCTGGCAGCCGAGGCCCTAGTCTCCCGCTCCAACTATTCCAACTATCCTGGGAAGGGTGGGGCGCTCGGCTCTTGGATCCCCCTCGGTTGCCCCCCTTCCCCACCATCGGTCTCCCCTTCTGCCCCGGTCCCTCCCTTTCTGGGGTGGGGCCAGCCAATGGGCGATGAGACTCCAGGGTTTGGCCCGGGAGCGGGGGAGCTCACCGATTCCCCGCCCCACAGTTCTGGCCACCGTCCCGGTGCGCACGGACGTGGCTCGAGTTTCCCCGGCTCTCTGCTCTTTCTCGCTCCCCCCCCTCCCGCTTTTCCTCTTCTCCTGGGCTTCAGCTCCAGCTGCACCCGGCCGGCCCCGCACGGCTCCGGCTAGCCATGGAGGACACCCAGCTCCATATCATCGAGCAGCCGCTTCCCGGGTACCCCGATGTCGGGGACTCGGGGTCCTCCCCCATGGGGGCGCCAGCGGCGGAGGAGCCGTCAGGGGCCGGCTCTGAGGAGCTGATAAAGTCGGACCAGGTGAACGGCGTGCTGGTGCTGAGCCTTCTGGACAAAATCATCGGCGCCGTCGACCAGATCCAGCTGACCCAAGCCCAGCTGGAGGAACGGCAGGCGGAGATGGAGGGTGCCGTGCAGAGCATCCAGGGCGAGCTGAGCAAGCTGGGCAAGGCACACGCCACCACCAGCAACACCGTGAGCAAGCTGCTGGAGAAGGTGCGCAAGGTCAGCGTCAACGTGAAGACAGTGCGCGGCAGCCTGGAGCGCCAGGCCGGCCAGATCAAGAAGCTGGAGGTCAACGAGGCTGAGCTGCTGAGGCGCCGCAACTTTAAAGTCATGATCTACCAGGTGAGCTGGCGGGTTGGACCGCGCCCGGCCCGCGGTCTCCGGGGCTTGGGGTGGGGGGGGAACCTGCCCGCCGTGCGGCGCTCCCGCCAGTCTGGCGTGGCTCGGGGGACCCACCCTCCTTCCGGCGAACGCCGCTGGAGTGGGGTGGGGCGGGGTGGGGTGGGCGGCGGATTCCTGGAACGCGCGGAGGGGCGCACTCTGCACCCCACGCCTTCTCACCGAGCCCCCTCTCTCTGGTGACAAACTCGCAAAAAAGTTAGGGGACAGGACTCGAGGACGCTCCCCCAGGCAGATCGTTCCCAACTTCGGCTCTGTGAAGTCTCCCTACTTGGCGGAGGTTTTGGGGAAAGCTAGGGGTCCCTGGCGGCCGGTGGGCCCGTTGTAAGCGGACACTGGCGGCGCGGCCCGGGTTTGGGGCCTCCGGCGCTGCCCGCCCGATATAGCGGGTGATTCAGGGCTCAGGCACGCACCGGCGGGGGCTGCGCCAGGCGAGGGACGCGACCGCCAGCACACGCCCCCGGACCCGCATGGGCCTCGGCTGCCCCCGCGTCCCCGCGCTACGATCTGCCCCGAGCCTCTGGGCACTTTCAGGCCCTTGGGGACGCAGGCAGCGCTCCCGAACCCCTCTGCCAGATGTAAGTAGGCGCGGGGGCGGGGGGTAAGGGTTATTGGGGGAGCGGGTCGCGACGTGAGGAGTGCAAGAGGGGTTGGCGGGGCAGAATGGACAGCCCCTGCCGGGTCCCGCGATCTAGGCGCGGAGAATCTCCCTGCTGGCCTGCGGGACCGCGGAGCAGCCGGCGGACAGTGGGGAGGAGGCTGGCGCGCGCCAGGCTCCGCCCAGGCCGCTTGTGGCTTCCTTTGCACCTCTCCCCGTTTTGCCCACCCGGATAAAAGTGCTATTTTTGTATCATAACCGCAAATAAACCTGGAAATCTCAGTGCTGCTGGTCCTCTTCGCTGCCCCCTCCCCAATCCCATTGGAAGTGGTTCTGAACTGAGGGCTTGGTGATCTTTGATCCTGTGGGAATGTGCCCAGCCTCTCCTCTCTGCTTCCTGCAGAGGTTGAGATTCCCACCCCAAGGAGGTGAGGTCATGGGGGCGACAGGGTTAGTGTATGCTCCCTCTGCCCCTTACACTCCCTCAGAAGGGAATGGAAAGAAAAGGAAGCCTAGATTTCCCACACCCTCTAGGTGAGAGAACCTCTCTGGGAGCTGTGGTTTCCCTGACTGCACCAGGCCCTGGTCAAACTGGGTTCTGAGTGACCATCTGGGATTCAGTGAGGTCCTTGGCTGGGCTCTCTAGGAAGAGCTAAGAGAGATGCAGATGAGGACAAGGGTTTGGGAACAGTAGGCACAGGGAGATGGGTGAGCTCATACCCATCTGAGGAGATGGTGGTGGGACAGAGACAGAAGTGGTGCTCGCCCCCTCCCTCCAATGCCCAGGGACTCCTCCCACATAGCACTAGAAGCTTACCCACCAGCCCATAGAGCACATTCTGGTAGAAAATGTTTGTCTAGAGCTGTTTCTACTTAATCTAACTGCTTGGGGGAGTGTGGGTGAGAGAGATTTTAGGGAAATCTGATTAGCACGGGGGGGGGTCCACTGGGGGAAGAGCAACACGCAGGGGTCTCCACAGCCTGGTGTATGAGAGGGTTGCCATGAACGGCTTTGATATGCTGCCCTCCTCACTCTGAATATCCCAGACCCCAGAGTGTGGGAAGGTTCTCAGCCTCAAGATAAACCTATGTCAAAGGTGGAGATGCTGAGAGAAGGACGAGTGCTGAGGGAGACTCCGGGGCAGAGGCCAATCGATGGCAGCTGTTACTGCCTCGCGGCAGCTGGCACACATCTCTACATCGTGCGTCTGGGGGGCCTCTACTAACAGGGTGGCTTTGACTGCATCTGTACTAAACCAGGGCCAGTGGGAGGCAGAAGGTGGCAGTGGAAAGAATGGCTCAAGCTGGGGACCCCAAGCTGCTAAACCACAGGGCAAATAACTAACAAGTAACACGGTTCAAACCTGGAGAGGAGATCAGCAAGGAAAAGATCCCAGCAGCAGGGGTGGGGCTCAGGGAAGCAGCACTTCCCTGAGCTGCAGAGCAGATGTCCAGGTAGGGGGCGAGGGCGAGGGCGAGGGCGAGGACGTGGGGTACTCAGCTGCTAAAGGAAAAGCAGAGGCTGCTCCTCTGAGGTCTGCAGGCCTGGGAAGAGAATGAGGTAAAAATAGCTCTGCGCCTTGGCAGACCTAATAGGGAAGCTTGGGGGCGGCGGCATTTATGGTAGTCAGGCTCAGGGGTAGGATACTTGGGTGGCCAGGCAGAGAGAAAGATCTGGAGAAAGGCCTCCTGGGAGTGTGAGTTCTCCAGAGTGGGAACAGGGGAGAGGATGTTATATTCCCCACTACAGATGTGAGAGGTGATGATGTGGCAATGGGGGCGGGGTGGAAGGGAGAATGAAAGGCGCAGGAGGCCCCAGCTGTGGGATCAGGTCATCTGGCCCCCCCATACCTTTTTCCTGAAGATAAGGAGGGAATCCCTTGTGTGGCCTCACCCTATATTCAAGGAACTGCTAGACATAATAATTTCATAGGTTAAGTTTGCATTTGATCCCCCCTGCCCCCCATGAAATTCAGCACCTCCCACCCCAGGATATCAGAGCCCTCACCTTGAACCCACTTCTGAGTTATTACTGTCCTCTGGCATTTCCCTATCTCCCTAACAAAAATTAGCAGTTTGGCATCCCATGTTATCAGGTGACACCTAACTAGGCAACAGCTAGTGAAGGAAAAGAACAAAATCTACTAGTAGTGAAGGGTCACTGGACTGAGAACTAACTGCTGGGAAGATCAGGCAGATCATGGGCACTGTACAAACAGGAGGGGCAGTGATCATTAAAGATCCAAATCTTCCAGGGGCGCCTGGGTGGCTCAGTCAGTTAAGTGGCTGCCTTCAGCTCAGATTGTGATCCCAGGGTCCTGGGATCGAGCCCTTTGTCGGGCTCCCTGCTCAGCGGAGAGCCTGCCTCTCTGCCTACTTGTGCTCTCTGTCCAATAAATAAATAAAATCTTAAAAAAAAAAAGATCCAATTCTCCCAGATAACCATTTGGATATTATTAGTGTTCTTTTGGAATGCAGAAAAGGGGCTAAAATGGAAATAAACATTTTCTGGAGCAGTTTTGATGAGACAGTGATCTACATAAGGACCCATCAGACCTGCTCCAAGTGCTTGAGGATAGGACCAGGAAGCATTTAAGGGATTAAGGGCTCACAGTCTTCAAAAATGAGGGCACCAAAGCTAGAATGAGGGCTTGCTGGCTTTTCCTCCACAAATCCTAACCTAACCCATATAGCTCTTTCCTGGACTCAAGGCAAATCAGGGCTCTCTTGTTCCAGAACTCCAAACTTTTGTCCCCAAAATATTCCAGTGTGGGGCTCTTGTCCTTCTCCATCCCCTGAGCCCAGTGGCCATGGAAAGAGTGCTTACCACATCCTTCCTCCAAAAAGCTGAGTTTTTCCTGGTCACTGGATCCAAAGCAGGGAGGATATTTTTAGGGGTAATCCTAAGACCAAAGGAAATAATACTCCTCCCTCTGATTTTTTTTTTTTTAAATAAAGTCTGACTATTGTAAAGGTCAAAATCAAAAAGGGATGCAATGGCACAGAGTAAGCAACTGATAGAGAGGAGAGGATATTGTTGCTAGGCAACCAACCTCAGAGATGAGTAGTGGTTTGTTCCATTTCACTGAAGCATACTATTGTGAATATTTCATTATTCTGCCATTACAGATTTTTTGAGCTGGAAGATGCTTCAGAGATAATCAACTTCAGCTCCTTCATTCTATAACTGGGGAAGTGGAGGCCCAGAGAGAGGAAGTTACTTGCCTGATGTCACTCAAGTCAGTGGGGGTCAAAGCTGGGGCCAGAACCCAGGTGTACCCCTTCTTCTGCTACATTCTCTGCTCCCCACTTCCTCCTTCCATTCCCAGGCTCTGCAGCAGAAGTCAGTGTGGAGGTTATTCCAACAGAGGGTTAGTTCTGGCTCCTTCATTCTCTAAGGGAGATAGTTGCACTGTCCTGGCATCCGGGCCGCTGTGTGTGCGCATGTGTGTACACATGCGGGTGTAATAATCAACGTCCCTAAGAGTGGCTATAAGGTTGGTGGCCATTAGCTGCTCAGCCTCCTAGTACTGAAGCAGAGGCAATGACCAATGACAGTGGACCAGTGACAGTGGGACAGGAGGGGTACAGAGGGTAAGGCACAGAGCTCCCTGGTTAGTACGGGTATCCCCTAGCATGGACTCTGCATCTGGCTATGAGAGGACCATTTGGCTTTCTCCTCGGCCTCCCTGCCACTCCCCCCTTCTCCTTGTACTCCACAGGGCAGATTGGCACCTGCTACTTGTGTTTTTGTGGCTACAGGCTTTTACCCATTACTGCTGTCGCTGGAGTCTGGTAGTGCCCCTAACTGTCCCTCTCCCTGACTTCTCATGACCAAAGCCAAGAGTGGCAACTCAGGCCCTCAGGAGGGAGAATGGGAGCTGCTGCTAGGTCTTCCAGGATGCAGGCCCACCTGTCATAAAAAGAGCTTGGTTTTTGTTCCTGATTTCTCTGTGCATCTTGGTATCTGATATCCCAGGCGTGGGGAGGGGGAGGGCTGGCAAGGGAGGCCAGAGGTGGGGACATGGCCAAAGGGAAACAGCCAGGATGTCCCTCTTCCATGCCTCTCCCTCTCCTTATCTGGGGCGGCACCCAGTGCCCACCCTGCCCCGGGGAAGTAATGAGAAATAGGATCAGCCGCATAGGACTCTGAAGACAGTGGAGTTGTTCGCCTACTTGCCTTCTTTTTCACTCATCAGAGCCTTCCCAGCTACAGTCAATAACTGACCTCTTAGAGAGCTCCTTCTCCATCCCCGAAAGCCTCTTATTCCCTCCAGCCCTCAAAAGCATCATCCCATGACCCTGGCTGCGTAGGGATAGAAGGCAGGAGGCTAAGGATGGGAGCGGGTAAGATTCTAGAGGGAAGAAGAGAGGGGCTCTGTTTAAATTGTTTATTAAACATGGGCCTGGGTTTGTTCCACTTTCAACCGCAGGGCCCTCTTGATGAAGCATATAAAATATGGTTCCTTTCCAGCCTGATACATACCATACCATACTCCCTTCCCCCTACTCACCAACTCCAATTCTGCATGCCCACTAAGGCCTCTTTCTCTCAACCCCATCCACACCTATCTCAAGCCCCATTTAAACCCGTTTTCCTCATCTTAGCCCAAGAGGAAGCTGAAAGCACCCTCTGACCTGGCCACACCCAAGATCGTGCCTTTTGACCTTCTGCCTGAGACTGAACCCTTTGATCTGAAGCCTGAGACAGTGCCTGAGCTCCCACCCTTTGACCAGACGCCTAGGACACTGCCCTATTACCCAGAGCCTGTGCCTCTGCCCACCCCAGAGAAGCCAACAGCCGGTGGGGGTGCTTAGGGTCTCCTTGGTGACGCGGTGCTGTGGGCATGGGCTATCACTGCTTAGTGGTGGTCAGTGTCGGGATGGCAGGCCTCTTTCAAGCCCTGGGTGGGTGGTGGGTATTATGAAAACACTCTGGCATTATGCAGAGTTCAGGCGAATGTGATGTGTGTAATGGGGTGGGAGGTGAAGGGACGGGGCCCTCCCCTACCTCTCGGTTTCTGTCTTAATAGACGCTCCAAACACCATACTGGAGCTGCACCCCGTGCTGCCCTGCATGAAATTGCACGAAACTGTGCCATGGCATCTGATTCTCCTTCCTGTTTCCCTTTTGACTCCTCCTCAGGGACAGGCCAGTTTGGCTCAAAGCTTCTTTGGAGAGGGCCCTCATGAGGCCCAGGCCTGGGGTCTGTTCTGTGCCCTGTCCACCCCCTCCCTGTAGCTGAAGAAAACATTTACACTTATTTTTTCCATTTTTTTTTTTTTAGAAAATGTTTTGCAAAGGGATCCCTTATGTTTGCCAGATCCTGCCTTGGGCGGGGCACCCAAAAGCTGCCAACTCAGAGAGGCCGGAAGGGGGGACATTTTAGCTGGCGCTGGCTTGGATCCTCTGGCTTCCCTATAGCACAAAAGGGTTTCCTCAACTTTTTTCTTTTTTTCCATTATCATCCCCCTAAGGAGTCCTTTTAGATGTTTTTTCCCCCCTAACTGTTCCCTCCTCCACGAAATTTTAATACTACAGATATACTATCTCTATCTGTGTATGTACTGGGACTCTTTGAGCACTACAAACTATTGCAGTATCTAAAATCACCTCTCCTTTCAAGAATTAATTTCCACCCTCTTGGGGGCAACATTAACCCTGTTGAGAATCCTGCTCTAGCAGAAAGGACCCTCTGCCTTCGTTGTCTCTCACCCCTTGTCTCGGCACTTTAAAGTAATGATCCTGAGTTTTTATGACTTTCCTTCTTTTCTCCTCTCCTCAAGTCTTGCACCCTCTTCTAACATATTCTCTGAGCAGATCCTGGGTCTCTGAATGCCCTCTCCAAAGTCTTCTCTGGCTATTCTCAGGTAGTAGTTGGGGACAGAGCTCTAAGTCAAGAGAGGCTCCTGGGGTGCCTGGCTGGCTCAGTTGGTAGACAATGTGACTCTTGATCTCGGGGTCATGAGTTGGAGTCCCACCTTGGGTACAGAACTTACTTTAGAAAAAAAAAAAGGAAAGGCTCCTACTTAGAGTCATATGACATTGTCCCTTCTCCCTGACAAATGTGAAGTGCCTGGCCAAGGACTAGGCACATAGTAGGTACTCGATTAAATTATAATCATATTAAAATCTTCTTCCTTGGGCGCCTGAGTGGCTCAGTCCGTTAAGCGTCTGCCTTCAGCTCAGGTCATGATCCCAGGGCCCTGGGATTGAGCCTCACATCGGGCTCTCTGCTCAGCGGAGCGCCTGCTTCTCCCTCTGCCTGCCACTCTGCCTGTCTGTGCTCTCTCTCTATCTCTGTCAAATAAATAAATAAAATCTTAAAAAAAAAAAAATCTTCTTCCTAGACCAAAGGATCTTCAGTTTATACAGCAGGGTTGGGCAGTGGAGTGGAAGGGGCAGGAAGCCTTCCTGGGGCTCCTGAAACTCATCTTAGACTGGTGCTTTCCTGGGTTGGAGAACTGTGTGTGCTTGGTGGGGGGCAGGGGAAGCTGTGCATGCTTTTGCTCAGACCTGCTCATTAAAGGTAACTCTGGAAACCAAGCCTGTTGGGAGTGGTGGTTTTGTTTAATAAAAACGTGAAAACAGAACAATCAGAGCCCTCCCTCCTTGCCACCCCCTGAGGCTCCTCCTTTGGTGTAGGTGCTCTGCCAAGGCAGTAGGGGTGGGACAAGGGTGCCTGGCCTTTGCGCCCAGGGTGGGGGGGAGTTGCTTTGGAATTGTGTTGGTGGTTGTTGTAGCAACAGGATGATGGGGTGGGCCCAAGACAGCACTCCAAGCTTATGAGTCACAGGGGAAACCTGGCTTGGAAAGGGCGAGAAAAGAGAAAATCCATTAATGGAGGAAAAAAGCTAAAATCATAGTGGTATACCCTCTGCAGAGCCAGTCTACTGGACATTGTCCAGGGACTTAGGTGAAGTTATTTCTTACCCCATCCCTTGACCTTCCACCAAGGCAGCTCCTCTGGTATAAGCCATCACTCCGGGGGAAACCTACAATGAATGGGGTTAATATAGTTCCATATACCTTTCTGGACTGGGAGAGACACCTCCAAATCCAGGAATAAACCTCCCTTCACTGGGATTGTTCCCTGATGTTGTATTTGAGACCTTTCATCAGGAATTAGGAAGACGGGATTGGCTACAAGAGGTCTGCAACTCTGTCCGTAGCCCTGTTCACTTCCAAGCTGAGCTGGCAAACACCTTTAATCTAGGAAGCCAGAGGCAGGAAAATGAGTCAGCTCAGCCTTTAGGGGGTGGGGTGGGGCAGGGCTAGGGGTGGAAGGGGGGTATCAGGGTTGCTGGGGGTGGGGCAGGGAGACAATGTCGATTTGTTTTCCAGCAGCTGGGACTGTTTCCTGACTATTCCCCGCCCATCACCCTAATCCTTCCCTAGCCCATCCACATTGTCTAAGTTTAGTGAAAGGAGGGGTTCTCCACTACCCTATGGTGGAGCACATGTGGGGTTATAGTCAGAGACGCTGTGAAGGAGATCAGAGCTGAAATTTTTTTGATACTGGGGCTGCAGGTAAATTCTGGGCAGAGAGGGATGAAGAAGCAGCAGAGAGTTTAAATCATGAAGAGTCCTAAAATGGTGTGTAAGAGAGAGGACTTGAGTAGCAGGCAGAAAGAAGTGACTGTAAAAAGGAAACCCAAAGGGTACAACTGGAAATAGGAAGGAATGTTAAGAGAGGTTGGGACACTCTTACACTCAGAACAAAGAAAACAACCCCTTCAACTCCTCTGGAGTGATAAGATGCAGAGGGATGGACAGAATGACAGTACTAAGCCAGCTATGGCAGGTGGAGACTACAAGTCCCAGCATGCCCTGAGCCCAGATCACCTTGCCTGCTGGGAGGTGTAGTTGAATAATGAGAGCTTGAGGTGGCTTGATGCCCAGCAGTGCTGGTGCCCAGATTGGGAGAAGAGGTGGAGCCAGCATTCTTTGTCCTTGCTAATGCTATTGACAGGGAGGGAAGGAAGTTGGGAGGGGGTGTTCCTAGTTTTCAGTATAAACCAGGAAACTCTGGGGGGATGTAGATGGGAGGGAAGAGGAAAGAGGTTGGGGGCTGGGGGAGGAATTTCTGTAGCAGGTGTTGCTGAGATACCAAGTGGACAATGTGTGTGTGTGTGTGTTTATGAGAGGGGTCAACTCATGTTGCCTCATTTTTCTCAGATGGGACTTTTTTTTTTACAATTCTGGGAAACAATCTTCAGAAAACCCTTTGAAAAACTACTATCTCTCATTCCTTCATCTGAAGTCCCTAAAGAGAGTCTGGACCAGAGATCTGGGTTTGTGTTTATGTTCTTGGATGTGCCCCCTTTCCCCTTCTGTGCTCAGCCTCCCCTACCTTCTTGTGGGGGGTGATCCTGAGATTCTGAAATGTTGGCCAGAGTCAGGATCTTGGAAAATCTTCCCAGAACGGAAAACAGTGCTGGTGCTAGGTACTCCCAGGGGAAGAGGGAAGAATTGGCGCAGAGCTCCAGATCTCAGGGAATCTGGGACCACTACCTGATTCCTGGCTCCTTAAGCTCTGGTCTGGGTAAAAAAAAAAACAAACAAACAATGGAAAAAGTAATCCCTCCCTTCCATTCCAAGGCTGGGAAGTCAGACCCAGAATAAATGTCCATGTTGGGGAGAAAACATACTCTTGGCTGCCAGCCAGCTTCTTCCTCTTTCCTTTCTTCAGTTTCTACGTGGGGGGGAATGACCACTGTTGGAACAAATCAGTATGAGGTCAAGGGTGGGGAGCATGGGCTCAGCACAGCTCTCCTTCCCTAAGACTGGTTCTGAAATGATTAGAAGTCTGGGAAACGCACTCCCTTTATCTTGCCTTCAAGCTACCCTACCTGGGGGTCGCCTGACACTGGCTGTGAGCTCACTCCCCTACCCCCACCCTTCAACGGCTTCCCAAACCCCTTTGCATTTTGGCCTGGCTAGAGCAGTGTGCGATTTAGTGCACCAGAGGGCGCTCTGCCCATTTCCAAAGTTAAATTGTGTTCCCTGCGACGCAAGGGGTAAGGAGTAGTCTAATGTAAGATACGTGGACGTAGGATGTAGGACAGGTTTGGGGGCTGCAGAGATATGTAGCCCAAGCGCAATGACTCCACAGGCCAGTCTTCCACCGGAAGCTCGGTTCCCTCCTCGCCCCGTTTGTATAGTTACCATTCATTCAACACATATTTATTGGGCTCCCACGCGGTGTCCAGCTCAGTGCCAAGGCTCTGGGGACACACCGGCGAAGGAGTCAGGCGGATGTCATGGCTACCACGCACTCCCCAGAATCACTACCATCCTGCCGCGGGTTCGCCCAGTGTCCCCGCCCAGCCCTCCGCTCTGCCCCTCACCTCTGCGCTCTGCTCTCCCTTTAGGACGAAGTGAAACTGCCAGCCAAAGTGAGCATCGGCAAGTCGCTGAAAGAGGCGGAGGCGCTGCCCGAGAAGGAGGGCGACGAGCTGGGCGAGGGCGAGCGGCCGGAGGAGGACGCGGCCGCGCTCGAGCTGTCGTCCGACGAGGCGGTGGAGGTGGAGGAGGTCATCGAGGAGTCGCGCGCCGAGCGCATCAAGCGCAGCGGCCTGCGGCGCGTGGACGACTTCAAGAAGGCCTTCTCCAAGGAGAAGATGGAGAAGACCAAGGTGCGCACCCGCGAAAACCTGGAGAAGACCCGCCTCAAGACCAAGGAGAACCTGGAGAAGACGCGGCACACGCTCGAGAAGCGCATGAACAAGCTGGGCACGCGCCTCGTCCCCGCCGAGCGGCGCGAGAAGCTCAAGACCTCGCGAGACAAGCTGCGCAAGTCCTTCACGCCCGACCACGTGGTCTACGCGCGCTCCAAGACGGCGGTCTACAAGGTGCCGCCCTTCACCTTCCACGTCAAGAAGATCCGCGAGGGCGAGGTGGAGGTGCTGAAGGCCACCGAGATGGTGGAGGTGGGCGCCGACGACGACGAGGGCGGCGCGGAGCGCGGCGAGGCGGCCGACCTGCTGCGCGGGAGCAGCCCTGACGTGCACACGCTGCTGGAGATCACTGAGGAGTCGGACGCCGTGCTGGTGGACAAGAGCGACAGCGACTGAGCGGACGCGGGGCTCTGCCCGGGAGGCCGCGCCACCCTGCCCCTCCTCTCACTGCCCCCTCCCCGTGCCCTACCCTCTGGAACTTTCTCTTTCGCATTCTCTCTCGGCCCCACGCGGGCTGAGATGTTTCTAAATTGACAACACCGCCCCTCAAGGAGCACCCCTCCAAGTCTTACGGCTGTTAAGATGGGAGGGGGAGGCAGCCTCCACCATGGATAGCCCCAATTTGGGCATAATCTGGGTGGGAATGGAGAGGGGAGTGATCCGTGTCCTGGTCGTCCAAGTCAGGGATCTTAAAGAAAATTGCTGTCATTTCCATGGTTGCCCCACCCCACTTTGGGGTAGGCTGCCTTCCCCCCAACCTCCACCTCACACTCGTACCCAGCTGCTGTCATTCCTGTTCACTGAGCTCTTCTTTCTCATCCTGATCCCTGGAGGCTTCAAAGCCAAAATTACCATAAAAGGAAAGAGGAAATCCTGAAGGGGACCCTTGCCCCATACTGGAAGGACTTGAAAGCAGCTTTTGGGAGAACCTGGGGCAGTTGGGGGAGGAGGGCAGAGTGAGCCGTGACCCTGGAATGAGAGTCCAGCGCGGGTTGTATCTGTAAAGGGTCTCAACAAGGAAGGCTGTAGCCAAGCAGAGCCCTGGGGAAGGAGCAGGTGGCGTAGGGAACACTTAACATGTTTATGCATCTGCAACAGCAGCGTATGGCTATGGCTTTGGGAAGGAAAATGGGAAATAGTGGAAAGTGGAAATGAGTGAAGAGAGGAGAATTCTCAGCAGCACGAGAATCACAGGACAAGAACCCCGTCTTAGTGGGGTCCTCAGAGGACAGCAGGACAATTTTCAGAATAAGGAGGGAGGACAGTGAGAAAGCGATGATCCAAAGAGAAGAGAAAGGTAAGCCTCGCCCTACCCCTTAACAGGTCTGAATGGTGCCCCTTGTGGCAGCCCATTTCTTTTAAGTCCAGAAGATGAGGGTTCCAGAAGGGGGCAGCACCAGACTGCAGAGGGCTGGGAGGTAGGCGGGAGGCCGACTGGAAAGACAGCAAGGTGCTAATGGCCAGGCCACCATGCTGAGTGCTGGAGGCGAGATGGCGAGAGTGTATGGAGCAACCCGGCCTTGGCTCACTCCTGGTAGTTTCTTCTCAAGATCCTTTGCTAGAGCTAGCATCATAAAGCTGCAAAACTTGCCGAGACCTCCTTGCCCTTCTGGGTTCCTCTCCTGAATCGTTGGGGATGACAGGGATGCTACTTTCAGTCCTGCTGTCCACTGACAGGTTCTCCTCAGGACACTTCAGTCCCCCCTGTTCCTCTCCAGTAAAGGCGGCTTGTCAGAAGCAAAGACACCTCCCTTCCCCTTCAAGCACAGCCCAGAGAGGAGGACTGAAGGCCTCCTCCTCCCCCACCTCCTCTGCCTTATCTTCCCTGCTTTGCTTTTTAGAGTTGCAGCTAATTGTTTTAAGGGGTGGGGGGAGGGAGCCTGGGGACACAAACATTTTTTTATAATACAAAGCTTTGCTTCTGCCCCCTCCTTTTCTTGGTTCCTTCTCTCTTCTGAATGGTTGGAGACACTTCAGCTGAGGGAGGCTGGGGATTGTGGGACAAGGTCCCTTGGTGCTGATGGGCTGAAGGGGCCTGAGTTGTGGGCAGATACAGTTTCCTGTGGGCTCCTGGGAGCCTGTCATGTTGCTGTGTCCTGGTGAGCAGCCCGACCAATAAACCTGCTTTTCTAAAAGAATCTGTGCTGGATTATGTTCTCCGAAGGCAGTTACATAGGCTGAGTTACAGAGGGCAGGAGAGAACCAGGGTGGGAAAGAGGGAGAGGACTGTTGGTTTAAACCTGCCTCTTGTGCCGGGGTGAGGAGTGGGAGTGGGGTGTTATTATCACCCCTGTTTTAGAGGTGAAGAAACACAGAGTGACTTGTCTAAAGTCAAGTACTCGGTAAGTGGCAGAGCTGGGATTCTGAGCCAGGCAGCCTGGCTCCACAGTCTAACTGTTAAGAATCTATAACCCTCTACTGTCTAGATCTACTTCCCTGCTGTCAGGGCATTAGCCCTCCAGACACACTGTTTACTCACTCAGTTTGAGCTTCCTCCAAATCTGCGCTTCTGAATCAGAATCAGGCCCAGAGGAGGCAGCCTGGGGAGGGGAAAAGTCAGAGACCCTGACTCAGAGAGCTAAATGTCAGAAAGGATTCCGGTGCATGTCATATGTGCCAGTCATAGCCACACAACATGGTTAATTCTCCCCACAATCCTGGAATGTGCATATATTTCGTTGTCTCTGCAGCCTCTCTTCCCCGTGAGCAAGCAGCCTGCCCGACCGTCCACAAGCTATGGATTTCCTAGAGCAATGGACTCAAGTCATCATGTGGGTTCTGCCTGGATATCAGAATCACCCTAATGAAAATAGTGTCATTTCTGGGGCTCCATGCCAGCCTTCTGCCATGACTCAAACAAGCTGAGTCCTTCCTCATGAGCCATGCATTCCCCTTCAACTCCCTTTCCCCTGCCACCAGCAACAAGCACAGCAGAGTCTGGAGTTCTAAATCTCCCAAATGGGTTGGCTTCCCACCAAAAGAAATGAAAACTGATGCTGAAAATTCAGAGCCTAGGAGCCAGGAAACTTCCCTCCTGCCAAGAGAGGATTTTTCTTCCTCTGGGATCCGGATGTACAGCTGTGAGAAGCAGGGAATGATGTCAGGACCCCAACTGTGGAGTAACAAGGCCAACGGAAACCAGGAAAAGTCCTGGGACACCAGGCCATCATTTACTTCTCTTATCCACAAAAGATATCTGACATACACACACCCCTTTCCTTCTACAAGCCATGCCCCTCACTGGTCCACCACATTTTCAATACCAGCACAATGACTTTGTTGTGCCTTCCCTACCCAGTTTTATTCTGGGCACCGCTTTGTTAAGAACAGTCCTAATTCTCTGAACAGCCACATTTCTGCTGGTCCCTGCTCCATGGCATTCCTTCTTTACATATAAGTGTGGGGCCACAGCTTCCCCAGAATCAGAAATTACTCCTTATCCTCTCCCCTTGCTGCTGAGGAGGAGAGCTGGTCTCAGGCTCTGATGAGATAGTCAACTGCCTACCAATAGGATTTGATAGCATTCCAAGGTCCCACAGCGACAAAGCATCTTTTCCACAAACTAGTCCTGAACTTGCCCACCCATCATTAACATTATTTCCATGACAATAAACTAGAGGTATTATCTTCTCAAAGGATCCCGTCAAATGTAACCTGGGATCTTAGGAAGTTCCCGTACAGCCTCAGGCTGAGTTTATCTGGTTTCTAAGTGGTATCTCCAAAGCTCTAAGAGGTAACTTTCTACGGGGGTCAGAAGCCGCAGCCAGTCTCAGACTGGTCCAGACCCTCATCTGCTCCCACCCCGAGTATTTGAATGAACTTTAGATTCTCTTTCCAATCCATTCCCCACATTACTGCCAGATAGAGATAGGAGATCTAGTGATACAGATATTTTTTAAAGAAAACATACCTTACAGTTTAAATGCCTTCCTTTGACCAAAGTGTTAAACTTAGTGACATGGCTGACAAGATCCCTTAAGAGTCTGGTCCCGCCCCAGTTCTTACCTGTTCTTTAACATGCTCTTTGCGGAATTTGCTGGCCAGAAATGGACCACACATTTTGAAGCCTGTGGACCTTTGCTCAGGCTGCTCTCTCTCTATGGAATGGCCTCCCCCCTCCACCTCCCCTCTTAAACCAATCTTTTCCCCAGCTTCACCCCAGGCATACTATCCATTCCCTTCTCAGGACTCCCATAGAACTTTATGTCAATAAACACTTGTTGAATGAATGAATGAATGAATGAATGACAAGACTATTGTGTCATAAACTCATCTCAAACTGGTTTCATCAGAAACAAAACAAAACAACAATCAGGGTGCCTGGGCTGGCTCAGTTGGTAGAGCATGTCTTGATCTCAGGGTCAAGCCCAATGTGAGTTCAAGCCCCACATTGGTTATAGAGATTACTTAAAAATTAAATAAATAAATAAATAATAAATAATAAATAATAAATAATAAATAATAAATAAAATAAAAAATAGGGCGCTTGGATGACTCAGTTGGTTAAACATCCATCTCGTGATTTTGGCTCAGGTCATGATCTCACTGGTCATGGGATTGAGTCCTGTGGCACACTCAGTGGGGAGTCTGGTTGAGATTCTCTCCCTCTGCCCCTCCCCTCACTTGTGTGCATGCGTGCTCTGTCTCCTCTCTCTCTCTTTTAAAATAAATAAACCTTTAAAAAAATGAGTAAAGAAAAAAAAGCTGAAAACAAATACAGAGGGAATTTCTGTAATCAAAAAAGTTCCTGGTAATAGGTCCAAGGGTGTCTGGATGCAAATTCTGATGTAATATTATTGGGAGTTTATCTCTCCTCCTATTTTCTCTTTTCCATTGTGTTTGTTTGATTAATAATCAGATTTTCCCCATGCGTTGGCAAGGATGACCATCAATAACTATAGGCTTATGGCTTAACAGCTAAACAACCTCAGTTAAGAGGGTTTCTTTCCAAATCCTTCCAGCCAGAATCACCGATATGATGTCCATTGGCCTTGACAGGTCATAAATCTGAATCACTGTGCCTCTGACCACATCTAGGTTATGTACCACTTCTAGAACCATAGAATAGAGAGTGAAGGAAGGCTGATTTCCCAAACGAAAATTGAGTGACTGTTATCAACAGAAAGAGGAGAGGATGATGAGCAGACAAAACAACAGATATTCTTTCCCAATGATCTGTTTGTGATACTGTGCTGGAAGCCAAGAGACTAAAAAGACAACATATCTAGCTCTTGATTTTGAAAGGGTTTGCAATTAGTGGGAAAAGCAGATGTACAAAAGAGCTGAAAGAGATGACTGTCAGGGAGGTAAAGCAAAATGCAAAGGCGGTACACTAGAGAGGGATTAATCCTGCTTGGGGAATACGGGGACATTTATAGGAGGAAGGGGGCTTCTAAGATGCACTCCTAAACCTGGGTAGGATTTCAAATAGATGTTGCTGGAGGGCTGAGATAGCATTTTACATGCTTTTTGTGTCACCAGAGCCTAATGGTGTCTCAAAAATTGCAGTGGTTAATGCTTATTTAGTTGGAAATATAAGAAAAAGATGTTGGCCATAAAGGGAAAAAGGAACTTACATTGGAAGGCTGCCAAGATATCCCACAGACTCCAAGGAATCACTGAACAGCTAAGGTAGGAAGAAAGGAACCAGGGGATCTCCAGGGACTTCTGAGAGGGAGTTGATGGATAGCCCTCTCTAACATGCTGACATTAATGGAACTCAGCTCTAAGGGCTCCCAGGCTCTGTACCTCTCAGTTTCAAATTCCAGATTCCTGGTACAGAGAATCTGATTAAGGCAGTTAACATCAGTGTTCACCCTGGATTTAATAATCTATGGCCAGGAGGACAGGATCATGTAATACAGACGTGGCTGAAAGGACCCATTCCAGTGTATGATTGCAGAGTGGGGAGAAGAGCAATTCTCAGGAAAGTAGGATTTGTTGAGAGCCAGGCAGGACCCAAGAGGTATCTATTAACATGGTAGGTACTCAATAAAGGTAATTGAATGAAAGCAGTGCTGTGGGACAGGGAAAGTTCTCCAGGGGAAGGGAATGGTGTGCAGGGGACACCTGGGTGGCTCAGTCGGTTAAGTGGCTGCCTTTGGCCCGGGTCATGATCCCAGGGTCCTGGGATTGAGTCCCGCATCGGGCTCCTTGCTCAGCAGGGACCCTGCTTCTCCCTCTCTCCCTCTGCTTGTGTTCTTTCTGTCAAATAAATAAAATCTTGAAAAAAAAGGCGGGGGGAACAGTGTGCAGAAAGGCAGAGGCAGGAAAGCTGAAGGCATGATTGAGGAACAGTTAATAGAACTATGGAATGTTGGAACTAAAAAGGGTTTTGTTTTATAGATGTGGCAACAGAAAGAGTCATTTTACAGAGGAAGTTGCTGCGGACCCAGGAGAGAAAGTAGTTTATCTGCACCTAATAAGACTGAGCATGAAAGAATTGTCAGAAGAGAGGTGGTCCTTGAAGTGCTGGGAATAGATGAGTTTGCCAAGGGAGGGAATCAGGACGAGAAGAGGATGGAATTTAGAATTAAAGGCAGGAGCGCCCACCTTTAGGAGGTTGTGGGGATTGGAAGAGGGGAGCAGCAAAGTGGGTCATGGATGGTCACAGAGGGGGAAGGACATCCTGCTGGGTGCATGGTATTTTCATTAACATTATCTCCGGTAATTCTGATCGGTACTGGATGTCTCTCTGCTCAGAACAGCCCCTGCCCTTTCCCTCCAGGGCTGTGTCTCTGCTGGGTGACCATGACCCCTGCCCCTGTCCACAGCTGCCTTGTCAAGGATGGAGATCTGGTCCTTTCTGGGCCAATGAAATCCTCTCTGCCTGCAATTCAGAATTTTGAGCTGACAGCCACAGAGCCTGAACATTTTCAGCAACAGCTTCAAGTCATAACAAAGGATGGGCATAGCTCGAATGAGATGTTCTACAAAGACTCCCTCTGGTGAGGTTCCTGAAATTGCCCTTCCCCAAGGTGTGGTTGTTGAACTCTTTATTGGAATTTGGGAGAAATCTCGGTTTCCTTCCAACAAGTCTCCCCAATGTTGCGATTAAAAAAAAAAATTGCAGGTGGCTCAGTTGGTTAAGCGACTGCCTTTGGCTCAGGTCATGATCCCAGAGTCCTGGGATCGAGTCCCACATCAGGCTCCCAGCTCAGCGGGAAGCCTGCTTCTCCCTCTGACCCTCTCCCCTCTCATGCTGTTTTTCTCTCTCTATCAAATAAATAAATAAAATCTTTAAAAAAAAAAGACATTTTAAAGTAAACTAATCAAAGTCAGAATTATGTACTCCATTCGAAGATGTGGGTGCTGAGGCTTTGAGAGGGTAAGCAACTTGGCCAGGGCTGTGTAGTTCATTCTGTGTCAAAGCCAGGATTCAAACCCTATGTGTCTCACTTCAGCTCCATCAGCTTTGTAGTTAATGCAATGGCTTTTATTGACCACTGCAATGGTCAAGGGAAGAAAGAATGTCTAAGAGACAAGAGGGGAGATGACTGACAGTACCACATTCTACAGCAATGTTAAATAAAATGATGAGAAGAAGACATTAGCTTTGATGAGGAGGAGATCCCTGATGGCCAAGAGCACTGTCCTATGGAGAAAAAGGAGAGAAGCTACCTTGGTAGAACAAGTGGGGGTGAGGACATGGGGGACTGATGGGAAGGGGGGGTAACTTGAGGGTCAAGATAGGAAAGAAGGAATATCTTCAGAGACAGAAGAGAAGAATAAGTAGAGAAGTCAGGAAGGAGAGGAGAAGTGATAACTCAGAGAGGGGAAGTATGGGACCAAGAGCACTTCCACTCATTCACTAAGCATTTAATGAGCACCTATGATATGCCCAGCACCGGGGAGACAAGTGAGCAGCAAACAGGTAAGATTCATTTTCCTGGAACTGACAGATAAGAAACTTTATACAGATAAATAAAATGAGAATGATAGGAGTTCACAGGAAACAGCACATAAAGATAGTGATTAACATGCTGGGAGCAACTGTCGGTGGGGGTAGTTACACAACACAGTTACACTTGCCTCTCTGAGCAGGTGAGACCAGTAGGGTGAGAAGGAACTAGGATGTGCCAAATTTGGAGAAGGAAAAAGAATGGCCTGTGCAAAGGCCCTGAGGTGGAAAACGGACTAGCTGGAATTTAGTGGGAATGGGGGAGGTTGGTGGGATAGGCAGGGCCTTGACAGGAATAAGAGAAAGGAGAATTGTTTTATCCTAAGCTGCATGGGCAGCCATGGAAGGGACAGAATGACAGGGCATGAATGACGTTTTAAGCAGCATAGGAAAAGAGCTTTGCCTTGAAAATATTGAGGAGGGAGGACTGTTCTTCAGACAGGAGGAAGGAGAGATGCTCTTCTTTATTATTTTAGTGAGGGGGAAGTTGGGCAGTCCTGGTGAGCCTTTCTGTTGCTGAGCCCCACAGGGGTCCCATCATACACACAAGTTGCCCCTTGCTCCCTTTGGTCACCACAATGACTCCTCACCCATTTGTCACCCCCAAGATTCTTCTCCACATCTTTTCTTTGCCAAGTCTTCTTGATTTAGAGTTTAACTGCTAATTTCTCCAGGGAAGAGAGAGTAAATACAGTTTCTAGAAACTTACAAAGTCTGATCAGTCTCAGTTCCTGATCTAGCTTATAGTTCCTGAGTCTGTCTGAAATGATAAATGGAAACTTATCCTACTTACTTATTGCCATGTAATAAACCACCCCAAAACTGGTTTAAGACAATGACAACATTTATTTTGCTCATGAATTTGTAATCTGTGTAAGGCTCAGCAATAATGATTCACCTCTGCTTCACTTGGCCTCTGTTGGGGTGGCTTGAAAGCTGGGGGCTGGAACCATCTGGGGGCTGGCTCCACTCAAGTTGATGCTTGCTGTCACCTGAGCCTTAGCTGGACTGTTGGCCAGACACATACATGGGGCCTCTACATATAGCTTGGGCTTCCTCAAACAGTTCTAAGGGTGAGTGTCCCAAGGGAAAGTCATGTGGAAGCTGTACCGTGTTTTATGGCCTCACCTCAGAAGTCATGCAGCATCATTTACGCTGTATTCTATTTATTAAAAGTGAGTTACTGAGGGAGTGGAATCAGATTCGACCTTTAAATGGGAGAAGTATCAAAGAATTTGCAGACATGTTTATAAACCACTACAGGCCTGAATGGGATGGACTCTGGTTTATTCACTTGATGGGTAGAGGGTGGGCACCTCATCTTTCCCCTCTTTTAGACTCTTCCTTGGGAATCCAAGAGGAAGGTTAAGCCGGCGGATATAGTCAAAGAAGAGCAGCCATTCAGGCTCTCGAGTTAGACGTACTTGGATTTTAATCCTGGATCTGCCATTTACCAACTCCATGTTCTTAGGTAAGTCACTTAACCTTGGGTAAGCCTCCTATTCTTCATCTGTAAAATCACAGTATCTTCCTCATGGGGTCATTGTAAGGATTAAGTGAGTTAATAGCTGGGTTATATATATATATGCTCAGAGCAGTGGCTAGTTCATAGTAAACACTCCATGTTAGCTATTTCGAATATGATTACTCAATATATGTTTATCAATATTTAACTCATGCTCAAATGAGTTCTGGGATAGATGCTATATGCTGGAATTATGAAAATGAGCATGAAGGGGTTCAACCTTCCAGGAACCTACAGCTATATTCCTACAGGATTATATGTATAAAAATATAAATATAATGTATTCATATTATATATAATAATATATAATTTTATATAATACATATAAAACATATATTATATATATGTATATATATTTTTTTTAAGTAATCTCTATACCCAACGTGGGGTTTGAACCCATGACTCCAAGATCAAGAAGCATATAATCCACCGATAGAGCCAACCAGGCATCCCTGGGATGTGTTTTAAGCATGCAGGCAGAGTCCAGGCTTCAGAGTCAGCCAGAGCTGATCCTCATTCTGGGTTTGTCTATAGTTTCTAGTTGTGGGAACTTGGACCCACTTTCACTTTCTCAACCATAATTTTCTCAGTTGAAAATGAGAATTACAATAGTACCTACCTCACTGGGTATTGGTGAGGATCAAATGAGATAATCAGGGTAAAAAGCTTAGCACAATTCCTGGAGCATGGTAATTACTTAATACGTGTTAACTATTAATTTCATTTATCAGGAAGTAGGCTAATTAATTGAGACATTGCAGTCCAAGGTAAAGAGTGCTATACTGGATGGGGAAACAAGCTGCTAAAGGAGTCTGGCAGGAGATTAACTTTGCCAGGAAAAATTTCAGAAAGCCCTGAGGAGGTAATGTTGGACTGGGTTTTGAAGAATGAGTAAGAGTTTTCTGGCTGAGAATGAGGAAAGAGAAGGCATTCCAGGCAGAGGGAAGAAGATCTGCAAAGGCATAAAGTAACAAAAGGCGTTGACATATTTGGAGGAAGGTGATAAATTCAATGTGCGAGTTTAAGGTGTATGGTATGGAGGGAAGGAGGCTGGAAAACAAAGTTCAGGTCAAAGCATTGGCTTATGTGGGAGAAACTGTAAGCCATCTATAAGCTGGGGGGATTCGGTAGAGTGTGGAGAAAGGCCAGTAGTGCGGCTGGAGAGAGGTTTTATAGGTGGAACAGATAGACTCAGGGGGATATTTTATGTGTGCATGTGGGGGAGGGCAGTGAGGGAAACAATGGCCATCTGCTGAGGAGTCAATGGAGGAGGGCAGGGTTTGAGTGGATGGAACAAAGCTATGGGATGGGGTGTCCAAAAACCTGGCTCTAAACCCACCTGATATACCACCGAGTATCTCCATGATCTTGAGAGTGTCACACTATTTTTTTTTAAGATTTTATTTATTCATTTGACAGAGAGAGAGAGCACAAGCAGGGGGAGTGGCAGGCAGAGGGAGAGAGAGAAGCAGGCTCCCGGCACAGCAGGGTGACCCCAATGTGGGACTCGATCCCAGGACCCGGGGATCACGACCTCAGCTGAAGGCAGTCGCTTACCCAACAGAGCCACCCATGCGCCCTAGAGAGTGTCACACTATTTTGTCCTTAGCTTTCTATTGGTAAATAATATAGCTTCTATCGGCTACATATAATTATTGTGAAAAAGAAAAGAGGTAATGAGTAAGTGCTTTGTGAACAGTAAATAACAAAACAAATATCAGACCTTATGTTATTAGGGAGGCGGTCAATTGCATGGAATAGCACAGCTAAAGCAGAGTTTAGGTGAGATGGAAGGTAAGGGTATCTCTTCTGTTCTGGGGTGAAGATAAACACAGGAACACACACACACACACACACATACACACACACACCTGGGGTGAAGATAAACACAGGCACACACACACACACACACACACACCAGATAAATACAGTAATTTCCACACTATGACTGGGCTGGATCCACAGGAGGGCAAAGGGAAACTCAGTTCCACCACCAACGACTTTACCAATTGTGCTATAGATGCTTTCACCTCTCACTTGGGTTTAAGGTGGTCCAAAGATCCAAATCTGGAGTCTTGGGCTGGGGTTCAGGTATCTGGGGAACCATCAGAATTTGTGAGTAAAAGTCATGCTGTAAATTTCTTGGGGCCAGAATCCACAGTCTCCATCCGACTCTCAGAAGCATCTGTGACAACCCACCCCCCTGCCCCCCAAAGTTTAAGAGTCATTGATTTTCTCACCAGAAATTGAGAAATTTCTCACCAGAAGGCGACAGATGTTCATTTAAAATTTTTGACTTTTCTAAACTACTTCATTTTTCGAAACAAGGTCATGTTTCATTGAGCCATGAAATGAAAAGTTTCATTGAAAAAAACTCATCAGGGGCACCTGGGTGGCTCAGTTAAGCGACTGCTTTTGGCTTGGGTCATGATCCAAGGGTCCTGGGATCAAGCCCCGCATGGGGCTCCCTGCTCTGCAGGGAGCCTGCTTTTCTTCTCCCTTTCCCTCTGCCTGCCACTCCCCCTGCTTTTGCTCTCTCTCTGTGTCAAATAAAATCTTAAATAGAAAAGGAAAAAAAAAACTCATCAGGGATTATCTGGATGGTGCCATAGGGCCCTGTTTAGATTTCGTCTTTATATCTCTTTGTATTAAACACA
The DNA here is from genome assembly GCF_009762305.2 of Zalophus californianus. Taxonomy (NCBI): domain Eukaryota; kingdom Metazoa; phylum Chordata; class Mammalia; order Carnivora; family Otariidae; genus Zalophus; species Zalophus californianus. Next base: position 41,458,038 of record NC_045610.1, on the reverse strand, counting down.
ATAAACACAAATATTACTGTTATTTTTAAAAACCCTGATAGTGTCAGCACGTGCGCAAACACACACACACACACACACACCCCCACACACACACACACACACACACACCCCATTCCATTATGCAAGGTACATCCCCTATTTTGTAAGGTAAAATGTCTACATTTCCTATAAACTACTGGCTTTACTGCAGTAAAACTTGGAATCGAAGTAGACTAGACGAAGAAGAAAAAGGCAGGCAATTTCAAGTATTTCAGCTCAGACTTATAAAAATAATGTGTATATGTGTCAATCTTCACATACGCTGTCGTCTGCCTTCTTGTGAACCCGCCAATGTGCAAGCCGTTGGCGTTTGATGCTTGAAGCGACGGAACGGAGGACAGGGTTAAATCCACTACCCTCTCCCCACGCACTCTAGTAATTACTCTATTTCCACGTCATGTTTCCGGGTGTGTGTGTCCCGACTCACGCAGAAACTGAAGTTCAAAGCAGGCGGGAGTCACCCATGTTCTTTTTGCTGTCCCCAGAAACCCAGTTCTGGCGTTGGGCCCCCTGAGGATCTGGCGACACCTGGGGACTGTCTAACTGGTTGATTCCCACGTCGTAAGTGGCTTGCAAACTCGCCCCCACGTGGTGCCAAGAGCTGGGAAAAGGGAGAGCAGGCAGGAGAGAGCCGCATCAGGGGCATTTAAAGTGTCCTGACGTCACGCATTGCCAGGAACTCAGCTGAGTTTTCAGCAGGACATTCCGGTCATCTTCCCTCCCTCCCCCGGGTTTCTGTGCGCAAGGCCGCGGCTCTTCTTCTGCTGTGATGGAGGGAGGAGCACTAAGTGCTAGGAACAGCCAGAACTGGGGCGTTCCCAGCCTAATGTTGGCCCCGCCCTTTCCCCAGAGGCTCTTCTCATTGGCCAGTGGGTGGGGCTTCGGGTGTACTGTATATGCACCAGTGCTTCTGGGCGGCCGGGGAAACTGGCCGTTTCATGAATTATGCAGAAGCGGCGTGTCTCTGCCAGGCTAGGGCTGGGCGGGGATTGGCTGGAGGGGCTGTAATTCAGCGGTTTCCGGAGCAGCCGCGGCGTAGACGGGGAGGGGGAGTCTGGGGTTCCGACGTCGCCGCGAAGCGAGCGAGCCCGAACCGGATCCTTGACGAGCTGCCCTGCTCGGCGCTCTCTCTCCGTGTCTGCCAGGAGAGGCCCCGCGGCCTGAGGGAGCCCCGCGGCCCGCACCCCGGCGCAAGCGCAGCCCCGGCCTATCGGGCCTGAGCCCGAGAAACAGGTGAAGGGGGTGAAGGGTGGGGCCACCCCCCCCGACGGCCCCCAGGCCTGGGGATCCGGAGGGGGGGCGCGGGAGAGGTCGGGGGCCTCTGCAGTGTTTGGGGGAGTTGTGGATGGAAACTTAAGTGGGTCGGGGGGGGAATACGTGGAGACGCGAGTGTCGATCTGAAGGGACAACTCCCGGGATGACAGGAGCGGGCCTCTGAAAGGGACAGGGGGCGCTGGAAGGAAGTTTCGTTCTTTGGAGAAAGGGCAGACGCCGAGGAAGAGAGAAAATGGGCACAAGGGGGAGGACAGTGGGGCGAGGGCACTACAGGGTGGGGGTGGCAGGAGTGAGGGACAGCCCCCCGACTTCCTGCTCCCAGAGGCTCTGGGGACGTTCCGGCCACAGGAGCAACTGTCAGGCCGGCAGAGATCACGGGCGGGAGGTGGGGGTGTTGGAAAGAGCTTTCTCCCCTCTCCCCGGCGGCGCTCGGCCGAGCCAATTCCTCGGCCTTGCCCTGTTCCCTCTCCTTTAGGAGCCAGCTGTGCCCCTTTAGAGGAGGGAATAGGTGTCTTCCTCCTACAGCCCCACAGGCTGGTTGGTTGTGGGTAGGATTATTGCATAAGAATCAAGTTTCCTGTAGGGAAATTGACAGTCTTGTACTCTTTTTAAATTCCCTCCACTTTTTTTTTCTAGATTAAACCTTGCTTCCCTCCTCCCCTTCTAAGAACAAAACAAAGCAAAATAAAACCCCCACCAAGCCAGTTCTAGAGAGAAATAAACCTCTTTCTTCCTTGACATTGTTCTTTTATAAACACCTGGTAAACTTGGCCAGAAGATAAATAATTGAGCCCTTGCGTTTACTGGATTGTGGTGTTGCTTAATTGCATAGGACAGAATGAACCAGTCGAGAGTGGGAGTTTTCTGTCTTTGAGCCAAGATCTTGGGTAAACGCAGAGGGAAACAAAGACAGGCTGGCCTTGGCAAAGCCTAGCCTGAAAACTTTACCTGTGATCTGGGGGTGTGGTTGGGCTAAAGTTAGCGAAATTCAAACCATCATCCAAGTTGCTTTTTCCATGTTTAGTGCACACCTTTCTGCGTTACATCAAGTGTGTGTGGTATTGACACTTTAAAAAAAATAAAAATGTCCATAATGTGTATCTGCTGGTTTTTATCCTGTGTGCATCTACAGGCTATATTCTGTGTATGCGTTGTAACTTTTTGGCTGGCTCTGCTGATAAAGAGCATTGGTTGGAATAAATCAGAACTATAAATCATCTCAATCTTTCATATGTGGATTTAGACTGTTATGACTTGCTTCAGCCAAATTTCTGTTATATATTAAATATGTCTGTATTCCCTGAGTTGACACATTTATTTCCTTGTTACATGTGCCAGACTGGCATACTAGCAGAATTTTTGCTCAGACATTTGCATAGTGGGATGGGGAAAAGAAGTCTGGAATACTGAAAAAAAAATTGTTGTAGATATTGGAGGGTTGATCTTAAAGAGTATATATTTGTTAGCATATCCACCACAGAGAACCACTAGCAAATTCACGGGTCTTTTATTTCTGTATATAGTACTTTTGGGAAGAATAACTGTTTAGAAATATCCACAGCTGTGACTTGCCCTACAAAGGGTAGATAGTTCATATGACATTAACCCCATTTTATGGATAAGGAAACTGAGGCTAAAGGAACAGGGCGCTTGCCCAAGGCAGCAGAGTGTCATAGTGGTAGAACTTGTACCTTCGGCATATTTTGTTATTTTGACCTATGTTAAATATTAGATCTTGATTTACAGTGAGTGTAGACCCTGCTGGGAAAAGTGTCACTGAAATTCTCACATCTGTCTGGACAGTGAAATACCACAAATAGGCTGTAAGACTCCAAGGGAGATAGCCAATAAACAGGTGCAAAAAGAAGTAGAACTAGGGTTTGCTTAGGTTATTTTTCTATCTGCTGTGTATAACTTGGGAAGTCACTAACTTCTTAGTGTAACTTGTCATCAGAATTTAGCTATTTGCTAGTGGAGAGAGATAAAAATGCCATTTAAATCCAGAGTGCCTTGTGGCTTGATCAGTGATCATTTGTGTCTCTAGAAAGTTGCTTTCTCCTCCTGCCTCTGCTTGTCTTGACTTTCTGATGTGAGATGGGGCAGAGGTTGTGACCATTCCAGATGCTGAGTCCAGCACCTTTTTACCTTATGGTTTCCCCAGAGGTGGTGTACAGATCAACAAATATTTGCTTTTTGCAACTTTGTGAAAGTTGCCATGAAGAATCAGAGGCTTTGTTCACAGGACTTGCAGTCCACTGAGGGGACTTGATAAATGCTGTATCCCTATAGGGTAACATGTCTTCAAAGAGGTGGTGAGGTGTTAAGCCTGTGCCATCCAACAAGGTAGCTGTTATGTATTCAAGTATATATAAAGCACATCTATAGAACATTCCCATTGTCCTGGAAAGTTCTGTTGGACAGTGCTGCACTAAGCGCTATGGTCTTCAGAGGAAGGAGAGGTTATGAGGCCTGGAATGGTCTAGGAAGTCTTGCCAAAGGAGAGATTTGATATGGGTCCCAAATAATAGCTGAAATGTGATAGGTGTAAAGAATTTGGGGGGAGGAGGTATGGTGGTACAATAGGAACAAAATCCTGGTAGATTAGGAAGGTAAGTAGGGGAGGAGTGTCTACTCATAAGAGGCCTTGAAGGCCAGACCCTGGAATTTCAGGTTTGGTCCTTCCAAAGATTTGTGAGGCCAGGTACCGGTGTTTAATAATGGAGTGCCTACTGTGTGTCGGGCGCGTGCCTGGCATCGGTTAATTTGTACAAAGTAGATCAGTGCACGTGGCCTCTGCCCTAGGGGAGTTGTCCTTGGGCCTGAGCTTTTAAGTTGGGCCAGCACCCAGAGAGGTGTTCTGACTTAACAGATTCGTGTGTTTAAGTGCAGAAGTGTCTTTTAGGATTTTTAATTGGCTGTAAATGGCCACTCATATTTTATGTCTTCCGTATTTAAACAATTTTACTATAACTTTAGGGTCATTCATAAAAAAACACCAAAAGAGCACTTGAGGGATGTCCCCAAATCTTCAAGAAGTCCTGGTTCCTGGAGCAGCCTTGGTGAGATCCAGCAGGATGACATTGCCAGGCCATATCAGTCTTTGTTGGTTATGGTGAAAAGAATTAATGTCCCAGTTACGCATTTGTCACTCGGAACCTCAGCTTACTATGGTGCACTTTAGTCTGGATGGCCAGATGGTACTTTGGTGGTCAGTTGTTTGAAATGTCTCTAGTTTTTGGGGCGCCTGGGTGGCTCAATAGTTAAGTGCCTGCCTTCAGTTCAGGTCATGGTACCAGGGTCCTGGGATCGAGCCCCACATCGGGCTCCCTGCTCAGCGGGAAGCCTGCTTCTCTCTCTCCCACTCCCCCTGTTTGTGTTCCCTCTCTCACTGTGCCTCTCTCTGTGAAATAAATAAATAAAATCTTTAAAAAAATGTCTCTAGTTTTTAAAAGGAACAGCATGTGGAAGGATGAATTTCTGTTCTGCTCAGTTCTCATTATGTTAGGATTATCACAACTCTTAGGTCAGGCAGGCAAACGTTTTATTTCATTTTTGTTTTGTCTTAATTAATTTATTTATTATCAGCAAACATTTTATACTGAGAGCCAATTACTATGCTAGGCCATATCCAAGGGTAATGAAATATTGTTACTGTTTTCACGGAACTAGAGGCATTGTGCGGACCAGGGTGTGTGTTGCTTCAGTATGGACACAGGGCAGGGGAGGTGACAGGATGAGAGGTTCACATCTGGGCCCCTGGGTGGCTCAGTCGGTTAGGCGACTGCCTTCGGCTCAGGTCATGGTCCTGGAGTCCCGGGATGGAGTGCCGCATCGGGCTCCCTGCTCGGCAGGGAGTCTGCTTCTCCCTCTGACCCTCTTCCCTCTTGTGCTTTCTATCTCTCATTCTCTCTCTCTGAAATAAATAAATAAAATCTTAAAAAAAAAAAGAGGTTCACATCTGATGCTCTGGAGTCAGATTGGTCTGGGATCAGATCCTGGATCTGCTACTTCCTCCTCAGAACTTGAGTCTGTTTCTTATCTGTGAAAGTGGAGGATAACAGGGCCTATCTCCTAGGTCTGTTGAAGATTCAATGAGATAATATAGGTAAAATGCTTAGCATAATGCCTGCCCCACAGTGAGAACTCCATAAATCTAAGTTCCTATAAAATATCCCAGAAAAGAGATTCATTCTCTTCAGGGGTGGGAAAAGGCTTTATCACAGAGGGGCTTTATCAGGTTGGAATGCCTATGAACGGGGTTTTGTAGGGTGAATAGGAATTCTCCCGACAAAGTTGAGTGGTGAACAGTTGCGTTCAAGGCCAGGGAACATGAATGTGCAGAGGCTTAACACAGCAGAGAGTGTCCAGGGAGCTAGTACAAGTGCAGGTTCTTAATTTAGGAGGGCTGAACTGAGGGGAGAGGAAGCCGCCGAGCTACGGCTCTTCCCCCTACTCTTCTGTTCCTTATTGGGTTCACATGTCATTAAAACTAAGTTGTGTGGTCCTGCTTACAAAAGAAATATATGCTATTACAAAACATTCGCATTTGTAGAACTATAAGCTATGTGTATTTTATATATATCCTGTTAATAGTTGTATTAATGTTTAATGGTGTGTATATCTCCAGATTTTTTGCACCTTTTTCTACTTAACCAATTTATATTGGACACATTTTTTGCAAACTTCTTTTTAATAGCATAAATAAAAGAAGGCAAATCTACCCCCCAAAATACAATAAGGTTTGGATTATCTGGCTTTTCTTTCTACTACCCCCACCCAGAAGAATAAATGACTCTTCTAGTCACTGAACTTTTGCCTGACCTTTGGCTTTATAACTACATTGGACAAGGAACTTATTTTGAGCTTTCCTAAGGTAACATTGTAGTGTCAAAATGCTTGGGCTGTGTGTTTGAGGGTCTCATGATCCAAAGTTGCTATAGGAAGTAAAAGAATAGGCTGTGAGGTCAGACTCCTTGGGCTTTAATCCCAAATCCAGTGCCCCTTAGACTTTGGGTCAGTTGCTTTAACTTCTCTAGGCTTCAGTTTCTGTAGCCATAAAATACAAATACCAGCCTTCATTGTAGGGAAGTTGTGAGGATTAAGCAAGGTAATGTGCATATATATGTATGTGTATATGTTTGTTTGTTTTAAAGATTTTACATATTTACTTGATAGAGCACAAGCAGGGGGAGTGGCAGGCAGAGGGAGAGAGAAGCAGGCTCTCCACTGAGCAGGGAGCCTGATGCGGGGCTCGATCCCAGGACTCTGGGATCACGACCTGAGCCAAAGGCAGACGCTCAAATGACTGAGCCACCCAGGTGCCCCTGTTTGTTTATTTATAGTAGACAATATGCCCAATATGGGGCTTGAACTCAGTACCCCTAGATCAAGGGTCACATGCTCTACCGGCTGAGCCAGCCAGGTGCCCCACAAGATAATGTAAAGCACTTTGCACAGTGCCTGGCAGATAGCTAAAATTTGAGTGCTAATAATTAATATCATTAAAAACTGCAGTATCTACCTACAAAGTCAGGCAAGTTATGATTCATGGTAGCCATTAATGACCCAAAGGAAAGAAGGAGTAATTGGGAGATTCTAACCTAATAGGAAAAAACTAAATGAATAGGGACCAGGGGGATTTACATTGTGGTGGAGGAGAGGGAGGCTGTCACGTAAAAGGAATAGGCAAACCGTAAATTCCTGTTTACATGAATGCCCTTGTGATAGGTCTCTTTGCCTCTTCTAGAGCCTATGATTGTGGGCCATTTATTTTAAGTAATATTTGACACATTAAAAATGTATTACCACTTAGGAATTTGAACAGTCCCTTGGAGTTCATAACACCAAAAGTGCACATGATGCTGAAGGTTTGAGGGGCAGAGGAGGCAGACACGGAAGGTGGGGCTGCATACTGTTTGGGGGTGTGGCGCATCCCAAGTGGAATGAATGACTTGTCTGAGGCTAGGAGGTGATTTGTCCCTTCACATTTGTGTGTGTGTGTGTGTAAGTGCATATGTTTTCACCCAGAGTAGAGCTTCATTTTCTTGTCCTGTAACTTTCCTTTACAAACGCATCTGTATTCAAAATAGCCTTGCGGTTAAGAAGAACCACTCAGCAGGGCACCTGGGTGGCTCATTGGGTTAAGCGCCTGCCTTCGGCTCAGGTCATGATCCCAGCGTCCTGGAATCAAGTCCCGCATCAGGCTCCCTGTTCGGCGGGAAGCCTGCTTTTCCTTCTCCCTCAGCTGCTCCCCCACCTTGTGCTCTCTCTCTCTCTCTCTCTCTCTCTCTCTCTCTCAAATAAATAACATCTTAAAAAAAAAAAGAAGAACCACTCAGCTTCTCCCTGAAACAGGTTTTCTCACACTGGCTCTCCAGTTCGGGATCTGAGAAGCCGGGAAAGAAAGGCCACCCTGTTGCTTCTAGCACGTATGTGGGGCAGGAGGAAGCCAACAGAGCTTGAAAGAGAAAGTAAACCTTCTGGTAAATAAATGGCTTCCCTACTGTGGAGGAGGAGCACAAATTATTAGGGGGATGTTTGGGTAGTTTTTGTAAAAGCCATTTCTGAAAACTGATTTAGATTAGCGAAGGTGAGCTCAATTTAGGAAAACCCTGCCCAGTCTGGTGTTAACCACCTGTTTTCCCGCTTTGTTGATTGATTTTATTAGTTTTCGGTATCCTGACCACTCATTCTGGTTATGAGAAATGGAGGATTTGAGTCTGAATTTGAGCACCTGCTTAGGTGAAACCTTCCTAAAATGCATGTTTTTCGAGTCTTTTCTAATGTTACTTTTGTTTTGCTGTTCAGCATATGCTGTTTTTATGACAGAAAAGCATAAGACTTTCCTTTGTTCTCCCTTTCTCTCCCCACCAAGGTAATCTTCAAAACCTCAAAGCCCAGATGTTAGCTGTGTAATTACCTCTCCTATAAACTGATCAGAGTGCAACATTGCATCGAGTTAGCATTAAAGTAGTCAGCCTTTGAATTTTTTTTTTACTTGTGGTTTAGACACGATAAATATTTAATCTCAGACTGATTTTGTCTGACAGATCAGTTTGGTATTTGGGCCCCTTTTTATCAGTATGTTTAGGGAAAGCAAATTTATTGAAACGTTAACCAAAATAAAACATAATTAAGATTCAGGTGACTTTTATGCATAGGGGCAGATGGAACAACTGAAGGATTCTCGAGCCAGATATCAATATTTATTCTTTTTTTTTTAAGATTATTTATTTATTTGAGAGAGAGGAGAAGGAGCAGAGGGGGAGGGACAAGCAGACTCCAGAGCCCTAGGTGAGGCTCCATCGCAGGACCCTGAGATCGTAACCTGAGCAGAAACCAAGAGTCGGACCTTTAACCGACTGAGCCACCCAGGCGCCCCCCTCTTTTTAAAATTTTTATTTACTTCATTATTTTTTAAGATTTTATTTATTTATTTGACAGAGAGAGACCCTGGGAGAGGGAACACAAGGGGAGTGTGAGAGGGAGAAGCAGGCTTCCCCCTGAGCAGGGAGCCCGATGTGGGGCTGGATCCCAGGACCCTGAGATCATGACCTGAGCCAAAGGCAGCCGCTTAATGGCTGAGCCACCCAGGCGCCCCTCTCCCTTTTTTTTTTAAAACAGGTATCACATTCTGTTTAATTTGGGAACTCCTGGGGTTTTTTTGTTTTGGGTTTTTTTTTAGAGAAGGAGAGAGAGAGAATCCCAAGCAGGCCCCTCTCCCAGCACAGAGCTCCATGCAGAGCTTGACCCCATAACCCCGATCTCATGACCGGAGCCCAAATCAAGAGTCAGATACTCAACTGACTGAGCAACCTAGATGCCCCACAAATATCAATATTTATTCTTAATTCTGTGTGTTATTGTCCTTTTGCATTTAAGCGCATAAGTAAGAGTGGACTGTAACTGTGTAGATGCCCTGTGTAGATGTCCCTTTAAGGGACACCTTAAAGTCCTAATAACTGTGTTGGAGAATATTGGGTTCATGGAGCCATCTGGAATTCCTGTTTCTCAGTGTACCACTGTGGTGCCAGACATTGATAGTGGGCGAGGTTGTGCCTGTTGGGAGTCGGGGGGGGGGGGTTGGTTTATGGGAACTCTGTACTTTCTGCTCAGTTTTGCTTTGAAGCTAAAACTGCTCTAAAAAGTAAAGCTTGTTAATTAAAATCCTATATCTGCAGAAATATCCAAGGTGTCCTGGGTCAGAAGTGCTCTGTGTGATTCCATAGACTTCTGCCTCAGTTTATCCTAAGCTTTACAATGAGGGTACCATTCTTATATACCCAGTGAGAATATCTTCCGAGTAGGGGAGACTGAGGCTGGATGTGGGGGATAGAGAAGACCCACACACCAAACAGTCTGTAGATTAAACTACTTCCCCTTTCCCCTAGGAAAGATGAATGCTAGCTAGTCTTAACCACAGATTTGCTGCAAGAATATATCAGTTTTGTTTTTCGGTTCCAGACTCCAGTTTTCTTCATCGTAAAAGCAATATTTTAGGAAAAAAAAAGAAAGAAAGAAAGAATAGGTTTAAATTAATCAATATACAAAGGTTTGTAGTGAGTGGAAAGTTTTCTTTTTAACTTATCCTCTGAATTCTCTTTCCCAGGGACAGCTAGTTACCCATTTCTTATTTTTTTCAGAGTGATTTCATTTGTATGCATGCAAACATACTATTTTCTCTCTCTTTTTCCCTTCCCAAAGAATGTAGTACATTATACACATAATTCTGTATCTGACTTTTTGTCACTTTATCTCAGTAAACACTCCATGTGAATATGTTTGTCTCATGTTTTTGTGTGTGTTTTTAAGATTTTATTTTTAAGTAATGTCTCTACACCCAACCTGGGGCTTGAACTCATAACCCTGAGATCAAGAGTTGCACATTCTTCCGACTGAGCCAGCCAGGCACTCCTGTCTAGTGTCTTTTAAGATCTGCATAGTATTCTAGGCGATGGATGCCATAATTTATTTAGATTTTTCTTTTTTAAGTACAATCTACCCCCCCAGTGTGGGGCTCAAACTCATGACCCCAAGATCAAGAGTCACATGCTCTACTGGCTAAGCCAGCCAGGTGCCTCTTGCTTTTAGTTTAGTTTTTTTTTTTTTAATTTTAATAATTTATTTAATCTCCTAATGATAGTCATAGACTGCAGAATCTAAAGACAGAAAACAATGTTGTGGTAAATATCCTCATATTTGTCTTTGGGCACATATGAATAAATCTGTACACCTATACTTTTAATGTTTTAACCATCCTATGCATACGGTTTAGAAATGTAGCTTTTCAGTTAACAGAGTGCGCATTCTTTTTTTTTTTAAGATTTTATTTATTATTTGACACAGAGAGACACAGCGAGAGAGGGAACACAAGCAGGGGGAGTGGGAGAGGGAAAAGCAGGCCTCCCACGGAGCAGGGAGCCCGACTGGGGGCTCGATCCCAGGACCATCAAGACCTGAGCCGAAGGCAGACGCTTAACGATTGAACTACCCAGGCGCCCCAGAGTGCACACTCTTCTTCTGAAACTTCAATTCTGGGGAGAAATCTAGCTATGTCATTAAATGAAACTCCAGTCTGTCACTTGGGCAGGTAGGAATATTACAACTCCCCACCCTCACCCAGTGCCTGCCACCCACTTAGTTTTTTTGAAAGCTTGCTGTTCATATACCTATGATGCTAGGGCCCAGGTTCCATTAATTTCAACCACTCTAGTCCTAAAGCAACAGGCTATTTTGTGTCCTTGGGCAAGTAGGGGCAGGAGCTGTTTTTGGTTTCTGTATTTTTCCCTTGGGTAGGCTGCTCATTGATGCTTCTGTTTGAGGTGTCTGTAGGAGAGCCATTCTCAGAGTGTGGTGCACAGATCCCTGAGGGCCCCTGAGACCTTCCACAGGGGGTGTTTGATATCAAAGCTATTTTCATGGTGTTATTTGTGTCTTTTACTTAGTTGGCAAATACACCTAACAGTAGTTACTGTATGTAGTGCACTCACAGAAAGAAAAACTGACTTAAGAATGTCCATGATAGGTGGCGCCTGGGTGGCTCAGTCATTAAGCATCTGCCTTCAGCTCAGGTCGTGATCCCAGGGTCCTGGGATCGAGCCCCCCATCAAGCTCCCTGCTCAGCTGGAAGCCTGCTTCTCCCTCTCCCACTCCCCCTGCTCGTGTTCCCTCTCTCGCTGTGTCTCTGTCAAGTAAATAAATAAAATCTTAAAAAAAAAAAAAAGAATGCCCATGATACAATAGTAAACAATATTAATTTCTTTCCTTTCAACTCTGGAGGATGTGCCTTTTTTGATATTCTGTGATGAAATGGGAGGCAGGCATAAAGCACTTCTGCACTTGGAATTATGATGGTTGTCTCAGGGAAGAGCTCTTGTGGGAACATTTCAATTATAATCTCAAACTAGCTGCTTTTTTTCATGAAACACAGTTTTTACTTTGAAAGAATGACAGACAGACCAACTGGAATGTTGGTAGACATTTCCTCAAAAATGAAAGAAGAGAAGCTGTCTCTTCAAGGAAAATAACTGGCAATATTTGTTGCCAATGATAAAATTTAAGCTTTTGAGTGAAAATTAGAATTTGAGGAAACTTGAGAGAAAAATTGTGAGTTTGATGGCTTTCTCATATTAATGAATGGAATTTTTTTAGTGAAACAAATGTGATTTTTTGATAGTTTATAATGAAATGTGTCAACATTTGGAAAGTTTGCGTGTCTCTGAGAGAGTGTTTTCCAAATGATTAGTGCGCGACATTACTAAATCATGCTTGGGGAAACATTTTATTCAAATTGCCAGGTAGACTAATGGATCTCATTGTAGCTGAGTATGAAAAATTAATTGAGATCCAAAGACGTGCAATCCACATTGCATCTGATCTTTAAGAAATTACTACTTGTTGGGGGCACCTGGGTGGCTCAGTCGGTTAAGCATCTGCCTTCGGCTCAGGTCATGATCCCAGAGTCGTGGGATCGAGCCCCATGTCAGGCTCCCTGCTCAGCGGGGAGCCTGCTTCTCACTCTCCCTCTACCTGCCTTTCTGCCTACTTGTGCTGTCTGTCAAATAAATAAATAAAATCTTAAAAAAAAAAAAAAGAAATTACTACTTGTTGAATTTTGGTGTAGTGTTAAGGAATATCCAAAATTATCTGTAAAAGCTATTAAGATACTCTCCTCCTTTTCCAACTAGTGTGAAGTCAAGTTTTCTTCATCAAAGCAACATACTGCAACAGATTGAATGCAAAAGCAGATGTGAGACTTCAGCTGTCTTCTATTAAGCCAGACATTAGAGAAATTTCTAAAACTTTTAGTGTCACTCTTTCCACTCATTTTTTTTGTTTTGGAAAATATAGTTCTTTTTCATAGAAATGTTATTTATGTTAACATATAATAGGTTTATTATTTTTTAAATGAATTAATATTTTTAAAATTTCTGTTTTAATTTTTCTTTTTTTTTTAAGATTTCTATTTATTTTTTTTGACAGAGACAGCAAGAGAGGGAACACAAGCATGGGGAGTGGGAGAGGGAGAGGCAGGCTTTCCGACGACGAGCTGGGAGCCGGATGCGGGGCTCAATCCCAGGACCCTTGGGATCATGACCTGAGCCGAAGGCAGACTCTTAACGACTGAGCCACGCCGGCGCCCCTCTGTGGTTAATTTCTAATACAGTAAATATTGGTAGATATAACCTTCATAAATAAATGCTCTTTGAGGTCCTTATTTTTAAGGATATAAAGGGGTCCTGACAGCAAAAAGTTTGAGAACTGCTGGTCTAAAGATTTTAGTACAGGAACTTCCAGGATACTTGTTAAAAAAGAAAAAGAAAATGTTATGGTTTTGACCCAGGAATCTGATTTAGTAGATCTAGGGTCATTTTAACAAGCAGTCAGGTATTCTGATGTAGGTGGTCCTTGGCTTGAGACATGATGCTCTAAAGAACCATGAGCTGTAAAGTCTTTTTTCGGATTAGCAAGGTCATGTCCACAGGGTTTAGAAATCATTGTTGTTTTGGAGATAAAGGTAAATGGTAGACATGTAGTTTACTAGGGAAAAAATGCTTTGGAGATTCTTTTTTCTTTCTTCCTTTCTTTCTTTCATTTATTTATTTATCTTTTAAAAGATTTTAAGTAATCTCTATACCCAATGTGGGACTTGAACTCACAACCCCAAGATCAAGAGTCACTTGCTCAGGTGCCTGGCTTGCTCAGTTAAAGGTGCATATTGCTCTTGATCTCGGGGCCCCTGGATATTTCTTTTTATTCTGTTTACTCTTCTTAGTATTTACGGACCTTAATATTAATCAGGGGTGGATTATGACTATCAAAAAACTCATGACTTTACTAGGTTAATGTTCAGTCTTGTTTTATTGATAGACAATACATGAACATATTAAGACAGTGTCTGACTGCTTTGATTAATTTCAGACATGTCTTTATAATAAGTTTCAGACATGTCTATTTCAGACATGTCTTTTTTTAATATTATTTCTTAAAGATTTTGTTTACTTACTTGTTTTAGAGAGTGAGTGAGAGAGCGAGGGGAGGGGCTGAGGGGGAGGGAGAGTGGGACAAGCCGACTCCAGAGCCCTACACGGGGCTCCATCTCATGACCCTGAGATCATGACCTGAGCCAAAATCAAGATTTGGATGCTTAACCAACCGAGCCACCCAGGCGCCCCTTCAGACATGTCTTCATAATAAAGTTAACTTTCATTTATTACATGTAACATAAGTAAAATTCTTATTTTCCTATATTGCTTATATAACCAATTCAAGGAGGGATTTACTTGTCAGAGATCACACAGTAGAGATAAGACTTACAAATAGATCATTTATCTCTACTAGCCTGGGAATTTGGAAGACTCCAAGTTTGTGTTCTGGCTATACCGTTATCTTTGTGATCACTTAACATTTCTGTCCTTATCTGTAAAATGGGAACAACAACCCATTTGATAGACTTGTTACAGTATCTTGGCCACCTCAGGGTTCTCTTTGGTTGAGTGCTTGACTGGGAAATCCAATGTGAATTCATGCTTCAGGCCAGGTTCTGTCTGGGTGTGATTCTAAGTATTTATTCTTTCTCATTCTAAATCATGTCTACCACCTCACATTGTTGGGTTATAATTTCATGAGTAATTGAGCCTTTTCATAAGTTCTTATGTAGACGCTGATGGATAAGATCAGTTCTTTTCTGGGTGCTTACATCATGCAAAACTATGATGTACATGAGGTGACTTATTTTTCCAAGTATATTATTCATTTTGAGAAGACTTAATAGAAAATTTTTTTAATTGGGGAGATAGCTCATCTATCTGGAATAAAATTTAAGCTCTGTAGGTCAGATTTATCTTTAAAAATCCTTTTCATAAAGCTCAACTCATACATTTTAAAAATTAATAGATTTTATATATATATAAAATTATATATATTTTTTAGAGAGAGAGAGCATGCACAGGGGTGGAGGGGAGAGGCAGAGGGAGGGGGGAGAGAGAGAATCTTAAGCAAACTCCACGCACAGCACAGAGCCCAACAGGGGGCTCAAGCTCATGACCCTGAGATCATGACCTGAGCTGAGATCAAGAGTTTCGGATGTTAACCAAATGAGCCACCTAGGCGCCCCTATAGACTGTATATATATTTTTAGAGCCATTTTAGATTCATAGGAAAACTGAACAGAAAGTATAGACTTCCCATATACCCTCTCCTCTCTCTCCCCACAGTTTCTCCAATTATTAACATCTTGCATTAGTGTAGTACATTTGTTACTGTTGATGATCCAGTATGTATTTTTTTAAACTTTTTATTGTTAATCACCATACATTACATCATTAGTTTGTGATGTAGTGTTCCATGATTCATTGTTTGTGCATATCACCCAGTGCTCCACGCAGAACGTGCCCTCTTTAATACCCATCACCAGGCTAACCCATCCTCCCACCCTCCTCCCCTCTAGAACCCTCAGTTTGTTTTTCAGAGTCCATCGTCTCTCATGGTTTGTCTCCCCCTCCGATTTCCCCCCTTCATTCTTCCCCTCCTGCTATCTTTTTTTTTTTTAACATATACTGTATTATTTGTTTCAGAGGTACAGATCTGTGATTCAACAGTCTTGCACAATTCACAGCACTCACCATAGCACATACCCTCCCCAATGTCTATCACCCAGCCACCCCATCCCTCCCACCCCCCCCACTCCAGCAACCCTCAGTTTGTTTCCTGAGATTAAGAATTCCTCTTATCAGAATATGTATTTTTTAAATCTCTACACCAAATGGGCTCAAACTCACAACCCAGAGATCAAGAATCGCACACTTCACTGACTGAACCAGCCAGGTACCCCATGAGCCAAAATATATACATTATTATTAACTAAAGCCCACAGTTAACATTAGAGTTCACTTTGTTATACATTCTATGGATTTTGACAGATGTATCCACCATTACAGCATCACATAAAATAGTTTCACTGCCTTAAAAATCCCCAGTGTTCCACCTATTCATCCCTTTCCCAAACCATGGTAACCAGCTCATTTTTACTGTCTCCATAGTTTTGTCTTTTGTCTTTGTTGGAATTATACAGTATGTAGCCATTTCAGATTGTCTTCTTTCACTTAGCAACGTTCTTTCAAATCACTCTTTTTGTGGCCTGATAGGTGCATTCCTTTGTATTGCTGATTAATATTCAATTGCCTCTATGTACCACAGTTTGTTTATCCGTTCACCTATTAAAGGACATCTTGATTGATTCCAAGTTTTGGCAGATCAAGTTTTGGCAGTTATGAATAAAGCTGCTATAAATATTTGTGTGCAGGTTTTTGTGTAGATACAAGTTTTCAACTAATTTGGGTAGATACCAAGGAGCATGATTGCTAGATCATATGTTAAGAGTATGTTTAGTTTTGGGGCACCTTGGTGGCTCATTCAGTTAAGCGTCTGACTTTGGCTCAGGTCATGATTTTGGGGTCGTGGGATCTAACCCTGGGTTGGGCTCTGTGATCAGTAGAGAGTTTGCTTGTCCCTCTCCCTCTGCCCCTACCCCTGCTCATGCTTTTTCTCTCTCTGTCTCTCAAATAAATAAATAAAATCTTTTTTTAAAAAAGAGTATGTTTAGTTTTATAAGAAACTGCTAAACTACCTTCCAAAGTGCCTGTACCATTTTATATTCTCACCAACAATGAATGAGAGTTCCTGTTCCTCTACACCCTCACTAGCATTTGATGTTTTCAGCATTTTGGATTTTGACCATTTTAATAGGTGTGTAGTGGTATCTCATTGTCATTTTAATTTACAGTTTCCTAATGGTATATTAAGTAGACCATCTTTTCATATGCATATTTGCCATGTGTATATCTTCTTTGGTGAGGTGCCTGTTCAAATCTTTTGCCCATTTTTAAATTGGGTTGTTTTCTTATTTTTGAGAGAGTTTTAAGAGTTCTTTGTATACTTTGGATATATTTAATTTTTCGTCCTTGAAGCTTTTTTAATTGGCACAAATTTCTCTCCTAGAATTCCAGCTTATACAGAAACAAACTTCGGAATGCTTCTGGTTACTATACTGAGGACAGGGAAATGAAGTACTTACCTCCTCCACCCCTCAGATTTAATTTTCAAATTCTCCTGAGTCCAGATGGGGCTGACCAGAGGGCTGTAGTCCAGAGTATAGACTTAAATACTGATCTTTATGGTTAAAGTAATCTCTCTGCTCTTACATATAATACTGACCCCAGGTAGATTGGAATAGTGGAGAAATACTGGAGATTTCTAAATCTTTTTTGGGAGAAAAATCACTATTTCTAGAGGTCATTCTTCTAGGGCCCTTTTAAATTGCCTTTTTTGGGGGGGTATGTGTCAGATTAAGGGACAAAAGTGAGAAGATACTCTTCCAGGGGTCGTTTCTTCTGGGGAGAAAAGTAACAAGAGTGAGTGCCTATGTGATTTTCTTGGTGGATTTGTCTTGGGATTCAGAAACATTAACCTAATTGAAGGAAGGACTAGGTATGGTGGGCTGGAGTGTCACCAGAGACTTTTGCATTTACCACATTGAAAGGATGCTGTCACCATTTTGCTCACCCTTTAAGTGGTATTGGACACAGTTGAACACATTTTTTCTTAAAACACTCTCTTGGTTTCTGTGACAACATATTCCCTTGGTTTTTCTTCAGTCTTGCTGCTCTTTCCCAGTTTCCTTCCCTGGTTCATCCTCTACCTGAACACTAATGTTTGAAGGGTCCCAGGCCTCTGGGGCTTTCTTTTCCTTCCTTTTTCTATAGTCTGCTTTCAAGTTATCTCATCCATTACTTTGGCTTTAAACATCATCTCCATCCTGGTGATTACCAAGGGTGCCCAGGCCTCTCCAGGCTCCCAATTCCTGTGTCCTGCTGCTCACTTGTCATTTCCCTTCAGACAACTTGTAGTTGTCTGTTTATTTTGTCTAAAACATAACTCTTAAACTTTCTCACCACAAGTTTGTGCCATTCTCCCCACCCAGTTTCCTCCCATCTAAATAAATGGCATCATCATCTACCCCACTGTGCAAACCAAAAATCTGGGAATATCCTTCATTCTCCTGTTTTCTCATACCTCTGCTTCTCTTCAATTATCTGCAAGTTCCATCTAAAGTTTTCTTAAATTCCTGTTCTTGTCTCATCCTGACTTCTGTTCTAGCTCTGTGGTAGACTGGATGCCCTGAAAACCCTCCTGTGCAGAACACCAAGAAATGTTGCATAAACTGAAATCTTCAGTGGCCAAAATCAAATGGAACCTCACTAAAAAAAGGGAGAAGGCACCTGCTTATAATGGGGCTGGGAGGGCAGCATTTACCTATCTCTTTACCAAGGATTTTTTAAAAATATTTTATTTATTTATTAGAGAGAATGCCCAGAAGTGGGGAAAGGAGCAGAGGAAGAGGGAGAGGGAATCTCAAGCAGACTCCAAGCTAAGCGTGGAGCCAGATTTGGGGCTCAGTCTCACGACCCTGATATCATGACCTGAGCCAAAATCAAGAGTTGGATGCTCAACTGGCTGAGCCACCCAGGTGCCCCTTTACTAAGGATTTTTAGTTTAAAGGGTCTTGGTGAGGAGTTGGAACAGCCAAGTCTCCCAAAAGAATTCCTAAGCATAGGCCTGCCCATTTTAACATTTAGATCTGTACTATCTTTTTGGTCCTGGGAACGTCAAGCTGAGATTTTTTTTTTTTTAAGATTTTATTTATTTATTTGTCAGAGAGAGAGAGAATAAGCAGGGGGAGTGACAGACAGAGGGAGAAGCAGGTTCCCTGCTGAGCAAGGAGCCCGATGTGGGACTCGATCCCAAGATGTTGGGATCGTGACCCGATCTGAAGGCAGACACTTAACCTACTGACTGAGCCACCCAGGCATCCCTCCAAGCTGAGATTTTAACATCAAAAGGTCTGTTTTCCTTTAGAAGCCAGGACAAATAGTTCTTTCCTCCAAGATGCCTTCCCTGACTTACCTAAAGTTTGCCAGCCTGACCCCAGCCACTCACTATCCTGTCATCTTTACTGCTCTTATCGTAAGTAGTAATTACTTCCTTATTTACTTGTCTGTCTTCTGTGTCTCGTGTCTCAAGGAGGGCAGAGACCTGTCCTGTTCACCATTCCATACCTTACCCTTGGTTCCTGATGATGTGTTTTTCTTTTATGAATGAACAGATGGATGAATGAGTCAAGTAAGGAGGTTCCTTCTGAGAGAAGATAAAATGATGTTACCTAAATTTTATTTTGGTATTAGGCATTTCACTTAGAAAACATAATTATAATTTTTATCCAAGTAATGCGTACAAGTAATTTAGAAATTGAAGAATACGGAAAAACTTTTGTTGAAAACGACAGTCCTCTGTCCCGCACCTCCCTACTTCCAAGTATTGCTCTCCAGACTGCTGCTTTCCAACTATTTTTGCCCTCTCAGAATTTTGGATACTGTTTAATTTCCTATTATCATCGGTGAGGATGTATTTCTTTCACCACCGCTGTTCCTTCCCATCCCTCACAATGGAGTGGTCATAAGTTTTAAGCCACTGTAGCAGAACCACTAATCATGTGTCTTATTTTGACTAAAGATTGTTCACTGGTAAGCCAAGAAGTGTTTTATGGTTATGTTTCCTTTCATATACAAATACTTGTCTTTTTTTCTGGAGTTGATACTTTTATTTTTAAAAACTTGTTTAGTTTTCTTATACCTATTGCCAACTTCCCCCAAGTGTTCCAGCAGGTTTCTCAAATGCCTGGCAGTTTGCCTCAAACGCTTAAAACACATTGGCAGTCTAGTCTTTATGTTCTTGGCAATCACCTCCACCCCCCACCCCCCGTCCTGCTGCAGTCAAGTTCTATGTTGGAGTCCCTCTTTCCCAGATCCCATGTCTTCCTCTTTCTTTTTTTTTTTTTTTAAGATTTTATTTATTTATTTGACGGAGAGAGACACAGCGAGAGAGGGAACACAAGCAGCGGGAGTGGGAGAGGGAGAAGCAGGCTTCCCGCTGAGCAGGGAGCCCAATGCGGGGCTCGATCCCAGGACCTAGGGATCATGACCTGAGCCGAAGGCAGACGCTTAACGACTGAGCCACCCAGGCACGCCTGTCTTCCTCTTTCTAGCTTTGCTACTTCATTTGTTGAAGCACATATTCCAGTAACATGCTATCGAGAAAAGGTGCATGGAAACTCAATTTTTTGAAAAGTTGAGTATCTGAAATATCTTTATTCTTTCTTTGCACTTGAATGATCATTTGAGCATTGAATCATTTGTTCATCATTTTGAAGGCATTTTGGCTCAATTATTGGCTTTAAATCCTTCAGTGTTTGTGTTGAAAGTCCAATGCTGAGGTGCCTGGGTGGCTCAGTGGGCTAAGTGTCCAACTCTTGGTTTTAGCTGAGGTCACGATCTCAGGATCGTGGTGTGGAACCCCGCTCAGTGTGGAGTCTGCTAGGGATTCTCTCCTCCCCCTGTCCTCCAGCCCTCCAATAGATAAGTAAATTAAACCAAAAAAAAAAAAAAGAAAAAAGTCTGATGCTGTTCTGATTTCTGATCCTCTCTGAGAGACCTAGTTCTTCTCTCTGGAAGCTTGTATAACTTATTTATTCCCTCTGTTAAAATTTCACAGGGTGTGCCTTAGTGTGGGTCAATTTTTATTCATTGAATTGGGTAGTAGATGGGCCCCTTTCAATCTGGAAAGGGAAGTTCTTACTCTTTATTTGATAATTCCCACCTTACCCCTTTTCCCTTCTATTTTTCTGGGAATCCTCTTGGTCAGAAATTGAATCTTCTGGACAGATCATCGGAGTTTTGTTTTGTTTCCCCTCTGCTTCTATTTTCCATCTTTTTTGTTCAGGAGTATATTCTAGAAGGTTTCCTTGGCTCTATCTTTCAATCCATCTACTTAATTTTAAATTCTGGTTGCCGGTTTCAATTTCAGGAGCGCTTTTTCACTTGTCATTTTCTTCATCTTCATTTTCATCCTAATCCTGTTTAACATGCATAAATTGTCTCTCCGAAGATACTATTTATAGTTTTGTGATATTTTTGTTTTGTTTTGTTTTTTAAGTAGGCTGCATGCCCAGCATGGAGCCCAACCCAGGGCTTGAACTCACGACCCTGAAATCAAGAGCTGAGCTGAGATCAAAAGTTGGTTTCTTAACTAACTGAGCCACCCAGGCACCCCTAGTTTTGCAAAATTTTTATATGCTCCTAGTATTCTCTCGGATTCCTCTCGTGTTCATCCCTCTCTACCTCTTTCTGTCTCTCTTATGTTGGAGGTTTTCTTCAAAAGTGTATTAATTCTTAGGGGCACCTGTCTGGCTCAGTTGGTAGAGCATGAGACTCTTGATACTGGGTTTGTGAGTTCAAGCCCAAGCCCCATGCTGGGCTTAGAGCTTGCTTTAAAAAAAAAAAAAAAAAAAAAAGTGTAGTAGTTCTTATTTCTCAGTTCAGGTTGGTCTTCTGTGCCTGTTGGGCTTCACTGTGGGGTGACTGGGGAAAGCCCTGGCTCCTGGCATTCTGGGAGCTGATGTATGTAGCTTCTTACCTAATCTCTGTTGTTTTAGTTCAGTGATTCTCTTGTCCTCAGCTGTGTCTGGTTTCCCCAGCTCCGTACTTGGCTTTCTCCAGACTGAGTACTTTTCGTCTCCTGCAGGTTCAGAGAGAGGTAGTTATTTGGAAAATCTCAATTATACAAAATTTTCAACCAGCTCTCTTCTTTTCAGCCAAACCTTTCATCCAAACCTGCCATCAACCATACCTACTCCCTGTAACTTTGAGCTTTTGGAGGGTCATACACATACCTCTGGTTGGAAATCCCTCTGCAAGCACTTACTATTCAGTTTTCTCAGCTGTGTTAGGTCAGTGACCCTGTCTCCACTTGCTGGATTCCAGAATCTATTGACATCTTTTGTCCACTGTCATATCATTTCCCATTCTTTGTCCTTGTGGGTTTATACCCATTGCCCCTGCTTTTGCATCACTTTAGTAAGCTTTTGAGTCATGGTTAACCAGGAGATCTGTCATGTTCTCCTGAGCTCTTCTGTGTTTGCACATGCTATTCCCTCTGCTGGGACTGGGTACCCCTTCCTCCGTAGCATTACCACCGGTCCTTGTAAAGGATCGTCCTTCCCATGTCACACCATTCCATTTACGTGTAGTTATCTTGTTACATGTCTGCTTTTCTTTCAAAACTGTACTTTGTTGACACTAGGGACCAGACTGCATAACTCCCAGGAGCACCATTTGCCTTGTTTTGGAGTTACATTCCAGCGGTACCCCCTAAAGTTGTGTATCCCTCTTGCTCTGGTAGGAACTATGAATTCTTCAGTTTGGTGTCCCCCACAGCTTGGCAAAAGCACCTGGTAAAAAGGCACTCAGGTGTTTAGTGAACCAGTGACACCTCTACATGAGGCCACCTAAATGTCACAGGTGGGCCAGAACACCTGTGGGGTGGGGATATAATACCTACCAGGGGGACCCTAGTTAATAAGGCGATGTTGTATATGTGAAAGTTGGTAAGGGAGTAGATCTTAAAAGTTCTCATCTCAAGAAAAAAGCATTTGTGAGTATGTGAGGTGATGAATGTTAGCTAAACTTGTGGTGATCATTTCATAATATATACATGTATCAAACCATTATGTTGTACACCTAAAAATAATGTAGTGTTATGTGTCAATTATGTCTCAGTAACACTGAGAAAAAAGGAAAGGAAGCCTCTGAGAAATGCTGTATTTGGTTTCTGTGCATTTTTATCTAGTGAGGTCACAATTATGTGATACTTTTTTTTTTTTTAAATCCCAACAACAAAATAATTCTCTTTGAGAGAATAACAAGTATGACCCTCTTTTTCTGCCTGGATAGATGATTTTTCTCTTTGCAGTCACATGTCTTTTCCCCTCTAACCACATTTTTCCAGTTATAAAGTTTACGGCTCAATGCACTCCTTGCCTCTTAAGTCATAGTGTGGTGGAAAGACCGTAAACCAAGTCAAGAGGTTGCCCTTTTGGATATTATTCCTGATGCTCACGTCAGTCTGTTTCCATGTCTGTAAAGTGAGGAGGTTGGATTTTATATATTTTAAGAGGTCTTAAACAACAACGATCACAAACATGTTTTTTGTTAGTGAGTTTGAGTCCAAATGTCTTGAGGGTAGAGCATTGAAAAGCAGACGATTGATTTACTGTGTTAAGAAGTTTGCTGTTGGGGCGCCTGGGTGGCTCAGTCGTTAAGCATCTGCCTTCAGCTCAGGTCATGATCCCAGGGTCCTGGGACCGAGCCCCGCATCGGGCTCCCTGCTCAGCGGGAAGCCTGCTTCTCCCTCTCCCACTCCCCCTGCTTGTATTCCCTCTCTCGCTGTGTCTCTCTCTGTCAAATAAATAAATAAAATCTTAAAAAAAAAAAAAGAAGTTTGCTATTGACTCTAGGTTGGGTCTTAGACCTTTTACTTTGGGAGTATCTCAAATTAAATTACTCATCCAAGTGGTTTTATGTTTTATGAGATTCATCATTTCAATGTCTACCCATCAATATTAAGTCAGGGCATAATTTCTTAGATTCCCAGATTCTACCAAAAGGCACATGTCATGAAATATCTTCTTTTAGATGACAGGGTGCAAAAGTCTCATTATTGCAATTTAAGGAGAAACAACTGTACTTTATATCAGTTTAGCTTTTTATTTTCTTAAGATTTTTTAAAATTTATTTTCTTAAGTAATCTCTAAGACCAACGTGGAGCTCAAACTCAAATCCCTAGTCACATGTTCCACCAACTGAGCCCACCAGGAGCCCCTTGCTTTATATTTAAAAACATTTTTCTTTTGAGGCTTAACATTTTAATATAAATTCTTCTCGGGAAATGTTATATATTTGGTTGTCACTTACAGTAAATCTGTATGAATTATTGCACCTGTGCGCTCATGCTGAAGGAAGACCAGTGGTTAATTAGCTTCTTAAGGTATTTCAGGCTTCTCTGTGCTAGAAGTATGTTACAGATTTTTTAATTATTTTTTATTTTTTGATTTATTTTTTAATTAAAAAAACTATTTGAGAGAGCGCAAGTGGGAGGGTGAGGGAGGGGTGGAGGGAGAGGGAGAGAGAGAGAATCTCAAGCAAACTCCATGCTGAGTGCAGAGCCCTTAATGGGGCTTGATCCCACAACCCTAGATCATGGCCTGAGCCGAAACCAAGAGTTGGATGCTCAACTGTTGGAGCCACCCAGGTGCCCCTGTTACAGGTTTTGTTTTTTTTTAAAAAAAACTTATTTAGGGGCGCCTGGGTGGCTCAGTCGGTTAAGCGTCTGCCTTCGGCTCAGGTCATGATCCCAGGGTCCTGGGATCGAGCCCCGCATCAGGCTCCCTGCTCCGCGGGAAGCCTGCTTCTCCCTCTCCCACTCCCCCTGCTTGTGTTCCCTCTCTCGCTGTGTCTCTTTCTCTCAAATAAATAAATAAAATCTTAAAAAAAAAAAAACTTATTTAATTTACATTCATTTAGTCAACAAATATTTGAGCATCCTCTAGGCACTGGGGAAGTAGCAGTGAACAGAAGAAGGCCTTTGCTCTGATGGAGCTTACCTCTCTAGCCAGTGGTGGTGGAAGGAGTTAAAAAAGAAATACATGGTGTATTAGAGGGTGCTGAGTACCATGAAGAAATATTCAGCAGGGGTAGATACGCTGTCTTCAGTGAAGTGATGCGAAGGGGTGTTTGTGCAGAGGTCTGAATGACGTCAGAGAGCAAGCCATGCAATAGTCCAGGGAAGAGCTTTCCAGGCAGGCATGGTGTGTTTCAGAAGCAAAAAGAGGACCCGTATGAGCAAAGGGGAGAGCGGTGGGAAAGGAGGTCAGAGAGGTCTCCAGAGGCAAAATGGGTCATGTGGTGGGCTGAGGTAGGAGTTTGGACTTTTTTTCTGAGTGGGTTTCGAACAGAAGAATGGGATGGTGGGACTTCTATTTTGAAAGGATCTGTAATGTGGAGACTGGACTGTGGCAGGACTAGAGTGAGAGCACTAAGACCAGTTAGGAATTTAGCACGTTGGTGGCAGCAAGGTAAGAGGTGGCAATGGCTCAGATTAAGATTGTAGCAGCAGAGGAGATGGTGAGAAGTGCTCACATTCTAGATACATTTTCAAGGTAGAGCCAACAGGACTTGTTAATGGATTGGATGTTGGAGGGAAGAGGAGGAGAAGAGAGATTGGAGTCAAGGCTTATTTTAAAGATTTTTAGCCTTTAGCCCGTGCAAAAATGGAGTTGTCATTTGCTAAAATGGGGAAGTTGGCCAGGAGAGGCCTTTAATGAGGGGGTTGGTGTGGGGTACATTCAATTTGAGCTCCTCGGGCGCCTGGGTGGCTCAGTTGGTTGGGGGACTGCCTTCGACTCAGGTCATGATCCTGGAGTCCCGGGATCGAGTCCCGCATCGGGCTCCCTGCTCGGCGGGGAGTCTGCTTCTCCCTCTGACCCTCTCCCCTCTCATGCTCTCTCTCAAATAAATAAATAAATAAATCTTTAAAAAAAAAATCAAAGAAAAAAATTTGAGCTCCTCATTAGACATCCAAGTGGAGATGCTGAATAGGCAGTTAGGTATGACTCTGGAGCTCATGAGAGGGGATAGGACGAGGGATGTAAATGTGGGGATTGTCAGTGTGTAGATGTCATTTTGAAGGAGGGGGATTGGATCAGTCACCTAAAAAGTGAGTGCGCAGAGGAAAGAAGAGATTTACTATTAAAATAGTTTTAACAGTGGGACGCCTGGCTGGCTCAGTTGGAACAGTATGCGACTCTTGATCTCAGGGTCATGAGTTTGAATCCCATGTTGCGTGTAGAGATTACTTAAATAAATAAAGCTTTAAAAAATAAAATAATTTTAACAGCAAATCCTTTTTCTTTAAACTACGCATTCTTTTCTCATGGAAGTTAGACTCTCTGTGAAGATGATATTCTATCACTATTTAGTAAAAATGCAATAAACCCCTCAGATTCAGGGGCACAAAGCAGCAACCATTTTATTATGCTCACAGATGCTGTGGGCAGAAATTCAGATAGGCACAGCAGGGGTGGTTGCCTTTGCTGCACAGTGTTGGGAAGACTTGAACATCTGGGGCAACCATCATCTGGAGCTGCTTCACTCACATATTTGATGCCTGGGCTGGGATGAGTCAAAGGCTGATCTTAGCTGGGACTGCAGACCAAGTGCTTCCATGTGGCCCCTGGTGCCTTGGGCTTCACACAGGGTGTTGGCTGGGTTCTAGGGAATGAGCCTTCCAAGAGAATCAGGAGGAAGCCTTGGAAGTTGCATATCAACACTTCTGTCTTACTCCGTTGGTTGGAGCAGTCATGGCCTTAGCCAGATTCAAGGGGAGGAGACAAAGACCTCTTGTCTCAACTGGAGGAGTATTAAAGAAATTGGGGCCATGTTTTATAACCACCACAAATACCCTTTGAATTTGAGGTTCTGCCCCCAAACCATAGTTACTTTGGAGGAAGGAGTTCCAACACAGGGTCCATGGATATGTGTTCTCAGCCCCAGTTGTGCATTGCTGCATGCTGAGTGACCAGGATTACCTTAATATCTCTTTTAGGGAGAGTGACCTGAATAAACTTGGGAAAAGGTTCTTGCTTCTGTCCAGTAAGTGGTGAGCTATATTATGGGTCTGTGATACTGAGATTTAGAAATTTAAGTTCCCTTTTGCTGGTTTATTTCAATTTCATGTCTTTGAAGAATATTAATAACTTACTAGCGTTTCAGATCAGTGGATGTTTTTTTGACTCTTATTTGGGATTTTTCCAAAGATAAAATATCTGCAGGCTTCTACCAGCCACTTGCTCTTTTCAGTTGCCCTCAAGCCTGGAAATTTTGACATGATGTTCGCTTGCCCAATCTACAGTTGTTTCTCAAGGGTTATATTCCTTCTGTTTTAAAAAGTTGGCAGCCTGGGTGATTCAGTTGGTTAAGCATCTGCCTTTGGTTCAGGTCATGGTCTTGAGGTCCTGGGATGGAGTCCCACATCGGGCTCCCTGCTCAGCAAGGTGTCTGCTTTTCCCTCTCCCTCTCCCTCTATGCACTCATTCAAATAAATAAATAAAAATCTTAAAAAAAAAAAAGTTGGCGGCCTACCTCTGATTCCTGTGAGGGTGAGGCCCTCAGCATTTGCACATTGGAAGGATGCTTTGCTTCTCTCCAGAAACAATTCTAGATAACCAGTTATCCAGGGTAGAGCTGATCTTGTTTCCTTGGATACAGTTATAATATTCATGTCCT
The DNA here is from genome assembly GCF_009762305.2 of Zalophus californianus. Taxonomy (NCBI): domain Eukaryota; kingdom Metazoa; phylum Chordata; class Mammalia; order Carnivora; family Otariidae; genus Zalophus; species Zalophus californianus. The sequence continues at coordinate 41,430,991 of NC_045610.1, read as the reverse complement.
GCTTTTCAGTATTGTGGCCATCGGTAGACACTTTTGCAATGGGAGGTGGTATTTATGTCTGTGTGCAAATGTGAGGAGAGGAAACTAAAGGAAATGTTCATTTGGCATCATCTAACATCCAATCGGAAGCTCTAACTCAGAATGATACATGAGGGTTGCCAGCTGAGAACTCCTCACATGGGGAAGGAATCAAAGCAACCAGAAAAATTTTGACATGACGCATGTGTAAGTGCTGTGGATGTTCAGAGTTAAAGCAGTGACCATACCAGAGGTGGGGTTAGGGAAAGCCTTTCTAACAGAGACAGTAAAGGGACATAAAGTGCCACCAAGGGGAGAAACACTTTGGGCAAGAACATCCGCTAGAAGGGAACAGAGGCTAGGGCTTGGGGCGGGGGAGGAGATAAACGGACCTGAAAGTCATCTTGAGGCCGGAGAGAGGAGGAAGGTGGCAGAACTGGCTCAGGAGTTGGGGAGCCTTAGCCAGGGGTAAAGATTTGGGATTGGGCAGTGAGAAGTTAGTGTATGCTTTTATGCTTGGGGAGTGCTGTCTGTGATTTTACTCTTACTGAAAGGTCCCTGAGGGATCATCCTTGAATTTTTCCGACAGCAGAACTGAAGTTAGTCAGTTAGTCTGCTCCTGAGAGTAATTCTTCCCAGATGCGGTGTCTTCATCTGGGACAATCTGGCTGATTCAATAGAGTGGTAACGTCCCAGTGGTTTATTCATTCAGTACATGTTTTTGGAATCCCAGTTGTGAGCAGGGCACTGAGCTGGATGCTTCGGGGGTGAGGAGGAGAACACGTTACTGAGCAACAGCCAAGGAAGGCTCTTCCTGGCCTTGTGGAGCTGGCCCCCAGCCGAGTGGTTACAAGTGCAGGTTATGGAGTCTCGGTGCTCAGTGCCGGTGAGGGAATGGCGACAGAGAGAGGACCCTGGGAGGGAGGCCTCGGTGTTTTGGAGCAGCTGGAAGAAGAGCAGGCTGGTGCCCGCTGAGGCAAGAAAGGCCGAGCTCACCAGGCCATAGGTCACACACTAATAACACTTACAAACACTTACGTCCTGCGTCTTAGGTCCTTTGTGCACATTGACTCATTTAGTTCTTACAGTGAACCTGTGAGGTAAGTCCTGTTTTCTGCGCTTTTTCACAGGTGGGGAAACTGAGGCACAGAGAGGCTAACTGGTTGGCAGGTACCCACTCCCCTACACCTAAGTGGTGGCGCCTGGATCCATCCTCGAGGCACAGCACCATTCTGCCTTGATTTTGCATATTTTGGTTTTCAGCCTAAGAACAATGCAGAGTCATCAGAGGGGTATGAAGTAGGGGGGTAGCAAGATCAAGCCTGTGTCCTAGAAAGGGCTCTCTACTCAAACCGTGGAAAATGGACTGGCAGGAAGCACAGATGTGGGGAGACCACTAAATGCTCTTGTCATGGCTCTGAGCTTTCTGGCTGGCTTTCTTTTCCTGTTGACTCCTTTTCTGAGGGGAGGAGAACGGGAGAGTTGGGCAGTTGGCATGCAAGCCCCAGACCCTTGTTGTTAAATATCAAAGTGCTACTTCCGCTGCAGCATTTATTCTTGGGTCGCAGCAACCTTAATGTCTTGAGGGAATGGAGCCTGATAGTAATTTATGGACTGAATAGTCTCTGGAGGCCGTCCAGCCCAGGGGCTCTCCCAGTGTTGGAGGTACCGCTGCGACGTTTCTCAGGGTGGACATTTAACCTCCATTTGAACACCAAACCCAACAGGAGCCTGGGAGGTTGTTCCTTACTCCTCCCTTTGTCTGAGTCCCCTTTGCCCTTCAGTCACCAAGCCCCATCATAGCTCCCTCTTCCATCTCTGGAAGATGTCCACCTCAGAACAGCTCTGGGGCTGCTACCCAGCTTCCGGCCACCGCCAAATCTCACCTTGATTATTGCTGCAGGAGGGATCTTTCTGAAATGTCAGTCAAATTGTCACCAGTCTGCTGAAACCTTTTCAGACTTCCTTGTTATCCCTGGTCAAGTGTTCATATTTCTTAGTATGGCTTACACAGAAGCCTTCTCCAGCCTCATCTCAATGACTTTATACAGTCATTGCAGTGTGGTGCTCCATTACACCTGCCTGGGCCCCATCCCTGGAGATTGTTATTCAGTATATCAGGAGTAAGGACCAACATCTGGCTTCTGAAAGCCCCGCTCAGGTGATCCTGATAATCCGGATCCTGATCTCCGCTCTCATTCCAGGGTCCTCAATCTGACCACACAGTTAGCATCGTCCGAGGAGATTTTAAATACCGAAACATGGGTCACTCCCTCAGCAATTCAGATTTAACGAATCTGGTTTGATTTCCCAGGCATCTCTACCTTGAAAGAAAAAAAATTGCAGCCAGGATGGGGTACCTCTGCAAGCAGAGGGAGTACTCCAGAGGGCAAAATCGGGGGTAGGTCTTATGGGGAAGCAGATTGATTCTGGAGTGTTTCGCCCTTTCATGTACAGATCTCCATGTATTTGAAGAGCTGCTCTTCAAATTATCTTCCCCTCTCCTAACCACACTTCCTGTTCCCCAAGCCTTCTTGCTGGGCAAAATGTTCAAGTTCCCAGACTCCTCACACCCTGATTACCGCTCCTCCCTGAATATGTTTGTTTTTTAGTCACGCCATTTAAATTGATATGTTTAGAGATCCATTCTAGATGTGAGCCTGGTTACAGTGGGACGGATAGCTTCTTTAATTCAAACACTGTATGTGGCTGTTTAAAATGCCATAAGATCAGGGCACCTGACTGACTCGGTAGAGTATGTGACTCCTGATCTCAGGGTCATGAATTCAAGCCCCATGTTACTTAAAAAAAAAGCCCCTTACTTAAAAAAAAAACAAAAAACACCAAAAAACCCATAAGATCACATTGGCTTGATGTCATGATTGATTCATGGGCTACTTAAAAATCAATGAAAACTCCCACTCTCGCTTAATGGTTAAGAGCAGGAATTCTGAAAACAGACTGGATTAGGATTCCAGCTCCATGACATTACTACCTGATGACTTTGGGTGGATCACTTAAAATTCTGTACTTAGGTTCCTCCTCTGTAAAACGGGGATAAAAATGTATCTATCTCATAGGGTTGTTGTGAGGATGAAATAAGGAAAATATGTCAAGTGCCTGGAAAATAGTAAGTGCTTTATAAATATTAGTGATAATCATTAGTTATTTGTCCTGCTCTTAAACCAAGGTTCTTACTTTCCATCTTTTTCTTTCATTTGGGTATTACTTAGTGTTTTTCACCTTTAGTCTTTTTAGGACCTGGAGCTATCCTTAGGTGAACTGCCTGTGGAGATACTTCATCGGAGCACTACCCAACCCTCCTGTTCTCTCTTCCCCTTACACATACACACTAAATCACAGCATTACAAACTTCCTCCCTCAGGAGACGATACAAAGACCCATTAAAATGCATGCATTTTACATGGCAGGAAAGCTGACTTTATCATTTACCATGGTTGATCTGATGAATTAATCTGTTTCCCTGGGCATTGAGGAAATGGATTTAGCATAGAAGTACCGATGAAAGGAATGCTGTGGGAGGAAGGAACAATCCAGCACTACTAGGCACCCAGCACCATCTAGGAGAGATGCTGTATATCCATTATTATTATTATTATTATTAACTTTTACAACAGTCTTTCAAAAGAGTGATACTTCCCCATTTTACTGAAGAAAAAGCCTGTTCAGTAGTCAAGTAATGTCCTTAAAAGAAATAGCTGAAAAATGGCAGGCAGGGTTTGGACCCAGGCCCATGCCCTGTGAACGTCTCTCCGGTGTCCTTGGCCTCACACCACCCTGCTTCGGTGGAGCGTGTCTGGTCGGGGTAGTGGAAGTGTCACAAAATGGGGAGGCCATGTGACACACCAATTTGGTCTGTTTTGTGGTTTTTATCTAGAGCTCAGACCTGTTCTCAACCAGCTTTAACCATAAGCTGCGCACTCAGTAATTGACAAGCTCATCTACCTGTGTTACTTTCAGTTTAGAAGGAATTATGTTTATATTGTTGCTCCTTTAATCTGAAATATTTGTGCCAAATATGGTGCCTATGCCAAATCAAGTATGGAGAATACGTCAATTTTTTAAAGATTTTATTTATTTATTTTGAGAGAGCAAGAAAGAACGTGAGTATGAGAGCATGAACAGGAGGAGGGGCAGAGGCAGAGGGACAGAGAGAGAATCCCAAGCAGACTCCCCACTGAGCGAGAAGCCCAATGCAGAGCTCAGCCCCACAACTGTGAGATCATGACCTGAGCTGAAATCAAGAGTCAGATGCATAACCAACTGAGGCACCCGGGTGCCCCGAGAATACATCATTTTTTTTTTTAAATTCCTTAACACTATTAGATTTGACATAATTGGAGACCTTGACAATTCATAGTTCACAGAATCCTTTTGGATAGCTGGAGGAGCACTAGATTCTGAGTAGTTCTTGAAGTTTTGTTTTTAAGACCTTTTTTTTTTTTTTTAGGTAGGCTCCAGGCCCCGTGTGGAGCTCAGTATAGGGCTTGAACTCACAACCCTGAGATCAAGATCTGAGCTGAGATCAAGAGTCGGACGCTTAACCGACTGAGCCACCTAGGTGCCCCATTGTTTGTTTGTTTGGTTTTTTTAAGATTTTATTTATTTATTTGACAGACAGCAAGAAAGGGAACACAAGCAGGGGGAGTGGGAGAGGGAGAAGCAGGCTTCCGCTGAGCAGGGAGCCCGATGTGGGACTCGATCCCAAGACCCTGGATCATGACCTGCACCGAAGGCAGACGCTTAACGACTGAGCCACCCAGGCACCCCATGCCCCATTGTTTTTTAAGATCTTGACTGTTCTTCATGGGTTAGAGCCCTAGATCTTTTTTCCTTTTTGCTGTTCACATTCCTGGCACTATTTATCTCTTAAAGTTAACTGTGAATCTGATACATTTTATTCCCTGTGTTTCTGGATATAGATTAGATAACTATAAGAAGGTACTGCTAGTGGTAAGACCTTATAGCATATTAGGATTTAGAGTAGAAAAAATAAGGTGCTTGGCACAAGATTCTTTAACTCTACCAAGAGTTAAAGTGAGATAAGAGGAGGTGAGGGATAATAGACTTTTGGGTTGAGAATGTTCCAGAGTGTCATTAAAAACTGTCCTTTCTCGGGGAGCCTGGGTGGCTCAGTTGTGTCCGCCTTTGGCTCAGGTCATGATTTCAGGGTCCTGGGATTGAGCCCCACATCAGGCTCCCTGTTCGGTGGGGAATCTGCTTCTCCCTCTCCCCCCTGCTCCTGCTCGCTCTCTCAAATAAAATAAATAAAATCTTTTAAGAACTGTCCTTTCCTTGGGGCGCCTGGGTGGCTCAGTCGTTAAGCGTCTGCCTTCGGCTCAGGTCATGGTCCCAGGGTCCTGGGATCGAGCCCCACATCGGGCTCCCTGCTCGGCGGGAAGCCTGCTTCTTCCTCTCCCCCCTGCTCGTGCTCTTTCTCTCTCACTATCTCTCTCCCTCTCACATAAATAAATAAAATCTTTAAAAAAAAAAAAAAAAAAAGAACTGTCCTTTCCCTCACTTATCTGAGCTCTACTCCCCAGTAATTTAGTACTTCGTCCATATATTCAATTTTGCCACATTAGGAGGGAACTATAATTCATGTTCCCTTATATCTCAATGTCCATTTTTACAAGGAAGAGTTGGTTTCTGACTTTAAAGCAAATCCTATTATTTGTAATTAAATATATTTGAATATTACAATAACTATAGTTGGATTGGGTGCTCAACTGTTAATATTTTCTCTTCTTAGGAAATCAAAATTAGATTTATATATAAACTTCCTATTATAAAGGCAAACACCTGGTCTTAAACCTTATAAAGTACTATTTGGATTTGTAAGCAATAAAAGTATATGTTTACTATACAAGCATACTTTTTTTTTTTTTAAAGAGAGAGTGAGAGAATTTAAAGCAGGTTCCACACCCAGTGTGGAGCCCCACGTGGGGTTTGATCTCACAACGCTGAGATCATGATTTGAGCTGAAAGCAAGAGTCAGACACTTAACCAGCTGAGCCATTCAGGCGGCTCCCCCAGGCATACTTATTTTGAATTATCTTTTTCTAACTTGAAATTCTAGAGTCTTAATGTTTAAGGTAATTATGAATGGTTAAATTATCAATGGTTAGGGGCGCCTGGGTGACTTAGTCAGTTAAGTGTCTGCCTTCGGCTCGGGTCATGATCTCAGGGTCCTGGGATCGAGCCCCACGTCTATCTTCCTGCTCAGTGAGGAGTCTGCTTCTCCCTCTCCCTCTGCCCACCCCCACTCATGCTCTTTCTCTCTCTCTCAAATAAATAAATAAAATCTTTAAAAAAATTATCAATGGTTAAATAGTTAAAACTGTAATATTTAAATATGGGCTCCCTGCTGTTCATTATGCCTTTTGTCATCCTACAATGAAAATTTCATGAAGGTTGAGTGTCTTTCTGTAGCATTAATTGCCTTTTACTTTTCTCATTTTTTTCCTCCTTCCTAATTTACTTTATGGAGCTTGCAAATCTAAATAATTTTGTGGCCCTCGATGAGATTAGCAGGATTAGATTGAAAACACTAATAGAAACCAAATAGCTGTTTTGTGGGCTTTGAACAAAAATATCTTTTCATAGAAAAGTGTTTACTATAGGGTGCCTGGGTGGCTCAGTTGGTTAAGCGACTGCCTTCGGCTCAGGTCATGATCCTGGAGTCCCAGGATCGAGTCCCACATTGGGCTCCTTGCTCAGCAGGGAGTCTGCTTCTCCCTCTGACCCTCTTCCCTCTCGTGCTCTCTGTCTCTCACTCTCTCTCTCTCAAATAAATAAATAAAATCTTTAAAAAAAGAAGTGTTTACTATATATTAAACTTTAAAAAAAAATTTATTGGAGAGCAAGAGAGAGCGCACGTGTGCATGAGCGGGGGGAGGGGCAGAGGGCAGAGGGGAAGCAGACTCCCCGCTGAGCAAGGAGCTCCATGCTTGACTCAATCCCAGGACCCTGGGATCATGACCTGAGCCGAAGGCAGACGTTTAACTGACTGAGCCACTCAGGAGCCCCTATATATTAAGCTTTAAAAGAGAATATAAAGCTATAAAATTACTATGATCCCAATGTTTTAAGATTTTTTTTTTAGGTAATCTCTGCACCCAGCATGGGTCTTGAACTCACAACCCTAAGATCAAGAGTTGCATGCTTTCTACTGACTGAGGTAGCCAGGCAACCCTAACATTTTAAAAGAGATAAAATATATGTATACACTCTGAGATAGATTAAAAGGATTTACATGGACTTCTCATTTGTGGTTCTGGAGAGTGGGATGGTAAGATATGGGTGATTTTATCTTTGGGGGCTTTTTTTCATATTTTTCCAAATTTTCTATAATGAACATTATTACTTTTATGATCTTTAAAATTTTCTTCTTTCTTTTTTTAAGATTTTTATTTATTTATTTGAGATGGAGAGAGAGAGAAGGCAAAAGCAGGGAGGAAGGCCCTAGGGAGAGGGAGAAGCAGACTCCCCGCTGAGCAGGGAGCCTGATGCAGGGCTTGATCCCAGGACCCTGAGATCATGACCTGAGCCAAAGGCAGGCAAAACCAACTGAGCCACCCAGGTGCCCCTAAAAATATCTTCTTAAAGGGGTGCGTGGGTGGCTCAGTCAGTTAAGTGTCTGACTCTTGCTTTCTGCTCAGGTCATGATCTCATGGGTCCTGGGATCAGTCCACGTCAGGCTCTGAGCTCAGCGAGGAGTCTGCTTGATGATTCTCTCCCTCTGCCCCTCCCCCCCCCAAATAAATAAATCTTTAGAATATCTTCAGGGTGCCTGGTCGTAAAAGGACTAATTTCTATAGAAATTAGTGCAAGACTATTTCTGTTACTTTGTACTTTGGGTGCCTTAGTCACTGGGCCTTTCCTGACAGCAAAGAGGGGCTTAGTAGAGGCAATAGATAAAATATGGCTTTGTTCTATTTATACTATAGGTATTTCTAATACAAAGTATGGCTAACACCCAAAGGAGAATCATGTGATAAGGTGGAACAGAAATTATCTTTAGATCACTTTCTGTTCTGGATTGTTGTATGCGCCGGGGTTTTGTCTCTCTCCTCACTTTGGCCCCTCACTCCACCGTGCCTGTCGTAAGTCCACTAGTGCATGGATGTAAAGTACAATCTTAATTTAAAACGAAGTTTTATGAAATGATGTAATGAATCCCTTTTGTAAGGGGCCCTGATTTGTGTTTCTCAACACATCTCTTGGTTTCCTTAGAATGCAGTATATAAATGAAAACTGTGACTTTGGACAGACTTTTTAGTGATCTTTACAGTAATAAGTTCCCCATCAGACAATAAGCTGTTTGCTTTATGACTTGTTGGTAAGTTATCCCCAAGGGGTTGAGAAATTCCTGTTTTGAAAAGTCCGGAAAGTCTTTGGTGACTTGCTGTTTCATTTTTATTTTTCTTTTCTCTAAAGTTGTAGAAAACAGGATCACACTTACATTCCCTTTATATGCTACCATCTGCTGTCTGCTAACCTAAAGTTAGCACTCACCTCTGCAGAGAATTAAGCCCAACGTCATGCCCTAAGCCAGCCCCTCTGTGGAATGAATTCATTTCTCTTCTGTGCACCCAGAATTGTACTTGGCATTCAAATTGCGCAAATCATTTTGTGTCCTGCGGTTCAGTGAAAGTGGTTATTAAATCACAGGCTTAGCATTATTTTGGAGATAAAAAATACTTTAGTTAGAACTTCAGTGGCGTTCTTTAAATTAACTTGTAATTTGAAAAAACAGAATTGAGATTGTGAAATACGGTAGGCTCTTGTAAAACTTTTTCCAGTAAAACAGTGGCCACAAGCTAGTTGGCAATGGTTTTCCTAGACAGTTTGGCTAGTGATCACCTAAGGATATAGAGTTCTTATGAAGAGCATTTGGGCTGATTGCCCTGTGGCTGCTATTAGTTAAATGTGGTTTATAGCTAAGCAGCCTGTAAGAAAATCATCACTATTTGACGCTTTGCTCATCTTCTCCTTGAGAATGCTACCTGCCCTTTGGCTTTAATTTGCAATGATTTCTTTAAAATATAGGATAGCTATTACAATGTTACCTACAGTGATTAGACTAAGAAAAAATAGAGCATAATTGCCAGTCGTTTTTGGTGCTTTAATTTTACAGAAAAAACTAGTAACTGGTTTCTGGTTTAAGAAATGACAAAATCGGGGCACCTGGGTGTCTGAGTCGCTGAGACATGACCGACTGCCTTCTGCTCAGGTCATGATCCCAGGGTCCTGGGACCGAGTCCCGCGTCGGGCTCCCTGCTCCGCGGGAAGCCTGCTTCCCCCCCCCCGCACACTCCCCCTGCTTGTGTTCCTGCTCTCGCTGTCTCTCTCTGTCAAATAAATAAATAAAATCTTTAAAAAAAATGACAAAATTATACTACTTACTATCCCCTTTGTGTTGTTCCCCGCCCCCCAACTAAAACCAAAACAGAAGACAACAGAAAACCCCTTTGAGTTATGGACTAGAAATGAATTAGACAATTTTCAACAACTTGTAATTTTTTATTGGTTTGAAAATGCATATATTCGTGTGTGACCCCCAATGTTCATCTCTAGTTGAACAGGTGTAGTGGGATGTTGCTTTATGGTTCTAATGTGGAACTTCAGGGAGTGGATTGTGATGGTTCTACATTTGTATCCAAGATAAGCAATTAAATAACTAGTCTATTTTTTTATTAATATATAACACTGGACTTTATTATAAAAAGTAGGTGTCTAGGGGTGCCTGGCCGGCTGTTGGTGGACCACATGACCCTTGATCTTGGGGTTGTGAGTTTGAGCCCCACATTGCAGGTAGAGTGTACTTAAAAAAAAAAAGTAGGTATCTCTTTCTTTAAATCCTTTATTAGGGGAATCCTAGCTTTTGGTTACATAAGAGAGGCAGTGTCCAAAAAAACAGAAAGCAAGTCACATACGTAATGTTAAATTTTCTAGTAGCCACGTTAGAAGAAGTAAAAATAATTGAGTGAAATTAATTTGAATAATATATTTTATTTAACTCAGTATATCTAAGATATCATTTCAATGTTAATGAGATATTTTACATTCTTTTTGTGTGTGTGCTAAGTCTTCAAAATCCAGTGTATACTTTACACTTACAGCATGTCTCAGTTTGAACCAGCCGTATTTCAAGTGCTCAGTAGTCACATATGGCTAGTGATTACCATGTTGAATTATGTAGGTCTAGAGTTGGGGCATATTTGTATGCAGTAGCATCTAAATACATTGACATGTTATGTAGATTTCTATGTGGATCACATCCTGAGAAACGTAAGGTGGATCTTCATACTTCTAGCCTTGAGGCAGATTTTAACTTGGCCTTAATGTGCATATTGTAAGAGAGTTCTAGTGGCCTTTGGGTTTTTTTTTTAAGATTTTATTTATTTATTTGTCAGAGGAGAGCACAAGCGGTGGGGGGTTGGGGGGCGGCAGGCAGAGGGAAAGGGAGAAGCAGGCTCCCCGCTGAGCAAGGAGCCGGATGTGGGACTCGATCCCAGGACCCTGGGATCATGACCCAAGCTGAAGGCAGACTCTCAACCAACTGAGCCGCCCAGGCGTCCCGGCCTTTGATTTCTTATTGAGGTAATACACACCATGATTGTAATGCCTCAGCTACCACTTTCATTCCAGCCAGTGTTTAGTATACATGTACCACTCACTGCCCAAGCAGCATCTGTCCTGGGGCAGGTTGGTCTTGGGGGTAGTGAGGGCAGGTGCAACAGCAAAGGTGTGGTAGCTGAAAATGTTTGGGAGGTGCCTAAGCGGAAGGAAGACATTGTTTTAAAAAAAAATCCCAAGTACCACCTCTAATGTTGGAAGACTTAGTTTATTTATGGAAACATATTGGTCTGAGGGGGGCAAACACCTCATTCTGACATTCTCATTTCTTTGCTTTATCAGACTTCTAAAAAAGATTTTATTTATTTATTTGAGAGTGTGCACGACTGGGGGGAGGGGCAGAGGGAGAAGCAAACTCCCCGCAGAGCAGGGAGCCCGATGTGGGACTCGATCCCAGGACCCTGGGATCATGACCTGAGCCAAAGGCAGATGCTTAACCAGCTGAGCCACCCAGGCGCCCAACTTTATTGAACTTTTTCACCAGTGCAATTTAAGCCCATGAGGAGGGAAATGCCTCAGATCTGTGCTGTAAGTGTAAAAGTGCACACTGGATTTAGAGAACTTAGTACCAAAAGAAGAATGTAAAGTATCTCATTAATTTTTGTGCAATTACATGTTGAGGAGATAACATTATATTTAAGTATTTTAAGCTTTCTTTTATTATTATTTTTTAAAGTAGGCTCCATGCCCCACGTGGGGCTTGAACTCGTGAACCCAAGATCAAGAATTGCATGCTCTACTGACTGAGCCAGCCAGGTGCCCCATTTTTGGATATATTGGGTTAGGTAAAATATGTCATTAAAATTAATTTACTTGTTTCCTTTTAGTTTTTTAATATGGCTACTTGAAAATTTAAGATTCTGTACGTGGCTTGCATTACATCTCTGTTGGATAGTTGCTGCCTTAGGTTGTTCATTATTCGGTGTAAAAGACCACTGGGAAGGTACTGCCTGTGCCTTCCTGAACGTGTGCGTGAGAGCTCGGCCAGGTGATGGCACCTTTGCAGCGGCAGGCGGGGTCTTCTGTGTGTGTCCCCGCCGAGGACGAGGGAGACCTATAGCACAGGGTTCTGTACGAAAACCTGAGCCTGAACCACTTAGCTGCCATTACACTTGCTGCTTTGAGAACAGAAGGCCTGCTGGTTTTGTCACCAGTTTGCTCCATACTTTTTATGAAAGGAGCAGTTATGAGGGTGCCTCTTCTCACCTTCTCTGAGAAATAAATCAAGAGCTCTAGATAAGTGTACGTGTTTGTGTGCATTCAGTCTTTCATTCAGTGTTCTCACAATCCCAGAGAATCATCTCTGGATACTCTGATCTGTACATATATTAGTCTTTGGCTATTACTCTTAGTTATTTTGACAAGTTCTTCTGACTGGTCTGTATTGATATTTCTGTGACCAAGCTATTCACAAAGAAGAGGAAAGGTGATCAGAGAAACCAGCATTTCTCTGGGGTATTTGTGAGCTTTGGGACAACTTGTAGGACTGGTATTTAGCTTCTCTTCTTTCTCATCCCCAACTGAGAACTTTTATTTTTTTTTTTATTTTTTTTAAAGATTTTTATTTATTTATTTGAGAGGGAGCACAAGCAGGGGGAGTGGCAGAGGGAGAGGGAGAAGCAGGCTCCCCGCCGAGCAGGGAGCCCGATGCGGGACTCGATCCCAGGACCCTGAGATCATGACCTGAGCCAAAGGCAGATGCTTAACCGACTGAGCCACCCAGGCGCCCCTCAACTGAGAACTTTTAAAGATTATTTATTTAGGGGCACCTGGGTGGCTCAGATGGTTAAGCGTCTGCCTTCAGCTCAGGTCATGATCCTAGGGTCCTGGGATCGAGCCCCGCATCGGGCTCCCTGCTTGGCGGGGAGCCTGCTTCTCCCTCTCCCTCTACTGTTCCCCCTACTTGTGCTCTCTCGCTCTCTCTGTCAAATAAATAAAATCTTAAAAAAATAGTAATAATAAAGATTATTTATTTATTTATTTATTTATTTATTTGACAGAGAGAGAGAGAGACAGTGAGAGAGGGAACACAAACAGAGGGAGTAGGAGAGTGAGGAGCAGGCCTCCCGCGGAGCAGGGAACCCGATGTGGGGCTCGATCCCAGGACCCTGGGATCATGACCTAAGCCGAAGGCAGATGCTCAAAGACTGAGCCACCCAGGCGCCCCCCAACTGAGAACTTTTAAAAACAAAATTGCTTTTGGGCACCTGGGTGGCTCAGTTGGTTAAGCGACTGCCTTCGGCTCAGGTCATGATCCTGGGGTCCCTGGATGGAGTCCCGTATCGGGCTCCCTGTTCAGCAGGGAGTCTGCTTCTCCCTCTGACCCTCCCCCCTCTCATGTGCTCTCTCTCTCTCACTCTCTCTCTCAAATAAATAAATAAAGTCTTAAAAAAAAAATTGCTTTTCATTGAGTGGGAGAATCCCAGGCAGGTCCTTGCTTATACGCTTAAACCTGTATTCTTAGAATTAGCTCTGTCTTCCCTAAACAGCCACATCCCACCTTTTGATCTTACTCTAGGTTTGTTATCTATACCTTCCAGTTCACCCTCTTAGAAGGGGGGTTAGGGTGGAAAGAAAGGAGCTGACATTTGTTGAGCATCTGTTGTATGCCATGTACTGTGCTGAGTTCTTTAGAAATATCTCAACAGCCACGAGAGATGGGAATGATGGTCTCTGTTTTAGAGATGAGGAAGTGGAAATCTGGAAGTTAAGTTATTTTTCAACTTCACATACATCTGGTAGATAATGGATCCTGGAACTTGGCAGATGCCACGCCCACATTGGCATCCCAGTGGAGGAGAAGCTGTGTGATGTGCTTCCAGAGGCAGAGACTGCGGATGTGTCTTGTGTTGTCAACTAGGAGAAACACAGGATTCTGTCCCAATCACCTTTTATCCCTAATCACAGACCTGATGCCTGTATTGGGTAGATGGGGTGTTTGTAGGTTGTTTCCTCCTACTAAGGCTCACAGTGACCATATGGACACTTTGGTTTGCAGTTGGGACCCCGATTGCCACAGGATGGCCCAATGGAATCAGCTACAGCAGCTCGACACGAGGTACCTGGAGCAGCTTCATCAGCTGTATAGTGACAGCTTCCCGATGGAGCTGCGACAGTTTCTGGCCCCTTGGATTGAGAGTCAAGACTGGTAAGTCCTTCCTGAGAAACTCCCCAAAGTGTCAGGTTTGGGTTTGAGTCAAGAGACATAACCTGTTCTAGCTTAACTCTGTGCTATTTCATCAAAAAACTTAATGGGTATAGGGGATGGGGTGAAAGAGATCAGGAGATAAAGAGGTACTCTCAGTCTCGTGGAAACGTTTTCTACAGTAGAAGTGTGTGTGGGCAACTGTCTTTTGGCACCTGGAACAGCAGCCTGCTTGGTGGTAAGATACTTGTTTTTGTTTTGACTGAGACAGAGACAGCAAGAGCAGGAACACAAGCAGGGGGAGTGGGAGAGGGAGAAGCAGGCTTCCCACTGAGCAGGGAGCCCGATATGGGGCTCAATCCTAGGACCCTGGGATCATGACCTGAGCCGAAGGCAGATGCTTAACGACTGAGCCACCCAGGTGCCCCGGTGGTAGATGTTTTGAAGGCTGATTTGGATCTCGTTTCCTTGGCGAGATCCTCTGTGTGTTCTGACACTCCAGGGATGTGCTACAAATATTTTTTAACTCAATGAGAGTTCTCTCATGGGTAGAGATTTGGGTCCATAATTCTGATTCCCCTTTAATTAAAGGAAGGAGACACAGAGTAAGAGAAATAGACTTGTTCGTAGAGGAGATAATGGCCCAGAATTCCAAGGACCATTTCCTTCACTTTTTCCCCTTCTTTCTTAGAGAGAGAGAGCAGGGAACAGGCAGTGGGAGAGGGAGAGAGAGAATTTTAAGCAGGCTCCACGCCCAGTGCGGAACTGACATGGGCTCCATCTCACAACCCTGGGATCATGACCTGAGTCGAAACCAAGAGCGCCCCTTTTTTCCCTTCATTTTAATGTGTTCAGATCCACCTATTAATTTTCATTTAATGCAGGCCTATGACCTAGTTTTTCTAGAATTTGGTAAGGGGCCAGGGAGGTGAGTCAGAGATGATGGAGATGGGCCATCCCAGCCTGGGTTTGCTTATTTGCTACTAATAATCTGACTGCAGACTGACTGAGAATTTAAAAGCAAAACAGCATGTCTGTCCACTTCACTTGAATATTTTATAAGTATAGACTGTGGCAGTGGCTAAGAGTATCTGGAATAATTGTTAATAATCATTGAATTCATGATACTTCATATTGCTGAGGAAGGTGAATCCAAAGTGATGGGTGGGTTAAAGCATCAGGTTTGTCTTGTTTTCTTCCCTCCTTGATGGTGATTTCTACGCGTGCGTGTACGCATATGCCGATGTGTGTAGGTTTCAGAATCGTTCTGTATCCTTCTTCCTTTTCCTAGGGCATATGCGGCCAGCAAAGAATCACATGCGACTTTGGTGTTTCATAATCTCTTGGGTGAGATTGACCAGCAGTACAGCCGTTTCCTACAGGAGTCAAATGTTCTCTATCAGCACAATCTACGGAGAATCAAGCAGTTCCTTCAGGTGGGATCAGAGACTGCCCCTGCAGAGTAGGGTGTTAGCTTTCTGTCCAGGAAGTATTTCTTTTCTCATTGGCCTAGGTAATGAGATCCTATCTTGTACTTTAAATCAAAGGAGAAATTATTAGCCCTTCCTCAAACCTCTGTATACCCATCCTTGAGCATCATTATCTGAAATCCACTTCTTTTGTCCACTGGAGTAATCACATAATTGTTACGTTGGCATGTTAATAACATGATCAGAACCAGTGGTTTCATAGGAAGATGACTTACTTTGCTATTTTTATTTTTATTTTTTTTAGAAAGGAAGGGGGGTGGAAGGGACAGAGGGAGAGAGAGAGAATCTTTTTTTTTTTTTTAAAGATTTTATTTATTTATTTGACAGAGAGAGACACAGAGAGAGAGGGAACACAAGCGGGGGAGTGGGAGAGGGAGAAGCAGGCTTCCCGCCCAGCAGGGAGCCTGATGCAGGACTCGATCCCAGGACCCTGGGATCAGGACCTGAGCCGAAGGCAGTCGCTTAACGACTGAACCACCCAGGCACCCCGAGAGAGAGAGAATCTTAAGCAGGCTCCACACCCAGCATGGAGCCCGACTTGGGACTCGATCTCACGACCCTGAGATCATGACCTGAGCCGAAATCAAGAGTCAGACGCCCAACTGACTGAGCCACCCAGATGCCCCAGATGACTTATTTTTGAATGTTAAATGTTTGACCGTAATTGGATACTCTGGGACAAGGTCTGTCACCTCCACGTAAGGATAACATACTGTCCAAAGACTCAGACTAACATTGCCTTCTGTCACAGAAGTACAGCTCATGTGATTTTTTTCTGTTCTCCCCTCCATCTCCCACTGGTGGTGGTCAGGCTCTGAGGCCCTCATTTTATTGTTTCATGTAGTAGATGTAATACTCTGGGTCCACGTCTCCTTAGTCTACTGCTACTTTTCATTCTCTCTCTCCAACTTATAGAGCAGATACCTGGAGAAGCCAATGGAGATTGCCCGAATCGTGGCCCGGTGCCTGTGGGAAGAGTCCCGCCTGCTCCAAACTGCAGCCACTGCGGCCCAGGTGAGACATGGGAAGAAACAAAGCACCACTGAAGACGCACTTTCCTTCTTGTGTCCAGAGACGTGCTTGCTCTTACACGGTCATTAGGGTGTGTACCGACCTCTGTGGTAGAAGTGGATGTTTCAGGTTTTTTTTCTTTTAAACAATGAAAATAATTGTTTTGTTTTGTTTTTTTCTTGAGTACATAATGCACTCTCCTTAAAAAAAATAAAATAAAATTTGACACAATAGTATAAGGAAGAAAGTTTTACAAAAATCTGAAATGTCACTCCCTCTCTTTATTATCTCTTCCCAAAAAACCAACATGAATAGTCTGGTGTATATCCTTCCATACCTTTCTCCAGGCTCATATAAACTACAGAAAATACACACACACACACCCCATATTTAAATGAGTGTACTTCTCTGCATCTTGCTTTTTTCATTTAATATTATATCATGTAAATCCTTCCAAGTCAAGTAGTATAAAGCTAAGTCATTTTCTTTATTTGCTGCATAATATTCCATGGTGTGGATTTGCTGTAATGTATTCAGTTATTCTCTCTTTGATAGACATTTGCTTCATTCTGGGTTGGTTTTTTCCCCCCCTTATAAACACTACTGCAATGTCTCCCTTTACAACTTTATATATCTGTGGTTTGATTTCTCTATGATAGATTTCTAGGCATGGAATCACTAGGTCAAAGGGTGTATATATTTTAATTTTATAGATCTAGATTCCTTTCCCCAAAGGCTGTAACAGTTCACATTTGCACCAGTGGAGTATGATAATGTACTCTTCTTCTTGAGTGCCACCTTGGAGATGCTTTGGGGTTGAATCATTCAGGTTCATATGCATTTCTCTTTTGGGGTTAAGTTTGAGAATACACTCACTAGAGCTAGAGATACAGTTAGCTTAGGGAAGGGAGATAACATGACACTTAACTGGCCCATTGAGGAACAGTTCGATGCTACTTTCATCACTTATGTTGATATATGAAAGACATATCACTTATATTGATACATGATAAACATATATATCTAGGACATCTAGAACTTCGCATACCATAATAATTCTTTACAGTTCATCCTTGTTGTGACACGTGTCAGAATTTCCTGCTTTTCAAAAGCTGAATAATGTACATTATTGTGGTACATAGACCACATTTTGTTTACGCATTCATCTGTTGAGGGACACTTGGGTGGCATCCACCTTTTGGCTATTGTGAATAATGCTGCTATGAACAGAAGTGTACAGTTTTTTCCCTTACAAGACAAAGATGTAGCAGGAACATAAAAGAAAGGACATCTAAGTCTAACTGAGGGAGTCGGGGAAGGTATCACAGAGAGAGAGAGATTGTGTCCGAGCCAAGACTTAAGGCTGATGACAAGTACACCAGGCTGATGAGGAGCGAGCACGCCAGGCAGAGAGAAGATCGTGTTCAGACAGGGAAACATTAATGCATATATTGTTGGGAGGAGTTGTGGAAAATTCAGCATCTGGTTGGATAAGGAAAGGTCAAGGGCCCTATTCTGAACACCTCTTTAGTTAGTCATGCCCAGCAGCTGGGCTTTGGAAGAGCAGTTTACCACAAGGGTCCGGGGGCCAGACTGCCTGGGTTTGAGCCTCACAGCTGTGCCCCTTGCTGTATAACTCATGCTGTGGGAATGTGCCTCCCATGGGAATGATGACAGTACCTACTTCATAGAACTATGTAATGGTGCCTGCCATGTACCTGCCAAGTAAACATTAACTGCTCTCTGCTCCTGCTGTCACGATCACTGTCACATCATTGTCCCCATCACCATGACTGTAAGAAATGAGAACCCCCTGAGGAACTTTCAGCAGAGCACTCATGTGCTCAGATATGGGTGAGGGGGAACTGAGAACACTCACTGTTTGAGACACTGGAGACGGGGAGGTTAGCAGAGAGCCACTCACCCCTGCATCACTGGAGTTTTCTGTCCTGGAGAACCATAATGTGTTCATCCTGTCCCATAAGATAAAAATATTCAGTTTAAGCCAATTTGGGTAGAGGCTCCCAAATTTCTAGTAAGAGGCAAGGGAGCAGTAAGTGCCCTACGGATATTCCCAATCCTATAGACCCGGGGTTGGCAAACAGTCCCTGTGGCCCCAGTCCAGCTTGCCATGCCTGTTTTGTAAATGAAATTTTGGGGAACACAGCCCCACCCCTTTATGTACATGTTGTCTGTGGTTGCTTGCGTGCTGCAGTGACAGAGCTGAGTATTTACAACAGAGACTGGATGACCCACAAAGCCAAAAATATTTACCACCCGGCTTTCATAGGGAAAGTTTGCGGCCCTTGATCTAGAACTACAAATTGGATCCTAGAGGCCTCAACCCGGGCCTTTCTATTATTTTCTCTGTTTACATCATCTGGCATATTCTTTTTTTTTAAGATTTTATTTATTTATTTGACAGAGAGACACAGCGAGAGAAGGAACACAAGCAGGGGCAGAGGGAGAGGGAGAAGCAGGCTTCCCACTGAGCAGGGAGCCTGATGGGGGACTCGATCCCAGGACCCTGGGATCATGACCTGAGCTGAAGGCAGACGCTTAACGACTGATCACCCAGGCACCCCTTCTGGCATATTCTTACGTGTCTTTTATGGGTCAAGCACCAGGAGCTAGGAAGACAAGTAGATGTGAGCCCTGCCAAGCAGGGCTGTCAGTCTAGTTGGAACGATAGGTAGACAAACACTCAAAGTGAGAGAAACACAGAGGAAGATGTGAATAATTTTGCCTACAGAAGTTGAATAAGGTTTTACAGGAGAGCTAACGGTTGCACTGAGTTTGAAGGTGAAGGAGTTGGGCTGTTTTTGGGCAGAAGTGCATGCCAGGCTGAGTGGACGGTGTGTGGGGAGCACGCTGTATGTGGGGAAGAGTGGGTAGTTTGGGGGTGACTGGAACACAGGGAGGAAGGCTTCACTTGTCATCAGGTTGCGTGAAGCATCGGTCGGTGCTGGGTTGAGATGTATATCCCTGGGAGCAGTGGGAGCCAGCAGGTTTTTACGAAGGTGCTAGAGGTGGACTTCTGTGGGTGGCAGTGAACCAGGTCTGTTCCCCTTTAAGTGCAATACCAATTTAGAAATAGACATGGCAGTCGAAAGCAGTAAACTGTCAGCTGTATTGTTGGTAAAACAAGACTGGAAAACATGGTTTGGCAGGTAACCGTTGGGGATTTCTGATGCCTGCCCCTGTGTTAGATCTGGGGGTGGAGAGATTAGGTTTGCAGAGCAACACGTCCCCAGCCATCCATATGGAGCTTCAGAGACCAGAGATGAATGCCCACTGAACACAGAGCGAGCGGTCTCTAGAAGTGCTTCTAGAAACCAGGCCCTCACTCCTGCCCTGGGTGTGCCCCAGGAAGGCAGCGGTGGAGGAGAGAGGCACCAGCTAAAGTGCTAGGTTCTTCGAAGATCTGTGCATGCAGAGTCTTTCTCCTAATCTCACTGATCAGATGAGTCACTCCCCCTGTGAAGAGAATAAATCGGGGTGGTGGTTGGCTTCCCTAAACTTCTCAGGGAGGTTTGTGTTCTGTGGACTTGGATGGGGACCGCTGGAAAAGGAGAGAATGGGTCTCCATAGAGCTGGCATGTGTGGGTCTATTTTGGAGACTCCTGGTAGCAGTGTAGGGAACAGACTGGAAATGAGAGAGACTAGAGGCAAAGAGATCAATAGTTGGGGCTTGAGCTGAGCCGGTGGAGCTAGAGATCTCTTTGCGTGATTACAGAGCACAGAGCCAGGAGGATTTGGTGAATCAGTGTGAAGTCTGTCTTTGAGACTGAGAATTTCTAGTTTGGAAAACTGGGTCTATGATGTCTTTCCTGGACTCTCAGTTTTGTTCCACTGGTTGATACCTCAGTCCTGTACCAATATTCACTGTCTTGATCACTGCAGCTTTTTTCTTTTTAAAAGATTTATTTAGGGGCATCTAGGTGGCTCATTCGGTTAAGTGTTGCTTTCGGCTCAGGTCATGATGTCAGGCTCCTTGCTCAGCAGGAAGTCTGGCTTGCTTCTCCTTCTCCCTGCTTGTATTCTCTCTCTCTCTCTCAAATAAATAAAATCTTTAAAAAATAAAATAAAAAGATTTATTTATTTATTTGAGAGAGAGAGGGTAAGCACTTAAGCAGGGGGAGGGACAGCAGGAAAGGGAGAGAATCTCTAGCACATTCCCCACTGAGCACAGAGCCCGATGTGGGGCTCGATCCCACAACCCTGAGATCATGACCTGAGCTGAAATCAAGAGTTGGCTGCTTATCAGACTGAGCTACCCAGGCACCCCTATGTGGTCTTTTTTGGGGGTCAGGTATCTTATTCCTTTTTTTTTTTGAAGTTTTTATTGATTTATTCATTCTAAGTAGTCTATACCCAGTGTGGGGCTTGAACCCACCACCCTGAGATCAAGAGCCACAAGCTCCTCCAACTAAGGCAGCCACGTGCCCCAGATATCCTACTACTTTGACAAAATTTACCATGTTCATATTTCATGTGCTTTTTAACCTTTTCAAGGTACCATCCTCCCCTTCTCCTGTGAGGTGTTCTCTCTTCTTATGGCATTTCACCTCTGGGACAGTGGTTTTTTATTACACCACAGAAATGTGTTGGATACCACCTATACTAAATAGGCATCCAAGATCTGCTATCATAACTGTTCTGAAATTTTTTTAAAGATTTTATTTATTTATTTGACACAGAGAGACACAGCAAGAGAGGGAACACAAGCAGGGGGAGTGGGAGAGGGAGAAGCAGGCTCCCCACTGAGGAGGGAGCCAGTTGTGGGGCTCGATCCCAGGACCCTGGGACCATGACCTGAGCCAAAGGTAGATGCTTAACAACTGAGCCACCCAGGTGCCCCTGTTCTGATTTTTTTTTTAAGATTTTATTTATTTATTAGAGAGAGAATGAGAGATAGCACGAGAGGGAAGAGGGTCAGAGGGAGAAGCAGACTCCCCGCCGAGCAGGGAGCCCAACGCGGGACCCAATCCCGGGACTCCAGGACCATGACCTGAGCCAAAGGCAGCCACCCAACCAGCTGAGCCACCCAGGCGCCCTGTTCTGATTTTTTAAAAAAAGATTTATTCATTTGAGAGAGAGCACGAGAGAGCACGAGCCAGGGGGGAGGGACAGAGGCAGAGGGAGAAGCAGACTCCCTGCCAAGCAGGGAGCCCGATGTGGGGCTCGATCCCAGAACCTGGAGATCATGACCTGAGCTGGAAGCAAACGCTTAACCGACTGAGCCACCCAGGCGCCCCAGTTCTGAATTTTTTAACGTACTTAACCTAGAATGAGGTTTTCGAAGGTAGGGACCATGTCTTAGCTCCCCATGTAGTCCTCTAGTGCAACCCAGAGTGGCTTTAGAGTTGGCCTAAGGTAAAAAGGCAAGGGCACAGGCCAAACTTCGGGAGAGCGGTTGCACCATGCTGACGACGCCTGGAACAGTGCCTCTGTTTCCCTTCCCCGCCCAGTGGCAGCAGCACCTCAGCCAAACGGGAAGGGTGGTAGATGGGATGGGCAACTGGACAGAGGTATTTTTCTTTCTCCTCATACTTCCTGCGTTCACATGTGTGTTGATTCCCTTTTCTGGCAGCAAGGAGGCCAGGCCAACCACCCCACAGCCGCTGTGGTGACGGAGAAGCAGCAGATGCTGGAGCAGCACCTACAGGATGTTCGGAAGCGAGTACAGGTGAAGCAAGTCTTGGGCAGGAAGCCTTTCCTTGGGGACATTGCCTGTGGGTCCTGCATGTGTCTTTTTTGAGGTTTTGGCTTCATTTTAATTCTCAGAAGCTTTCCCCCTTCCCAGGAAAATCTTGCTCACTTCTGTCTTTTTGTTTTGTTTTGGTTTGGTTTGGTTTGTGTGTTCGTTTTAAACAGGATCTAGAACAGAAAATGAAAGTGGTCGAGAATCTCCAGGATGACTTTGATTTCAACTATAAAACCCTCAAGAGTCAAGGAGGCAAGTGACTATTAGAGACATTAAAATCTGTAGAAAGTGAGGTTGTCACCTGAGTTCCCGGACGTCCATATTTCGCGTCTGCTCTGAGTTTGTGGCAGGGGCGGAGGTGGTGCACAGGGGCTCCTGGTGCTTATGCGAGCGCAGCTGTTGAGGATCCAAGTATTCCATCGGGTCACGGGGGTTTTCCTTCACCCACAGACATGCCAGATCTGAATGGGAACAACCAGTCAGTGACCAGGCAGAAGATGCAGCAGCTGGAGCAGATGCTCACCGCGCTGGACCAGATGCGGCGCGTAAGGGCATTTGACTGCCTCCCCTGCCCGCCCCTCCCCCCCCCCCCCCCCCCCGCACCTGCATGGTCGCGGCGTCTCGTGGCAGAACTTGCCTGGCGTCTAATATTAAAGTTCCTTCTCTGGAATTGACTAAAGAGTGTGGTTAGAGATGGTCTGAGGAAATGTTTTCTGACTTTGGGTTTCCAACCAGAACATTGTGAGTGAGTTGGCGGGGCTGTTGTCAGCGATGGAGTATGTGCAGAAAACGCTCACCGACGAAGAGCTGGCTGACTGGAAGAGGCGGCAACAGATTGCGTGCATTGGAGGCCCTCCCAACATCTGCCTAGATCGCCTAGAAAACTGGTAAAAGATGACGGAGGAAAGTTTCCTTTCTTTCTAGAATGCTGTGCTAAAATTACGGTCCTAATGGCAGACTCAGGAGTTGGAGTCCATCCCACAGATGCAGACTTTGATGTACCTCACATTAAGCCTAGGGGTGCCGGGGTCGCTTAGTCAGTGAAGGGTCTGCCTTTGGCTCAGGTCCTGCTCGCAGGGTCCTAGGATCGAGCCCCGAGTTGGGCTCCCTACTCGGTGGGGCATCTGCTTCTGTCTCTCCTTCTCCCTCTGCCCCTCCCCCTGCTTGTGTGCGCTCACACTCTCTCTCTCTGAAATAAATAAAATCTTAAGAAAAAACAAGCCTAAGAGTTAAAGTCTGAAGAGTTTTACTTTATTTGGACAATTTGTTAATAAAAATTTGTTTATGTTGCTATATTTTAAATATGTTTTATTTATTTGAGAGAGAGCAAGCATGTGGAGGGAACGGCAGAGAAAGAGGGAGAGACAGAATTCAAAGCCGACTCCATGCTGAGTGCAGAGCCCCATGCCTGCAAGATTACAACCTGAGCCGAGACCAAGAGTCGGATGCCCAACTGACTGAGCCACCCAGCCGCCCCTGTTTTATTTAATAATTTATTTTTTATTTTTTTTTTAAAGATTTTATTTATTTATTTGAGAGACAGAGAGAACGAGAGATAGAAAGCACGAGAGGGAAGAGGATCAAAGAGAGAAGCAGACTCCCTGCCGAGCAGGAAGCCCGATGTGGGACTCGATCCTGGGACTCCAGGATCATGACCTGAGCCGAAGGCAGTCGCCTAACCAACTGAGCCACCCAGGCGCCCTGTTTTATTTAATAATTTAAATAAAGCTTTTGGTTTAACTACGTAGCCCAAACCAAAGTTTGAATTTTAGTTATTCTAATAATCTAAAATGAGACATGCTTTTTATAAGGGAAAAAAGTTCATACCCAGAAAATTAATAAAGAGAAGAAAAGTCTTACAAACCAATCATTCAGAGGTCCCTACAGCTAGAATTTCGATGGCCGTCCCTCTAGCCGTCAGCTATTGTACATATGTACATAAAGATCGTCATCTCTAGGGGCGCCTGGGTGGCTCAGTCGGTTAAGCGTCTGACTCCTGATTTCGGCTCAGGTCCTGACCTCAGGGTCCTGAGGCCAAGCCCCATGTTGGGCTGCATGCTCGGTGCCGAATCGGCTTGTCTCCGTCCTTCTGCCCCCCTCACCCCCAGCGCATGTGCACTCTCTCTCAAGTAAATTAAATCTTAAAAAAAAAAAAAAAAAGATCATCATCTCTACATTTTCACATCAGTGGGATCATTCTTTTTTTTTATTTTTTTATTGTTATGTTAATCACCATACAGTACATCATTAGTTTGTGAATTAGTTTTTGATGTAGTGTTCCATGATTCATTGTTTGTGCATAACACCCAGTGCTCCACGCAGAACGTGCCCTCTTTAATACCCATCACCAGACTAACCCATCCCCCCATGCCCCTCCCCTCTAGAAACCTGTTTGTTTTTCAGAGTCCATCATCTCTAATGGTTCGTCTCCCCCTCCGACTTACTCCCCTTCATTCTTCCCCTCCTGCTATCTTCTTCTTTTTTTTTCTTAACATATATTGCATTGTTTCAGAGGTACAGATCTGTGATTCAACAGTCTTGCACACTTCACAGTGCTCACCATAGCACATACCCTCCCCAATGTCTATCACCCAGCCACCCAATCCCTCCCACCCCCCACCACTCCAGTAACCCTCCGTTTGTTTCCTGAGGTTAAAAATTCGTCATATCAGTGAGGTCATATGATACATGTCTTTCTCTGATTGACTTATTTCACTCAGCATAACACCCTCCAGTTCCATCCACGTCGTTGCAAATGGCAAGATCTCATTCCTTTTGATGGCTGCATAATATTCCCTTGTGTATATATACCACATCTTCTTTATCCATTCATCTGTCGATGGACATCTTGGCTCTTTCCACAGTTTGGCTATTGTGGACATTGCTGCTATAAACAATGGGGTGCACGTACCCCTCCGGATCCCTACATTTGTATCTTTGTGGTAAATACCCAGTAGTGCAATTGCTGGATCGTATGGTACAGTGGGATCATTCTTTATCTGCTCTTTTGCTTTCATTCATGCAGCAGGTCCTTAGTGAGCATTCTTTTTTTTTTTAAAGATTTTATTTATTTGAGAGCGAGAATGAGAGAGAGAGAGAGCACACGAGAGGGGGGAGGGTCAGAGGGAGAAGCAGACTCCCCGCCGAGCAGGGAGCCCGATGCGGGACTGGATCCCGGGACTCCAGGATCATGACCTGAGCTGAAGGCAGTCGCTTTAACCAAGTGAGCCACCCAGGCGCCCCCTTAGTGAGCATTCTTGACATGCAAAGCCCAACCAATGCCCATGATGCACCAGCTTAAACTATGAGAAAGTTGACATAAAGGGGCACCCAGCATGTAAAGCATGAAATTGGAAATTTAGGACGGCCCTACATGAGAAAGCCTATTTGTTCACATCCTTACTAACCGTGAATTTTGTTAATTCACTGAAAGCAGTTTTAAGTGCTTTTTAAATTTTTTTTAAAAGATTTTATTTATTTGAGAGAAAGAATGAGAGAGAGAGAGCACATGAGAGAGGGGAGGGTCAGAGGGTCAGTGCTGAGCAGGGAGCCAGATGCGGGACTCGATCCTGGGACTCCAGGATCATGACCTGAGCCGAAGGCAGTCGCTCAACCGACTGAGCCACCCAGGCGCCCTTAAGTGCTTTGTAAAAAACACATTCTTTTTTTTTTTTTTTAAGATTTTGTTTATTTGGGGGGGCGATGGAGCAGAGGTAGAGGGAGAAGCAGAGTCCCTGCTGATCAGGGAGTGCCATGCAAGACTCCATCCCAGGACTCTGAGATCATGACCTGAGCGGAAGTCAGATGCTTAACCAACTAAGCCACCTAGTCCCTTCTTTGGGGTATAAGTTTTAACACTTTTTCCTCTATGCCTAGCTCTCTCTTTGAATGTTAAATTTTAGGAAGGGACTATTTTTTAAAAACAAAACAGATTCCCTTTTTCTTATTTTTTTTTTAAAGATTTTATTTATTTGGCAGAGAGAGAGAGAGAGACAGCACAAGCAGGGGGAGTGGCAGGCAGAGGGAGAGGGAGAAGCAGGCTCCCTGTAGAGCAGGGGGAGCCTGAAGTGGGACTTGATCCCAGGATCCCAGGATCATGACCTGAACCAAAGGCAGTTACTTAACTGAGCCACCCAGGCACCCTCCCTTTTTCTTATTTTTATTTTTTTTAGTAAGCTCTATGCCCACCATGGGGCTTGAACTCACGACCCCGAGATCAGGAGTCACATGCTCTACTTACTGAGCCAGCCAGGCACCCCCCACTTTTTCTTATTTAATACCATTGAATTATATACTTTCAAATGATTAGTTTTACGTAATGTATATTTTACCACAATAAAAAAAAATTCCCCTTTCTTATTTTAGGGGACTACATGGTGGTGTTTACATCTGTGGGGTTCCCTGCCCCTTCTCCAGCTTATTGGTGTGCACTCACTGAGGTAACTAGTGGCTTTCTTATTTTATTGGCAGGATAACCTCATTAGCGGAATCTCAACTTCAGACCCGCCAACAAATTAAAAAACTGGAGGAGTTGCAGCAAAAAGTGTCCTACAAAGGTGATCCCATCGTACAGCACCGGCCAATGCTGGAGGAGAGGATTGTAGAGCTATTTAGAAACTTAATGAAAAGGTAACTTAGAATTCTGGTTCCTTTCCCTCATCCCCTCGCTTCGGAGGCACAGGACAAAGACTGGTTCACCAAGAAGTGTGTGGACTGCTGTCCCTCTCTTTGCTTTCAGTGCCTTCGTGGTTGAGCGGCAGCCCTGCATGCCCATGCATCCCGACCGGCCATTAGTCATCAAGACTGGAGTCCAGTTCACTACCAAAGTCAGGTGGGCCCCGCACTTGCTCTTTTGGTAGATATTTTATTGAGAGACGCTCTTGGGACGAGAGCAGAGTTGGTGGCCAGGATTGTTCTTTCTGTGCATGACAGGTAGTACTATGGTGGGTATGGAATATGTTGGCATAATATCAGCTTGCTCCTTGTCAAAAGCCAAGGAATGGTTACCTCTTCTTGAGGTTACCTGGGCAAATTCCTATAATTTCAGCCCTATAGTCTTAGGCCTTTGTGTCTCTTTCTGCCCTGCAACAGAGGCAAAATAATGCTGGTAATTTTCTGTTCTTTGAGCCTACTTTTCCCTAAGGATTTTAAGGGAAAAAGTAAGGCTTCGAGTACGGAAGCTAAGAGGCCATGGAGCAGGTGGGTGGTGGGCCTTGCAGGGCGGGGTGTGACTTTT
The DNA here is from genome assembly GCF_009762305.2 of Zalophus californianus. NCBI lineage: Eukaryota > Metazoa > Chordata > Mammalia > Carnivora > Otariidae > Zalophus > Zalophus californianus. The sequence goes on along the minus strand of NC_045610.1, from coordinate 41,403,722 downwards.
ACACCCAAGTCAGAGCAGGTATGTTGGGGTTTGCCCTTCTGCAGTGAAATTTCCCTCAGAAACCTGGTGTTAGGTTTCAGGTTTAACAGAAAGAATACCAGCTGCAGAGCGCATATTCCCGTAATATTTCTCATGAAACGACTTTTATTATCCTTTTGTGAATCTCTCACAACTTTGTCCAAGTTCGAGGTTCTTAGGCTTTCCTTCAGTACCTCTTGGCCTGAAGGGGTGATACTCAACTTTAGGTCAAAGACGCACTAGCAGGAAGAGGAATTTGGGATTGTGCTTTATTTACCTTTTAGAAAGAAAGCATTGTGAATTTTATATTCCTTCAAGTTGGAGTTGCTTAGGGGAGCCTGCTGACTTTTTTTTTTTTTAACTGATATTTTTTTCTTTACTCAAAAACTTTTCTTTTTCCCTTTTTTGAAACAGATTGCTGGTCAAATTCCCTGAGTTAAATTATCAGCTTAAAATTAAAGTGTGCATTGACAAGTAAGTACTCTGTATCTTAACTCTCTTTTTCCTTTTTTCAAATGAGAGACAGAAATGAAAACTTGGACAGATATCATGTGAACTTAGAGACTTTATCTCCATTCAGGGATCTTCATTCTTTGAACAAAAGTTTTCAAAAGTCTTGTAGTGCATTGTCATTTACGTGCCTGAACAAAACCACAAAACTGGTGGTACAGATATGAGTCGTGATTGCTGTTGTGACCCTCAGTGCCCCTTTTTCTTTAATTTTTTACCTATAAATGTAATTTATGCATACCATATAAAACCCTGGCTATATAGGAAAAATTTATGCTTTTTATTGTTCCATACTTCACCACATAATTGAATACACACTTTTCAAAATTTGACTATACTTTTCAAAAATTAAAATGCACATATCCTTTGAAGAGATTTGAAAAAAGAACATTATCCTTAATTTTTGGTGACATAAGTATCTGGAAATTATCATGAGAATGAACTGGAAAATAATTACTAATAAAATAAGGGACTTAAGGAAGATGGTAGGTTTAATAAATAAACAAAAGTTAATAATTTCAACCATATATTAGCATTAACCAGTCAGAAATTATAATAGAAAAAAATGATTTCACAATAAGCAAAAAAGTAAAAAAATATATGGTGATAAACTTAACAGAAATGTTTAAGATCTATTGGAAGAAAATTATGAAATTTTATGAGAAGGGATATTGTAAAAAGTGATGAAATGAATCATATTCCTGGATTGCAGACTTTTATTATAAAGATGTTGATTCTTCTCAGTTAACGTGGCACCAAGCAAAATGCAAATACAATCTCTTTACTTGCTTTTCAAGTTGTAGCTTAGATGAGAAAAATAAGCAAAGATAGTTTTTGTTTTTGGGGTTTTTTTAGATTTTATTTATTTGAGAGGGAGGGAGCATGAGCAGCGAGAGAGGCAGAGGGAAGGGGGGAAGCAGGCTCCCCACTGAGCAGGGAGCCCGATGTGGGACTCTATCCCAGGACCCTGGGATCATGACCTGAGCTGAAGGCAGAGGCTTAACTGACTGAGCCACCCAGGTGCCCGACAAAGATAGTTTAAAAAAAAAAATGGATGTGTTCTTTAGTTACGGTAAAACTTTTTAACATAAAATTTACCATCTTATTCTTTTTTTTTTTTAAGATTTTATTTATTTTTCGACAGAGAGAGACAGTGAGAGAGGGAACACGAGCAGGGGGAGTGGGAGAGGGAGAAGCAGGCTTCCCGCGGGTCAGGGAGCCCGATGCGGGGCTCGATCCCAGGACCCTGGGACCATGACCTGAGCCAAAGGCAGACGCTTAACGACTGAGCCACCCAGGCGCCCATCTTACTCATTTTTAAGTGTATGGTGTTACATATATTCACATCGTTGTGCAACAGATCTCTAGAACTTCTTCATCTTGCAACGTGGAAACTTTACATCCATTGAACAAGTCCCTGTTTCCTTTATCCTCCCAGCCCCTGGCAACCACCATTCCACTTTCAAAAAAAAATTTTTTATAAGTTTTTTTTTAAAGAATTTAAAGAATTTTTATTTATTTATTTGACAGAGAACATAAGCAGGCGGAGTAGCAGGCAGAGGGAGAGGGAGAAGCAGGCTCCCCACTGAGCAAGGAGCCAGACGTGGGGCTCAATCCCAGGACCCCATGACCTGAGCTGAAGGCAGTCGCTTAACCAACTGAGCCACCCAGGCGCCCCTAGGAAAAAAATTTTTAATGAATAAAAATAAATGGGAGCGGTGTGGGGAGATGCCCTGCCAGATATTAAAATGTAGAGTTTCAGTTACTAAATGAGTGTGTTACTTGGGCAGGAATAAACTGATTGATCATTGAAACAAAATCTTGAGTCCAGAAATAGACTTCCAAGTTTATATAATCAATGAGTAAAGGATGGATTATTCAGGAAGTAGTTTTGGGAAAACCTGCTCTTGGGGAGGATTTGAATGAGAAACTTGAGTTTTACTGTTTGCTAACCATCAGAGGTATCTATATGTTTAAACTCATGCATCTTAAAAGCATAGGTGAATGTATATATAATATAATGATGGTAAAATCGCAAAATGGTAAAACCACTTTGGAAAAGAATTTGGCAGTTTCCTATGAAGTTAAACAGGCACCTACCCTAGGAGCCTACCATTCCACTCCGAGGTATTAACCCAAGAGAAATGAAAGTATATAGGCACACAAAGGGCTGTACACAAATGTCCGTTAATAGGTGAATGAATAAACAATTTGTGGCATATCTGTAAGCATGCACTAACCGATTGTGCCACTGGGGCATCATAATTTGTGGTGTATCTATAAATGGAATATCACTTACCAATAAAGAGGAATGAATAATCAATACTTGCAACACATAAGAAATCTCAAAATAATTACACTGAGTGAAAGAAGCCAAACCAAGAAAGAAAGAGTCATACTTCAGTTTCCATTTATATAGAATTCTAGAAATGAAAATGAATCTATGGTGACTGAAAGCAGATCAGTGGTGGCCTGGGGGCAGAGGTGGGGCAGAGTGTGGGATTTGGGAACAGATTACAAATGGGCCTGGGGAAACTTTGGGGATGATGGGTATGTTCATTATCTGGTTTGTGCTGATGATTTCACAGGTATGTGTGGCATGTATACATACGTCAGACCTTATCCACATACATTTTCAATAGTGCACTTTATTCATCGATTATATATCAAAGCTGTAATACAAAAATTTTTTTCTTTTTTTTTTTAAAGATTTTATTTTTATTTATTTGAGAGAGAGAGAATGAGAGCACGAGAGGGAAGAGGGTCAGAGGGAGAAGCAGACTCCCCGCTGAGCAGGGAGCCCGATGCGGGACTCGATCCCGGGACTCCAGGATCATGACCTGAGCCGAAGGCAGTCGCTTAACCAACCAAGCCACCCAGGCGCCCCCCAAATTTTTTTTTCTAAAAAGGAAATCTAGAGCTATATTAGTGCATATATAGCTATATTAGTGCATATATAGCAATGGAGAAGCACTTTTAAAACAGTACTTAAAATGAAAAAGGAAAAAAGGAGAAGACTGAGAAATGTGACTATATAAAAAGCTGTATATTCAAATACATAGAGCTGAAAGACAGTGGACACGCTGGGAGGACTATATCCAGCTAATATCAAATGGGATGATCTGAGTTGTTGGTAGTAGTAAACCTTTAGAGAAAACCCAGTGTGACTTAAATAATAAAGGAAATTTGCAGCCCAGTGTAACTGGGAATGCAGTTAGGGCAAGTTCCTGACAGTGAGATTAGTGACTCACTTATGTCACCCAGGACCCAGAATCTTCCTCTGCCTTCTCGGCCATCATAAGTATTACCGGCTTTGTAAGATTCCGTTATGAGTTACGGTGTGGTTGCTTGTGGTAGTTGAGGTCCCATGCTTCCTTGCTCATATTCCGTTGCAGCTGTGGAAAGTAAATCCAGCCTGGGTTGTAATTCCTTCCCAGTCTGAGTGAGACGGCATAGGTCATGTCCTCACCCCCAGGACCACTGCGCTGTGGGCATACTCTGCTCTGATGTACTTAATGATCGGGATCCCCTGGAGGCGGGCACGGGAAGGATACTTGAGCAGAACCAAGGGTTTGTTGGGAAGAGGGAATTGATGCTGGGTAGGAATGGAGAGGGTTGTCATATGTCACATATAAAATGTAATTGAATCGTTTACAGAAATTCCTGGGAGAACAGTGGTTTTTCCAGCAGAGTAAATGACAGGTATTTTTTGAAGAAACACAGGGCCAGTTTTATTAACACCAGTTTATACTCTTAACAGAGACTCCGGGGATGTTGCAGCTCTCAGAGGGTAAGTTCAGCCTGGAGGCTTCCTTTTGATCTGTTTAATCTGACTTTGTCCTCTGGCTACCCAGTCACCTCTATGGTTGGTTTCTCTGCTGTGATTCAGATCCCGGAAATTTAACATTCTGGGCACAAACACGAAAGTGATGAACATGGAAGAGTCCAACAACGGCAGCCTGTCTGCAGAATTCAAACACCTGGTACGAGGCAGGAGCCTGGGTCCCCGTCTCCCAGGGCGTCTTGTAGAGGGAGTGGGGGGAGGTTGGTGGTGGGGAGCCTCATGTGACACCGGTGCTCCCTGCTTCTCTTACAGACCCTGAGAGAGCAAAGATGTGGTAATGGGGGCCGAGCCAATTGTGACGTAAGTTTTGTTGTGGATGAAAGCCAACTGGGAGGGTTTCCTTTGATGGGGAAAGAACAAGAGGCTGCTTATTGCCCAGAATAAGAGACACCAACCTGTGGTTAAGCTGTAGTCATCCAGAAAAATCACCACAGGTCAGAATGACATGGTCAGAAGTCATAGCTGCTCTGGAGTGCTCCGGCTTGGAGCATTTCCTTGATTGTCCCGGGAGTTGGCGGGAGTTGGCTCATCTTTAAGGAGGAGTGGAAAGTCCCTGGCTGACTTACCCACACCCATTTAGTAGAAAAGAAGCTTTCCACCTTGCCTGGGGCTTTCCAGATTCCCCTTCCAACTTCTGCCAGCCCAAATGACTTGGCTCCATTTTTGGTGACCTGTTATTCTCACTGCGGTGGCATCAAAGGTTGTAATAAGTCGGAGTTAAATACCTAAGAAAAAGAATAAAACTGGTCCCCCGTATCTCCCTTATTGTCTCCCTCCCTCTGATTCAGATTATCGAATGCTTAGTGTCAAGAATAAATTATTTAAAAAAAAAAAAGATAAATTTGACCAGAAACTAGTTTTTAACTCTTTTGAAAAGATTGTGACACCCTGTTCTTTTTCTGGTGTTTATGCTCTAAGCCAGTCTTCCCTCTTCTCTAAAATGTAGCAGACCTAAAAAAAAAAAAAAAAAAGTGAATTGACAGTACTTGACTATTAAGAGTGAAGTACAACAACATAGAAAAATGTGTGTGGCATATTTGTTTCAAAAAAGCAAGATGCAGGGCGCCTGGGCTGGCTCAGTGGGTAGAGCGTGTGTGACTCTTGATCTTGGTATTGTGAATTCAAGCCCCACACGTTGGGTGTGGAACCTATTAAAAAAAAGAAGAAAAGAAAAAGCAAGATGCAAAATAATTTGAATAGTATATTAGTATATTTGTTTAAAAAGTGTACTACACTGTTTTTTGCCTATTCATGTAGGCATCCCAAAGTTGTCAAGGAATATATACCAAACAGTGTTGATGTATTTATGCTGCTGTTAGTATCCAAGAATACTGTATCCTATCTCCGTAATATTTGCATTTTAAACTGAACATATATAATTTTTATAGTTAGGAAGAAAGTGTTTTAAAAATGAATTGGCATTGTGTTTCTGAGAATTCATTGGGAAGTCTTACTGAAAATAAGGTAGCTATATTGCTGGTGGGAGTATAAATTGTCACTTCAGAAAAACAATTTGGCATTATAAAAAATGAACCAGCAGTGCCAATCCCAGGATTTAACAATAGAGAACTCTTTGGACATACGTAGCAGGAGACAATGTACAAAATGTCACAGCAGCCTGATGGTAAGTCCTAAATATAACCCTCCATCACCACTAGAGTGGATAAAGGATTTGTGGTAGAGTCCTATGATGGAATACTATATAACTGTGAAAATGAATAACCAGCAGATTCTCACAACCATGGACGCAAAAAGTGAGGCATACAAAAGTGAGTCACCCCAATACATAGGGTATGGGTCCATCTGTATAAGGTTCACAAACATCCAAAACTAAACAGCGCATACCTTATTTAGCGATATAAATAAAGTAAAGCCATAAAGAAAAGCTAGGAAATAATAAACCCAAAAGACAAAATGCAGTTAGATCTGAGGGAGCAGGGACAGGAATGGGGGTGGGGAAGGGCACCCTGAGAATCTCAGTGGTAATGGTCTTTTTCTTACACTGGGTAATGGGTCCAGGTGTTCATTGTTTTGTTATTCTTTGTGCCTTACCCATTTTATAAATAACCTCTTGGGTCTGTAATTTTCTAATAAAACCAGTAAAGGATGAGGTTGAAGAACCAGTAAAAGATGAGGTTGAGGATCAGAGCACTTAGAGTTGAAGAGAGCATGTGCTCAGAGTTGTGTCCCTGGCGGCGTGTCTGTGGCCTCCTAGTGGACTACCCTTCGTGGCGCAGCGTGGCTGTGGCCTGTTGCTCTCCTCAGCTATGGCTGTTAGTGTCCAAGGCCGTTCTCCGTGAGGAAGAGAGTGTCCTTCTTGTTATTGTAGGCCTCCCTGATTGTCACCGAGGAGCTGCACCTGATCACCTTTGAGACTGAGGTGTATCACCAAGGCCTCAAGATTGACCTTGAGGTGAGTTCTGACAGAGTTGGGACAGGGCTGCATGCAGGGGTGATTTGGGACAAGAACTTCTAGTTGGGGTTTTTTCTACAGAAGGTAGAGTGATGACTCTCTGCTCAGCACTGTGTTTATTTTTGCTTGTTTTTCTCCCAAAACTCCAGAGTATCCCAGCTGAGAGTAGAGTCTTGCTTGAGTGCTTAGAAGAGGCACATACAGTTGACCATTGAACAACACAGGGGCTAGGGGCGCCAACCCCCTGCCCAGTTGAAAATCTGTGTGTAACTTTTGACTTCCCCCAGACTGAACAACTAATAGCCTATTGTTGACTGGAAGCCTTCCTGATAACATAGTCTATTAACACACATTTTTAAAATTTTTTTTAATTTTTAAATTCTTTTTATTAACACAATTTTGTATGTTATATGTTTTATATATTCTTACGATAACGTAAGCTAGAGAAAAGATAATGTTGCTAAGAAAATCATAAGAGAAAATACATTTACAGTACTGTACTCTGTTTATCAAAAAAAAAAAATCATCCACGTGTAAATGGACCCATGCAGTTCAAACCCATGTTGACCCCCATAGGGTCAACTATAAAGTCGGCTTTCAGCAAATTTGATGTGAAAATCTATATTTAGAAATTAGTTCTAGTTGACTTTATAAAGTTTGGGCAAAATAGTCTTTAGACAGCCAGTGTTCTTAGTATACAGGAAATCATGGCATTTGCATTCTCTTTTACCAGTTTTCTTGATCTTTAAGTTAAAGATAGAGCTGAAGAAAGCAAGAATCCTCGTCTTCGACTCCTGGGGCCTCTCTGTCTAACGGGTAGATACAGCTGCAGTTCTCAGAGAATGCCTTCCAGATTTTATAAAGGGGGAATCTGGGGGCTGTGAGTTCCAGCTTTGAGCAAGTCACATTCTCAAGTTCCTGGTTGGGCCCTGTGGCCCATGTTTGGCACTCTCTCCCCTCTGGGTGTTGAGCTGACTCAGCCACGCTCTTCCCCAAAAGTTGGCAGTAGGTGTGGTTCACGGCACATCCTTTTATTCCAAAACCTGCAGGTATGGCTGAAGAGATGTTCAAAGCTTTGAGGGCCCTCTGCCTCCCCAACTCATTCCCCACTTTCTTCACAGACCCACTCCTTGCCAGTTGTGGTGATCTCCAACATCTGTCAGATGCCAAATGCCTGGGCATCAATTCTGTGGTATAACATGCTGACCAACAACCCCAAGGTAGGCGCCCATCCTCCGGAAACCATTGTCGTGGTCCCTCATGTGGGTCATCAGGCACCCCCGTCTCATCTCAATGAGCAACTGTGTCGTTTTCAATAGAACGTGAACTTTTTCACCAAGCCCCCGATTGGCACCTGGGATCAAGTGGCCGAGGTGCTGAGCTGGCAGTTCTCCTCCACCACAAAGCGAGGGCTGAGCATCGAGCAGTTGACTACGCTGGCAGAGAAACTCTTAGGTCAGCATTTTCGCTCTTTTCCCTGCTGCCCTCCTCAGAAAAGGAATCTGGCCTGTGGGGCTGTTCATTCAGGAAAATTGGCGGAGCGAGGCTCTGTGCTGGGGCCAGAACGCATGCGCTCCCACAGTTGGTGGGGTGGGGTTGGGGGGACCAGTGGAGTTAGGGAGGCAGAGGAAGCTTGGCTCCTGGTGATCATTTCTGAGGTAGGAGGCAGATGTCTTTTCTCCTGGTGGCTGGACCCCTCCACCCTTCCAGAGCACGACTTTGTCTAACCTTAGGAAGAGATTTTTTAAGTGCTTGTTAGAAGGCAGAGGTAAAAAGCTTGACATCCCTGTCCGTTTCTTCAATAAACTGGATGCTTGTTTTGTTTTTTACTTCCTCCTGAAAAAAAAAATTTAGTGCACTATTTTACATGCTACCTGCACTGAAAGCAGCTTTATCCTGTGCTGTCCCCAGACGTGAGCCTCTAACACTGTCAGCTTATTCACGTGTGCTGCTGGTTCCCAATCCACCACGCAAGAGGAGGAGGAGGGGGTGGGGAGAGGGGGAAAGAGACTTGATATGTCATCCACCACCTCCGCTAGGCTAAACAACACCCCAGGTGACCAGATGATGGGGTTTTGTGCGGGTGTGTGTGTGTGTATGTGCATGTGCACACACGTGCGCACGACAGTGGGAGCCTTCAAAACCATGGAAGCCAATGGTTTCTTGGCTCATTGTGGGACAGATGTGTATGAATGTGGGTTCTGTTATAAGAAATACGACCTTGATTCAAACTTTATTCTTTTTTTCCTTCAGGACCTGGTGTGAACTATTCAGGGTGTCAGATTACGTGGGCTAAATTTTGCAAAGTAAGCTGTCTTGTTAAATCCTCGTGGCCAGCTAGTGGGAGTGGGAGTAAGACAGAATGCTCACCTGTGAGGTTGTCGTGGATGGGACTGGGCTTAAAGGCTGAAGACTCATGGTCTCGCCGTCAGTGGGACCTACCTGAGGGTAGATGGGCCTGGGGATTTTGGTGGCATCGTGCCCCGAGGAAGGAAAAGCCTGGGAGGGTGGACTTGGCTTTTCCTATTATTCTTTTCTTTAGGAAAACATGGCTGGCAAAGGCTTCTCCTTCTGGGTTTGGCTAGACAATATCATTGACCTTGTGAAAAAGTACATCCTGGCTCTTTGGAATGAAGGGTAGGTTGAAACTCTTGTGTCTGGCGGAGTGCACGTGTGTAAGAAGTCACCTGCTCTCTCAGCAGGCCGGTGATGGGGACCCTGTCAGCCCAGATCTTGTCGCTCTTCTTTGGCTCCAGGTACATAATGGGTTTTATCAGTAAGGAACGGGAGCGGGCCATCTTGAGCACCAAGCCCCCAGGCACCTTTCTGCTACGATTCAGTGAGAGCAGCAAAGAAGGAGGTGTCACCTTCACTTGGGTGGAGAAGGACATCAGCGGTAAGTTGGACTCTCACCCACCCCACCTGGTGGCAGTTGCTGCTGCCGCCACAGCTGCACTAGTTTTGAGCGCCCGCTGCCCCCTGGTGGGCAAAGGTGGCTTTGCACTCCCCTACCTCCGACTTGTAGTAACACTTTTCAGTGACTTCCTTTTTTTTTTTTTTTTAAAGATTTTATTTATTTGACAGAGAGAGATACAGCGCGAGAGGGAACACAAGCAGGGGGAGTGGGAGAGGGAGAAGCAGGCCTCCCGCCGAGCAGGGAGCCCGATGCGGGGCTCAATCCCAGGACTCTGGGATCATGACCCGAGCCGAAGGCAGACGCCTAACGACTGAGCCACCCAGGCGTCCCTCAGTGACTTCTTTTCTCCAGATTCTTTCAGCTGTTTGCCAGTTTTGTTTTTGCTTGCTTCTGGGGCTAATATTTGCCTAGAAATTTGCACTTTAAATCTCATTCTTCATCTCCTTTCTTACCTTCCTTGTTAATATATCTTATGCGTGTAGTCGTTCAGGTATATTGCCTATGACCCAACTGGGTAGTCTCTCCAGAAACCAGCTGAACATTTCCACAGTGCCAGCTGACTGGACAGACTATTCAGGGGCTATTCAGGGCTCAGGAGCTAGGTTGGCATAAGTCTTTCCCTTTCAAGGAAAAATAAATTGGGTCATCTTCTCCGAGATTACCTGGTGCACTTATCTTACCTTACAATGTCCCATGACAGGTAAGACCCAGATCCAGTCAGTGGAACCATATACCAAGCAGCAGCTGAACAACATGTCGTTTGCTGAAATCATCATGGGCTATAAGATCATGGATGCTACCAACATCCTGGTGTCTCCGCTGGTCTATCTCTACCCTGACATTCCTAAGGAGGAGGCATTTGGAAAGTACTGTCGACCAGAGAGCCAGGAGCATCCTGAAGCTGACCCAGGTAGTTGTTGATTTTCCGTGTCGGGCATTGAATTCTGGGAAAAAGGGGGAAATTGCAGGATCCCTGGGGGACAGACAGGTAAATGCCCGAAGGGCCTGATCTTTTATTCCTCTTTATGGGAAAGAACTTTGTAGTGAGTGCTTTTGGGGTGGCTGCTGGAGTTGGAGAGAGGAGAGGAATCAGTCACTTGTCTCTGCCCCACAGGGAACTTGCCAGGCTAAAGGGAGAAATAGCACGCACACACTCACGCCCAGACATCTAAAATGCTGCCGATAGAGTGAGGGTAGGATTCTTTAGTAACAGGATGTCCAGCCAGCACAGCGCTTCTTACACAGTAGCTGCTGGAAGGTTTGCAACTCAGACTCGAGTCTAGTGTGTTTCCTTTTCCCCATCACTGAACAATGTGGGCAGTGTTGTGTGGGATGGAGAAAGGCTTTCTGGAGGAAATGAGTGTTAGCAGCACAGGAACGCGGTTTATGAGCAGAGGCGGGGGGAGGGGGGAGTGGTGACTGAGGGGGAGCCTGTAACCTGTGGGAGGGCTCGGGGTGGGATTTAGCACGCGCAGCTATTGAATGAAGCAGTTGTGCCATGTGCAAGAGCACAGGTGTTTCTGTAAGCCTGTAGACATTGTTTCATAGTAAGCTTCTAACCTCTAGTGTTGTCAGCAGCCTGGAGGGGTGGCCCCGCTGGTCTGTCTCATCCCCATTTGCTGCTTTGGCTCTCTGGGTTCTTTGTCCGGATCCTGATGGGGAGCCTATGATTTACCATTCTTTGTTGCTATTTAACTTCCCTTAATTGGAGAGCCAGCAGGGGGCTCCAATTTTAAAGTGACCCTTTGAGGGTAGCTTCCCTACTCCAGTTGCTTTTGGAAAAACTGTTTTTGTGCACAGACCTCACGCAAGCACACACCTACCTTTTCGTAGGAATCCCCTCTGAGGAATTTCTTGGGATGGGGTAAGACTGGGACTTGAAAGGAGTTTGAGTTACTTGTTAATTGACTTCCCTCTTTCCTTTGTTCTGGTGTTGGGTTTTGTTCCTACTATAGAAGAACTAACTCTCACTTCCTGTCTGCTACTTATCTGGCTTTCCAGCTGTGCTTCAGTTGGGAGATGTGTTTATCAGTCCCAACACGCTACTCTTTGTTCCTTCTGCAGAGGACATTTAGGTCCAAGTGCTGGTCCTTTGGCTCATTTTGCTTTCATGATCCAGGTTCGCAATCTGAAGCCAAGCCCTCCATTATCATCAGCCATCCTGTGTGACCGGCAGGCAAGGTCCTTTCCTGCCTGGAGTCACCAGTGTTTTCTCGGGTCAAGAGCCCAGGCAGGAGAAAGGAACTAATTACTTGAGTGCTTTGCCGGCCTCCTGGGGAGGCGAGTGTAAGCAGTGGGCACTGAGGGGCTTGGCATGTTGGGAGCATGATGATGGGGTGGGCTGAGTGCTGGGGGCGTCCCTGCATTCAAGTGGGCATCCTCCAGGAGATGGATCTGTGCCCATTCTTCTTGTTTTCCATCATGAAAGTATTTTTGCCCCCAGGGATAGATCGATGTCTTCCCAGGACTCTTCCTTCTTCCTTGCTTTTCCACCAGACCCCACACAGGATTTCTCGATGGCTTGAGGTAGGAGAGGCATCTCTTAGAAATGACACCCCCCTTACCTTACAAATTGGATGAAATATGTTGACAACCTTGTACAAATTGGATGAAGTATGTTGACAACCTTGTACAAAGCTCCACTCTCAGTCTTGGTTCTCCTTTGTTTCTGCTCTTGCTGAATCTCAGGCTAAATCTAGTTTTCTCAGCTACCTGATCACTGGGGAACTAAATCCTTCTCTGTCCGGGATGTCAGCTCCCCTCAACTCTGCACCACAGTGGATTTATAAGACACCAGAACCCTGCCTGGGTAGCATCTTTGGATTCTGCTCCACATGAATCTATTTCTTGGTCCCAAATAACCTTGGATGGCAATCTAAGGACCCCCTGACAATGCCTTTTCTCAGATTGTCAGCCTACTTTCTGATTCCTTGGTCTCTCTATAAATCTCAAGCTTTATAACTGTGCTTCTCTCGCCCCACCCCACCCTGCCTCACACCTCCTAAGTGATTTGTTCACCAGAATCCCCCAGATTTCATGCCAGTGTCTTCAAGACTCCTTGACCTCTTGGTGTGAACATTTAGCAGCTAAAATTCATTTATATTCCAGTCCTCACATCTCTAACTATGGAACAAGAATTATAAATGACCCAGAGGAGCACTTCGCTCTTCCCCCTCCCTCTTAGTGTAGAAAGTGCTTTGCTCCGGGTGTCTTAGCTGTGGAAGACATGACAGGCCCCAGGCCTCCTGTCTTCAGTCCAGAGTCAATGGTACTGCCACACCAGGCAGCCTCCATTGAGGCTGCTTTTTGTGTGATGTTGCTCTCCAAGTGGGGAGTTACTAATACGGCTCACCTAAAAAGTAGTAGAGGCAGATGAATGCCCATAGGAATGAAAAGTATGACTCTGGGCCTCGCAACAGCATGAGCAATTTCCACATTCTCTTAGAGACTTGGTGACTTTGGCATCTGAGCAGGACTGTGTGTGTCCGAGGCCAGACTGCGTCGGCTCTGTTCCTGCATGTGGAGAAGTTGTAGCGAAGGGATTCGGCCAGGCCAGAATACAATCCTCAGACCCCATGCAGGCAGCTCAATGTTCACATCATCTAGGGAAGGAACGAACAAGGCTGGCATTGGTCTAGGCTCAGGTGGGACCAGGGTGTGCTTAAAAATCTCTGCAGGTCAGGAAAGCTTTATGGAAAGGGTTGAAACACCAAGCTGCAAGCTCCTCGCACACCCAACCGGACACAGTGGTGGGAGGGCAGCCCTGAGGGGAGATGGGGCTTCAAAAGGGCCTCCGCTGCAGGATGGAGTGGGGTGCACGTCAGTGCCAATGAGGCAGCCGGCTTCCTCCTGCCCTCGGCCCACAGTGGGGTCACAATTAGTAAGCCCCAGTTTTCTTCTTCTCAGGTGCTGCCCCATACCTGAAGACCAAGTTTATCTGTGTGACACCGTAAGTGGCTTCCCTTCTCAATTTGGCCTTCATTTCTGGTGTCCTCAGTTCTCCTGGGTGTAGGACACTGGGTGAGAGCTATCCTGTGAAGGGCCGGAGCGCCCTGGGCTCTGTGTAGTACTCAGAGTGACCTTGTGTGTTTAAAAAGCTTGAGCTTTTATTTTTCTGTTGGAGACCAGAGTTTGATGGCTTGTGTGTGTGTGTTTTGTTCTTTTTTTTTTTTTTCTCCATTGTGTCTTGTCAACCCGGCCCTTTCCCCTCCGGCTGCTCCCCATTTCCTACAGAACGACGTGCAGCAATACCATTGACCTGCCGATGTCCCCCCGCACTTTAGATTCATTGATGCAGTTTGGAAATAATGGTGAAGGTGCTGAGCCCTCAGCAGGAGGGCAGTTCGGTGAGTGTTTGGTGACAGACCCTGTCCTTAGGAGGGATCAGCCCCCCTCATGTGCCATGCACCGAGCCAAGAGCTGCCCCCCGCCCCCGTCGCGCGATGGGTCGAAAGTTCTAAAGCAGTGCTCTCCCTTAGAAACCAAATGTGCACCATGCCTGTAAGTGCGAATTTTCTAGTAGCCACGTGAAAAACAGCAATAAGAAACAAGTGAGGTTAACGTTAATAGTATCTCTTCTGTAACCCAATAAATCGCCAATACTAGCATTTTAGCATGTAAAAGAAAGTTAATGAGGTTTTTTTATTGTTGTTGTTGTTTTTTTGTGCTAAGGCTCTGAAACCTGCTGGGTGTTGTATGGCTACAGCCCATCTTGAGTGGGACTAGCCACATTCTGATGCTCAGTAGCCACCCGTGGCTCTGAGCTGCCCCATTCTGCAGGACAGCCTTCAATCTTCTTTCCACATGGACAGTTGGGAACGAGTTAAGGGAGGAAGGGGACTGAGCCCTTCCAGAAGACCAGACCCTCTGGGGAGGAAAGTAAATCTGGAGTGTCCAACCCTGTCTTGGCCATACGGGGCAAGGACACTGGATGGCAATGGTGGCTGAGCCTCTGTCCCCGGAAGGGCTGTGGGAGCGTGCCCTGCTGGCTCTCGGGCTCAGGCAATTGAATGAGCTCTCCCGCTCTGTCCCCCCAGAGTCCCTCACATTCGACATGGAGTTGACCTCGGAGTGCGCTACCTCCCCGATGTGAGGAGCGGCGGGCTGAAGCTGCAGAGAGCGAGGACGGAGGCACCTACCTGTGTTCTACCACCCCTTACACAGCCAACCCCCAGATCGTCTGAGACTCCTCTCACTTTGTGCTTCCAGATTTTTTTTTAATCTCCTACTTCTGCTATCTTTGAGTAATCTGGGCACTTTTAAAAATAGAGAAATGAGTGAATGTGGGTGATACGCTTTTACCTAAATGCAAATAAGAATGTGTTCTCTGAGACTGTGACCGGGGGATGTGGAAGGGGTGGCAAGAGGGAGAAAAAGGAAATGTTCTGGTCTCTTCTGGCTCCCCGGCCTTCCTTTCTCAGCAGCTCGTGTTGTCCTTAGACAAGTGCCTCCTGGTGCCCGCACATCCCTCTGCCTGTCTCTGTAAACTCACACCACAGGCTGCCTCTAGCTACATTCCTCCTGGCATTGCACTTTTAACCCTGC
This sequence comes from Zalophus californianus, assembly GCF_009762305.2. Taxonomy (NCBI): domain Eukaryota; kingdom Metazoa; phylum Chordata; class Mammalia; order Carnivora; family Otariidae; genus Zalophus; species Zalophus californianus. The sequence continues at coordinate 41,388,476 of NC_045610.1, read as the reverse complement.
TAACAACCAAATAGAAGATAGGACTTTCACCACCCCTAAGTTTCTTTTTAAATTTAAAAAAAAAAATTAAAGGGCAAAAAACACTGTATTGGCATAACCTTTTCTGTATTTAAGACAACTCAGTCAGTAGCCTTCTTGGTGCTTTAGGCATTCAGCTTTCTTCAGGCTGATAATTTATAGAAATCCTGAAATGGGCTTCAGATCCAACCCTTAAAAGACATCTGAAGCTGTGGCTTGGCCTTTGGTTATGAAATAGGAAGGTTGAAGGACAACCTAAACATCCTAGACATTTTTTAATAAACAAAGTTTTTATTTTCCCCTTTAATGTGTTGGCCTATTAGTAGGTAAGGCTGGGCAGAGGAGGGTTTACCCCCTGTCTTCCTCCCCGCCCCCCGTCTCCCTGGACTCCTGTTCCAGAGCCTGGGTTGTTCCTGTGGGTGCCTTATAAGGGATGGGGTGATCTTTCCTCCCTGTCCACCTGAGCCCCCTTGCGTAGGGCTCCTTTCAGTGTCTAAAGGTCCCTTGTCCTGTTTGTTTTGAGAATCCTGGAATAAGAAGGTGAGAGTTACAGGTGGAACACAACAGACTGTTGGGGCCCCAGCCAAGGGTCTAGTTGAGCTCAGGGAATACAGTTCTTATCCCAGTTTCTTGGTGATTCCGTGGCACCTCTAATCACTTCTTCACTTGGTTAAGCCAGGGGCAAAGGCTTACTGATAAACTCGAGGTCTATCCCTTGTGTGAGGGAGTGTATACCCTGGCCTCTCCCCCCCCCCCCCCCCCCCCGCCCCGTGCTGGTGACTGTCTCCTCCCCATGGGGGCCTCACAGATGAGGCAGAACAACTCCCATTTACTGCGCGTCTCAGAACACTTTGTGGTCTCCAGTATTTGGGCCTCCTCTGACCCAGAGGCCTGACTAGGTTGGGTGGTCCAGGACCACCTTATCTCAGTTGGCCAGAGTTTCTATAGTGTGCTGTTTGTTTTACCCATACTCACCAGGTTCAGAATTAAGGGGATGAGGACCTTCTCTCCAAGACAAACAGGGGTTGCACTTGGCCATCCCTGTCCTTCGGCCTAGAAATGGTAGGTAGTACAGAGCTCTCCCTTCTCCAGCAACACTCTTCACTTCATAAGCTTAACTCAGAAACTGAGAGAAGATTTAGATCAGAGGGACCTGGGGCAAGGATCCAGGCTTCTATGGCGCAGATATTGTAAAGTTGGCGGCTTTGAGGTAGTGTGTGTGTCTGGTTTTAATTCTGATTGTAGCAAAAGTTCTGAGAGGAGCTGAGACTTGTTCTAGCCCCTCCCTTCAAGAATTGAGCCCTCCGGGACCTGCCCGCTTTCTCTCCACTGTCTCCCCCTGCCCGTCTCCAGCCCAGCTGAGGGGTTCCCATAGATGGCTCAACCTACCTGCACAGTGGTTTGTATGCTGCTGTCCTGGTCACCGCATCAAATTCCAATGTATACTTCATAGTGTAAAAATTTATATTATTGTGGGTTTTTGGTTTTTGGTTTTGTTTTTGTATATTGCTGTATCTACTTTAACTTCCAGAAATAAAAGTTATATAGGAACCGTCTGAGGGCGTGGCAGCTCTGTCTCTGGCTGCTGGAGGTCCCCCTTCCACTCCCCCGCTTCAGTTCTGAGGGGGCCTTACCCACAGGCCGAGCCTGGACCCTGACAGGAGGCGGGTGCCCCTGCTCCCAGGCTGGTCCCCGCAGCCCATTTCTGGGGCCCCGAGCACCCCCCAACTATGTTAGCCAGCGGCCTCCAGGGAAGGGGTAACCGGAGGAGCCAGAGGTAGCCGTGGAGGGCCCCTTTCTCCCTCTTCCTTCCCCCCTCCTCGGGCCTTTGCAAGCCCCACCAACCTGTCTGGGGTCAGATAAGCGCTACCTAAGGGGGCTTGGGGTGAAGATACTCCCACCCCACCCCAAGGCCTCCCCTCCCACAGTTGCTCCATTATCACTTTCTCTTCAGTTCACTCAGCGGGGATGAACGGAAACACCTCACTGGCTGCCCGACGGGTGGTGATAATTCACAGACATCAACGCGCCCACTCGGCTGGCTCCCCCCCCCCCCCCACCAAGCGCCATGGAGACCGCGCCGCGGGCTGAGATACCAGCCACCAGCCCTGCCGAGATGGAAGGGGAGATTAGCGGCTGCTCTCCCCGCCAGCCCACCCCCGCCAGCCCCACACAGGGCCCCTGCGCCTCCTTGGGGCAGGCTGCAAACCCCTCTTCCCTTGCTTTGAGCTCTGAAGGAACCTCATGGGTAGGTCCTGGCTCCCCAAGCCTTTCCCCGCCACCCCCCCACCAGGGCCCCAGTGACAGCCCCTGGACTGGCAGCAGGTCGGCGCCAGGGGGTCCAAATGGGGAGACCATCCTCCTCGCCCAGCTTCCCTACGGGTCACTGGGCCGGCTGGCCCTTTGAATGGGCTGGTGGCAGTGGGATGGTGCCACCTGCTGGTGTCCAGGAAGAGGCGGGCGAGGAGGGACTGTCGCTGAGGCTCCCTGCTGCCCTGGCACTGCCCCCCACCCCCCCCCACCCCCACATCAAAGGCTTCAAGATTGCTTATAGCAGCAGCTGATTAGGAGAAGCCCAGACCGCCCCCCCCCCCCGCCCCGTTCTTCCCGCTCCTGGCCCCCGCCCCCTTCCCCCAAGGCCTCCAGCCCTAGTCGGTTTGTCTTCTGAGAAGTGGAGACAGCGTTCCAGGGCTGGTGGGCGCCCTTAACACACGGAAGAGGGTGCAGAGTGGTAGCTTTGGAAGCATTACAGCACCAGCCACACGGGAGGGAAGCAACAAAACCATCCCAGCGGCCAGGGATCCCCACTACCCAGGGCTGCCCACCCGGGAGCCGTGCCAGCAAATTTATGAAAAAAATACTTTATTTGAAAACACTGTTTACACAAATGTGTGGCCTATGTACAAAGGACACAAGGATCCCTCTTCTGGTCCCCACCTTCCCTCAGGGATGTTTAAACCTGGGACTCCCGACCCTCTGCCACCAGCTGCCCCCGGCTGCACGTCACAGAGCCTCCGAGGGAGGAGCTCATGAGGTCGGGAGCAAGGCCTTCTCAGACCTCGGCGTCATGCAACTGTGATGAGGCCTAGTCCAGGTCCACCTGCCAGCAGGGGGGAACGAACTGAGCTTTTACCCCTCACTCGGGATTCCACAGGCATGCAGCAAGCGGCTTCTCTGCGGCCGTCTCTCAGTGCAGTTTTCCAGGAGGAGAGGGGGATCAGCCCTGCAAGTCCCCGGCCCTCTGTTCACCCACCACATCCTAGCCCAGTTCCTGCCCGTCTCCCACCTTTCCTGGGAGCAGGGTTGCAGAGCGTCAGGGAAAGAAGGCTGGGGCCCGATGGAGGGGAGGCGATCACACTTGGAAAATGATAGCAGGACCGGGCAACATGAAGCCCAGGTGCCCTGGCTGGAGGCCAGGAGGCCGGGAGGCCAAGCAACTACGTACTCAGAGCAGCTCTGACAGACCCGACCCCAAAGACCCGTTCCTGCTGCGTTAGGGCCACAGTGTAGATAAGCCCTCGGGTCACAAACAGTCTCGAGTCCATAGTCATTAGATAAAGTATAAACATGACTCAAAACTGAATCCCAGCCTCCCTCCCGAGGGAAAGAATCAATAGACCAACACACGTGCATGGCAACAGATGCACATGCATAAACACATACGCATACACTTGGGAGCTAAAGCTTCTCACTCAGGAGTACAACTTAAGCTGGGAGAGAGACGTGACCCGTCTCCAAGCCCCTTCTTGAATAATTTCCTTCAAACAGCGGTGAGGCCGGAAAGGCCCAGGCAGGAACAGCACCTGTGACAGCAGCCGGCAGAAGCGGAGCCCCTCCCGCGACAGACACAGGCCTGGCGGGCTCTCGGGCGCCTTGATCTGGAGAGCAAGCTGGTGGCTCCTGGGCGCAGGCGAGGCAGACACACACACACACACAGCGGAGGCATCCGTACGCCCAGCAACACTAAAATCACCATTAACACGCCCCCTTCACACTGAGTGTTGTTTCCAAAGAGAAGCGTGGGATTCGAACATTCATGAGAGCGAGCCTCGGGCAGAGGTGAAAAGGCCGGCAGGCGGGGAGAGGCGCGGGTCCAGACTGTCCATCGGGCGGCGTAAGAGTTCCTCCACGTGCCGGGCGACGTCCATGGTCTCATCCAGGTCAAATTCTCCATCCTGGTCGAGGACGGGGTCAGGGCTGGGAGCGAGGGAGAGAGGGAGGTCAGAGGGAGCTGAGCAGGCCGCTGGCCCCCTCCCCTCTCAGACCACAGTCTCATGGGAACAGGACTGGCTCTGGCTGGCCGCCCCCGCAAACCCCAAGCTGAAAACATCAGTCATTGGCTCGTTGAGAGATACTCAAGTTCTAGTCTCAACGCTCATTGCCATATTGAGTGGGCTCAGAGAGTTCCTCTCCCTTGTCCCCCCGTCCCTCTCCTCTGCAAGACACGGTTGGGCCAGTCAGTTTTGCCCACTGTGACACTATTCCACTCAACCATGGGCTCCATTTGCTAAGCACCTACAACGCGCTGGGCCTTAGCCACCTGTAAGGTCGGTATTTGCTCCACTTTACACAGGGAGGCTCAGCCATGTTCGGAAACCCACTCAGGGCCACCTGGCTGGCAAATGGATTCAGGATTGGAATTCCAGTCTTTGTGACTCTCAAGCCCATGGTCGTCCCAGTGCAGCCTGTGTCTCCCAGGCACCCAGACATCCAGTTGGAGCCACCCACAGCTCAGAAGAGAATTAATTCTCTGCCCTGGGAACTCCACAGAGGAGCAAGTGATACCCCGTTTCCCTCCAACTCCTAAGAGCAACCGTCCCATCTGTAGCTCACCTGAGCTAAATGGTTACCTGTACTCTCTCAGTCCTGCCCCCAATCCCGTGTGGTAGGTATTCTTGCCTCCATTTTACAGATGTGGAAACTGAACATCTGGGAGGCTCAATAATTTTCCCAAGGTCACGCAGCTGGTCAGCACCAGAACAAGGACCCTGCTATATGTAGCTTATGTTCTATGCTTTTTACTGGCTGATCTCCCTCGCTGCACCTGGGCACATGCTGGAGCCCGGCCTGGGTGGTCTCAGACCTACAGGAGCTCTGGGTCCCTTTGCCCACCAGCCCTCCCGGGGCCCAGCCTGAGGCCAGGTGCCCACTTCCTTCCCGCGGAGCCCCATGAGAACACAACCTACTTCTGGGGATACATGTTATAATGAGCCTGGGGGCACACGGCTGGGGAAGGGGCCTGGTCCATGTAGGTGGCGCTGGCCCCGGCAGAGTCTGCAGACGCACTCACAAACCTGCAGGAGAAACACAGCAGAGCCTCAGTGGCCTCCGGGCAGCAGCTGACTTGGGGGGGGGGGGAGCATTTTTACACCTTTTTGGGGTATGGAAGGACAAAGTGCCCACTGGGCCTGGGACTCCAGCTCCCTGGGTCCTGGTCCCATTGAGACTAAGCCCAGTTCCCTCTCCAGGGCTGAGCCAGGCTTCGGGGGGAAGGGCGGGCTGGGCCACGCAGGGCCTGTGAGTGGGAGGAGCAGCGGTGAGGGGTGAGGGGTGAGGGGGACCGGGGGAAGAGAAAGGAGGCAGCAGGAGGCCAGAGCTGGACCCTGGGTACTTACTCAGGGACCACTTGCTTGATCTGTGGCTTCACGTATCCGTCCACTGCTTTAGCTGCCGAGAGGGGAGCGTGATGAGAACCTGCCTCTGGGAGCTCCCAGGCAGTGGAAGCCCATGGCATGCAGTCTGCCTCCTACCCACATCACTGTGGGGCCTCAGCGGGGATGAGATTTCCCACAGATTCCTATAAACACTTGCCGATGGACCCCTCGAGGGCCACCCAGACCCCTGGCTCCAATCTCATCCTTTCTCCTGCTTCCGTTTCTGGCCCTCTGCTCTCCCTCTCCTCACCCCACTCTGCCGAGGAAGCAGAACCAATGCCTAGCAGCAAACCCAACAGTGGACTAGGGACAAGTTGAAGAGGAAAAACCTGTCCATTTTGCTTCCCACGTTCAACTCGGGGGCAGGTTTGAGGGTGGAAGCCGTGAGAGCAGCTGATTAAGATGGGAGTCGTGCATTATGTGTGGGTATGATTATCCTGGCTCGCACTGCCTCCTGACTTCCTCCAAGGGCACAGAAGTGAGAATCCACCCAGCTTTGCACTTTGCAGAGAAGCTGGGTCAGAGGGTTTGTTTTCCCTCTCAGCTGCGAGACCTGAAATCCCCTCCCCGTGCTCCACACCAAGCCACCGACCAAGCCCACGGCGGGGAAATGGCCCCTGGGCTCTTCCTGGGGAGTCCCAGCTGCCTCGCCCCAAGAGCTTTGTCCACAGGCTGCGGAAGGGCCCAGGACGCACCGAGCACAGGGGTGTAGTACTTGGAGAAGACCTCATCCTTGGGCCGGTCGGGAAATACGTAGATGAGATAGCTCAGGTCCCCCAGCCGGTCAGCCAGTGACCGGATGGAGAAGTCCCGTGTGGTGAACGGCTTCAGGTTCCACAGGTTGCGGTCGGCTGTGAAAAGGACAAGCTCATTCCCACCACCCACCACCCTCAGGAGGAGGGTCAGGGTCATGGGGTTTGAGATCCAGCTTGTAGAAACATCTGGGTTTTGACTAGCCTGCTCTGCAACCCTCCACCTTGTCTTGCACTCCTTGGCACAGGGCAAGCAACTGACCATGGGAACACTTACCCAGCGAACCAAGCAAGAAGATGCCAGCAAGGCTAAGTGAGGGCAGAGAAGGGAGAACTCAGAACCGCTGAAGAACTCCCCCAGCAGCTCTGGAGGCTATGGGGCCAGTGACCATAAGTTCTCCACGACGGTAAATGGTAGAAAGGGAATGTATTTCTGAGCAACACTCTTTCCCTACTTTGAGTTCAGTTTCAATCTTTCCCCTGGGGAAAGCTTCTAAGGATGCAGACCTGATAGGGAATGGGGAGCAAGGAAATGGGAGCTGGGGCACTCACGAGAGTCAAACTTCCAGGCAATGGTGATGCCCCCGATTTCGGAGTCGCTAAAGCGCAATAAAAAGGTCCCATCGGGCTTGTTGATGAGCAGGTCATGGGCCTGTTGCTTGTTCACAAAACCTAGGATGGCCCTGGGTGCATGGAGCATACAGCGTCACTACCAGGCCAGCATCTTCTGTACCCGGAGCCCATGGCCTCCCAGCCCCCGGGGCCCCCCGCATTCCTCACCCGTCATTCCAGTGGGGCTTGTGATGCTTCTTCAGCACCTCCATGACCCCATCGAACCACTGCCAGAAGGTGTAGTTCCAGCCCAGCAAGTTCTCCTGAGAGCCCCCAGGAAACCCCAAGTCAGGGTTTGTGGTCCGTCATCACAGGTGGCCCAGGAAGCAGTCCATGCCCTCTTGTCCTCACGCACACCTCTCCCAATTCCTCGCCCTACTCGCCCCGCACTCCAGCGGTCCATACACGGACACAGCCCCCAACCCATACACAGCCTCAGGACGAGACACTAAACCCGCCTCTTGCCTCTCAGACACAGGGGTGGAGGTAGGAGGTGCCCAGAATTGTCTGAGCTGGACAAGACCTCCAAAATCGTTTCTGCCCCGATGGGCAGATGGGGAAACTGAGGCAGAGAAGGGAAGGGCCTGGCCACTTAGTTAACAGATCTAGGACAGGGACTCAAGGATCGGCACTCCCAGCCCCGGGTTCCTTCCACTGTCCTGCTTTGGCTCTCAGAGCTACGTGCACTTTCCTGCTGCCCCTGCCTCCATTCCCTGGGGTATTAGCCCCCGTCCCTCCTGGATGTGGGAGAGGGCAGGGCGGGGTGGACGGGGCAGTGCTGACCGAAGCCAGTAACCCGTCTGTGAGGTGGGGAAAGCCGGGCAGGGCACAGGTGGCCCTGGGGCAGGCAGCTGGTGGCGGGTCCCTCACCCTGTTGAACTGGGACCAGGACACGGACATGCCATTATAGTCTTCAAGGTGGCCACTGCTGTTGTTGAACAGCTTCTGAGCCAGGAACACGAGGTTCTCCTTGGTCAGGCCCCGGTTGCTCTGCACTTCGGCCTTGAATTTCATGTTGAGCGCCTCACACAGCTGCGGCCACAGCACTTTGTCGGGCACGGCGAAGGGCACCCTGCCCTGAGACGGAGAGAAGAGAAAGCAGACTGACGGAGTAGGAAATATTTACACACACACACACACACACACACACACACACACACACACACACACACAGATACCAAGAGACAGAGGCGGCTAAGAAAGATCCAGAAAAGGAGACACAAACACAAGAGAAAAAAGGGCAGGGCAGGAGGGCGCCTGGGTGGCTCAGTCGTTAGGCGTCTGCCTTCGGCTCAGGTCGTGATCCCAGGGTCCTGGGCTCAGCTCCCCTGCTCAGTGGGGGGGCCTGATCATCCTGCTTATCCACCCCCCCCACGTGCTTTCTCTGCACGTGCTCTCTCAAATAAATAAACAAAATCTTAAAAAAAGAAAGAAAAGAAAAGAAAAGAAAAGAAAAGAAAAGAAAGAAAGAAAGAAAGAAAGAAGGAAAGAAAGAAAGAAAGAAAGAAAGAAAGAAGAAAGAAAGAAAGAAAGAAAGAAAGAAAGAAAGAAAGAAAGAAAGAAAGAAAGAAAGAAAGAAAGAAAGAAAGAAAGAAAGAAAGAAAGAGAGAAAGAAAGAAAGGCAGAGTGGCAGGGGCAGAGGGGTGGGTATACGGCGATAAGAGACCCAGACCAGGAGTCTGGGATAGAGATCAGGGACCCAAACCATGAGTGGAAGGAAGATCAGAGACCAGGGCCCAACGGCTACGCTCACAGATCTAGGAAATCCCCTTCCGGAGACGGGAACCCAGACGGAGGCTGAGGACATGCCCCAGGCAGCACGCTCCCGTGAGCTGTCCCTTACCTCACCTCGGCTCCGGTGTGCCCTGGGGTTGGCGGGGGACCACCCAGCAGGGCCCCAGGGGGTTGGGGCTGACTCACAGAGACTCCTGGGGCATCGGGGGGTGAGATGGGGGTCCCCCGAGGACTTACCGGCTCAGCAAAGGCATTGTCCCACAGCACGGTGGCGGTCGCATTGTGGTCCTGGCTGCCGTGAACGATGACAACCACGGGAAGGGACAGGGTCTACGGGAGTCAAAGGAATGAGTGTAGAAGGCACACGACCGCCATCTCACCCTCACTTAGCCCTCATTCCTCACCCACGATCCCACCCACAAAACCTCCCAATCAAACCAAAGCAAAATTCAACAACAACAACAAAAACCCCCCACAGCCTCGTTCTTCTCGGCCCATTACCTAAGTTCACTGTGGCTGGTGCGAGATTGTAACCTAGCAAGCAGGCACCAGCAGAGTGAAAGCAGGGTTTCAGGTAGCCCCCTGGGCTAAATGGGCCATGACCGTGTGAGGATTCAGAGCTCTCTGGCTTTCCCAAACCAGTCAGGTGGCCTCGGGTAGGTCTTCACCTGTCTGGGTGACCTGTGGGGGATGGGAGAGTGAGGCCTCACCTTCACCTGGAACACAAGCTCATTGCTGCCAACACTGAACTGAGACTCAAACAGGACCGTGAACTTCTCCTCCGTCACGGATTCAGCGCCCCTCCGGTCAGCACGCTTAATCCTCTTTAGCGACTGTGGGGCCGGGGGGGGGGGGGGGCGTGCGGAGGGGGATGAGGAGAAAGCAGCTGGTTACAGGGACTCGGCCTGGGCAGACGATCCCCCCCGACCCCAGGGGTCAGGCCCTGGGCTCACCATGTTCCGGAAGTGAGCGCTGAGGGTGCCGGTGGCCTGGTGATACTCCATCACACAGCAGTTGTTCAGGATCTCGCCACTGCACTCGCTGGGAAGGAGAGAGGAGCCCCATCGCCATGCGGGCCCCAGGAGGATGGCTCTGTGCACACCCTGGGCCAGGTGTTCATGCCGGAAAGCCCAGCCAGCAGCCCCTGCCCCTGCCCCTAAGAGTGTTCCCCTCTGGGCGCTGGGGTGGCTAAGTCGGTTAAGTGGCCAACTCTTGCTTTTGGCTCAGGTCATGATCCCAGGGTCCCGGGATCAAGCCCCGAGTTGGGCTCCCTGCTCAGTGTGGAATCTGCTGTCCCTCTCCCTCTGCTCCTCCCTCTGCCCCTCTCCCCTGCTCAAACTCTCTCCCTCCAAAAAAAAAAAAAAAAAAGAGCGTTCCTCTCTGTGTCTCAAGCCTAAAGGGTAGAGCAAAGTTTTTTTTTAAAAAACTTTAAATAAAAAAATTTTAAGATTTTTTTATTTTTATTTATTTGACGAGAGAGAGACAGCGAGAGAGGGAACACAAGCAGGGGGAGTGGGAGAGGGAGAAGCAGGCTTCCCGCCGAGCAGGGCGCCTGATGCGGGGCTCGATCCCAGGACCCTGGGATCACGACCCAAGCCAAAGGCAGATGGCTAATGACTGAGCCACCCAGGCGCCCCTGGGTAGAGCAAATTCTTCAAGGGTGGGCTCTGGGTCTCTATTATTAAATTGTCATTAAATTATCTATCGTTGGGGCACCTGGGTGGCTCAGTTGGTTAAGCGACTGCCTTCAGCTCAGGTCATGATCTCAGGGTCCTGGGATCGAGCCCCGCATCGGGCTCCCTGCTCAGCGGGAAGCCTGCTTCTCCCTCTGACCCTCCCCCTGCTTGTGTTCCCTCTCTCGCTGTCTCTCTCTCTCTGTCAATTAAATAAATAAATAAAATCTTTAAAAAAAAAATTAAAAAAAATTATCTATCGTTAAAAATTCCTTCAGCATTGAGATTGATGTGGGGGCCCCCAGGGCCCCCTGGCAGCTTCTAGTGCAGTTAAAATAAAAACCATGACCACAGCCTACAAGGACCCCATGGTCAAACCCTGCCCGGCTCCCTGGCCTCCATGGGCTCCTCTCCCCTCACCCAGAACAAGTGAGTCATGCTGCCTTGTCTGTTTGCTGAACACGCAAACTCGGTGCAACCTCAGGACTTTGGCACCTGCTCCTCCTGTTGCCCCAAACACCCTTGACCTTCTTGTTTAGGTCTCAACTCAAGCATCTCCTCAGAAAGGCCTTCTGCAGTCACTCATGTGGTGAGGCAACATCTATCCGGATGCCATGATATCACTGTTTCATCTTCTCTCTAGAGTCTTTCACTTGTTGACATTGCTGGATCACTACAAGCACGTAACCGACTCCCTCCGCAGCCCAAACGTAAGCTCTAAGAGCACGAGCACCTCTTTGGCTTCTTTATCATCCTATCCTCAGATCCCAAGGTAGGCTCTCAATACACATGACCCAGTCTCCCACTTCACTCATTCACTCCCTCATTCATTCACTCACTGCATCCTCGGTGGCTGGCCTGCTCTGATCCCTGGATCCCACCCCGGGTTCTCCAGCCACATACGCCTTCTCTGCGCTCTCCTTTTGGAAAAGGCCCATGTTCTCTCTGTCTGAAGGTCTCCCTCCCCTCTCTCCCCACACCTTCGCACGAGCTACTCCCACTCAGCCTGCATCCTGACACTGTCGTTCTGCCCCCCCGCCACCATGACCCACTTCCACAGTGCCCTCGGTCTCCCCTGGCGCACACTACATTTCTCCCGACTGCTGCTGGCTCTGCTGGGCTGGGCGAACACAGAGCCAAGGACTGTGTGGATCGCAGCTCTTCCCAGTCCTCATGATGCACAGGCACTCGAACAAGCCAGCTGTGCAACCCATGTTGACCGACTATGGGTCAAGAGGAACAACGTGTACACCAGGACAGACAGAATGAACTGGAGAGACACTGCACCACGGCTGCAGGGAGTGAGGCTGAGCTGCCCCCATCACCCAGGACCCTAGTTAAAGAAGAGACAGGACGTCCCAGTCCAGAACGTAGGGAGGGGAAAGGCAGGGACAGGGGCCCACGTACTTGCGGGTGTTCTCATTCTTGAGCAGCGACTTGGCCTGCTGCTCGCTGATGATGGTGGCCTTCACCTGGGGGGGGTTCATGTGCACGTTCAGCTTCCCACCCACCAGCAGGCGCACCGTCGCTGCAAACTTGGTCTGGGTCTTCAGGACCTGAGGGGGCTGCTTCTCAATGATGAAGGTGCTGCGGGGACACAAGTGACCAGACCACACATGGCGCCGGCTCAGGCCTCCCCTCCCACGTGGGGAGGCCACCGGGGCTCAGGAGGCAAAGGAAGGGCGCACGGCACAGCTCCTGTGCCCAGGGAGGCCCCCGAGAGTCAGAGGAGGTGGTGGGAGGGGAGGCAGTGACATGACTGGACAGGCTGTGGGGGGACAAGGGCAGTCCGCGGAGCGCCCACAACACGCACTGGGCAAGGTCAACACCAAGCAGCCGTTGCCACTGAGGACAGAGGGGGATGGGGGCCCGAGACAAAGGAGACAAGGACTCCAACGAGAGCCCCCACCCCCGCCCGCGGCAACCCCGGTGGGCAAAGCACCCCTGCCTCCCCCGTGCAACCACCCGGGGGCCGGGCGTGGCCGGAGGCAGCAGTCACCTGGTCACCAGGGCTGAGATGATGTCTGTGATGGTGGCATTGACCTCAGCCAGCATCTCTTCCACTGGGCCGGGGATGGGCAGCTGCTGACAGAGGTGCTCAGCCCTGCGGATCTGCTGCCGGTTCTGCCAGATGATCTCGGCCAACTTCTCACACCTGCACGGGAGGCCCAGGCCACCGGGAGGACAACGGCGTCACCCCGTCCCCCAGGCTCGAGGCCGAGGGGCTCCAGTCTGGGGAGAACGCCCCAAGACCCAGCTCCACCCTCACCCTGGAAGGCTCTGCACCTGAGCCGCCGCTCCTGCCCACGGAGCAGAGCAGAGCACCCCGCCTGGCAGGAACACGGGAGCGCGGGGCAGCACCCCGACCCGGCTCCACTCCGCCTGAGGGTCACTCTGCACACCCAGCCCTGCCCCCCTCCCCAGCACAGGGACTCCCTTCCTGGGCAGGTGGCACACGATGGGGGCCCCCAGGTCAGCCTCAGGAGCCAGAAGCCCCGGTGAAGAAAGCCTCGCTACGGGCCAGCGCGAGCCAGCTGCTCGGGGAAACGTGGGCGGCGGCAGGAGCAGCTGGTGGTGGCGCTCCTGCCCCCGCAGGCCGCCCCCCATACACCATTACCAGGACTGCAGCACGTCCAGGCTGCCCTCGGGGGGCCCTCCGTTCCCGGCCAGCTGCTGCCGCCGCTTCCACTGGATCAGCTCGTCGTCCAGAATGATGGTCTGCTGCTTCCGCAGCAGCTGCAGGGTCTTCTGGTGCTTCTCGGCCAGCTCCTGAAGGCAGGCGGGGAGAGCAGGCCCTTCTGGGCTCCCAGAGAACAGCCCTCACTCGGGAGGCAGGGCTGGGGACCAGGCCCCGGGCACAGGCCCTCCCCTCTCCCAAACCTGCACTGCCTCACGTGCCCCCCACAGGAAAGAGGGATCTGGCCTCCAGCTCTCCTGGGGCCCGCTCTCTCCCTGGCCCTAGCCCTCTCTCGGGCACCCCGGACGGCTCAGGATGTGGGCCTCCGAGCGTGGGAGGGGAGGACGCAGATGCCCCTTACCACGCGGTACTGCTGCAGTGTCTGGGCCTCGCGCTGCAGCCAGGCCTCCAGGGACACCTGCTTCTGCTGCAGGGCCGTCTCCCGGCTCAGCCGCTCCTGGGGACTCAGCTGGGCCAGCCCGCCAAACTGAGCTAGAGGGGGGGACGGGACACCCGTGATCATCATCCCCCAGCTCCCTGCAGGAAGCCCAGTGGAACACACACACCTCTTTGGGAGGCAAGACCCTCAAGGGGCTGCCCAACACCTGACCAACGGCAACTTGGGGTTCTAGCAGCCAAGGGTGCCAGACGTGAGCGGGCTCTGGCCCTGGCCTCTCGACTTTGATCTCCCCTTCAGGGAGTGTGCAGACGGAAGCCTGAGGGCACAGCTGAGGAGGATGCTGCCCCGAGGCCTCCCCTCCCACCTTAGTCCGCACAGCTGCCCGCCCAGACCTCCCCACGCCACACGGGGGTCCAGCGCGGAGCCTCGCTGCCTGGTTCCGTGTGGGCCCTCACCGTTTACTAACTGGGGGAACTCGGGCAAATCATTTCACTCTTCGGGGCCTCAGTCTGCCCATGTGCAGAAGGGGAGAATCTCGGCCCCTGCCTCAGTGGGTCGCTGAGGAGTAAGGAAGTGATGATCCACAAAGGGCTCAAGGAACCTCCCGGCACGCGGGCGCTCTAGGTGAGAGTTAGTCCTTCCTGGGGAGTGGCTTCCGGGGCGGGTTAAAGGGTGACAGAGACCAGCAGCTGCTCAGTCCCACCCCACATGGCAGGGCCTCCTCAGGGGAGCCCCCGCCCCGCAGGCTCTGTCCCGCCCCCGGAGCCCAGCAGCCTCTTCTCTGCAACAAGGGGTTTCTCTAGGTGCTGGCGGGGGCCTAACGTGTTGGTTTGTCCAGGTCGGGTGACCGTGAGCTCGGCTGACCGACCGGAAGGAGACAGAGAGGCACAGACAAGGGACAGACAGGGACAGACAGGGACAGACGGAGAAGGCGGGGGAGAGGGAGGCAGCTTCTCGCCACACTCGCGCTGGGACTCTCATCCATGGCAGGAATAGGGAGTCAGGGAGGCCTCCTTACCCTTCTACAAAAAATCTATTATGAAATACTCAGACCCAGGGAAGGTAGAGTGATGCAAGGAACGCCTGTGTTATCAGTAACCCAGCTTAAGAAGCCACAGTGAAGGCCACCCGTACATCCTTCCCTGCTTGCAAACCCATCCCTGCCTCCAAAGGTAACCGCTGTCCTCCGTGCTGGGATTAGGACGGCCTGCCCATCACCTTGCTGAGCATCCCAGTGTCCTCACCTGGGCTCAGACAAGGAGATGTGAGCATCAGCCTGTCGTGGTCGAGGGCCATGTCACACCGACCGAGGCCCTGCCTCATGGACACACAAGCTGGGACAGACTAAAGCAACTCCTGACAGCCAGGGCAAGCCCAGCACTAGAAGAGAACTGGAAATACAAGGTTCTGATCTCACGGCCGGGGACTGAGAGAGAAGACTACCGTCCAGCCGTGGCACACAGCAGAGTAGTCCTGAGGCCACCTCAGAAATCCTGCCACCCACAGGGGGGTGCCGGTGATCCCTCCACCTGGGCCCAACCTCCCTATGTGAGTGACCCACTTAGGTCTCTCCTGCCACTTTGCAGAAGCTTCTGGGAGGGAGGTCAGGAGGTGTGGGGCAATTCTCTGCTCCATGGAGGGGGCTGAGCCTTCTCTTGCACAAACAGAACAATAGTCTGTGTTTCCGATGAGTGAACTTGATAAGTGAGGCTGAACTGACGTTGCATGATGGGTATAAACCCAAAGCAGAATCTAACCCAAACCCAAAAATCGGAAACAGAAAACCCAAGAATAGGACTGGAAGTACTATCGGCCATCAAAGGCTTGGGGCAGAACCGACAGCCCGGAGGAGAGCGTGCGACTTCTGCTCAGGTCCTGATCTCTGGGTCCTGGGATCGAGCCTCGGGTCAGGCTCTGTGCTCAGTGGGGAGTCTGCTTTTCCCTCTCCCTCTGCTCCTCCCCTGCCTCATTCTCTCTCGCTCTCAAATAAATAAAATGTTAAAAAAAAAAAAAAAAAAGAACTAACAGCCTAAATTCTCCTGTTCCCTAATCTAGGAAGAGGGCCACCCTTTCTCTGGGGTCAGTCCAAGATGGATTCAGAGGAAGACATGCTAGAATCATCCCACCAACATTTACTCAGCACCTACTATGATTCTGGCAATGTGTTGAGGAATTCACATATGGGACACACCCACACGGCAGGGTGAGGAGAGCTTCAGTAGTTAAATTAAAACAGCATAGGGGCACCTGGGTGGTTCAGCCAATTAAGCGTTGGACTCTTGATTTCTGCTCAGGTCATGATCTCAGCGTCCTGAGATGGAGCCCTGCATGGGGCTCTGCACTCAGCGGGGAGTCTGCTTCTCTCATTTTCCTTCTCTCTCTGCCCCAACCCCCGCATGCTCTCTCTTTCTCTCAAATAAATAACTAAATAAATCTTTAAAAGAAATAAAACAGCATAACAGCATTCTAAAAAAAAAATTTAAATAGGTTTTAAAAAGGGAGGAAAATGACTAAAAATTTAGGGAGAAAACAGAAAATAAACATTAAAATGTAGATCTCAATGCAACTGTATTAAATAGTACGTTAAATATTAGTGGACTAAACACCTCAATTAAAAGCAGAGATCGTCAGGGGCACCTAGGTGGCTCAGTTGGTTGGGCGAATGCCTTCGGCTCGGGTCATGATCCTGGAGTCCCAGGATCGAGTCCTGCATCGGGCTCCCTGCTCAGCGGGGAGTCTGCTTCTCCCTCTGACCTTCCCCCCTCTCGTGCTCTCTCACTCTCCCTCTCTCTCAAATAAATAAATAAAATCTTAAAAAGAAAATGCAGAGATTGTCAGAATACTCATAAAAGCAAGACTCAACAATATGGTATCTACCTTTTAAATTTTAAAAAACATGTTATCAAGATATACTATGGCTTATATAGAATAAGAAGGCTGTAGTGGACTTCAAGACAAAAAGTATTACCAGAGATCAAGAAGGGCATTTCATAGTTATTAAGGTATCAATCAATCAGCAAGACATAATAATCATAAACTTATATGCATCTAATAACAAAGCTTCAAAACACACAAAGAAAATATTTACAAAAATAATTGGAGAAGCAGACATTTCCACAATAGGAGATTTTGATCCTCCTTTTTCAGCACCTGATAGAACAATCAGGCGGCCAAAAAAAAAAAAAAAAAATCAGTGAAGACAGAAACCATAGTGGTTCTCAACATGTGGACCAGGGATCCCTAGAAGGTTCCCAAGAACTTTACTAGGAGCCTACAAAGCCAAAACTGTTTTTATAAGGTCAGAAGACCTTACTTGCCTTTTTCTCTTTCGATCTCTTAAAGGAATACAGTGATATTTTCTAAAGGTTGCAAGATATGTGATATTATAATAGATTGAAAGCAAGACCCAGCTATCTCCTATTAAGCTTCACATTAAAGAGATGTGTAAAAATCTAAAGCAATGCTTCTTGCTAAGTTTTGTTTTGGAAAATACAGATGTTGGTTTTTTGGTTTGGGGGACTTTTTGAGTAAAACTCTTATGTTAACATTATTTAACTTAAAATTGCTACTTTTAAATGAAAAATTGTGAGACATATATTCTTTTAAAGTCCACAAGATACATTCACCAAGACAGAGCATACACTGGGCCATAAAATATGTCTCAACAAATTTAAAAGAATTGAGATGGGGCACCTGGGTGGCTCAGTTGGTTAAACCACTGCCTTTGGCTCAATCCTGGAGCCCCAGGATTGAGTCCCACATCGGGCTCCCTGCTCAGCAGGGAGTCTGCTTCTCCCTCTGACCTTCTCCCCTCTCATGCGCTCTCTCTCAAATAAATAAGTAAAATCTTAAAAAAAAAAAAAAAGAAAGAAAGAAAGAAAGAATTGAGATCATACAGAGTATGTTCTCTGACAATAGTGGAATTCAATAATAAAATGCAAATGAAATCAATAATGATATGACATATGGGGAAAAAAACCCAAATATTTGGAAATTAAACAATATACTTCTAAATAATGTATGGGCCAAATAATTATTCAGAAAAGAAAATATTTCAAACTGAATAATAATGAATATACAGCATAGCTAAAATCATGAAATGCAGCCAAAGGATTGCTTAGAAGGAAATTTAAAGCTCTGAATATATGTATCAGAATAGAAGAAAGGTCTAAAGTCAACGACGTATGGTTTTACCTTAAGAAGCCAGAGAAAGAAGAGCACAAGAAAAGGCAGCTTGACACTTCCTATTCTCACGAGGATGGGATAGAACAGCTCTGGGGTCAGTCTGGAGTTGGGGGAAGATGGACCATGTCTCAAGACTCCTCAAATTGTATCAGGAGTTGATTTGTTCTGAGTTAAATTTTCTTTCCCCACACACTTATCATGACAGCCACTGGCAAACTACGGACCTAGGAGACAGGAGAATTTTCCACTGTAACCTCCTCTTCCCAGTTCCATCTCCTATCAGGGAGGCTCAAGAAGGGGCACTTCTGGAGTTCCACCTCTCCCCAGCCTGGTTCAACCAGGAGACTCCCAACCTAAGTCCTCCCTCTAAATGGGGAACACTTTGTCCGTATTCATTCAGTCATCGAGATACTCACTGAATCCCTACAATCAGGGAGAGAATATTGTTTAGTAAAGTACTGGGATTTTATGACATATCTCTAACTGAGATCTGGTTCCGCAACTTATAAGCAATCCAGGCCACATTACTTGCTCTCCTGGAACCTCAGTTGTACCATCTACAAAATAGGGATAATAACAGCTACCTACTTCCCGGGGCTGCCGTAAAGTTTGGATTGAAAAACGCATGCAAAGGGCTGAACCTGGAGCCGGACCCATAGCAGGGGCTCAATAACAGGGAACCATTACTTCTCCAAAGCTTTGGGTAAGGCTCTGTGGAGACAGACACGGACAGAGTCCCAGCCTTGCAGGAGCACACAGAGGGGTCCTCACTCTTGCCCTCATGACACACACTGCCCCAGCCGCGCGGGCCTCACCCTGGATCCTCAGGCTCTCCTGATATTGGATGATGAAGTACTCTTGAGTCTGCTGAAGCTTCTTCAGTTCGTTCTCTGTGTCCTGTGTGACCAGTCGCAGCTCCTCAAACGTCTGGTTGATCTGGAGGTGTTTCTGGGACATGGCGTCAACCAGGATCCCAGCGGGAGAACTCCCCTAGGGACATATCAGGGGGAGAGTGCAGGCAGCAGTGAGCTGAGCAGTGAGGATGGAAGGCAACCTCAGGCTTCGGGGAACGCTAATACCACAGACCCCAAACTCCAAATCTAGAGTAAGATGGGTAACTTGAGTCGGAAGGATAGTCATTTACCAGAATTGGTGTGGAGTTGGAAAGAAGGAGGGGAAACAGGTGAACTGGAGGATTAGGACAACTTCATAAAGCACAGTAGAAGCTTCTGTTGTAGCTCTGGCCTCCACCTGAGTCGCCCAAACAGGGTCCACCTAAGCTCTCTCTGGAGAGACTAGAACTCAACACATGCAGGAGTGACCTGGATTTGCCTACTAAAGATGATGACCCCTTCATTCCACATTCGTTCACCGATCCAATGCCATGGACCATGTGAGGTGCTGGGGACACAGTGTGGAAGAAGGCTGTGTGAACACACATCATCCGTGGCCTCACTCAAGACCTTCTCGTAACTGAGGGAAGTTACAGGGGAGGTATAGAAAGGGCATTTAGGTGACCTGGCCTGACCTGTTCCTTCAACATCTGGCTGAGAGGAGACCAAACCTTCAGGGCCTGTCCTGTAAACTCTTCTCAGAATAAAATCCAAACTCTTTCCCACAGCTTCCAGTGCCCTAGCTGAGAGCTTCTGCCTACCTCCACCCCCCCCAGCACCACTGCTGCCCAAGCACACCAGGTACTTTCTGTTCCTTGAATACACAAACATGTTCCTGCCTTAGGGCCTTTGCACTTGTTGTTCCTTCACTCTGGAACATTCTGGCACCAAATCTTCCTAAGGCTGGCATTTCAGCTGGCACCTTTTCAGAGTGACTTTCTCTGATGGGCCGATTTCGAATAGCACCACCCTTATCTGAAAGTGTCTTGTTCTGTTTTTATTTCTCTCTTGTCTGCCTCCACGCACTAGGATATAAGCTCCCAAGTGCTAGAACCTTGTCTGTCTTGCATGCCGCAGAATCCCCAAGGGGTAGCACATCATAGGTTTTCAAGAGCAGCTTGATGGTTGGGAGAAGGAACGATTTCCCCCGTCCAAGACAACACCTATGCCCTAGACAGGTGTTTCTTAATTGGAGCTGAACTCATTTGTATATTTACAGATAGTTCTGTGGTGGCAACAAGTCAAGGGATACAACAGTTTTCCTGCAAGACTCTTTGTGACCTGGCTTCTGCCTCCTCTCTGGCTTTACCTATTGGGGTTCCCAAGTTGGCTCCCTTCTCCCCAATGCCACTGACTACTTGCAAGGCTTCAAATGCGTTAAGACGGTTCCTGCCTTCCTGGCCACACTCCTGTTACTTTTGCTCATCTTTCCTTCTTCTTCCCCCTTTCCCCTTGTGGTTTAGACATCCCTGTCCTCAGGACACCCCCCCCCAGGCTGCCTTAGTCTGAGTTGGGTACTTTTTCCATATATGGCCCCTTAGTACGCAGCTCACCCCTAGAGAATCTATCACTGCTTGAATTCCTTTCAGGTGGGGACCAGGCCTTTATCTGTTTCTCTAGTCCTAGCCCAGTGTCAGACACCACAGGACCTCCATAAATGTTTACTGAATGAACTGTAAAATTCCTGAAATCAGCACCCACAGCAATAAATAAATAAGCTCCAGGCACTGTTCCGTGGTCTTTACCTATGTGATGCCACTTTATGAAATTCATCTTGCTTTACTCTAGATAAAATAATGTTTGTCCCATTGTTCAAGCAGATGTTCAATGCCTTCATGATTACAGAGCTCGGGGGATGAGTCCCTTTCTGCCTCTCTGGGCCTCACCTCTCTGAGCTTGCCAGGGTGTCTCTTCTGACACAGACCTCAGCTCCATCTCTCCTCACAGACCACCAGAGAACATTTCTCATTTCAACCCTAGCACCATTTATTAAACGACAAATACTTTTTCCTGGTGGTTTGTGATGCCACGTCTAATGCGGGTTGAATTTCCAGGGGTGTGCGTGTGTGTTTAGGGTTTCCTCTTCTGTTTCATTGGTCTGTTTGTCTATTCCCGGCCCACACAGTATCTCATTTAATCCTGACACTAATTCTATAAGGTAGGTACCGTTACTAGCCCCATTTACAATTGAAAAAACAGAGGCTCAGCAAGGTTAAGTAACTTACTCAAGTCTCACAGCTAGTAAGTGATCAAGCTGGGGCCTGAGGAGAAGGTACAGGGACTGGAGCTGCCATGTGCCGTTGCTTCTCACACTTGCCCATGTCCCTTATTTCCCTGGTGCTCTCTTGTCAGCATTCATAAAACACAGTTGTGTCTGGAGGAAAGAGGTGTGTGGAAGGACTTCCCAGCTCCTCGCCGCACACCATGGGACACTCACATTGTTGGCTTCTCGCACCAGCCTCTGTTCATTGTACAGAATATGTCGGATGCAGCGGACCAGCTCCATGGGACAGCGGTCGTACGTGTTCTGAAAGAATCCCAACAGCAGTTACGATTGGCCACCCCCCACCCGCCGCTCCTATCATGCCCCCCACGGTGCCATGTGCCCCCCCCCCCCGCCCGACTTCCTTTCCTCCAGCCTCTGCCTCAGCTTTCCTCAGGAAACCTCAGGAACTGTTACCAGACACCTCTATCTCTCCTTGACTCAATTTCCCCTCCCAGATCTTCATATTTGGTTTGCAGTGCATCAGAAACCCAGTTTACAAAGTTTCCAAAGTGCTTCCAAACTACTATCTCCTTTGACTTTCAGAGCATAGATACCCTGACATCGGCAGAAACTATTATCCCCATTTCGCGGATGAGAAAACTGATGCTCAGAAAGGTTAAGTACTTGTCCAGAGGCAAACAAGTGAGCAGATGACTTGACTTGGGGCATCCAATGCCAAGGTCAAGGTACTTTCTACTGCTGCCCTGGCCTTGGGTTCCTATTTTGCCTTCCTCTTCCAGCTTTCTCCCATTCCCTCCCTCTTCTGGGATGGACTTTTTATTTCCCTGGCACCCTGCTGCTTGTATTTAAGAAGGGTTCTCTGAGAAATACAAATAAGTTCCAATAAATGCCTGACTGTGATTACCACCCACACCCCGGTCCTGGTTCCACAAAAACTTCCTCTCTCCCCATACTCTCCCTGCTACCTCCCCTACCCCCGCCCCCTTGCCCCAGTGAAGGAGAAGGCACATCTTACAACTACATCCTTCATTCAAGGCTCCTTTATCCAGCTCTTGCCTCCAGGGCAATTCTGCTCCTCTTGCACCTTTAAAAGAGTCCTAGGAGGGATGCCTGGTTGCCTCATTCCCTCATTTCTAGGAGCTTTTGGTCTTCCTTTGTCGAGCAAAGGACTCTTGACTCAGTCTACCTCCATACCTCTTGCTTGATCTGTTTAGAATGCCACTTCACCCAACCCCCCTCTGTTGGGGACAAACACACCCCACCCCTTGCTTTGTAGTGTGCTAAAAAGGAATCTGACAGGTCTGATTAGAAAGAGGGGGTGAGGGAAATTGAAGAGCAGAAAAGTTACCGATTAGCTCAGGGTCACACGGTGAGTCAGTGACCAGGCCAGGAAAAAACCTAGGGGTTCTGTTGCTGGAAAGAGAAGGCAGACACTACTTTCCTGCAGATGACCCTGCCTACACACCCACCTGGAGTTGCGTGGCATAGTGCCCCAGCTTGATCTTCAGTAAGAACCCATCTTCCCCGACTTGGTGCTCCGCCTTCTTCTGCAGCTCCTGCACCAGGCCCTCCAGGAGCTGAGTGGCCTGGGCTCTGTCCTGGGGATTGTCCAGGTCGATGGCATCCCTTGGGGCAGGGCAGGGGAGAGAAGACTACTGTGGCCTCTCCTTGGGCAAGGAGGTCAGGCACCAAGAAGGAGTGGGAAATCCCCGGCTCCAGGCTAAGGGCACTGCAGAGCCCACAAGACTTGTTCTGGGCAACTCCACAGGCATCACAGTCTAGAAACACCCCCTCTCCCCTCCCAAGGTCCCCTTTCCCTGTTCCCCTTTCCCAGGGACACCACCCCTTCTGCAGAGAGGCACAGAAAGGACTAGAATCACACCAAAACACAAAGAGAAGAGCTAAAGGTCAAAGGGCCTGTGTGGTAGGCTCCGCAGACGGCGGCTCAGGGCTGGAGGACTTACCATGGCTGGCTCTCGATCCACTGCGCCAAGTAGTGCCGAACCTCGATGGGGAAGTGCTGCCCATACAGCACCTGCATCTGGCGCAGCGCATCTCCCTGCAGCTGCTGGGCTTGGATCCAGCCCGCCATGTCCGTTCACCTAGGGCGAGCGGAGGGCTGCAGAGGAGGCTCCTAGACAGGAGAGAGGGCTGGGCCTGCCTCTGACCCTGCCATGCCCACCCATCCCTGGACCGCTATCAGGCCAGGCCCCTCCCCTCCCACAGACACGCTTTCCTGTGCGGGAAGAAAGATGGTGAGGAGGGGAAGGCCGCCCTGCCCTCCAACAAGGAACCCGCTGAGGCTTGGGGAGGGGCTCCTGAAAGTCAGGTGCCCTCCCCCTCTTCCTCTCCCCTCGCCCCACCGGGGCTTCCCCAGAGGGGGGACAGCTAGAAAACTGAAAGAGAAACTTGACTCGGAGGCCCACGGGCCCTCTGGGGAAGGCTGCAAGAACCCCCCCCCCCTCCCACACACACACACACCCACCCCGCCTCGAGCCCCGAGTCCCAATTTCTGGGCTGGGGGTCGGGTGTTATTCCAGCCCAAACTTAGGGCACCGATGGCTCCCACCTAAAGGCTCGGTCCCCGCCGGCACGTGGGTGGGGTGGTTGAGGAGGGAGGGCTGGGGAGACAGACGCTGTCTCTACGGCGGCGCCCCCCAGCCGTGCCCCCGCGGTCTCCCACTGTCTGGCCCGACAGCGCCCCCTGCTCCCCGCGGCCCCCTCCCTCCGTCCGCGTCCAGCGTCCCGCGCCCCGCGCCCGCGCCAAAGCTCCCTCTCGGTCCGGGACACCCGACCCCGCGCCCCGGCCGGCCGTCGGGCTCCGGGTCCCGGGGCGCGGGGGCCCGGGGTGGGAGTCGAGGGCCCCATCTCCGCGCGCGCCGCTCGGGACGCGCTGCCGGGCCACCCACCTGGTGGCGCGGAGCCGTCCGGCGGCGGGGCCGGCTGTCCGCCCCGCGGCTCTCGCTCCCGGCCCGCGCTCCCGGAGGCGGCGGCGGCGGCGGCGGCTGTTACTACAGGAAGGAGCAGAGAACAGCGATTTCCTCCTCGAAGGTCAGCTGCCTCCGATAGACCATACACAGCGCGCGAGCTCTCGCCAACACCCCTCCCAGCCTCTGTCGCTCCCTCCCTGCCTCCGCCCTCGGTCGCTGGCTCCCTCGCGAGTGCGCAGCGGCGGCAGCGGCCAGGCCCCTGGTGGCGAGGCTGGGCGGCGCCGCGCCTGGGGGCTGCCCCGACGGCGGGGTCCCCCGGGAGTCCCAGGCAGCCCTCGCCCGCGGGCCCCCGACCGGCGGGCAGCAGGCGTTGGAGTGGCCGGGGATGGGGGTGGGAGAGCCGGGAAGTCCCGGGCTCTGGAAATCCCAAACCAGGGCCTGTTTTCTCACCTGTAAAAAGGGAGGAGGGTAGGGTTGGACTAGCTGGAGATGCCTTCCAGCTCTGCGTTTGTCATCTTTTGAGTCTCTAGATTAAAAAAGTAAATGTAAATGTGGGGGGGGTTGGGGACACAGCTTTTGTGACCTCAGAGGCAAAGCCCTAAGGAGGGGAAAGATTGGGGATTCCAGAGAAGGCAGCTCACCACCAGGGCACCACCTCCCCTCCTTCCATTACTCCCACCACCCTGCACTTGCCTCTGCAGTGGAAACAGGAAAGAACCTTGGCAGTCTTAAGTTTCAAATCCCTCCCCAAAATTTTGCAGATAAGAAATGGAAGTCCAGAGAGGGGAAGGAGTTGCCCAGGGTCACACAGCAGGCATATGGCCTGGTCTGCAGACTATGATCCATAAATGATCCTGCCCCTCTGCTCACCCAGTCCAGTCACATCTGAGGCTGGTCCTACCTTCAGAAAGGTCCGGAGGGGCTGTCTTGAATCCTCACAAATTCACAACTGCCGGCTGGCCTTTGCAGGCCCTGTAGGGGGCTCTCAAGGAGGGGGTTGTGACCCAGGCAAGGCTCAAGGAGGGTGGGCCTGCAGAATTGAGCAAGGCTGGGCTGGAAGCCTTCCATCCCCTTTGCCCAGCTTCCCTCTCCTCTGGGCCTCCCCTCTGCCTGGCAGCTGGGATTGGCAGCACCAGGGGAGGGCCTCGCCAGGCCAGGACCACATGTCCTGGAGGGAATCATTCTCATCTACCTCCCTCCCTCAAGATGCCTTCTTGAGTCTGCCCTTTTCTCTCCATTCCCTCCCCTCATCACACTACTCCCTCACCTTCTTGCCCCTCAGTACCTCCCCCACTTTCATTCTTTTTCCTTCAGAGAACAAGCCACGTTTCCAGCTCCAGAAGCTGGGATGTCTGGGTCTCACACACATGGCTGCAGTCCCTTAGTCTCCTGGAGGAAGAAGCACACGGCCTCTCCCTCGCTTCTTCCCTCACTCTGGGCAATTCATTTGGTGAAGGAGGGCCAGACACACAGAGCTAGGAGGTCACCTGGAATGAGAGTCAAGTGTCAGAGCTGGAAAGACCTGTAGAGACGATTTTACAAATGGGACAACAGAGACTGGAGAGAGGAAGTGACTTGGCCAGGGTCACACAACCTGTTGGGGGCAGATGCAAACCCATTGCTACCCGGAGGGTTTGTGCCCTCCAGCCTCTCACTTCCAGCAGATGGGTAAGCCAGTGGTTGGGAGGAGAGTCCTTGGATTCCAAGTCCTCTGAGCCACATCTGGAAGGCAGGGGACCATCCTTGCCATGTACCCACTTCTGGGCATCTGGAGAAGGTGATATGGGGGTGCCAAGTCCAGAGTGGGAGTCCTGCCTGCCCACTGCCAGGAAGCTGCCTCTCCAGCCTGCTCCCCAGGGCCTGCAGGGGCCTGCTACTCTACCGGGCAGGTGCACCCACCAAACACCTGGCTAGATTGGGCTGGGCTGGGCTCAAAGGTGGATAGTCCTGGGTCCTAAAAAACTAGGACTAAGGTGCCAGTGAGCCAAATTGGAGGGGTTGGCCTAAATGGATGTGCCCCGATAGTTTCAGAGAGTCGCATGCTGTGCCCCCACCTTGCGTTCAGTGGCTGCAGCTGCCCCCCTGGCTAACTCTGGCTCTCTCCCCATCTGGCCTCTGTCTGTGAGGCCCTGAATCCCAGTGTCCTTCACTGCCTGTTGCCTCTTCTTGCTTTTTGATTTCCCTCCTTTTGATTCTTTCTCTCTAGGTCTCTGGTCTCTGTCTGGTTCTCTGCTTCTGTCTGGGTTTCCCTCCATTTCCTTGTACTTCTGTCCTCCCTTTGCGATGCAGTGGGGAGAAGGAGGAGCTTTGGAGCTTTCCCAGGATGGGCAAAGGCCACCCAAGGGAGTGGAGGAGGGAAGGGTGTCAAAGTTGGGTTGGGGGCAGAGGTGACTGTGGTCATGACTCCGGATAACACAACTACCCGGAAATGTCAAATTTGGGGTTTCTTTTTGCTTTCAGTCCCCTGCTTTGGTCTCTGCTATTTCCCACCACAAAGCACTCTGGTGGTTTCAGGGGCCCAGACTATAGAGGAGAAAACTGAGGCCTATAGGATGGGGTTCAGAAAGATCAGAAACTGCCTTGGGTCTGGACTGAGCTGGGGTCCCAGGCTGGCCTCTGCTAATTGCCCCTCATTCCCAATTCCAAGATACAACATTACATGGGGAGTGAGGAAGGATTATAAAAATCATATGGGAATGCATTCCCCCAAAGAAGACTGACCATAAAATATTATCAGGAATAGTAATAATCCCTAGCCCAGTTTGTGGTTAGCATACTAAAGACATAGCCCGAACTGAATCGTGGCACATTGGTATACAAACATCGTTGCACCCTTTAACTCAACTGATCCTTGCAACAACCTTGAAGGTGGGCAGAGCCACATTTGATTAGCCCAGAAAGGAGAGCCGTCCACAACCGTCTGGCCAGTAAAGTGCACAGCTGGCTCCACGATCCAAGGGGCCCAGCCCCATGCACAGGTCTCAGTATAGCCTTCCCGACGTCCCCCAACCCCAGCACGCACCCACAGGGGAAGGTGTCTCCTCTGGCTGGGCTAGCCCATAACGGTTCTGTGGTACAGAGTGTGGCCCCTCCATCTCCACGCCAGTCCGTGCCCCTGCTCCTTTGACCTGTGCATTATATGAAGGTGGGTTTGAATTTATGGAGGAAGGGAAGAATCATCTCGAGTTCCATTTCTGGCCTGCCCTTGGAAACCAGGTTAGCCCAGAAGGCTGCGCTCATGCCCCTTCCCTGGGGAGAACAGATTGAGGTCACCTTGACCTAACCATCCCCCCAACCCAGGGCGGCAGGGCGGGGGGGGGGGGGGGCGGCGGGGGTGAGGTGGTACAGAGCTGTCTTTGTTTCCTCTGCTCCAAGTACCTTCTTCAAGGAGAGTTCCCGGGGGCATGGGAGCCAGAGGGCAGAGGGGAGGCAGGATGGGGTGGAGAGCCTTCCCAAGAAAGCTGGAGGCATTCCAGGAAGTGTCTCTGTGCCCACAGAGGGAGACCTGAAGCCCTTGGGCTTAAACGCCCTGCTCTCCCTCACCTTGCCTCTGCTGGGATTATCTACCTCCTCTCCAGCCCCAGCCCCAAAGCTCTTGGAAGGGGAGCCATAGGCCCATGCTCAGCATCTACTACACCCCCAAGATCACTGTCCCTGCCTCTCCCCAGTCTCCCCATCCTGGTACCTCCCTGTGGATAGATAGGCTGCCTCCATTCTTGTCCCTGAAGACAGAGCAGAACCTAGGGAAGGGGTGTGTGTGTGCAGTGAGTAATTCTGTGTGAATTGGGGGGAGGGGAAGAAGCTGCTGGATCTTCCGTGAAGCCTGTCTGCCCTTCCTGCCTCTGTCCCTTGTCCTCTACCACTCTTCAGGGAAGTCAGTTTACAGTGAAGTTACCAAGAGAACACACGGCCATCCTGCCTCAGGCACAGTGACTCTCCTCTGTTTCTGGGAATAGGGGCGGGAGGGGCTCAGGACTGACTGGGTGGGTGGGAGGGAAAGCCTGCCTTCCTTTGTCTGGCTGCCCTAGCCACCTGCCTTGGGAGAGCCACCTATGGGACAAGGACAGGAGGGTGTGCAACTTCGGAGAACGGGGGAGGAGCCCATCCTTTGCTCTTCCTTCTCACGGCAAGGGGAGGCCCTGGAGCCTAGGGGGTGGAGAGGGGAGAGGTGGTACAGAGCTGGGCCTCCCAGGGGGACTGCTGGCTGTCCTGAGCAGCCCTGGGTCACGTCTGGCTCTCATCCCCTTCCGTGAGGACTACCAGGCCCCTCTACTCACTCATTTCTCCTCCTTCCAGACCAAAAAGAAATCTTTTGTGCCTGAGCCAGCCCAGTACCCAACCTCAGGCCCTCAGAGGGGTGCGTGGGAGAGGACTGTGCATCTCCTGGCCTGCTACCCCTACCACTCTGCCACTTTCCTTTGTTATGACCAGAGGGAGCTCCTTTCTCCCTGTCCCTGTTTCTCATTGTTCCTCCGTTCATTATGTCACTAACCCACCCACACCTTCACTGCCCGCTCCCTGGCTCCCAGCCTCCGACATTGGCTCCCCAGTGCCCAGAGCAAGTGGGGGCTATAAAGCCAAAATGAAGACTGGGCCAATGCTCCGTCCCCTCCCCGCTGGCTACTGGCCTGCTCTTCATTGGCTGCTGGGCTCCCGCCTACCCATGGGCCTTCCCTTTACTCGTTCTTCAGCCATGCAGTGCCCCCCAGTGCCCTGACCTCTCTCACTCCAAGCTTTTTTTGCCCCTTTCATTCCACCTCCCTGGAATGCCAGTCCTCCCTTGGCCACCTGGTAACATCCTGCTCATCTTTTGTGGGGTCAGGGTAGTGCAGAGAAAAATGCAAAGGCTTTGGAGTCCTCAGGACCTGGTGCAAAGCCTGGCTCTGTTGTGGGACTTTGGGCAGGTGAGTCTGCCTCTCTGGACTGAGCCACCTCCTGTGTAAAAAGGGGAACAGCAAAACCTCTCTCCTAGGATTGCTATGAAGATTCAGTCCCAGTGACTCTCACGTAATAGGTGTTCAGGGACCCTGGCCAGTAGAGCTAGGCATTTTCTCCCGTGCTGCCCTGTAGCCCTCAATCCCATACTGCGGGCCACTTCTTGTGGCTCTTTACTAGCTGCTGAAAGGCTGAATTCCACTGCCTGGTTCATAATTGAGTCTTCATAGATATTTATTGGCCTAATGAAGGTCCTTCAAACAGGACAGGGCTTCCCCATGCTCCAATACTTCAGGGGTTCCCTCACACTAGTACAGACCCCCTGTTTCCCTTTCACACATCCTGACCCACAGCACCCAGAAGGCTCTCTCCTCTGCCACCCTGGCCTCTGCCTGCTCTCGTCCTACTGACCTGATTTCCTGCCCATGGCCCCAGCAGCAGCCTCATCTTTGCCTGCTGCTGGGTTGACTTGTGAATTCTTAATCCCACTCACCAAGTCAGGAAGATACTGCCTGGGGTGACACTCTGCTCCCTCCTCTGTGTCAGTCCTGTCCTCTCTGGATAATGCAGCACCGCCCCAGGGCTCTGGGTGGAGAGGGCACTATGACACTGTCCCAGGAGGCAGGGGCGGGGGGGGGGGCGGGGGGGCGGCACTTTTGGCTTTCCAAAGAGCCACCCCTTTTGTTCTGGCTGGAAGGGAGCCCAAGTAAGTAAGGTGCACAAGAGCAAGACAGAAAGTGTGTGAAGTGTGTGAGAATTCCCGGGTGAGTCCTGTAAGGACCTGCACATCCATCACTCAGATCCGGTCTCCCCACCCTCACCTCGCCCCCTGCCACCCACTCCTGGCCCCAACAAGCTGGCTGGGGTCGGGCTGAGGGAAAGAAAGAGTAAATGCACATTTATCAAGTGCCTTCTGCAAGCCAGGCATGATGCTTGGTTACTTGCACAAACATTGTCTCTCCATTTTTTTCTTTTTTTTTTTTTAATAGTTTATTTTCCTAATGTTTTACTTCTTTGTTTTTAAAGTTTTATTTAAGCAATAATCTCTACACCCAACACGGGGCTTGAACTCGTGACTCCAAGATCAAGGGGTCACATGCTCCTGTGACTGAGCCAGCCAGGTACCCCTTGCTAATGTTCTAATAGGTAGTATAGCACCTGGCATAAAACTCAGAAGATTCAAAATGGGAAAGCGTTAGTCTTTCACCTTTCCTGTCCGCCCAAATCCCCTCTGCAGGAGCAACCACAATTACCTGGGTCTTGTGTGCATCCCAGAAAGATTCTATGTATTTGCAAACAGATAGTATATTTTACTTCCCATTCACACCTGAGGGAAAACTGAGGCCCTCAGAGAAGTGAAGTACTTTAACTAAGGTTCCATAGCTGGTAAATTGGCAGAGCTAGTATTTGGAACCAGATCTAACTGAAAAATTCGGCTCCTTTCACTGCCCACGCTCTGGCAGAGGTGAGCCCTGGCATCGACAAAGCCTCTCTCAAACCACTGGCTGTGACAAATCTCCATTCTAAGGCCCCAGAAATCTGGAGATCTGCCTTCCCCTCTGTTGTGCACCCAATGCCTGTATTGACTTAATAAGGAGGAATCATTCCCCTGTGAAAGAAGAGAAGTTCCCTCAAGCGTCCTTCTTTGGCTTCTGTGTGACTGGTGGTTCCCCAGGGACAGCTTGATTCCCAGGATTCAGAGCATTCTGGAGAAGGAAGCCACATGAGGATGGGTCTCTGACTAGAGGGGATTATGGTTGTGGTTTCAAAGATGTTTCCAGAAAATGGCCTCACGCTCTCCCTGTGGCTGGGCCGGGCTGAGGGAGGTATGAAGTGGGGAGCTGCTGTTCTCTGTTCTCCGTGGTAGCCATAAGCTTGTTCTCGAGAGCAAGGGAAGGAGGCTGGAATCAGTCCCCAGGTAACAGGAGGTTGGATGTATGGACAAGGGCTGCCCACCAGACTTCCAGGCACTCCTCCAGCCTCTTTCTCTCCCGGGTCAGGACAGGGTCAGCCAAGAGAGGACCAACTCTCTCTCCAGTGGGTGTTACTGCGTCTGTAGGTATGTCTCTGGGAACTTTCTCTGTGGGCTCTCGGTAGGGCTTTCTGAATCCTAGCTTCCTATTCAGTTTCTTTCTTTCTAGGATTCCTTCTGCATTATATCTCCGTCTGGTGTCCCCTCCACCGAGGGAATTATGTCCCTGAGGCCCAAGGGAAGAGGGTCTCACCTCATCTGAATTGTCAAGTAGGGAGAGGTAGGTGTTAGACCTTCCTTCCTGTCTCAGGTTGACAACATTCTTGTTTTGCTGAGGTAGTCACCCAGAACATTCCGTCCTTTGTGTCTGTGCACACAGCCAGCCAGATCTAGGTTGGTGCATAGTGGTCAGTCAAAGATGTGCTGTGAGATGCAAGAATGAAGAGGTGTACCTGCCCCACCCTCCAGGACATTCCAACTAGCCCCCTGTGGCCATCGCTCAGCTGCAAAGGCAGCTGGATGGAATTCTAGACCTGACCAATCCTAGGAAGAGGGGTGTAAATCTTTGCTGTTAACAGCTCTATAGTGCTTTAAGTCATTTGAAGCACTATACATGCATTACCTCACTTAATTCCCATAACAATGCTACTAGGTAGGTCCCATGACTATCACCACATTACAATGAGGAAATCGAGGCCAAAAACTTGCTTAAAGTCACACAGCTCAAGGAGCTGACAGCAAGTCTGGCTTTAGATTCTTTGCTCTTAATAACTACATAGTCCCCTTGGGTTCCATTTCTATTTCTAGAGTGTAGGGTTTGTTCCTCAAATATTTATTGGGTGTCTGCTCTGGGCTGGGCATGGGGGTGGATTTAAAGGTAAATGGGATATTCTGTGCTGTCAGGGGTAGAGAGACATGTAAACACGAAATTGTCCTTCAACACAAGAGGTGCCATAATAGAGGCACAAACATCATGTGGTGGGAAACAGGGACAGAGAGAGAGGTTCTCATTGCCTGGACCAAGGGCAGACATCTAGAGGGCAGGACGAAGTTCCAGGCAGAGGGAACAGCATGTGTGCAGATAGGAAAACTTGCAAGAAGGAGAAATGTGGTGTGCTCAAGTGCCAAAACGTCTTGCGCAGTGACTGTCAGAGAGGTGCCAGAGAGCTCAGAGCTGGCGCTCCTGTCCAGCTTCCTGCTCCAGCCTGTCCTCCTGCTCTAGCCTCCAAGTGCCCTGCACCTACTCTGGGCAAAGCGCTGTGCCAGGTGTTGGCCCAAAGTGTGGGATAGAAGCAGTTGCCTAGGTGGGGGAGAAGGACTTCGTTGAGATCCAGACACAAAGATCTTTGTGGTTGGTGTTATTCTGGAGGTGAAGGGAAGGCTGCTGGGAGGCGAGCTGCCAAAGGAGGATTATGGGAGAACTTGGGGCCTTGCAGATCTTGGTCATCTCTTGACGTGAAGATTTTCAGACTCTAAGGAAGGGAAGTTCTGGTACGTGTGGGGTCCTTCTTCTTCTGCCCCTGCAGCTAGGTCTCTGGAGATCTGACATGCCTCGCTTTGGTGCCAGCCCTTGAAGGGTTGCTAGGGAAACGGCTGGCCAGCTCCAGAGATGTAGCCAGAGGAGAGGAGAGTGGGTGACTCAGGCTGCCTTCTCAGACACCACACCCCCTCCCCATCACATGGAAAACGCTCTCAGAGACCCCTTTCCCCTGGATCTTATAAAGGTGATCGTGTTTATTCTTGCTTCTCTTAACAGAGCTGTCAGTTCCTCCCCCGCAGCTCTCACTGATGGGAGCTAGCAAGAGTCCCCAGGGAGGGAAATGGTGTCAGACGCCCCTTCCCCCCGCCATTCACTCTGGATTCGTGGACGGATCCAGTTGGCCTGGGCAAATGTAAACTCCTGCTGTGTCCATTCAGGCTTTCCGCCCGGGTGGTAAGCGGCAGTCCTGGCTGAAACGCCCTCCAGGGAGCAAACCCGGGATAATTATTGATGGGGCAGCGGTGGACTTCTGACCTGGGCCTGGGAGGGAGAGGACCCGGAACGCCTGCCTCAGCTCGGGGGAGGGGGGGCGCGGGGGGGAAGGCGGGTGGCGGGCCGCGGAGCGGGGCCAATCAACGCGACCACAACAGCCTGGCGCGAGCCCTGCTCGTGGTGGTCGAGCCGACCCAAACAAAGCAGCATGTGCTCGTGGCCCCGTGGGACCCGCCTCGGGAGCCGAGAGGGGACGCCACTCGCCCCGACGACAAGGGGCTGCGCGCAGCGCCACCCACCCACCCCCCCGTGTGCGCCGGGGGGTTCCGGGTCCCTCCAGGGCGGCCGCGGACCGGGTGCGAGGGACCACGGGGCTCACGAGCGCGCGCCGGGCGGAACCAGGAAGCGGCGCGCGCCGGCGCGGGGCGCGCTCGGGCCTCGGTGCGCGAGCGGCGCGCGCGCCCCCGCGGGCCCCGGCGTGAGGAGACTCGGCGGCCAGAGCCGTCACCCCGGGCGGGGACGCTGCGCAGGCGACTACGCGCGGCGGCCCGGCCGAGGGAGGGAGCGAGCGGGCGGGCGGCGGCGGCTGGCGCCCGAGGGGCCGAGCGAGGTAGGAGCTGTGGGGCGAGCCCTGGGCTCCGGGCCGGGGAGGGAGGCCGGGGAGCCCGCCCGGGCGGGGCCCCGCGCCCCGGCCGCCCAGACGCCCAGACGCCCGGCAGGGCCGCGCCGCCGCCATCGCTCCCCGGGCCGGAGGTGGCCGCGGTGGCTGCGCGCTGGGGACGGGGGTGCCGGGGGCGAGGGCGCTAGGGGCGCGCGAGGGGCGTCGTGCAGAGGCGGTGGCGGGCGGAGGGTGTCGAGTGTGGGGACCGTGCGGGCTCGTGTGTCGAGGTGGGCGTGTGAGGGGCCCCAGCGCCGACCCCTGCCAGAGGAGGGGACTGCTTATCGGCCACCTCACACCCCCGGGTTGCAGTGCAGACTAACCCCAGGCGTCTCCTTGCTTTTCCTTTTTCAAAAGAGGGATCTGCGACTCCCCGGGGTGGGATGAGCCCGGGAGTGCCCGGTGGGGTGGGGGGGGTGTTAGGTAAGCCTCAAGGAACAGTGCCTTATATGGAGTCAAGACAACAAATACGAATGTTTCGATATGGCTTTGGGGAGTGGGATCCCACATCAGGACCCGCCAGGCCCTGGCTGGTGCGTGTGGCAGTGGGATGCAGCGTGGTTTTTTTTTTTTTTTTTTTGCTAGCTGGGGATAAAGAGTAAAAAAGTGCTCCTGGTGTCGGGGGTAGATATGGAGAGTCGGAAGGCGAGTTGTGGTGTCACAGAAGCCGGTCTAAGGCTAAAGGAATCTGGCAAGATGATCAGGCTGATCAAAGAGGGAAGAACTTGTGTGGAGCAAGAGGCGTTTGCAAACACTTGTAGCTAGCAGTGATGGAAAAGGCAAAGACGACAAACAAGTGCCAGCTTTTAGGAAGATGGGGATTAATGAAAACCACAAGAATGTGAAAGGCAAAAGGAGATAGCGATCCTTCCCAGTTCTTTTTCTTCTCGTCTCCCATGATCCTGTCAGACCTTTGATTCAAATAAACAGTACTAAAAGTGGGTCATAGAATGTTGGAGCTGGAAAGGACCCCGGGATTATGCTACATTCTCTTATTGTACAAGTGAGGAAACTGAGGCCCCAGGTAGATGGAGTAAGTGGCCTGTTCAGTTCGCACAGCTGTTCAGTCGTTCTGGGACTGAAATGCCCGTCTCAGGACTCTCAGATCGGTGCTCTGCCCAAAGCAGTGTGGAGCAGTAGATCTTTGCCTAAATACAGTTCCATTAATTGTCTCTGGAGTGTCCTCGGGGAATGCCCCTCGAAAGGGCTAGTGTGTCACCAAATTATTAAGCTGAGGTTTATGTCCTTTTTTCGGTCTTCAAATGGTGTTTATCATCCCCTGGTATTTTAGGTTTCCAGAGTGGTTGGGTAGCTGCTTGGGCCATAATAAGCTTTCAGCTGTTGCATATATTATCTCAAATAATTTTGTTATCGTTCAATGAAGATAATAGAACTTTGCCTCTTAACATTGTTCTGTTATTCATTTGTTTATATTATATTTATATTTATTGACTAGTAGAAGAGGATGTATTTTATTTTGTGTACCTTTCATGTTTTTCTAATTTTATTTTGTAACACCCGTGAATGTTGGATCGGTTCTGATAATTTCAAATGATGGAATCCTCTTGATTGACTTTTTATCAAGGCTTTGGATTTTTTGTTTTGGTACCAATTTCCACCTCGTGGAAGATTCCAGTTGTTAGAATCAATAGTGTAAATGGGAGAAGGGGCTGCCGATTTTAAGAAAAATTAACCATGTGACAAATTGTGATGTCTGTCATGGTTTAATTAAAACAACACCACACCTTTGGTCAGGTAAGTGTCATCTAGTAGATGACATCAGGTAAGTGTCATCTTGTTTTCCATAGCCTTCTGGAAGATGAAAATTTCAAGCACCTGGTTGAGACAGGGGGAAGGAATGGAGAGATCTTTTTTCAAAACAGCAAAACCTCAGAAAAAAAAAAAGTTGATTTCTATCACTAGCAGTTTGGTTATTGCATAACTCGGAGCTGAACTACATAAAATCTTTGCTGTATACCCAACTCCATAAATTATCCCGCCTTCTCCCTTGACCTGGCCTTTTCAGCATTCATGTTTTTGCCAACAGGATATTAATATGGATTGTGTTAAGAAATTTAAGGTGGATATATTTCTTCCATGGGTACTTCGTGGTATATATGATAGAAGGGGGGGGGGGAAGTGCTATCATTGTTTAGAGTGTTACAACATAAATATTTTGGTCAGCACTTCCTATTGTGCCCCAACTTCTCATTTCATCTTCATTTTCTGGCTCTCAATTGATTTTTTCTAAGTGTTATTTACATATACAGAAACCACATCAAGACTAGTGAAGAAGGGTGCCATTTATTGCTCTTTTGGTACTTATGTGTCGTTTCTCAAGTTATAGTAGTGTTAGTATTCAAATTATTTGTGATTTGTGTTAGGTTTATATTTATGATGTGCTTGTGGTGGTTCATTTGGCTTGTTTTTGTGTAGGTAGGTGATAGAGGTAGTCTTAAAAAGGGAAGATGTTATAAATAGGTAAATAACATGCAAGATTGGATTGCACGTTGAAGGTAGAATCAAAGGAGGCTTAACCGTTTTAGTGCCCTGTAAACATGTATGGATCTCAAAAGTATTCACAGATTTCTGGATATTCTAACTACCAGTGAGATATCCCCCCCTTTTTTTTTTAAGATTTTATTTATTTATTTGACAGGGAGAGAGGGAACACAAGCAGGGGGAGTGGGAGAGGGAGAAGCAGGCTTCCCGCCGAGCAGGGAGCCCGATGCCGGGCTCAATCCTAGGACCCTGGGACCATGACCTGAGCCGAAGGCAGACACTTAATTGAGCCAACCAGGCACCCCATTTCCCCTTCTTTTAGAGTGTAGATTGCCACATTATTCCTACAAAAGGAAGCAAAAAAATTTGTCCTGAGTATTTGAAACTTTTTAAAAAAGTTATCTGACAATTCCAGGTTACTGAGCTCTTCAGGAGAATAATATCCCTTTACTGCATAATAAAGTGTCAGAATACTTTGACTCCAGAACTTAATAAAAATAATGTTGAAAAATTAGCTCTAAAGTGTCAGTGTCCCCAATTTTGTGTAGTGGTTAAAGGAAAAATTTTTCTTGAAATCTTAGCTTTGTTAATGGAAGTGTTCTAAAATCGTAAGTATTTTTTCCCCTGCAGTGTTGGAAACACAACAGTCTTATGCTTATTTCTGGGAATAAGAAAGTCAAATTTAACAATCTAGTTTCCATTGATCAGACTGTTTTTTGTACATTTAAATCATAGGCATCACAGTGATAAAAACTTTTTCTGAAAATTGAATTCATTTTTAATTATTGTGTCCTTATTTTAAGTAGAATATTCACATTGGATCTTTTCTTGTTAATGATGATCCTTTGTTACTGAAAAACCTAAGCTAGTTTGGAGAAGATTTTACATATATAAATCTATGCTGTTTTTACTAATCAAAGAGAGGAGTAATTTACAGGTGTTAGATTTTTATTTTTATTTTTATTATTTTTATTTTTTTTAAAAATATTTTATTTATTTATTCATGAGGGACAGAGGGAGAGAGAGAGGGAGAGAAGCAGAGGGAGAAGCAGGCTCCCAAGGAGCAGGGAGCCCGATGCGGGACTCGATCCCAGGACCCTGGGATCATGACCTGAGCCGAAGGCAGACGCTTAACCATCGGAGCCACCCAGGCGCCCCAGGTGTTAGATTTTTAGTTGGTTGAATGAGACCCTCACTTTTGGTGGTTTCAGGGTTTTAGATGACGTTTATTACTTTTGTTAGTTTTGGTCACACCCATGACTTCCTTGGAAGGTATCTTTGAGGTTTGGTTTCCTTTTTTTTTTTTTTTTTTTAAATGGTAATATTGGGGTGGGGGTGCTTCCTGTTTGTATTTTCAAAATTAGGTCCATATGTTAACTTTCTTGTAGTGTCACATTTTTATTTTAAAACATATAAAGACAAGCATCAGACGCCATGTGGTTTATCTTTGTCTGTTGTACTGCTTCATGACAGCCTTACTGAGCTCAGCCTGAGTCCTCAGTTGGGAAGGCAGGGCATTCCTGAGTCTGTTCCCAACTCTCTTCAAGGTATAGCCTCAGAAGGACTCTTAAAACAACAACAAAGGTGCAGTTAACAGAAAAATGGGACTGTTGCTATCTGTCTCTATCCGGTACTTAGATAATGTAGAGCACTAAGATAGAGTTGAAATGTGTTAGATGGAGCCTTGAACATCAAAGTTTTAAAGGATTGCCTTGGGCTTATATAATCTAGAACCCCACATATTAAGTAGTGACTGTAGCAGTTTTTCTTTTCTTTTCTTTTCTTTTTAAGATTTTATTTATTTGAGAGTGAGTGAGAGAGAGAGCACGAGAGGGGGGAGGGTCAGAGGGAGAAGCCGACTCCATGCATGGAGCCTGACGTGGGACTCGACACTGGGACTCCAGAATCATGACCTGAGCTGAAGGCAGTTGCCCAACCAGCTGAGCCACCCAGGTGCCCTGGCAGTTTTTCTGACCTCACTTAAGTCATACAGAATGTCATGGAGGATTTAAATAAGAACTAGGACTAATTTTTAGGATATGGTAGTAGAACTTAGGAGAAATCACCCTCAGCTATAAAACTCTTTTTTGGGGCACCTGGGTGGCTCAGTTGGTTGGGTGACTGCCTTCGGCTCAGGTCATGCTCCTGGAGTCCCTGAATCGAGTCCCACATCAGGCTCCCTGCTTGGCGGCGAGTCTGCTTCTCCCTCTGACTCTCCCCCTTCTCATGTGCTCTCTCTCTCAAATAAATAAATAAATAAAATCTTTAAAAAAATAATAAAAAAATAAAACTCTTTTTTGACCCTCCTGGATAATTTTTACATGGTATGTCACCTTTAATATAAATATTGGAATGTAAATTTTGTGGAGCCTTGAAGAGAAGTATATCCTTGGGAGGAGTACATATAGTATTGTTTCCATGATTAAAGCAAGTGGCCTTTTCCTGGCCCTCAACTAACTTTATTCTAAGGAGTATAAAGACTAAATAGACTCCTAATTAAATTGATATTCAAATATGTTTGCAGTTTAGGGGCACTTTATCTCTCCTAAACTTTCTTTTTTTTAAAGATTTTATTTGTTTGACAGAGAGAGACACAGCGAGAGAGGGAACACAAGCAGGGGGAGTGGGGGAGGGAGAAGCAGGCCTCCCGTGGAGCAGGGAGCCCGTGGGGCAATGCAGGGCTCCATGATCAGGACCGGAGCCGAAGGCAGACGCTTAATGACTGAGCCGCTCAGAAGCCCCTAAATTTTCTTTTGGATCACCTTAGTAAAGGCAGTACTGCATTAGCACGTTGTGCAGTTATGCATAACGCACTTTGTAGTTGAGCTAAATGCAGAGTATTTTGACCTCCCAGTCCCCCCTCACCAGTATTCGGTAAAGGAGAGGTTATAATTTGTCACATACTGGATATTCTTTCTTGGATTTATTAATAATAATTATATCTATTTCCCATGTATTATAATACTATTAAGATGAAAAATACATATATTGATTGATAAGAACATTTATCTTTTGGAACCTAGCTTGCAAAATCTACTCTAACACTCACTCTGCTTTTATTCTTCCATTGCTTTTGGCACTGTCTTTTTTAAAAAAAAAAATGTTTTCCACATTTCTATTATGAAGAGAAATATCTCCACATTCAATGTTCTGCTAGTTTTTTGAGGTGCTTGTGCTGACTCATTTTTTAAATTATACTAAGATACAGAGTATGGTTTGAGAGCAGCAATGAGATTCTCAGAAAATATGAAAACTTTCCTTTCTGACTAGTGAGAGAAAGGTTGGGGAAGGCAAGGGGAAATACATCAATGAGCCAATGAATTATTGTTATTTGTTGGGATTAATTTGATGACTAATATTTTCAATGCCCATCAGGCTAGCAAAGTGAATTTGGCTTTACCCTGTAATGATAATAGGACAATGCTTGTTTTCCCCTGGTAGGGGGTTTTTTTGCATATGGGAAATCAAGCCAAAGTTACCAGTAACAGCCACATCCATTATTTGTATTAAAAACAACTATTTATCACTCTGGGCTATAGCGCTACCTACCATGAGCTCATCCGGGAAGATGTACTAGTTATCTGTATAATAATTTTGCCATTTTTCAAAAAGTGGTCAGAAAATTAATTAAAAAGTACTTCAAATTATGTTCAAAGCCTAAAAGTAGAAAGATAATAAAAATAACACCTATCACTGTCCACTTAACAGTGTGCCAAGCAGACACTGTTATAAGGTCTTGCCATATTTTAACTCATGATCCTCAAAGGGGAGGGTATTATTTTCAGATGAAAGATGAAGAAATGGCCACAGAGAAGTTAAGTAACTTGTCCAAGGTCACATTGCTAGTAATAATGGCAGGCCCGGATCCATACCCAGGCCAAACTGATTCTGGAGGCTGTGTTCCTAACCACTGCACTGCAGAAGAGAGCAGGCAACTGCAGTTTTGCAATAAGACGTTTGGTTTCTTTAAGGCTTACATTTCTTTATTTGTGTTCCCAAATGGACTCTTGTTTATTTTTAATGGGAAAAAAATGTATAAGTATTTAGAAACTTTTAGTTTATGAACGTGGTAAGTATTTTTCCAACTAAAGTATATAATCCTGGTGGAAATTATGTTAAAACAGAGAAGGTCTTAATTCTAACTATAAATTGTCCTTTGTTGTTCTGCCATTACCATTACCATATACATCATAGGAGAAGAGCTATAAGCTGTCTCTTTGGCCTCTCTTTACAAACAAAAGAATCATTTGCACTAATTTAGCACGTAACACGTGTTTGTTCACTGAAAATGCAAGTATCCAGCTCATTTTATTTACAACTTTATTTTGAAGGGATTTGCAGCCCTATTTTTGTTTAATTGAAGCTTTTTTAGAGTTACTAATTGTAATTTCTGAGATAGAAGGACTTAAGAATTTTAATTTGGGGGTTAATTTTTAAGGCAACTGAAGCAAATTATTGTGTGTTTAGAGGTATTCAAAGGCCATTAGAAACTAGTTACAGAAATTGATTCCTTTTTATATGTGATGGTCTTAGCATTTTTTCTTGGAGGTAGATTGTGAAGTTAAATCTTGGAGACAGAATTCACTACCCTAAAGTGTAGTGATCTGAATTTGAGAGATCAAGTTAGGGAGGAGAGAAACTTCAATTCCCTGAGCAGAGGGTATAAACTTGTTCAAATAAACAGAGGATGTTGTCTCCCAGGATTGTCAAACTGTCACCTTTGACCAGGGTTGAGTTTTCTTTGAATGTTGACAGAAGTTACAATGTCAGTGGAAAAAGCTTAATGTGAAGTATCTATAACTCAGAATTTCCTTATGTTTGTGTCAGTGAGATCCTACAATTAAAGCTGGGTTTTTTTTTCTTCTATGTCTGATGAGTTTTAAAAAGCCTTCAGTGGGGTTTTCCAGCCTTTAGGTGAGAGTAAATTAGAAAGTTTGTGAGAAATTATTTTGTATTGTCTAAAATTCAGAGCCTATAACCTGTGGCAGATCATTATGTTTTCATAAAGAATGGGACTTAATTCAGCCCGCAGAAAATGTTTTCAATAATCTATATTCACAGATGCCATTGTGGCATTTATAAATAGAAACTTTTGAGCCCTTAATCTGTTAAAGTACTAAAAAAAATGGAATTTGTCAGCTTTATAATACAGGATTCTACAAGATAGTCATTTGTAGTTTAACTAGATAAACCATTCTCTCAGAAATAATGTTAATTCTATGTTTTCATTTTGCTTCATGTTTCTAAAATATTTTGGTAATCTTTTAGGCTTGAGAAGAATAACAAACTGGAGATCTACAGAAATATGCAGCTCTTTACAAAATGAAACAGTCCACCCTGTAGGTTTATGTTTTTACAATTTGTGATCTGTTTCTGGTAGAAAGTGAGGGAGAATTATAGTGAGAACTGGACATTATAGAGCCATACTCCAAAAGGTATGGAAAGTCTAATACATAGAGATACAATGCACATACTCCTTTTCTTTGTTACTGTTTCAATTATATAATGATATATGGAAACCCTGAACATATCCTAACCATATTTTAAAGATAAGTTTATTTGGGGGGCACCTGGGTGGCTCAGTAAAGCATCTGCCTTGGGCTCAGGTCATGATCCCAGGGTTCTGGGATCAAGTCCCACATCGGGCTTCCTGCTTGGTGGGAAGCTTGCTTCTCCCTCTCCCACGCCCCCTACTTCTGTTCCTCTCTCTGTGTCTCGATCAAATAAATAAATAAAATCTTAGAAAAAAAAAGA
Source organism: Zalophus californianus (assembly GCF_009762305.2). Classification (NCBI taxonomy): domain Eukaryota; kingdom Metazoa; phylum Chordata; class Mammalia; order Carnivora; family Otariidae; genus Zalophus; species Zalophus californianus. Next base: position 41,346,928 of record NC_045610.1, on the reverse strand, counting down.
TAAGTTTATTTTGTAAATATCAAGTAAAAATACTGAATTCATTGTAACGTGTATAGATTTATCTTCCTCCTTAACTGTCGAAGGTATCAAAACAAAATAGAAAATATTTGGCTTCCTGAATGGTATGGCTACAATTAACATGCTGAGTTGGTAATGAAGCAGGATTCCTTGATTTTGCAATACCAGAGCAGAGCACATAATGTTAAAGGAATGGGCCCTTAAGTAAGTTATTACCTTAAGCACACATTTTAAATTATGTCCTAGAAATATGACAGTGTCAAGATTTATGGTTTTGAATTTCTGTTACCCAAATGTGAGAGATTTAGTTTGGAAAGAACTTTGCATTATGTTCCAGTTTTGTTGATAAGTTTGAACAAGGCAAACATAAGAAAAACCAACCAGTGGCTCTTATGGAATAACTCATAAAAGAAAAATACATATAAGTGCATATTCACAACTTCCTTATGCCAAAAAAGTCCCAGAAGCCGAAGGTAAATGACAAAATAAGAGAAAACATTGTAAACATATATGATAAAAGGTTATAGGTTAATATTATTATTGCTTTTAATACAGATTTTATTTATTTATTTATTTATTTATTTAGAGGGGACACTGAGCTCAAGCAGGGTGAGGAGCTTAGGGAGAGGGACAAGCAGAGCCGGACTCGGCTTGATCCCTCAACCCCGAGCTCACAACTGAGCAGAAACCAAGAATCGGATGTTCAACTGACTGAGCCACCCAGGCGCCCCAGGATTTGGGTTAATATTAATATATAAAAAATATATACCAAAAATAAGAAAAAGATGGTCTTCCAAAGAGCAAATGAACAAAAGAAGAGTTACAAATGCTCAATAATCATACAAAATTATGTTCAACTACACTAGAAATCAAGAAATACAAACAAAAACAATGATATAATTTTTCCAACTAACAGATTTACAAAACTAAAAATATTGAAAAAATAAAAACAATGTTGCTTAGGAATGTGGGGAAACTGGCACCTTCATATTAGTTGGTCAGATGTAAATTGGTGCTTTTTTCTTTTAAAAAAAGACTTTATTTATTTATTTGACAGAGAGAGACACAGCGAGAGAGGGAACACAAGCAGGGGGAGTGGGAGAGGGAGAGGCAGGCTTCCCGCTGAGCAGGGAGCCATTGCAGGGCCCGATCCCAGGACTCTGGGATCATGACCTGAGCCAAAGGCAGATGCTTAATGACTGAGCCACCCAGGTGCCCTTGGTGCTTTTTTTTTTTTTTTTTTTAAGATTTTATCTGAGAGAGAGAGGGACCAAGCATGAGCTAGGGAGAGGCAGAAGCAAGACTCCCCACTGCTCTGAGCACGCAGCCCAACGAGGAGCTTTATCCCAGGACCCTGAGATCATGACCTGAGCTGAAGGCAGACATTTAACCAACTAAACCACTGAGGTGCCCCTAAATTGGCACTTTTTTTGAAGGGCAGTTTGATATATGTATTGAAAGCCTTGAAAGTGTGCATGCCTTTTGACCTAACAAGTCTAATTAGATGACATAATCTGAAATATGTTCAAAGATTTGTGTATCTGTATTTAAGGATGTTCCTCATGGTGTTATTTAAAATAGCAACAAATTGGAAACAACTTAAGTGTTCAGCATTAGAGGATTAATTAACTAAATTGAAGAATTTTTTTCTTAAGATTTTATTTATTTATTTGACAGAGAGGGTGAGAGGGAACACAAACAGGGGGAGTGGGAGAGGGAGAAGCAGGCTCCCCGCCCAGCAGGGAGCCTGATGTGGGGCTTAATCCCAGGACCCTGGGATCATGACCTGAGCTGAAGGCAGACGCTTATCGACTGAGCCACCCAGGCGCCCCTAAATTGAAGAATATCTTATATAATGGAATACTGTTCAACTCTTTCAGTCGTGGTTTAAAAAACAATATTTAATGACATAGGTAAAGTTTATAATATATTACTAAATGAAAAGTTTATAATATATTACTAACTTAGTAATTACTAAATATTACTGTACTAAATATATTACTAAATAAAGTTTATAATATATTACTAAATGAAATATATTACTAAATGAAGTTTATAATATATTACATTGCAAAAAAATCACATATAGTCATGCTTGGCACAAGTATAGGTATTGAAAAAAATATTCTGGGTTATAGGATTCTGGGTGTGTGTGTGTGCATGTGTGGTTTCTAGTGTCTTCCGATTTTTCTATAATAAACAGATAATAAATGTAATACTTTGTAATCAAGAAAAAAGTTATTTTTAATGGATGGTTAAAGAAAATATGAGATATATGTATAACAATATTATTTAGCCATAAGAAAGAAGGAAATCTTGCCATCTGTGACAACAAGAATGAATCTAGCTTTTTTTTTAAATATTTTATTTATTTATTTGAGAGAGAGCACATGAGAGGGGGGAGGGTCAGAGGGCGAAGCAGACTCCCTGCTGAGCAGGGAGCCCGATGCGGACTTGATCCAGGGACTCCAGGATCATGACCTGAGCCGAAGACAGTTGCTTAACCAACTGAGCCACCCAGGCGCCCAACATGGATGAATCTAGAGAGTATTATGCTAAGTGAAATAAGTCAGACAGAGAAAGACAAATGCTGTATGATTTCACTGATATGCAGAATCTTAAAAAACAAAATTAAAAAAAACAACAAAACACACACACACAAAACCATACCAGATCGGTGGTTGCCAAAGGCAGGGGGTAGAGGACTATGTGAAGGTGGCCAAAGGATACAAACTTGCAGTTATCAGATGACTAAGTTCTGAGTATGTAAAATGTATAGTATGGTGACTATAGTTAACTGTATTCTGTATTTTAAAGTTGCTAAGAGAGTAGATCTTAAAAGTTCTCCCCACAGAGGCACACACACACAAATTGTAACTATGTGAGGTGATGGATGCATTAACCAACCTTATTTTGGTAAACATTTTAAGAGAGATATATATATGAAATTACTACATTATATACCTTAAATTTACACAATGTTTTATGTCAGGTATATCTCAATAAAATATAAAGCTGGGGGAAGGTTATTTTTTTAAAATGACTTCTGTGTTGGTTTAGAATGAGAAACTTGTTCTTATTTTCAGTTAGTATTTTCTTTTTAGGAGCAGAAAAGGAGTAGTTTGTGATGTTTGTGTTAAATATTTGGCATAGTATATTTATTTGGTATGGTTTATGACATCTTTTGTTGAAGAGCTGTATTAAAACCATTCTAATTATATTTAACGTTTTCAGAGTTAACATAATTTGAACTTGTGGACTGAGTTATTTCCCATACTTGGTGGAATGGTCCATTTTTTTATATATAAGCTGATGGTGAATTATATATTGTTTTATAAATGTAATAAAGAGATTATATTGCTTTATTTGTGTATGTGCCCTGCTAAGTTATCATTCATTTCATATTGAAGATGTGTGTTTGTTTTTTTTCAACTTTTGAAAAAAAAATAGGTCTATTTTATTTTAACTTCTGGTAACCCTGTGAACATTATATTATTTCATTATATTTTGTGTATTTGCTTTTGTACTGTTTTCTCTTTCGTGACAATACAAAGATAGCTAGGTTTATGGATTTTTTTCCTTGTAATTCCATTAATGATGCTTAATGACTTCTTTAAATGTTTATTATGGTATTCATTTGGGAATATCTGGTAAAGGAAATCTCTAGTGAAAGATACTTTCTCTTGGGTGTATGTCATTGCTAATATAAGAGACATGTGTTCTGCCTTAATTAAATTCACATTAAATAGTTTCTTTGTAACTAGATTTAGTATTCAAAAGCCTTCTCACATTTTAAGAAGTTTAAAGAAGAAAAATGAAAATAAATTACAAGTTGATGTTTTAGGAGAATTTTGGAGCACAAGTTTTAGGTCTTAGCACTTTTTCAGCAAATAAAATTACAATCTTAAAAAATATATATATTTGAGCCCGGCAGAAGACCTACTTACTTTGTTTTATTTTTATTTTTTAAAAAGATTTTATCTATTCATTTGAGAGAGAAAGGGAGACAGAGCACAAGCAGGGGGAGAGGCAGAGGGAGAGGAAGAAGCAGATTCCCTGCTGAGCAGGGAGCCCGACTTGGGGCTCGATTCCATGGAAATCATGATCTGAGCCAAAATCAGACACTTAACCAACTGAGCCACCCAGGCACCCCAAGATTTTTTTAAAAGTAATCTCTACACCCAGTGGGCTTGAACTCACAACCCCAAGTTCAAGAGTTGCATGTTCTTCCGACTGGGCCAGCCAGGCACCTCAGGCCTACTTATTTTATGCAAAATTCAGCTCGGTAAAAATCTTTCTTAACCTGGATTATGCCTTATAATTTATTGTAATGGAATTTGCTGTAACAGAATTTTAAGTCAATTTTGAGAATACTAAAACATAAGAGAAGTCATATAGTACTTTTTACTGCTTTGTAAACCTAAATCCGTAAGTAGTTAATTCAGATGTATAAAGATGAATAAATATTTTCATGTATTAAAGATAAAACCATAAACATATATTGCCCAAAATGCCTTCATAAATAAATCCTGCTGATTTTCTTGTTCTTTTTTGCTTATTCTTACCTTCTCTGCCTCCTGAAAATGTGATCAATCTCATTTAATCCAAAATTATGTTTCCCTTTGGCTTCAGTGTATTTATCATTGCTGATTTTCTCTCTAATCTGTTTTATCACTGTGATATTGTTATGACCAGTTAGAATAATCCCCTTTCTTCTTTTTTTTTTTTTTAAGATTTTATTTATTTGTTAGAGAGAGGGACGAGCAGAGCAGGGGGGACAGAGGGACAAGCAGACCCCTGCTGAGTGGGGAGCTCAACATGGGCCTCCATCCCAGGACCCTGAGATCGTGACCTGAGCTGAATGAAGTCAGATGCTCAACCTACTGAGCCACCCAGGCGCCCCTCCCTTTCATCTTTTCTGTACCTGAATCATATTTACCAAACCATGAGATATTTAAAAAATCATATAAGTTTGGGGCCTCAAATTTAACATCATATGTTTTATAACATAGCGTCAGTAAATTATAGAATATATTTTTAAATTAAGATATAAAATGATTTATTGCTTACTTAATTTAGAACTAGTTACTTGATTGTGTTCTAATCTTTATCTGATTTTGGAGAACTTGATTATTCTTACAAAGATAAGTCTTTCCTGAGTCTGTAAATCTTAAGATTATCACTTTAAAGAAGCTCAAATATATGTAACATTCAAAAGACGATAAAAAAGATTACTTCTTTCCAAAGTTAACATTATAATTTTGTTTGAAACTCTTCAGTCTGCCTTTTTTTTTTTAAAGATTTTATTTATTTATTTGATAGAGCGAGAGAGGGAACACAAGCAGGGGGAGTGGGAGAGGGAAAAACAGGCTTTCTGCTGAGCAGGGAGCCCCATGTGGGGCTCGATCCCAGGACCCTGGGATCATGACCTGAGCCGAAGGCAGACGCTTAGCCACCAAGATGCCCATCTTCAATCTGCATTTTGTTTCTTAGCTGCCAGAGGGCTTTTTGGTTTTGTGTATGTATGTGTATTTAAAAATATTTCCAAAGTGAGTAAAGAAATTTATTTCAAAATTTTCCAGTAATTGGGCTACCAATCAAAGTAAGACTTAGTAAATATTTGTTGACTGGTGAATGAATGGGCTGTACAATCACCTATACTTCTTAAGGCAAAAATTAGATCACAACTTGGCCCATTAAACTATATTTGCCAGTGGTTCTTAACCATTTGGGGATTAGGGGACCTTTTGAGACTCTAATGAAACCATTGACTCTTCCCAATAAAATACACAGACACATAAAATTTTGCATACATTTCAAGAGGTCCGTGGACTCAGGTTGCCCCTAAAATAAACAACCAGCCCTCCATTAATGCAGTAGTGGAGGTGGGGGGATATGGAGAAGAGATAAATAATCCAGATTTACAAAATGTGGACTTACTTAAAAACCTCTAGTCTGATCTTGTTACCTGAGGGCTCAGGAAGGACTTACTCCCCCTGCCCAGGAACTCAGTATCAGTCTATCTCAACATTTTAAGGTCTGTATTTCATTGCATAGCCCTACCATAATTTAGTTAGTCCACTAATATCTGTTAGTGGATATTTAAGTTGTTTCCAGTTTTTCTCTTTTATAAACAACACTGTGGTGCAGATTCTTAGGTTGAGTGGGGTTTTTTGCATTTACTGGACCATCCTCTTAACGTAAGTTCTAGAAGTAGAGTTGCTGAGCAGTTTACATAAAGTGCACCCTCCAAAAAGATCACCGCAGTCAGCATGCCTACCAAGAACTAGTGTATGATAGGGATGGCATTTCCCCACATCTTCCATAACTGAGTATTGATAACCTTTATATCTTTGCTAGTCTCTCGTATTTGTATTTCTTTGATTTCTAACAAGGTTAGACAGTGTTTCACATGTTTATTGGCCATTTTGTTTCTTGTCATTTGCCCTTTTATATAATTAGCCTTTTTTCTATATAGCTCTTTGAGTTTTCCCAAAGATTTTTCTGTCTTACATATTACGAGTAATTTCCTCCCGGTTTTTTCTCTCTTCTTGCCTTTCAACTTTGTATAGTATTTTTTTGCAGTACCAAGTGTTACATTTTTATGTTGTCTAATAGTCTTTTCTTCTCTGGTCTGGCTATTAAGACATGCTTAGAAAAACCATTTCTACCTGAAGATTATAAAATTTTCATTTGTATTTTCTTTTAGAATATTTTGTGTTTATTTTTTTGCATTAAGTTTCTCCATCCATCTGGAAGCTATTTCTGTGTAAGAAGTGAGGTGGGAATGTAGCTTTATTTGTTTTTCTAAAAATAATACTATTTATTGATCACTGTGCCAAGCATTGAGCTAAATGTTTCACATGTATTAACAGTTTTAACCTAAATCAATTCCAAATGGTGAGCCAGTTATCAAAAGAAAAAAAAATCCACTATTTCCCACCAGCTTCCTCTTTCTCTACTGATAAAGTACATGTTTAGCATATATTCTAAGTCCTCATATCTGCTCAGATCCACTGCTTCTCTGTTCTGTTCCAGAGATCAGTGTGTCTCTGAATATACCCCATTGTTTTAATTACTGGACATTTTATTTGGATCATTACAATTTTTTCAGAGAATAATAGAGGTGAGAATTTTCATGGACTGCCTCTGAAATAAGCATTAGGATAGATTTTTAATCTGAGTCAAAATGAATTTCACATTCTTTGAGCAGATGGTAGATAATCACCAGTAGTTCCATTAAAGATACACTAGATTTAGTCTTAAGCATGTGTTCCTATAGGAGTAGTAACAGAATGGTAATTTTTAAAAACAATAATCTGTCCACTTTCAACTCCAATAGTGTAATTTCATTCTCACATTTCAGTAAGTATAGTAGAACTTTATTTCTTAAATTTAATTTAAAAGCTTAGGATTGCTTTCAAAATGTTCTTCTTTTAAACAAAACAGGGAAAGTTATACATGTTACAGATAAGACATACATGAACTAGAAAACTACACAGGAGTTACATAGGGATATGTAAAATATTTATGTTACAGATAAGCACTGTCCAGATAAAAATATAAATGCAATTTTCTAGTAGCTAGCTTTATTTTTTTTAAATCACCAATCTTCATTGAAAGGAAGAACTTCTGTTCATCAAAACCACCAAAGAGGGGCGTCTGGGTGGCTCAGTTGTTAAGCGTCTGCCTTCGGCTTAGGTCATGATCCCAGGATCCTGGGATCGAGCCCCTCATCGGGCTCCCTGCTCTGTGGGAAGCCTGCTTCTCCGTCTCCCTCTGCCCCTGCTTATGTTCCCTCTCTTGCTGTGTTTCTCTCTCTGTCAAATAAACAAACAAAATCTTAAAAAAAAAAAAAACAACCCACCAAAGAATAAAAAAGCAAGCTACTGAGAAGATATTTGCAACATGTATTACTAGTAGCTACCTTTAAAAAAAGCAAAGAGAAACAGGTGAAATCAATTTTAATAATATATTTTCTTTAACCCAGTATATTCAAAATATTGTCATTTTAACATGTAATCAATATAAAAACTAAGGTATTTTACATTCCTTTTTCTGTGCCAAGTCTTTGAAATCTGGTGTATATTTTATACTTATACCATATCTCAATTTGGATGCAAAATTTTCTTTTTTTAACAAACAAGATTTTATTTTTAGATTTTATTTATTTATTTATTTGATAGAGAGACAGCGAGAGAGGAAACACAAGCAGGGGGCGTGGGAGAGGGAGAAGCAGGCTTCCCACGGAGCAGGGAGCCCGATGCAAAGCTCCATCCCAGGACCCTGGGATCATGACCCGAGCCGAAGGCAGACGCCCAATGACTGAGCCACTCAGGCGCCCCTGGATGTAAAATTTTCATCAGAAATGTATGAATTGGGTAAAAAATATATACACAAACTGTGTTCAGATTTCATAAGACTTTCAGTTAATGGAGCCACATACCCAAGTTGTCCCAAACATACTTGAAAGTTTTCCAATAACTAAATTGAGCATCAGTTTTTAAGTTTACATTTAAGTTTATTAAAATAAAATAACAAATTCAGGTCCTCAATCATACTAGCCACATTCCAAGTACCAATAGCACATGTGGCTAGTGGCTGTCATATTGAACAGTGCAGTTACAGGCCTAGTTCTAAAGAAATAAAATATAGGCTGCTCTCCAACTTTTAATATCTAGCCTGCAAATAACTCAAATACAAACAGGGTCTCTTGCCCTCTGGGAATTGAAGCCATTGCTCTGTAAGGGAACCGAAGCTACTCTTACCTAAAGAAGATGATACCCCTAAAATTTCTCACCAGACCCCCCACCCCAAAATACACATACACAGATGCACTTCCTTTTTAAAAAAAACTGTTGCATTGGGATGCCTGGGTGGCACAGTCGGTTAAGTGTCCAACTCTTGGTTTCGGCTCAGGGTGGTGGGATCAAGCTCCACGTCAGGCTCCGCACTCAACAGGGAGTCTGCTTGGGATTCTCTGTTTCCCTCTGCCCTTTCATCCTGCTGCACACACTCTCTCTCTCTCAAACAAATAAATCTTAAAACAAAACTGCTGCACTGAGGTATGGTTGAGGCATTATCTACCTCCTCGAAGCCCTTCTCTTTTCTTAGGAATAGAAGACCAGTCTGTGCTGTGTTGCAGCTGGGATGGAGAACAGAGAGGGCTAGAGGGATTATTTGGTTACTAACGGTATCCCTGACTAGAAATTCTAACATCTTTTCCTTCAGAAACAAATGTAACTAGGTTTGGCAAGATTGTAGATCAATCTTGAGGTTTTGGGGTTTACCTAGGTATTTTTCATCTCTTTATAACTTTGTTCCTGTGGGAAAATATTCCATGTTCCAAACAACACATGTGCAAGTGCATTTTGGAATATGATTCCATTTTTAAAGTGACCAGGAAGAGGATATGGGGAAGATGTTGGGAGTTGCTTGTTGTTTTTATTACAGAAAGGTACAGGGGCTTGAGTATTGAACTTTGATGCATCAGCCTAAATTGTCTCTTTTTTTTTTAAGATTTATTTATTTATTTGAGAGAGCGAGAATCAGAGAGAGAGAGAGTACATGAGAGGGGGGAGGGTTAGAGGGAGAAGCAGGCTCCTCGCTGAGCAGGGAGCCTGATGCGGGACTCGATCCAGGGACTCCAGGATCATGACCTGAGCCGAAGGCAGTTGCTTAACCAACTTAGCCACCCAGGCGCCCCCTAAATTGTCTCTTGTCACCTATATGACCTTACTTACAATTCTGAAAACTAAAACATAAAACAGCCCGTTCTGTTTTAGGTATAACTCAACTATCAAATCACTTTTAGGTAGATTTTTTTGTTATTTTGTTTTCCTTCTGTGTGTGTGTGTGTGTGTGTGTGTGTGTGTGTGTGTGTGTGTAAAACTGAATTTGCCTAGAAAAGAAGATCTTTTGATCTTAGCTACTATTCATTTTTATGGTATACATAAAGTTGATGCTTGGAATTTGATATCTTCTGGTTACAAATGAAATTTTGTCCTTTCAAAAGAGATTTTTCCCCCCTAATGTTAGTTTAGTCTTTGAAGATACTCCCCTAAGGAGGGGAGTAATTTTTAGTTCTCTGTAGATGAGGTGAGGATAACGCCAACTATGTGTGAAAGACTGAACAAACAGAGCGTCAGAAGACCAACTTGATAGATTTTGGAAGCTAGGTAATGCCTAAGCCCCACTTCCTGCCATTCTTCAGGCCTTTCTACTCTATCTGTCTGTCTGTCTATCTATCTATCTATCTATCAATCTATCACTTGTTTTTTAAGTAGGCTCCACAGTGGGCATGGAGCCCAACACGGAGCTTGAACTTGCGACCCTTAGATCAGGACCTGAGCTGATATGAAGAGTCAGTTGCTTAACTCAGCCACCCAGGCACTCCTCTACTTAATTTATCTTAATGGTCTTTTTAGATCTCTGATTTTAGAAGGAACTGTTGAAGAAATGGATAGAACTTCTATGTTGCTTTTTTTTTTTTAAGATTTTATTTAATTTATTTGACACAGAGAGAGCACAAGTAGGCAGAGAGGCAGGGAGAGGGAAGAAGCGGGACTCGATCCCAGGACCCTGGGATCATGACCTGAGCAGAAGGCAGACGCTTAACCGACTGAGCCGGGCGCCCTCTGTGTTGCTTTGAATATTGGCTGACGTCTAAGCCTTAGTATTAGTTTAATGTTCAGTACAGCAGTCTGTAGCTCCTACTACTAGGTAGGCCTTGGGAACCCCTTTATTTTAGTTTGGTGCCCGAAGAAGGTTAATTATGTCAATTACACACACACACACACACACACACACACACACACACACACACACACACCATCCTGATATAGTTTATTAAATATAAATTATTCCTCAATAAAATTGAAGATTATTTCCATAAAGAAAAAATTCCTGGGGCACCTGGGTGGCTCAGTTGGTTAAACATCTGCCTTCGGCTCAGGTGATTATCTCAGGGTCCTGGGATTGAGCCCCACTGGGCTCCCTGCTCAGTGGGGAGTCTGCTTCTGTCTCTCTCCCTCTGCCTCTCCCCTGCTCATGTGCATGTGTTCACGATCTCTCTCTCTCTCTCTCAAATAAATAAAATCTTTTTACAGATTTGAGAGAGAGCGCGCACACAGAGGGAGAGGTTGAGGCAGAGGGAGAAGCAGGCTCCCCGCTGAGCAGGGAGCCCGGTGTGGGGCTCGAGCCCAGGACCCTGCGATCATGACCTGAGCCGAAGGCAGATGTTTAACGGACTGAGCCACCCAGGCATCCCAAATAAAATCTTTAAAAAAAAAATTCCTCTTTTTTTAGAATATTAACAATAGGTGCCTGGGTGGCTCAGTCGTTAGGTGTCTGCCTTTGGCTCGGGTCATGATCCCAGGGTCCTGGGATCGAGCCTCACATTGGGTTTCCTGATCAGTGGGAAGCCTGCTTCTCCTTCTCCCACTCCCCCTGCTCGTGTGCCCTCTCTCGCTGTGTCTCTCTCTGCCAAATAAATAAATAAAATCTTTAAAAAAATATTAAAAATGAAAATTTAAGAGCATACACAGCAGTTGTTATGCTCCAGGAAGTCTGATTCTTTTGTTTTAAAATTCATATTCATCATTATATTGAACAAAAGATGGTTGTGTTGAATTGAGAAACAGGTGGGGCATTTTCAAGTATTTCAAAATATTTTTGTTATACCTAGGTTTTCACTGTGGTGGTACTTGTTATTTTAGTAGAATTTGACCTATATTTTATGCCGTAGGAAAAGAAGAAACGAAGTGTTTGCTAGCCACCTACCACCTTGTGCTGCTATGCATTGATAGGTAGAAACTTGAGTACCATTGAATTTTTAACTCTGCCCTGTATTTTTAGTACCTTGTAGAGATTGAATCTGCAAATCATCTTTGAAAGATAAATGACTTGATTTGAGTGTATCAAGCAGGAAAGCTATCTTTCATATGAAACTGCGTATCTTGGAAAAGAGCTACACTAATACCACACTGAAATGATCTTAACTGTGGAATCCTTGATTAGACCTGATTTGTTTTGCACGTACTATATAGCTCCTTAGAGATGACCAGCTTTCAACGAGGATGAACAGATGACCTGGTTTTATCAGAAATTGCTTTCACGTTGCCATGCCTTTCACAAAAGCCAGTCTTCACCGTCTCTGTCTGATTTTGTTGAGGTGCGTTTAAAACTTTTTTTCCAAATATTGGTTTGAATACACAGACTTTGCTCTTTACTAGTAAGATTCTCTAATAGTCAGGTGGTACCCTTTTCCCCCAACAGAAAACAAAGAAGAAAAAAAAATTTTTAAAGATTTTATTTATTTGACAGAGACACAGCGAGAGAGGGAACATAAGCAGGGGGAGCGGGAGAGGGAGAAGCAGGCTTCCTGTGGAGCAAGGAGCCCGATTGTGGGGCTTGATCCCAGGACCCTGGGATCATGACCTGAGCTGAAGGCAGAAGCTTAACGACTGAGCCACCCAGACACCCCGAAGAAGAAAATTAAAGGAAAAAATAAGAAAGTATAGCACAGTCTGTATTTATTTGAACTTTGAAGTGTTTAGTACTAGGATCTAATTCTGTAAAATGTTTCTCTGTTTTGTTCACTGCTGTATCCTCAGTACCTAGAACAGAACCTGGCATCTAACAGATGCTCAGTAAGTATTTATCCAATAAAAACTGCTTCTGGTAGAGGGTTGATCCACTTTTGTTTATGGTAGGCAGTTACTCATCTTTGGTAATAGGCCCTGGCTGGTGTTGAAGATACCTTAATTCCATTTGTAATGGAATCTCGATATAGATGGTATATCCAGAGACTGCGCCAGCCTTCCAAAGGGCAGAAAGCATTGCCTTTTACTGTGGGAAAAACAAGAGGGCGAAGCCAATTCCCTTTGTTTCTTTTGCATTTTAGAGTTAGACCTGGAAGAAATGTGTGTTCACTAGGTGAGAACTGGCTTTTTATTCCCCATTAAAAAATGTGTGTGTATATGATAAATGTACCAGTTTAACCAGTGCCGTTCCATTAAGTACATTGACATTTTCGGGCAACTGTCACCATTTATCTCCAGAACTGTTTCATCTTCCCACACTGAAACTCTATGCATCAAACAGTAGTTCCCCACTCCCCTCTCCTCCAGCCTCTGGCAACCACCATTCTACTTTCTAGAAGTTTGACTACTCTAGGTGCCCCATATAAGTGGAATCCTGCAACATTTGTCCCTTTGTGTCTGGTTCTTTTTTCTTTTCTTTCCCCAGATTTTTTAGTTTTTGCTCTGTACCTAGACCTAGCCAGTGATGCATACAAAATAAGTATCCAAAGACGAGTTAATTCAGCAGCTTGTTGCATACCACTAGGGGGTTATTAAGGCTTTGAAAATGTGATTCCTAATCTTTATGTCTGTAGGCTTATCTCCTCCAGGTCTTGCTGATAAACCTGCACTGACAGTAATAACAGAGATTAGTCTTTCTCCATGTTCCATAAAGCAAATTGTTCTCCTTCTTTTAGCCTGATGATGAACTGGAAAATTACTGGTACATTGTTGTAATTGTTTATACAGACACTAAGGCAAACTCTACATAAGGGACAACAACTGCAAGAGAGGAGGTTTTGATTGCAGCTTCATTAAGAAATTATGCTCATAACTTGTTTCTTTTCTATTTTCTTCTCTCATTATATCTTCCTTGTCCTTCTCTCCCTTTCCTTTCTTTTCCTTCTTTTTCCAATCTATCCCTTCATCCCTCCTTTCCTTCCCTTCCTTCCTTCCTTCTTTCCTCCCCTCCCCTCCCTTTTCTTCCTTCCTTCCTTCTTTTTCATTTTCATTTTTCTGAATAGTTGCTACAGAGACAAGCAGACCCTATGGCCCAAATATAAATAAAATAGTCACGGCTCTCTGTCAGGCTACCTGGAAGGATAGGGAGAAAGAGTAAGAGAACTAAACTGAAGGAAGAAATATCCCTAATTTTTTTAAAGGACAGAAACTAACTTGTTGAGAGAAAAAACAAATATACTGTGAGAGCTGATGGGTAAGGCGGAAAGCCTTGGAGAATGATTTGAAAAGCGACCAATGCAATTTAGATTTCAAGCAGGATCTTAATCTATGGACTATTTTAGAGCCTCTTAATCAGAACATTAAACATAGGGCCAGGAAAGAGGTTTTCTACCAGTGTATCCCTTGCTCAGTGACACTGGGCAGATGATTTCTGCTATCCTTGACTTCATTGTCTCACCCTGTAAAATGAAAGGTCACCAGTTAGGTTCACAACTATAGGAGTTTGGGCCGAAGCCATTAGAATATGAAAGGCATTTTTTATTATTTACTTTTTTAAGATTTTTTTTTTTAAAGATTTTATTTATCTGACAGAGACACAGCGAGAGAGGGAACACAAGCACGGGGAGTGGGAGAGGGAGAAGCAGGCTTCCCGCCGAGCAGGGAGCCCGATGCGGGGCTCGATCCCAGGACCCTGGGACCATGACCTGAGCCGAAGGCAGACGCCAACAACTGAGCCACCCAGGCACCCCTAAGATTTTGTTTTTAAGAAATCTCTACACCCAATGTGGGTCTTGAACTCATAGCTCTGAGACCAAGAGTTGTGTGCTGTACTGACTGACCCAGCCAGGTGCCGGAGACAGAAGTATTGACAATGAGAAATTACTCAAAACCAAGATTGATTTCTGTTAGAAAGGTGGAAATAGTTGTCATGGAATTCAGTAACCTCAGTATTCTGGGATTTATATGACTTTCAGAATGTTAGAAGAATATTCCAGTCCTTGTTTAAATATGAATGGATATATATTGCCATTATTGCCCTGCCTCCACTTCTTCCAAATTTAGATTGCCAGTATTTATAAAGTTTACGGGTCACAAATAGATTCTTGCATCTTCCATTCCTTGTCATAGGGCCCTCTTGCAGTTCAGTATGCTTTTATTGGCACTTACTTTGGTTTTCTTTACAGCAGCAGCTGCTAATTAGTGACAGCTTTTGAGCAAGCAGCTTGTCATTTTTGGCAGGGGTAGGGGACATCCATAGCAATTCAAGACTGTATTTTCACTTACTAAATTTACTTTGCTTCATGGAATGACATCTCAAATAAAAAATAGTCTGTAGTCAAAGGTGGCTGTATTTACTGAAATATCTTCCTGAGTTGGCATTCGGTCCCATGGTTGAAGAACTCTCAGGAGATTAAAAAATAGGTTCAGTGTCTATCAGACCAATGTCATTAGTCCTGAGTCATCCTTCTAACGTTAATCTACATTCTGAATGTAGAACCTCATCATCTTGTTTTGGCACAATAATAAATCTTTCTGGATTGTATTTGGTAGTATGCATGGTAACTGAAGGAGTGAATTGTTGATAAATGTTGTGCTTTCCGTTTATACTCAGCTTCTTTCTTGAGACATAATTAAAGGAAAGAAACAGTTTAGTTTGCATAAAGGAGAAGCTTACTTTGGAATTTCAGCTTGTATTAACACCATCGTATTTCATGTAATTTTCCTCTTTGAAATTGCTGCAATGAGGTGTTAGCTCTATTTTACAAACTTGTCATGATGTTTATGGAATGGAACATTGCAATTATATTTGTCTTGATTAGCACCAATGATGAGTCAAAACCTCCGTCACAGTTTGTATAAAGTGTGATTCAGTCCCATTATTCCTGTAATAAGGATTCAAGTTAATGACTTCCAGTGTCAAAAATAACATCTTGAAGAGAATAACTGACCTACCATTAGTTTTCCCCAGTTTAGGTTCTTTTTGTAACATGGAGGTCTACCAAAATTATATTTAATTTAACACCCAATTATTGATTACATACCATATATCAAGTACTGTGTTGAGGAAATCAAAATGAATAAGAAATGGTGCCTGCCCTGGGATAACTTCTAGTCTAGTAGTTGAGCAACAGATAACTCAAAATTGCTTTGGTTCTTATGCCCAGAGTGTAGTATAAATTCTAATTCCAGAGAGGTAAAGCATTCCATCTTTTAAAAATGGGATGTTCAGGGGCCTCCTGGGTGTCACAGTCAGTTGAGTGTTCAACTCTTGGTTTCAGTTTGGGTTGTGAGATCGAGCCCCGTATTTGACTATGCGCTCAGTGCAGTTTGCTTCAGATTTTCTCTCCCTCCTCCTCTCTCCCCCATTCCCCCCCAAAATAAATAAATAAATCTTAAAACAAATGGGATGATCAGAAAGAACTTATCAAACTCAACACCCAAAGAACAAATAATCCAATCAAGAAGTGGGCAGAAGACATGAACAGACATTTTTCCAAAGAAGACATCCAAATGGCCAACAGACACATGAAAAAGTGCTCAACATCGCTCGGCATCAGGGAAATCCAAATCCAAACCTCAATGAGATACCACCTCACACCAGTCAGAATGGCTAAAATTAACAAGTCAGGAAACGACAGATGTTGGCGGGGATGCGGAGAAAGGGGAACCCTCCTACACTGTTGGTGGGAATGCAAGCTGGTGCAGCCACTCTGGAAAACAGTATGGAGGTTCCTCAAACAGTTGAAAATAGAGCTACCCTACGACCCAGCAATTCACTACTGGGTATTTAGCCCAAAGATACAAATGTCAGGATCCGAAGGGGTACATGCACCCCGATGTTTATAGCAGCAATGTCCACAATAGCTAAACTGTGGAAAGAGCCAAGATGTCTGTTGACAGATGAGCGGATAAAGAAGATGTGGTATATATATACAATGGAATATTATGCAGCCATCAAAAGGAATGAGATCTTGCCATTTGCAATGACGTGGATGGAACTAGAGGGTGTTATGCTGAGCGAAATAAGTCAATCAGAGAAAGACATGTATCATATGATCTCACTGATATGAGGAATTCTTTTTTTTTAAAAGATTTTATTTGTTTATTTGAGAGAGAGAATGAGAGAGAGAGAGTACGTGAGAGGGGGGAGGGTCAGAGGGAGAAGCAGACTCCCCGCTGAGCAGGGAGCCCGACGCGGGACTCCAGGATCATGACCTGAGCCGAAGGCAGCTGCTTAACCAACTGAGCCACTCAGGCGCCCTGATATGAGGAATTCTTAATCTCAGGAAACAAACTGAGGGTTGCTGGAGTGGGGGTGGGGTGGGAGGGATGGGGTGGCTGGGTGATAGACATTGGGGAAGGTATGTGCTATGGTGAGCGCTGTGAATTGTGCAAGGCTGTTGAATCACAGATCTGTACCTCTGAAACAAATAATGCAATATATGTTAAGAAAAAAGAAGAAGATAGCAGGAGGGGAAGAATGAAGGGGAGGAAACTGGAGGGGGAGACAAACCATGAGAGACAATGGACTCTGAAAAACAAACTGAGGGTTCTAGAAGGGAGGGGTGTGGGGGGATGGGTTAGCCTGGTGATGGGTATTAAAGAGGGCACGTTCTGCATGGAGTACTGGGTGTTATGCACAAACAATGAATCATGGAACCCTACACCAAAAACTAATGATGTAATGTGTGGTGATTAACATAACAATAGAAAATTTAAAGAAAAAAACCAAATGGGATGATCAGAATGATAAAAGGCATGGGATACAAGTATTGTGTTCTTTTTAAGATTTCATTTATTTATTTGAGAGAGAATGAGAGATAGAGAGCACAAGAGGGAAGAGGGTCAGAGGGAGAAGCAGACTCCCCGCTGAGCAGGGAGCCCGATGCGGGACTCGATCCCGGGACTCCAGGATCATGACCTGAGCCGGAGGCAGTCGCTTAACCAACTGAGCCACCCAGGCGCCCTTATGTTCTTTTTTTAGCTAGAGATATTAAAGATTGTATGAGGCACCTTTCATGAGAGTATGGAATTGCCCAGTGTCCTTGTCCCAAATTTTCCCTTGATATGTTGCACAGCACTATTAAATTCAGAAGTTGTCTTCCACATTAGAGTAACTACTACTTAGTGGCATGGCTTAGTGAACCCACATGATCTCCTAATATTTGATTAATATTTATTCTGCATTGTGCACAGTAACATAATTATTTCTATATTTGTCATATTAGGGTGTATCAGTTATCTCAGGAATTTATCATTTACACCTTGTCTGTAACTAAATATGCACATCAGTGTTAGGCAAGCTGATACTTAGTTATTGATGTAAGGTGAACAGTTATATTGAGATAACTGACTTAAGTAGCTTTTAAGAACCTATCTTACCCCCAGAACATTTCACTAGTTGTCTCATTTGTATTAATGATATTGTCTCTTTAATAAGAAATGTTTTCTGCCAGCAGAAAAACCTAAGTTTAGAATGATCTCTGGTGAAATATTGGTGATGGATAGTAGTGTATCTAAGGGAAACCCAATAAGGAATTCAGGAACAAATATAACAAATGTAACCATTCTGCTGCTTATAGGAAATGTCACAGTGCTAATTCTGACCACAGGTGGTCAGGATCTAGGTTTTGGCCTCATTGGAAAGTTAACCACCTCCAGAACAGTTCTCGTTATTCTCCTCCCACTCCCTTTTACAATCTAAAGCATTTAGCTGATTTCTGATTGATTTAGAGGAGTGAAGGTGAGCCACCAAACACCTAATATGACTGGCTTCCTTTGATTGTGTTCGAAGGTTGGTCATCTGGATGATCTCTGACCTTTAGGAGAGGGGAGTCCCACTTAAAATATTTTTGGATTGTCAAATAATTTTTCATATCTATTTGTGAGTTGTACTTTGTGTTAATTCACTTTGTAGCTTTTATCATAAAGCAGTCTTGAGTTACAAATATCATGTCAGGAATTAGGTGAGGGGTCTTTGAGAGCATGAACCCTGGAGGTGGCCAGCCTATGTGCTCATCCCAGCTCCTTCACTTACTTGCTGCAGGACTTCAGGCAAATTCCCTAACTCTTAAACCTGTTTCGTCATCTATTAGAAGGGGGATAATAATTGTGCTGCCTGATAGATTTGTCATGAGGATTAACTGAGGAAGCATATAACGTGCATACAACAGTGCATAATGTAGTAAGAGCTCCTTAAATGTTTACCATTACTAGCATTACTCTTATTACTCCTACTATGGTTTGTACCCTCTTTTTCTCCTTTCCCATGCAAATTCCTTTCTTATTATTTAAGGTTTGATGATTAAGTATAGGAAAGGCTTGGAAATTTAATAGTTTATTTTGTTTCCAACATGAAACATTTTCTAGTTGGGTAGCAGCAGTTAATTTAGCATTTGTAATAAACTAATAAGTTTTTCCTTAAACCTCAAACTGTCTTCGTTTCAAGCAAGGTATTCTCAAGAGTGGGTTACATACTCTCCATCATCAAAGCCTAGAATCTTTAGAACAAGAGCTTGTCTCAGAAAAAGCCTCCTGTCTCCATTGCCACCACAACCTGAAACTAAAGAGGTAGAAACCACACAGAGCCCTATGACATGCTGTAGGAGCCCTTCCGAAGGACCCATCACATTTTCTTTTAAGTTGTATATAGGTAGCTACGCCAGAAATCCATCTGTTGAGAAAACTTAAAAAGTCTTCATTTTGGGGCACCTGGGTGGCTTAGTCGTTGGGCATCTGCCTTCGGCTCAGATCACGATCCCGGGGTCCTGGGATCGAGCCCCACATCGGGCTCCCTGCTCGGCGGGAAGCCTGCTTCTCCTTCTCCCACTCCCCCTACTTGTGTTCCTGCTCTCGCTGTGTCTCTCTCTGTCAAATAAATAAATAAAATCTTAAAAAAATAAAAAAGATTTTATTTATAAATTTTATTTATAAATAAAATCTTAAAAATAAAATAAAAAATAAAGATTTTATAAATAAAATCTTAAAAAATAAAATAAACAAAAACTAATGATGTAATATATGGTGATTAACATAATAAAATTATTAAAAAAATAAAAAATAAAAAAGATTTTATAAATATCTTAAAAAAATAAAAAAAGATTTTATTTATTTATTTGACAGAGACACAGCAAGAGCAGGAACACAAGCAGGGGGCGTGGGAGAGGGAGAAGCAGGCTTCCTGCCGAGCAGGGAGCCCGATGTGGGGCTTGATCCCAGGATCCTGGGATCGTGACCTGAGCCAAAGGCAGATGCCCAATGACTGAGCCACCCAGGTGCCCCAATAAATAAAATCTTTTTTTAAAAAGTCTTCATTTTTCCTTCCTTCTCCTTTACTTTTATACTCAAAAGGACTAATTTTGTTGCCTCTAGAAAGATTGAATGTATGGATGCTTGCTTAATTTAACAAAGTCTATGTGAGAATGCTGTGTTGTTTCTTTGGGGGGTGGGAGATCTTCAGTATTATTCCATAACTATTCAGGGTCACTACCTAAAGAAGAATTTAAATCTTATTTTCTATTCTCTTCTCCTTTTTGTTATTAGTCATATAGTCCTTTTTCCATGTCTGATCTAAGAAACTATATAATCATTGTATGCTCACTTGTTTATGCTACTGATTGTCAGCATTGAATCTGGCCAGTGTCTTAGCATGTTTGACGACTAATAGGACTTTAGTTTGAGAAGAGGAAGGCTAAAGATTTATTTTTGTATCAATCAACTGGGAACCTCATATGTTGTCACATTTATTATAGCCAAAATACCATTTTATTTTTAGGTGAACTCTGGAGCACTAGTATAAAATCTGGGTTGGTTCCAATTCTGTTCTTTTCCTCATATTTAAGCCTCATTAAATCTGGTAGCTCTTAAAAGTTCCATTGCCATTGAAAAAGTGTAGCTCCATGTGATCTTATTGTCAAGTGAGATACTTTAGATTGCCTCAGTTCTGGGTCTCACACTTGCTTTGTTTTTCTCTGGAGCTTTACTGGAAACCAAATGCTCTTGCGTACTAGCTGCAGAAGCAGGAGGGGAAGTTGGCAAGAATTAACTGCTTTCTGTTTGGTCTGTCTGAGGCAGCTGACCTTTTGGAAGGAAATCGCTGCTCTTTGCTTCTTCCTGTAACAGTGCAGCCTGTGAAAGAACATACGCACCGTTATCCTGGCTGATGTCTTGGGGCACAAGCTGTTAGTTAAGAGGCAGGAGTCTTTCACTGCCTCTGTTCTGTGGTGTAGGAACAAGCATTCAAGTTCACAGTGCTAAGTTGTGTAGATATCCTAGTCAATATGTAGCAAGGAAGACCGTGTTTCTAGAAAAAGTAGTTTGTTTTAGCAAAAGTATTTGTATTGTATTGCAGAGTCCCAGTGTTAATGCTGTGGTAAACGTGGACAGTTACTTTGTGCATAATTTTAATTCATCTCAATGTTAAATGTCTTGGTGTCAGTAGTGCCTCTTACCTGGGCAACCTTTTTTTTCCTGAGAGGCCAGACATTTTGATTTTCTAAGACGTGAACTTTTATTTAAATGTCCTTTCATGGGCACCTAGGTGGCTCAGTTGGTTAAGCGTCTTGGGGTCCTGGGATTGAGCCCCATATTGGGCTCCCTGCTCAGCGGGGAGCCTTGCTTCTCCCTCTTCCTCGCCCCCACCCCCGCTCGTGCTCTCTCTTTCTTTCTCAAAAAAATAAATAAAATCTTTTGTAAAAATGTCATTTCATCTCAGAATTAGCCTTTTTTTTTTTTTTTTTTAGATTTTATTTATTTATCTATTTGACAGAGAGAGACCCAGCGAGAGAGGGAACACAAGCAGGGGGAGTGGGAGAGGGAGAAGCAGGCCTGGAGCCCAATGTGGGGCTGGAGCCCAATGTGGGGCTCGATCCCAGGACCCTGGGATCATGACCTGAGCCGAAGGCAGATGCTTAACGACTGAGCCACCTCGGCGCCCCTCAGAATTAGCTTCTTAATATACCTGCTACCCATTGTTGGACCATCTTTTCTACAGGACTTGTTTTACTGAAACACAGTGAGTATTACACCCCACACATTGACATTATTTTCACGAAAGCTGCAGTTGGGCTTCACAAGTGGAGTATCAGCCAGTGAGTAACAAAAGAACCAGGTGATGGGATGGCTCTCTCTTTTTTTTTAAAGATTTTATTTATTTGACAGAGAGAGACGCAGCAAGAGAGGGAACACAAGCAGGGGGAGTGGGAGAGGGAGAAGCAGGCTTCCCGCGGAGCAGGGAGCCTGATGTGGGGCTCTATCCCAGGACCCTGGGACCGTGACCTGAGCCGAAGGCAGACGCCCAACAACTGAGCCACCCAGGCACCCCGGGATGGCTCTCTCTTAGAGAGAGGATTTTAGTCTTCCATTGTTTTAACCAAAACCTATTTAGGTTCATTTTTTATTTTTTGAAATGATTTATATTCAAGTAACTGTAAGCAAAAATAAAGTCGATTATGATAATTGGTAAATGCAGAGAACACAGTTACATGGAAAGAGCAGAATACTGTGTTCTCCATTTAGTTGGGGCTCACTGATAGGTGTGCTTTTCCAATGTATTATTGGTTTCTCTCCTAGTATTTACTGTTGATAATAAAGGTTGTTGGGTGAGCATTAGTGTTGATGTGCAGAAAAGATACAGAGTAGCGTAGGGAGAATTATCTCAGGGTTTCCTTAGCAAGATTTCCCTACAGTTTTTCCTTTCTGTTCTTGGAAACTGGTCCGATCTGTTCAACCTTCCTGAGATAGTGAAGAATCCCACAGGGAGTGCAAACCTTGCTTAGGCTTTGGGTATAGGTTCTTGGCACAAAGTCAGTCAGTATCAACATAACAGGAGGACTTTCCCCCAGTTCTATTGGCCTAGGAGCAGAGTGAGGAACCAATGGCTAAGGCCCTCCGGGATCTGATCTTCTAACTATAATCTTCTGTGGCCTTGAATTGTTACCTTTGAACAGGTAAAGGTAAAGGGCCTTTACCTGGGCTGGTTGCGTTCAGGTGCGTCATTAGGGATAAAGGAAGTATAGTTTTGAAAAGCAATTCTTGTGCTGCTGTGAGTGTTTTTCTGTGTATTTCATTCTGTTTACAATTGGTACAAGTTTGCAGGGACAGTTAGTCATATCAAGGATGAAAAAAGAACCAAATATGAACCTAAGTATGTATTATTTCTTGTCTTGAAATATGACTTTCCCCTTTTTTTTCTTTTCTATTTTCCACGTTTCTTTTAGAAGTCACTAAAACCTCCTAAATTCAAACTCTGTTACCCCTGAGATCACTAATCTTTAACCTGGTCTAAGTTATGGTTTACCCTTTTTTTTTTTTTAACCCCTATTGGTATTCTGAACTTTCGGTATGAACATTTTCAAACACACACAAAATAAGAAAATAGTATATAATGAATATCTATAAATTCATCCCTCAAGTTCAAAAATTACCAAAGTTTTGTTCATTTTTTTCTTCTGCTCTCCACAAACACACTTTTTTGTTTCTTCTGAACTTCAGAAAAATACTTCAAAGTATATTTTTGTGCCATTTACTTTTATACAACTTCTAAAGAAGGGTTTATTAAACAAGAATAAGATGAACAGTTACTGAATGCAAGGCATTTTAAGGGATTTAAATGAAATATAAATAGATGACAAAATTACAAATTGATCTTAGCCATTAATAGTATGAACTACTATTTGAAAACACATATTTGAAAGTGATAGAATTGGGGTGCCTAAGTGGCTCAGTCTGTTAAACATCTGCCTTTGGCTCAGGTCATGATCCCAGGGTCCTGGGATAGAGTCCTACATTGGGCTCCCTGCTCAGCAGGGAGTCTGCTTCTCCCTCTGACCCCCCCATGCACATGCTCTCGCTCTCACAAAAATAAATTTTAAAATCTTTAAAAAAAGAAAGTGATAGAATTGTACTTTTTAAAAAGATTTTATTTATCCATTTGACAGAGAGAGACAGTGAGAATGGGAACACAAGCAGGCGGACTGAGGGAGAAGCAGGTTTCCCTCTGAGCAGGGAGCCTGACAGAGGGCTCCATGCGGGGCTCGATCCCAGGACCCTGGGATCATGACCTGAGCCAAAGGCAGATGCTTAATGACTTAGCTACCCAGGTGCCCCTGTACTTCTTTAAAAAAAATTATGCTTCTGAATTTTTTTTACTATTTCATGCCATACATAAATCAAGACTACCTAAGTTGTAAGAAAATGCCGTAACCTGGATATTGTCTTGTGGGAAATATTTGTTTCTGTGTCTTTTGCATGTCCCTTTATGGAACCGTCCTGTGGGATGAGTAGTACCAATTGCTCATGATCATTAAATTTATATTTCAAATTTTACATTTTAAACAAAATTTAGTAAGTCAAAAACTATAAAAAAATACCAAAATGCCTTCCCCTAAGTGGAACAACTGTTTATAGTTCTCTTTGACCTTTCTCTGTTATTTGTCCTCTAGCATACATACTCTGTACACCTTTCATTTAACATTCTTTTCTTTATATTTTTTATTTTATTTTTTTATATATATATTTTTAAAGATTTTATTTATTTATTTGAGAGAGAGAGAATGAGAGATAGAGAGCACGAGAGGGAAGAGGGTCAGAGGGAGAAGCAGACTCCCCGCTGAGTAGGGAGCCCGATGTGGGACTCGATCCCGGGACTCCAGGATCATGACCTGAGCCGAAGGCAGTCGCTTAACCAACTGAGCCACCCAGGCGCCCCCTTTTCTTTATATTTTTTAAAAATGTGTCTACATGGCCTTATATTTCAGTATTGCCTTTATATTTCATTTAAATTGTTGCACAATATTCCATCAGATTAATATGTTACAGTTTAACCATTCTCCTGTTTTGGATTTAGGTTGTTTCTAGTTTCTTACTATTGTATATTATACGATCTAACTAATGGTTGTCCCTGGGAGTTGACCTAGTGCAAGGGGCTCTTCAAAGCAAATTTTGCTAAGTGAAAACTTTTTTTTTTTTTTTAGAGTTTATTTATTTATTTGACAGAGCACAGGCAGGGGTAGTGGCAGGCAGAGGGAGGGAGAAGCAGGCTCCCTGTGGAGCAGGGAGCCTGACGTGGGGTTGGATCCGAGGACTCTGGGATCATGACCTGAGCCGAAGTCAGCCGCTTAACCGACTGAGCCACCCAGACGTCCCCGCTAAGTGAAAACTTAATACTGTAATTCTCAATGGCAAGAGGGAAGCTGTGAACTTGAATGAGGAAAATATTGGGAACATATGCAGATTTATTAATAACTTGCCTTTTTTAAAAATCAAAACAAGAAGGGCGTCTGGATGGCTCAGTTGTTAAGCGTCTGCCTTCGTCTCAGGTCATGATCCCAGAGTCCTGGGATTGAGCCCCGCATCGGGCTCCCTGCTCGGCGGGAAGCCTGCTTCTCCCTCTCCCACTCCGCCGGCTTGTGTTCCCTCTCTCGCTGTGTCTCTCTCTGTCAAATAAATAAAATCTTTAAAAAAATAAAATCAAAACAAGAAGGAAGGGATTATCTTTCATCTAAATGGTACAGAGACTCAGTATATTGCAGTGGCTGAGGAATTTTTATTTCCTGAACTAAAGGATTCAAACTACAAAAGCCACATTCTAGGATGAGTTCATCTTTTTTTTTTTTAAGATTTTATTTATTTATTTGAAAGAGAGAGAATGTGAGAGAGAGAGAGAGTACATGAGAGGGGGGAGGGTCAGAGGGAGAAGCATACTACCTGCTGAGCAGGGAGGCCGATGCAGGACTCATCCAGGGACTCCAGGATCGTGACCTGAGCTGAAGGCAGTTGCTTAACCAACTGAGCCACCCAGACGCCCCTAGGATGAGTTGGTCTTGATTAACAGTATAAAATGGGCCCAGATATGAACTTTCATTAGAAATTCTGAGGCTAACATAGGGCTCCATGGCAGTCTCAGATCATTTCTTACTTTTCCATAATACAGATGGTCATTATTTGTGGGCTATAGCAAAGGTTTTCATTATCTGGAAAATGGTATTGATGTAGCTTCTTCCCAGATGGGTTGTTCAAGTTCCTTAATGGATTTCCACACAGAGATAATTCTAATGCACGTGTATTCAAGCTGCAGGCCCACATGGCATGAGGGAGCCCAATTGTTATAACAGTGTCCTACCAGCTTCAGCACAAGGTCTGAGAAGTCAAGATTTTTATGGACTGCCAGGGACAATTTCAAGATGGGACTCAAACCTCTACTCTTACTGTTTTTGTTTGTTCGTTTTTCTTTTTTGCAATTTTTGCCCTTGATTTTGATTTTGAAAAACTTTTAAATTGCTGAAAAATTGAAAGGATTCAATTCAAGGAATGCTCATGTAGACCTTGTCTACATTGACCAGTTATTAACAGTTGTTACCTTTGCTTTATCACCCTCCCTACCACCACCTCTGCCTCTCTCTTTCCTTTGAAAGCGAGTTGGAGCCATCATGACCTTTTTTTACCCTTAAATACTTGAGTTTGTAGCTACTAAGAACAGTCCTTTATAACCTTAATGCCATTATCAGTCTCAAGAAATTTAACATTGACGCAATATCCGGTATGTAGGCTGTATTTAAATTTCATTTGAATTTAAGATTTTAATTTCTAATTGTCCCAGTAATGTCCTTTAGAGATGTAGTTTGTTTTATTTTTTAAATTATACTCTAGGTAGTTATTGTGTCTCTTTAGTCTCCTTTAATCTAGAATAGTTCCACGTTTTTCTGTTTTTCATAAGAGTCTTATGATTTGGATTTGTCTGATTTTTCCATGAGTAGAGGTGAAACATTTAGTTTGTGTATTCTTTTCAGTAGATCACATTCGGAGGCATATGCAACAAGTCCCCCCTTATCCGCAGTTTCACTTTCTGGGGTTTCAGTTACCCACGGTCCTTCTGACATATCATCAGAAGGTTAATAGTAGCCTAACGCTGAATCACAATGCCTACATCATTCACCTCGGCTCATCTCGTCATATAGGCATTACCATCACAGGATGGATGAGTGCGGTACAGTAAGATATTTAGAGAGCGAAAGAGATCACATTCATATATCTTTTATTATGTACATTGTTAAAATTGTTCAATTTTATTTTTAGCTATTGTTTTTAATCTCTTAATCCCTTACTGTAATCTCTTAAATTACATTAATATATAAATTAAACTTTATAATTGGAATGTATGTGTAGGAGAAACATACTGTATAGGGTTTGGTACTATCTGCGTTTTCAGGTATCCACTGAGGAGTCTTGGAACATATGCCCCACAGATAAGGGGGGACTACTGTAATGTCACTTTGTTCCATGATTGGGGATGTTTGATTATTTGGTTAAGGTGTTGTTCATCAGCTTTTCCACCAAAAATACACCTTTTTCCCTTTATGAATAATAAGTAATATGTGAGGTAATACTCTGAGAATGTGTGAGTATCCTGTTCCCCAGCAAGTACCACCCAGTGGTTTTAGTGGCTATGATGATCCTTGTCTGAGTCTATTCTATTTTTGAGATTGTGTTTTTGGCTAAGATATCTTATATTTAGGTGAGAGTTTTAAATATATGATAATCCACTAACACTTGATCTGTGTATTTAGCAGATAGCTCCCTTCCTCCCCTCTCTCTCTTTTCCCTCCACTTCTCCCTCTCCCCACCCCCCCTTCCCTCTCTCTCTCCTTCCCAAAGTAGTATGTAATGACTTGGCTGTGACGTGAAGATTTATGACTGATTGTCTTCCCAGAATATTATCATCTCGGTGTTGCCTGAGCAAATTTTTCCTTGTTTGTTTCTTTGTGAGCCAAATACTTTCATTCTTTCTGTTCTCTTCCCATCTGTTTAATAATCTGATTTTGTTAGAGAATTGCCTTTCTGATTGCTTATAAAGTAGTGTTTAGAGATTTTTTTTTTTTTTAAAGAGCAGATGGCTCTGGTTTTGACCTACTTCTAGATAGGATAGTTTTACTCAAACCTTCTTACTTGATGTTAGGCCAGTTTTAATATGAGCAAAGTCTTAATCCATTATTATTGCTATTTAATATTTTTCTGTCCTTCCAAGTTCCTATTACTAGGTAACCACTAGCACTGAATCTATGTAAATAATGTTGGTATTGACAGTAGGGCAGTAAACATAACCAAGGAACTTGCTCTTTATAATGTGTCCAAAGTCTGCAGTCATTAAATGGTGCTGATATGGTTAACAGTTTTGAATCCTGGTTCCTTGCCTTAGACTTTTCTGACCAGAAGCAATGTTTATCTATCTTCTATTTCATTTGCCAACTATCCTAAGCCTTTGCCCAAATCAGAGCCTTGCCATATTAGATTTCTTATTCTAATTTTATTCTTTTCTTTTTTAAAATTATGAAATATAACAAACATATAGAAGAACGCAAAAAATAATATGACAACCACCATAAAGTCCTCAGGACAGAGACCTCCTGATAGAGTGGTGGACTGCCCAGATCCAATGCAGACAGTGCTTCAGTAGGATGGGACCTGGAACAAATTTTTCACCCCCAAAGAAACCCGTATTTATTAAGAGTCAGTCCCCATTATTGCACCAGCCTACTTTGTG
This sequence comes from Zalophus californianus, assembly GCF_009762305.2. Classification (NCBI taxonomy): domain Eukaryota; kingdom Metazoa; phylum Chordata; class Mammalia; order Carnivora; family Otariidae; genus Zalophus; species Zalophus californianus. The sequence goes on along the minus strand of NC_045610.1, from coordinate 41,318,608 downwards.
TCTATGGGTTTGCCTATTCTGGACATTTCATATAATGGAATTTACCATACACTGCTTTTTGTGTCTGGCTTTTTTTTTTTTTAAGATTTTATTTATTTATTTGACAGAGAGAGAGATAGTGAGAGCAGGAACACAAGCAGGGGAGTGGGAGAGGGAGAAGCTGACTTCCCGCTGAGCAGGGAGCCCGATGCGGGGCTCGATCCCAGGACCCTGGGATCATGACCTGAGACGAAGGCAGACGCTTAACGACTGAGCCACCCAGGTGCCCCAAGGTGTCTGGCTTCTTTTATTTAGCATATATCAGTATTTAATTCCTTTCTATGTCTGAATAATACTCCATTTTATCCATTTTATTTTTTCTGTTTATATCCATATTATCCATCCATTCATTGATGGGCATTTGGATTGTTTTTACTTTTTTGCTGTCATGAATGAACTGCTTTGAACATTCATGTACACATTTTTGTGGACATACGTTTTCAGTTCCCTTAGGCATATACCTATGAGTGGAACTACTGGGTCATATAATAACTCCATATTTAGCCTTTTGAAGAACTGCCAGATTGTTTTCCAAACTTACACCATTTTACAGTCCTATTTAATTTGTTGAGCCTCGATTTCCTCATCTATAAAATAGGGATAATAATAGTGCCTACCTCCTAGTATTTTTGTGAGGATTAAATGAGTAGATTCATAAAAGCACTTGGTGTTATAAATAATATAGTAGATATTCAGTAAATGATAGTAAATTATAAATCTGGATGGTGTTGATCAGATGTTGTCATGTACTCTATACTTCCCCCACAGTTTATGCCATGACTTTGGCCACAGTGTTCTAGAAGTCTTCAGAAAAAGAGATGTTTTTCTTTTTCTTTTTTTTTTTTTAAGATTTTGTTTATTTATTATTAGAAAGAGAGGGAGCAGGAGGAGGAACAGAGGAAGAGGGAGAGGGGCAAGCAGACTTGGGGCTGAGCAGGGAGCCTGATGCGGGACTTGATTCCTGGACCCTGAGATCATGACCTGAGCCAAAGTTAGATGTTTAACTGGCAGAGCCACCCAGGCGCCCCTAGAGTGATGTTTTTCTTGACAAAGGTTTATATTTTACTTTTAAAGGGGAAAGCACCTAATAAAAAGGTATTTATTACTGAGACAAGAATATTCCTAAATCCCACCCACTCCTATCATTTATTTGTTAGTGGACATTCATTTTTATGGTTTTCAATAAACCTGTAACACTATACGCTTAGAATTTGGAGCTTTTTTAGAACAAGTGCCTGAAGGTCTGCTTTATTTGAGACTCCTAGGATTTATCCAGATATATAAGGTTGATTTCAGCACCTTGGGCTTTAGAAAGTACATTTGGCATCCAAGGCTGGTTTAGGTTGTTTGGAATGCTTATGAATACTAGTGCAACTAAGCAAAACTCAGCTAGTTCTCATCTTTGGCTAAAAATAAGATTGTGCATCCATTTCCCAGTCTTTAGAGAAGCCCCTGTGAAGATCTACTAAAGATACAAACCACTTCCTTGTCAGAACGTCATGCATTGAAGATGGAGCTGCCTGTAAATAAGCAAAAGAAAATGTGTATTGAGGACAGAGGTGCAGTTACTCCATATGTGGAGTAGTATTCAATGGCAGGATAAATACTAATGAGAAAGGACGGGGACCTAGCTCATGCCAGGTGTAGGCATAGCTTAATAATGGGTGTGAAGAGTTTGGGCATGTACAAGGGAAAGTACTAGTTAGGTTCTCACTTCTATTGATGCAATGGGGGTGGGGTGGTTTTTTTCTTCAGATTGCATGTTTTCAATCGTTACGTGATAATTTCAGTAACTCATTTCATGTTCCATATGTATATAATTCTTAGTTTAAAAGTAAAATGATTCTGTATTACTGTACTCTTTTTATTTTTTACATTTTTGACTACTAGTAGGTAAAATCTACTTTCCAGCTCTATCAGAGTATTTTTTTGTAGTGAAGTTAAAATAATTTGTGTTTTTCAAAATAAGATGGTTACCACCTTATATTTACCAGCTGCCTTTCCTCAAATGGCATTTTAGAAAATAACTATTACAACATGTTCATATTTAGGACCATAAAACATATTCTGACAAATTCTAAGAGTTCAGCATTCCACTCTTTGATAAAAACTAAAAACTAATAAAACTTAAGACAAAATAGTGTGATTTTTTTTTTTAAAGATTTTATTTATTTATTTGACAGAGAGAGACACAGCGAGAGAGGGAACACAAGCAGGGGGAGTGGGAGAGGGAGAAGCAGGCTTCCCGCTGAGCAGGGAGTCGGATGAGGGGCTTGATCCCAGGACCCTGGGATCATGACCTGAGCCGAAGGCAGACACTTAACGACTGAGCCACCCAGGCGCCCCAGTGTGACTTTTTTTTTTAAGATTCATTTATTAAAGAGCATGCGTGAGCTGGGGGAGGGGCAGGAGGAGAGGGAGAGAGAACCCCAAGCAGACTGTGCACTGAGCATAGAGCCTGTCATGGGGCTTGATCCCATGGCCCATATGATCATGACCTGAGCTGAAACCAAGAGTCAGATGCTTAACCAACTGAGCCACCTAGGGGCCCCGTATATGTGGCATATTACCATAGTACTTCTTCTTTTTTTTTTTTTTTTAAGATTTTATTTATTTAATTGACAGAGAGAGAGAGAGAGACAGAGAGAGAGGGAACACAAGCGGGGGGAGTGGGAGAGGGAGAAGCAGGCTTCCCGCCTAGCAGGGAGCCCGATGCGGGGCTCAATCCCAGGACCCTGGGATCGTGACCTGAGCCGAAGGCAGTCGCTTAACCAACTGAGCCACCCAGGCGCCCCTATAGTACTTCTTTTTTAAAGCAATATTAGACACCTGTAATATGCTCAACCAGCAGGACATGTGAAATATTTACCAAATATGTATTTATTCACTAGCAAGTATGTTTTGATTACTTACCATGGTAAGCCACTGTACTAGGCATTAGGGACACAGTAGTAAATAAATGTGCTCTTAGAGTACTTAGAATTCAGTGGGGGGAGATAAACAAAAATAAATTAATAAAAACTAAAAGGAAAAATTACAAATTGTGGCATATTTTTTTTTAAGATTTTATTTATTTATTTGAGAGAGTGAGTGAGAGAGCACGAGTGGGGGGAGGAGCAGAGGGAGAGGGAGAAGCAGGCCCCTTGCTGAGTGGGGGAGCCCAGCCTGGACACAAGGCTCCATCCTAGGACTCCGGGATCATGACCTGAGCCAAAGGCAGCCACTTAACAACTGAGCCACCCAGGTGCCCTGTGGCATATGTTATTAAGGAACAAATAGAATATTGTTAATACAGACTTATCCAAATTGTAAGATCTGTTCCATTTTCTTGCTTTGGTATTTCCTATTTATATGCTTATATACTTTTCATACTCCATAGTAACTTTGAAAAGACCTGATGGATTTGACCAAATTGTGTGTATACACTTACTTATTCAACAACAATAAAAAATTTACAGGATGCTTATGTGTCAGGCACTGTTCTAGGCCCAAGAGAAAGCGTGAACAAAACAAAGTCATTGTGTTCATGGTGATTTTACCCTAGTGAGAAGTCAGTAAACAAATATATGATAAATGTCAGGAAGTGATAAATGATGTGAAGAAAAGTCAAGTAGACCAAGAGGTTACAATGTGACCAGAATACAATTCTTTGCATGGACTGAGGGGTCTCTGAGGAGATAAACATTTTCCTACAATTTTCCTTCTTTTGTCTCTTGGGTCAGTTCAGTTAATGAATGCAAGATTCAAGACAATTTTTGTATCTTTTGGTATTGTTCATATAATCATTAAAACAGCTATGGTGAGGTCCTACTTCTTTCCAATTCCTTACCACTAAAAGAGATGAATACCTGAATTAGGTTCTTCATTCCTTCATTGCTCTTCCATACACTTAATTGCTTAAGCATCTCCACCCACCCATCCATCCTTTTACCTTTTACCCAAAAAGACATGCCTTGTATCTGTTCCAATTTTCCAAAATCTTGAGATATGATTCATTTAATTAAAAATTATATTGTACAATTAAATGTCTTCCAGATGTTAGGTTATAATGTGCGATTGCTTCTGGACAGAGCTCTTTTAGCCAAGCCTCTCTCCTAGTAAACTCAGCCATTGAAATTTGATGTTTTGGATGATCTTACAGTGATCCCAGCCTTAATGCCCAAAAGCCGTAAATAAAATTGTACACTGTTCAAGTGTTCTATAGCATTGCACAAGTCTAAAATAGGTAACTGGCACCCACCGCATACCTCATTGTTGGCTAACTGACTTGTCCCATAAATAGCTCAGTGTTACACGATCGGACAACTACAACTAACAGAAGGGATTTTTGCTTCCCAACACACATGTGTAGTCTTTGGTAGTCCACAAAATCAAGACATGATTCACTGGACCCTAATCGTAACATAGTTAAGAGACTGGTGCAAATCAGTAGCCAAATCATTTTGGATGGTTTTCAAGTTAGCCCTGCCTTCCACCAGATTCTACATTATGGATCCTAGTGTTAGAATAAGATTCAGTTTTTGTACCCTCTGTGTACATGAAAGTAATGTTGCTGCCACAATCAGGTTGATCCCAGAGAGTTTCTGCCGACTGAATTAAAAATTCTCAGGTAAATTTGAGAAGGCATCATGGTAGTTTTAGAAAACTTTTTCTAGAATCAAGAGCATGTTTTAAAAACCTACCTACTGGGCGCCTGGGTGGCTCAGTTGGTTAAGCGACTGCCTTCGGCTCAGGTCATGATCCTGGAGTCCCGGGATCGAGTCCCACATCGGGCTCCCTGCTCGGCAGGGAGTCTGCCTCTCCCTCTGACCCTCTTCCCTCTCGTGCTCTCTATCGCTCTCATTCTCTCTCTCTCAAATAAATAAATAAATCTTTAAAAAAAAAAAAAAACCTACCTACTATTGGAATATAATGGTTCTTGTTTCTAACTCTTAGCTGGAATGTATTGTTTTTATATCAGAGAGATTTTTTTTTTAAGATTTTATTTGTAAGAGAGAGAGCACAAGCAAGGGGAGTGGCAGGCAGAGGGAGAAGCAGGTTCCCTGCTGAGCAGGGAGCCCGATGTGGGACTTGATCCCAAGACATTGGGATCATGACCTGAGCCTAAGGCAGACACTTCACTGACTGAGGCACCCAGGCATCCCAAGATCTTATATATTTGAGAGAGACAGAGCGAGCAAGAGAGAGCGAGCAAGAGAAAGCACAAACGGGGAGGGGCAGAGGGAGAAGAAGACTCCCCACTGATCAGGGAGCCTGACACTGGGCTCTATCCCAGGACCCTGGGATCATGATCTGAGCTAAAGGGAGATGCTTAACCGACTGAGCCACCCAAGGGTCCCTGTCAGACAGATTTTTAAATACTGTAATTTAATAGAAGATTGCTTCATAAATTCCTTAGCAGTAACTCAGAAGGTGAAAGTTGGGGCATTTTTCCAGATAAATCTATGCCCTTCGTGTGTAAAGCATTGCAGCTTAGGTAACTGGCAATAATAATACATAGGGTTCAATTCATGTTTTAAATATTTTCACTTTTCTTTTACTGGGTCTTTTTCAAAACGGCACGTTTATTCCATTTCTAGTCAAAATACCAAATCCAGGGTGCCTGGGTGGCTCAGATGGTTAAGCATCTGCCTTTGGCTCAGGTCATGATCCCAGGGTCCTGGGATCGAGTCCCACATTGGGCTCCCTGCTCCTTGGGAGCCTGCTTCTCCCTCTGCTTCTCTCTCTCTCTCTCTCTCTCTCTCTCTCTCCCCCCCTCTTTCTCTCATGAATAAATTAATAAAATCTTTTTTTTTCTAAAGATTTTATCTATTTATTCGACAGATAGACAGCACAGGCAGGCAGAGTGGCAGGCAGAGGGAGAGGGAGAAGCAGGCTCTCCGCCGAGCAGGGAGCCGGACGTGGGGCTCGATCCCAGGACCCTGGGATCATGACCTGAGCCGAAGGCAGCCGCTTAACCGACTGAGCCACCCAGCCGCCCCTAAATAAATAAAATCTTAAAAAAAAAATACCAAATCTAAAACAAGTGCTTTTTTAAAAAGATTTTATTTATTTGAGAGAGAAAGAGCACAAGCAGGGGGAGCGGCAGGCAGAGGAAGAAGCAAGGGAGCCCAATGCGGGGCTTGATCCCAGGACCCTGGGATCATGACCTTAGCCACCCAGGCACCCTAAAGCAAGTGATTTTTTAAAAATTCCTGTGCTAATAATCTTACTGTTAAAATACTGCTTATTGTTACTTCAAGTTTGGAACAAAAGTAAATATGTCTGTGATATCAGAGTTATAGGCAGTTCTTCCCCTAATGCTGGCTTTGTACTTTTACTCGTAGGATTTCAGTATGTCTTACAGTCGGTGCTTCATAGACCAAGTTATATACCTTTCCGTGGCCACACCGGATGTGTACATTTTGAAACATTTTAAAGCTAAAATTCAGTTCCAGAATACTGATCTTTATTCTACCAAGAAGGGCTTAAAAGCATTAAAAGCATTTATCTCTAGGGTTTTTTTATCTTTTATTTTTATTTTTTTTATCTCTAGGTTTTTTAATTGTGAATATTTATTCTAGTGGATTTAAAGGGGGATGGAAAAAAACCCCCACCCAAATCACTGATCGTTTGTTTAACAGATTGAAACCATGGCTGTGTGGATACAAGCCCAGCAACTCCAAGGTGATGCTCTTCATCAGATGCAAGCATTGTATGGTCAGCATTTCCCCATTGAGGTGCGACATTATTTATCCCAGTGGATCGAAAGCCAAGCTTGGTAAGTGAACAGTTTTTTCTATCATATTTAGTGAAGCACAAGCATATTGAAGTTTGATTGGAAGGATAACATGATGGAGGCTTTAAAAATTGTACATTTAAAAAAATTATTTTTTAAAAGATTTTATCTTATTTTTTATTTATTTGACAGAGAGACAGCGAGAGAGGGAACACGAGTAGGGGGAGTGGGAGAGAGAGAAGCAGGCTTCCCGCTGAGCAGGGAGCCCGATGCAGGGCTCGATCCCAGGACCGTGGAACCATGACCAGAGCCGAAGGCAGACGCTTAACGACTGAGCCACCCAGCCTCCCTAAAGTTGTACATTTTTGAAAAATGATGTGACCCAGGTTAAAAGTTATTTAACCCTAGCTTAGATTTTAGGGAGATGGAATAATTCTTGGGATTTTTAAAATAGGATTTTTTCCCATTTTATTTTATTTTTTCCTATTTCCCTTTAATAGTAAATTCTGGCTAAAAGCATTAGATCATTGCTGCTAATAAACAACAGTTGAAAAATATGTTTTGAGTGCCTACAGAGTGTAGAATTTATATGAACAGAGTAAAGCCCTTGTTTGTCCACAAAGAATTTAGTGCTTGGTGGGGCAGCTAAGGTATGCATATGCATATCATCTAATAAAATGTATTATTAACAAAGTTAACAATGGAGACATTGGTGTTTTTAAATTTATACATACACATAAAGACCAAAAGACAATACACCAAAATATTAACAATAATTATGTTCCTGGTGGCAGATTTAACAAGCGTGTCTTTACTTTTATTTTCCAAATTACTGTTTGGAAATATACTCAGAGGGAAAATTATTTTTAAATTCTTTCAGCGTTAGTATAATGCAGTAGATTGACAACAGAGCTTTTGAATGGACATTACTATGCACCAGGCTCAGGACCTGCTCTGCTCAGGGCCTGGGAGCATGTTGGGTGGCCAGCAGCCTGTCCTGATCTGACAGGCTCATCAGCTGCTTCAGGCCTCTGCGAGGCTGGCAGGGTGGACAGGGCAGGATCCACCCTAGCAGAGCCCAGGACCGGCGGCTGCTCTGCGACCGTCCGAGCAGGCCTGTGTACCTGTCAGTAAGGCCACCTTGCGGTAGTTGCAGTTGCTTGTTCGTAGCAGATTTCTGGTCGGAAGCTAGAGAGCACCAAAGGAAGGCAATTTTCTAGGCAATTAAAAAAAAATCTCAGCCTCGTGTAATGAAGTGAGGGAAAAAAACCAAGCTAAACATAAGCACATCAGCTGCACCTTGCTTATTAGCACTTTTCCATTTTATTTTCTGTTTTAATGATTTGGAGAGTTCAGAAAATCATCAGTAGGAAATTTCTGGTGATTTAAATTTTCATTTAGTAGATTCCCCATGTAGTTTCGTACCGAACGAATGTTAAAGGACTTGTGTTGATATCAAGGAAAACCTGAATTTTATTTAGCTTGGTTTTCTTAAGAACATAAAGATTTTAATTTAAAAAGATGTTCAGATCTTCATGTTTAAGCTAAGAAAGCCTTTTTTTTTCCTTTTTAAGTAGAGAATTAAGTTTTCAAGTGCCAGAACCAGTATTTGATTTCTGTGAGTTTTGCAGAGACTGGATCTTCTCAAGAGTGGGTTCCTCAGATGAGGAGCATTAATGCCAGTGGAAACAGAGGTGCAGGGCTGCCCTTCATTCCTCCCATGCTTTTATTTAATACATACTTTATTTAGAACAGAGAGGATACATATTTAAAATTTGGCTTTCTCTACTACCTTCTCAGAGTACAGATGTGGGCATATTATTTGCTGAACTACATTATCATCAGTGTTTTGGCACGCCTGCTTGTGCCTTTGTTTGAAATTAGTTACTAACTGACTTCAGGGGTATAGAGGTGCAGCCTTTTAGCTACCACTAGATCTCTTGTTTGGCTCCAGACCCAGTCAGCAGTAATTGAATGTTATTTCAGTCTGACAGCTGTTTGGTTTCTTCAGTGAGCTGAGTTAAGCAATTTAATACTGCCCAATAGCAATTGTTGCCTAAATTGTTTGAAAAAAGAGAGTTGGCGAGGGGAGTGGGGAAGGAAGGAAGAAATAAAGAAGAGAAGGAAAAGAGGGAGGGAAACTATCCAACCCTCTGTTACCAGTGCAGTGGCTCTGAATTAATATGAAGTCCGTAGAGTGGTTTCTCTGCATCACTGGAAGAGTTCGCCTACAGGTCCCAGATCTGCAACCAGTAATTTATGTAAATACTTGCAGCCACCTTCTGTCTTAATATCTCATTTCCAGGGTTCCTTAGAAATAGCAGTAAGTGTTGTTCCACGTGTCTTTACTTAAGAAATACTCTGTGAGGGGCGCCTGGATGGCTCAGATGGTTGAGCTTCTGTCTCCGGCTCGGGTCATGATCTCAAGGTCCTGGGATCAGCCGCATCCCCCCCCCCCCAGCTCAGCGGGGAGTCTCCTTCTCCCTCTCTCTCTGCCTCCCCCCCTGCGTGTGCTCACTCTCTCTCTCTCTTAAATGAACAAATAAAATCTTTAAAAAAGAAAAAAGAAATACTCTGAAATTAGCAACACACGGAACTAGGCAAGGCTGGAAAAAACATGTAGAACATTCTTGACCTTGTGCCCCCTTTCACCCTTGAGGAGTAACTATAAATAGGAAGTTATCAGAGCCCTTGTTTCCTTCAGAGTACACGAAGCACTTTCCTTTTCCCTTCATTTCTAGAAGCAGATAGCATAAGCACCCGAGCAAGTCAGTAGAAGGAAGGAGAAACGGCAGTATATTGTAAAAAAAGGAAATATGCAGTCCACTAAGCTAATTAGTGGATTAAGGATAGATTAATGTAGGCATCTAGTCAATTTGAATTGGATGGTTTCCTAAAATTTGCAGTGAGCATTATGAAGAAATCACTTCAGCTAAAGAAAAGGTATGAATGGTTGAAGCTGCATTTATATAGGCTCATGTGCATGTATGTATACATATGTATGTAATTTTTTTCCCCTAGGGACTCAATAGATCTTGATAATCCACAGGAGAACATTAAGGCCACCCAGCTCCTGGAGGGCCTGGTGCAGGAGCTGCAGAAGAAGGCGGAGCACCAAGTCGGGGAAGATGGGTTCTTACTGAAGATCAAGCTGGGGCACTATGCCACGCAGCTCCAGGTGGGTGTGAATGGTCCAGGTCACACTTAATTCTCTTCCCTAGGAGAGACTCTTCATTTAGTACTTCCCTGGAGCTTTTCTTTCTCTGCTTCAACCCAGTGTTGTTGACTTAACCTCTTAGGTATAAAAAGTTCTTATTGTCTGCCTTTGTGATTGTAGCCTTTTATTTTTAAACTTTTTTTTTTAAACAATTTCAAGTTTGTAGGAAGGTGCAGGATTGATGCAAAGAACCCCTACATATGCCCAGATGCACCCATTGTTAATATTTGCTTTATCATATTCTGTCGCTATACACACGTTTTTGTCACTTGAGAGTAAGTTGCATACATCATGTCCCTTTGCCCCTAAGTACTTCAGTGTGCATTTTCTCTACATGGTTATAGCAGTTTTCAACTTCAGTACATGTCACATTGACAAACACTCTTAGGTAATCATATCTATATTTCCATTTGTCAGCTCACTCAATAATATCCTTTATGTCATTTTTTTTTTTCCTTCAGCCCAGGACCACATATTGCATTTGGTTGTCATGTCTCTTTAATCACCTTTAATCTGGAACTGTTTCAACTTTTGTCTTTCATTACATTGGCTTTTTTTTTTAAGATTTTATTTATTTATTATTATTAATTTTTTTAAGATTTTATTTATTTATTTGACAGAGAGAGAGACAGCAAGAGAGGGAACACAAGCAAGGGGAGTGGGAGAGGGAGAAGCAGGCTTCCAGCAGAGCAGGGAGCCCAATGTGGGGCTCGATCCCAGGATGTTGGGATCATGACCTGAGCCAAAGGCAGACGCTCAACAACTGAGCCACCCAGGCGCCCCTAAGATTTTATTTTTAAGTAAGCTCTACTACCCAGTGTGGGGCTTGAACTCAACCTGAGATCAAGAGTTGCATGCTCCACCAACTGAGTCAGCCAGGTGCCCCTGCATTGAAATTTTAAAATAATTCAGCTCATCTATTTTTAAAGATAAAATGGGTTTGTGTGATGTCTCCTCCTCATTAGATTCAGGTTACACATCCCTGATCAGAATTTTGAGTAAGTGATGTTGTATCCTTCTCAGGATATCACATCTGGAGACATATACCATCCATGTTCCTGCATTGGTGGTAGTAATTTTGATTACTCAGTCAAGGTGGTGTCCACAATTTCTCCTGATGTGGTCCTTTTGAAATTTATGTATCCTTTTTCCAGGAATGATGCCTTAGTACTTTAGGCATGTTAAGAGGCAAGAAATAAAATAATCTTACCTTCTCATTGTAATTGGGTTTCCTATGACATACTTTTCTTGCCCCCACTAGTATTAGAGCAGCAGCATTGCATGTGATTATGCCATCATGTCTCCAGGAGTCTCCTCCATCATAATATCTTACCCCTGCTCTGAGGTGGGGTTAGGCCCTATAACATGGTGTGGGACAAAGTGATGTCTGCTGTTGGATTCTTTCAGAACACGTATGACCGCTGTCCCATGGAGCTGGTCCGCTGCATCCGACATATTCTGTACAATGAACAGAGGCTGGTGCGAGAAGCCAACAATGTGAGTGTCCCATGGTGTGGGGAGAGGAGCTGGGAAATCCTTCTCTGGACCCAGCTTGCTTTCTTTTTTTTTTTTTTTTAAGATTTTATTTATTTATTTATTAGAAAGACAGCGAGAGAGGGAACACAAGCAGGGGGAGTGGGAAAGGGAGAAGCAGGCCTCCTGCCAAGCAGGGAGCCCGATGCGGGGCTCAATCCCAGGACCCCGGGATCATGACCGGAGCTGAAGGCAAACACCCAACAACCGAGTCACTCAGGCGCCCCTGGACCCAGATTTCTTAAGATAATTCAGTGTGCATCTGTTGGTGTCTCTATAAACAGAGCACAAAACAGGGGCACAAACGTAATTAGAATGGTCTCTGATCTTATTGATCCATAACCTTGATGAGATTATCACCACCAAACAATGTGGACAAGTGCAAAATAGTTTAACCCCAACTGAATGGTTTTTGAGTAAAGGCATGCTCATATTCAGGTGAGATTACTTAAGAAGGATTTCTGCTGAGCCCCCTTTCAGCCAAGTGTTGAGGGAATGGCTGAGACCAGGTCACTTAAATGGCTAGATCCATAAAAGACTTGTTGATGCCTCCCCTGTAACTTCATTTTGGGGTCTCCAGGATGCTGTCTGTGAGAGGTTCAGCCTCTTCCCTCAGTTACGAGAAGGTCTTGAGTGAGGCCACGGATGATGTGTGTTCACACAGCCTTCTTCCACACTGTGTCCCCAGCACCTCACATGGTCCATGGCATTGGATCGGAGAACGAATGTGGAATGAAGGGGTCATCATCTTTAGTAGGCAAATCCAGGTCACTCCTGCATGTGTTGAGTTCTAGTCTCTCCAGAGAGAGCTTAGGTGGACCCTGTTTGGGCGACTCAGGTGGAGGCCAGAGCTACAACAGAAGCTTCTACTGTGCTTTATGAAGTTGTCCTAATCCGCCAGCTCACCTGTTTCCCCTCCTTCTTTCCAACTCCACACCAATTCTGGTAAATGACTATCCTTCCGACTCAAGTTACCCATCTTACTCTAGATTTGGAGTTTGGGGTCTGTGGTATTAGCGTTCCCCGAAGCCTGAGGTTGCCTTCCATCCTCACTGCTCAGCTCACTGCTGCTTGCACTCTCCCCAATCTGTCTCCAGGGTACTTCTCCAGTTGGAAGTCTTGTTGACACCATGTCCCAGAAACACCTCCAGATCAACCAGACGTTTGAGGAGCTGCGACTGGTCACACAGGACACAGAGAACGAACTGAAGAAGCTTCAGCAGACTCAAGAGTATTTTATCATCCAATATCAGGAGAGCCTGAGGATCCAGGGTGAGGCCCCCACGGCCTGGGCAGTCAATGTGTGTCATGAGGGCTAGAAGGAAATTCAGGTCAGATTGGAAGAGAACCAGGTTTCTGTTCAGAGGCACTTTCTTTTCTCTGGAGTAGCAGGAATTTGCACTACCTTTGGGGCAGGGAGGAGGAGGCTTAGGAAGGGGAGAGGTCACAAGCTTGCCTTTGGGAAATGTGGGTCTCACTCAGGTTCCCCACACCCAGGAAGCTCCTGGTCTGTTGGGGACGACATTTCCTCCTGTGGGAAGAAGCTCATGGTCTAGGAAAAAACACTTTTGTATGTAATTGGTGTTTCATAAATGCTGCTTTACTGAAATGTTAAATTCTCTATGCAGGCAAAGTATAAGGGCCAAGGGCTGTGTTTGTGATGACAGATGTTTAATGTTTCTTGTGTGGTTATTCAGAGCGGTTGTCCTGGCACAGTGCATGCTCATGTACCTCCCTTAGCCCTTATGGACAAAGCCCCCCTTCCTTGTGTAAATCCTGCAAGGTACTTGGGTACTGAAAACTTCAGCGTGAGGTTATGGAGCCCCACCGGTGCCCCGTTTTGACCTTGTAAGAATTTGACAGGGTGACTTTCTCCCTGCCAGCATGCCCAGCTGAGAATCTCAGAAAAGCCTCTGCTTGATCAGCCGGCTACGCAGACACATACTCACCTGTACACAAGTGCTCCTCTAACACCGTGCGGGCTCAGTCTCCTGGCTGTGCGGATATTACTTACTAATAACTCCAGCTTCCTCACTACAATATAAATTCGTTGAGAAGGGATTGGGCCTTCTGTCGCTGTACCCTGACGCTGGCACATTGCCAGAATCATAGTAGGTGCTGAGTAAATGTTGGTGGGATGATTCTAGCATGTCTTCCTCTGAATCCATCTTGGACTGACCCCAGAGAAAGGGTGGCCCTCTTCCTAGATTAGGGAACAGGAGAATTTAGGCTGTTAGTTCTTTTTTTTTTTTTTAACATTTTATTTATTTGAGAGCGAGAGAGAATGAGGCAGGGGAGGAGCAGAGGGAGAGGGAAAAGCAGACTCCCCACTGAGCACAGAGCCTGACCCGAGGCTCGATCCCAGGACCCAGAGATCAGGACCTGAGCAGAAGTCGCACGCTCTCCTCCGGGCTGTCGGTTCTGCCCCAAGCCTTTGATGGCCGATAGTACTTCCAGTCCTATTCTTGGGTTTTCTGTTTCCGATTTTTGGGTTTGGGTTAGATTCTGCTTTGGGTTTATACCCATCATGCAACGTCAGTTCAGCCTCACTTATCAAGTTCACTCATCGGAAACACAGACTATTGTTCTGTTTGTGCAAGAGAAGGCTCAGCCCCCTCCATGGAGCAGAGAATTGCCCCACACCTCCTGACCTCCCTCCCAGAAGCTTCTGCAAAGTGGCAGGAGAGACCTAAGTGGGTCACTCACATAGGGAGGTTGGGCCCAGGTGGAGGGATCACCGGCACCCCCCTGTGGGTGGCAGGATTTCTGAGGTGGCCTCAGGACTACTCTGCTGTGTGCCACGGCTGGACGGTAGTCTTCTCTCTCAGTCCCCGGCCGTGAGATCAGAACCTTGTATTTCCAGTTCTCTTCTAGTGCTGGGCTTGCCCTGGCTGTCAGGAGTTGCTTTAGTCTGTCCCAGCTTGTGTGTCCATGAGGCAGGGCCTCGGTCGGTGTGACATGGCCCTCGACCACGACAGGCTGATGCTCACATCTCCTTGTCTGAGCCCAGGTGAGGACACTGGGATGCTCAGCAAGGTGATGGGCAGGCCGTCCTAATCCCAGCACGGAGGACAGCGGTTACCTTTGGAGGCAGGGATGGGTTTGCAAGCAGGGAAGGATGTACGGGTGGCCTTCACTGTGGCTTCTTAAGCTGGGTTACTGATAACACAGGCGTTCCTTGCATCACTCTACCTTCCCTGGGTCTGAGTATTTCATAATAGATTTTTTGTAGAAGGGTAAGGAGGCCTCCCTGACTCCCTATTCCTGCCATGGATGAGAGTCCCAGCGCGAGTGTGGCGAGAAGCTGCCTCCCTCTCCCCCGCCTTCTCCGTCTGTCCCTGTCTGTCCCTGTCTGTCCCTTGTCTGTGCCTCTCTGTCTCCTTCCGGTCGGTCAGCCGAGCTCACGGTCACCCGACCTGGACAAACCAACACGTTAGGCCCCCGCCAGCACCTAGAGAAACCCCTTGTTGCAGAGAAGAGGCTGCTGGGCTCCGGGGGCGGGACAGAGCCTGCGGGGCGGGGGCTCCCCTGAGGAGGCCCTGCCATGTGGGGTGGGACTGAGCAGCTGCTGGTCTCTGTCACCCTTTAACCCGCCCCGGAAGCCACTCCCCAGGAAGGACTAACTCTCACCTAGAGCGCCCGCGTGCCGGGAGGTTCCTTGAGCCCTTTGTGGATCATCACTTCCTTACTCCTCAGCGACCCACTGAGGCAGGGGCCGAGATTCTCCCCTTCTGCACATGGGCAGACTGAGGCCCCGAAGAGTGAAATGATTTGCCCGAGTTCCCCCAGTTAGTAAACGGTGAGGGCCCACACGGAACCAGGCAGCGAGGCTCCGCGCTGGACCCCCGTGTGGCGTGGGGAGGTCTGGGCGGGCAGCTGTGCGGACTAAGGTGGGAGGGGAGGCCTCGGGGCAGCATCCTCCTCAGCTGTGCCCTCAGGCTTCCGTCTGCACACTCCCTGAAGGGGAGATCAAAGTCGAGAGGCCAGGGCCAGAGCCCGCTCACGTCTGGCACCCTTGGCTGCTAGAACCCCAAGTTGCCGTTGGTCAGGTGTTGGGCAGCCCCTTGAGGGTCTTGCCTCCCAAAGAGGTGTGTGTGTTCCACTGGGCTTCCTGCAGGGAGCTGGGGGATGATGATCACGGGTGTCCCGTCCCCCCCTCTAGCTCAGTTTGGCGGGCTGGCCCAGCTGAGTCCCCAGGAGCGGCTGAGCCGGGAGACGGCCCTGCAGCAGAAGCAGGTGTCCCTGGAGGCCTGGCTGCAGCGCGAGGCCCAGACACTGCAGCAGTACCGCGTGGTAAGGGGCATCTGCGTCCTCCCCTCCCACGCTCGGAGGCCCACATCCTGAGCCGTCCGGGGTGCCCGAGAGAGGGCTAGGGCCAGGGAGAGAGCGGGCCCCAGGAGAGCTGGAGGCCAGATCCCTCTTTCCTGTGGGGGGCACGTGAGGCAGTGCAGGTTTGGGAGAGGGGAGGGCCTGTGCCCGGGGCCTGGTCCCCAGCCCTGCCTCCCGAGTGAGGGCTGTTCTCTGGGAGCCCAGAAGGGCCTGCTCTCCCCGCCTGCCTTCAGGAGCTGGCCGAGAAGCACCAGAAGACCCTGCAGCTGCTGCGGAAGCAGCAGACCATCATTCTGGACGACGAGCTGATCCAGTGGAAGCGGCGGCAGCAGCTGGCCGGGAACGGAGGGCCCCCCGAGGGCAGCCTGGACGTGCTGCAGTCCTGGTAATGGTGTATGGGGGGCGGCCTGCGGGGGCAGGAGCGCCACCACCAGCTGCTCCTGCCGCCGCCCACGTTTCCCCGAGCAGCTGGCTCGCGCTGGCCCGTAGCGAGGCTTTCTTCACCGGGGCTTCTGGCTCCTGAGGCTGACCTGGGGGCCCCCATCGTGTGCCACCTGCCCAGGAAGGGAGTCCCTGTGCTGGGGAGGGGGGCAGGGCTGGGTGTGCAGAGTGACCCTCAGGCGGAGTGGAGCCGGGTCGGGGTGCTGCCCCGCGCTCCCGTGTTCCTGCCAGGCGGGGTGCTCTGCTCTGCTCCGTGGGCAGGAGCGGCGGCTCAGGTGCAGAGCCTTCCAGGGTGAGGGTGGAGCTGGGTCTTGGGGCGTTCTCCCCAGACTGGAGCCCCTCGGCCTCGAGCCTGGGGGACGGGGTGACGCCGTTGTCCTCCCGGTGGCCTGGGCCTCCCGTGCAGGTGTGAGAAGTTGGCCGAGATCATCTGGCAGAACCGGCAGCAGATCCGCAGGGCTGAGCACCTCTGTCAGCAGCTGCCCATCCCCGGCCCAGTGGAAGAGATGCTGGCTGAGGTCAATGCCACCATCACAGACATCATCTCAGCCCTGGTGACCAGGTGACTGCTGCCTCCGGCCACGCCCGGCCCCCGGGTGGTTGCACGGGGGGAGGCAGGGGTGCTTTGCCCACCGGGGTTGCCGCGGGCGGGGGTGGGGGCTCTCGTTGGAGTCCTTGTCTCCTTTGTCTCGGGCCCCCATCCCCCTCTGTCCTCAGTGGCAACGGCTGCTTGGTGTTGACCTTGCCCAGTGCGTGTTGTGGGCGCTCCGCGGACTGCCCTTGTCCCCCCGCAGCCTGTCCAGTCATGTCACTGCCTCCCCTCCCACCACCTCCTCTGACTCTCGGGGGCCTCCCTGGGCACAGGAGCTGTGCCGTGCGCCCTTCCTTTGCCTCCTGAGCCCCGGTGGCCTCCCCACGTGGGAGGGGAGGCCTGAGCCGGCGCCATGTGTGGTCTGGTCACTTGTGTCCCCGCAGTACCTTCATCATTGAGAAGCAGCCCCCTCAGGTCCTGAAGACCCAGACCAAGTTTGCAGCGACGGTGCGCCTGCTGGTGGGTGGGAAGCTGAACGTGCACATGAACCCCCCCCAGGTGAAGGCCACCATCATCAGCGAGCAGCAGGCCAAGTCGCTGCTCAAGAACGAGAACACCCGCAAGTACGTGGGCCCCTGTCCCTCATGTCTGCCTCTTTCTTCCAGTCCTTAGAACAGGATCAAAATGCTCCAGCCTCCTATGCAGCACTCTGGATGCTGCTATTCATTGTAGGAGCCCCGTTAGACCTTCTGGCCTCTTCTGGATCTCAGAGAAAGAATGTGAGGCCTTCTGTGGAAAAAGTACATGATTTCGTCCATTTAGTAGGAACACATCCAAGAAAATTTCTTTTATTTAATGTATATGTATATCCTGTGTATTTTACGCAGCTAACATTTCCTCTAAATGGCATCCATTTTTACAACCTTCCTTATTGGGTCCCCCCTGATATATTTTCTGCCCCACATTTACTGAGACACCGCGTGGGTCTAGGGTCGAGTCTCTCTCTGCTCTGCAGTGACTACAGTGGCGAAATCCTGAACAACTGCTGTGTGATGGAGTATCACCAGGCCACCTGCACCCTCAGCGCGCACTTCCGGAACATGGTGAGGATGGGAGAAGAAAAGAACAAATCTTCCCTCGTTGTTTGAGGGGTCTAACCCCTTAATTTGTCTCCTTTGCAGTCCCTGAAACGAATTAAGAGGTCAGACCGTCGTGGAGCAGAGTCAGTGACAGAAGAAAAATTTACAATCCTGTTTGAATCACAGTTCAGTGTTGGTGGAAATGAGCTGGTTTTTCAAGTCAAGGTAAAGCCCTCCCTCAGCTGTGGGTGTGTGTGTGTGTGTGTGTGTGTGTGTGTGTGTGTGTGTGTGTGTGTGTGTGTGTGTGTGTGTGTGTGTGTGCGCGCACACACTTTGTATCACAAAAGAATTGTTTTGATCACATAGTGTCTCAACTGTCAGTGGACGGAAAGTGGGAGACCTCATCCTTAAAACTATGTGTCTTAGATTCTCTTAAGATCTTTAATAACAAGCAGTAGCAAATTGAAATAGCTGGAGATACAGGTAGGAACGAATCAAGGAAACATCACTCTGGATGAATTGAATAACAGTTGTACTAAGTTTAAGACATTTGTTACTTGCTATTTTTTCCTAGAAATATCTCCATACTCTTTCTCTTTTCTCTCTTGTTCTCCATTTGAGAAACTTACTACATCCTTCAGAAATATCTAAGCAACATCTCTTAAAATATCTAAAATTTCTAAGATTGCACCACTGTGAAGAGTCCCATGATTCCTGGAGCCATTCAGATTTTACTGAAACTTGAAGAGAAAATGAGTGTGTTGTGATAAAAAGAGCAAGAGAGGAACGTGTCGCTTTTGGCGCTCAGCCCTTCTCTTTTCTCTTTCTAGACCCTGTCCCTCCCGGTGGTGGTGATCGTCCATGGTAGCCAGGACAACAATGCGACGGCCACCGTTCTCTGGGACAATGCTTTTGCAGAGCCTGTGAGTGGACTCCCTGGGCCTGTGGGTCTCAAGATTCTGATGCTCGTGTCATGAATCTCTTTCATGTGTTCTCCCCCAGAAAAGCATAGAAAAGTGTACTTTTTGGGAGGCAGAGTAGAGAGCATGTGGAGAATGGAAAGAGCGTGGGCTTGGAGCCCAGCCAAGGGTTAAACTCACACCCTGCCATTTCCTCAACATTGTGACCACGGGAACTTCACTTTCTCTCTTTGAGCCTAAGTTTCCCTAAGTGTCTACACCACAGAGATAATAGTCCTCCTTAGCGCTGTTAGAAAGATGAAATTAGGTAACATTCAGGGACACCTGGCTGGCACAGTCGGTAGAGCATGCAAGTCTTGATCTCGGGATCATAAATTCAGGTCCCATTTTGGGCGTAGAATTTACTTAAAAAAATAATAAATGAGGGCGCCTGGGTGGCTCAGTCGTTAAGCGTCTGTCTTCGGCTCAGGTCATGATCCCAGGGTCCTGGGATCGAGCCCCACATCAGGCTCCCTGCTCCGTGGGAAGCCTGCTTCTCCCTCTCCCACTCCCCCTGCTTGTGTTCCCTCTCTCGCTGTGTCTCTCTCTGTCAAATAAATAAATAAAATCTTAAAAAAAAATAATAAATGAAATTAGGTAACATATAAAATACCAAATGCTTGTCACCTGGTCAATACTTAGTGAATATTCTTTTGAATCCTTGGGTCAGACCGTGAATGGAATTTGGAACTCCAGAAGGTAAACCTCTCATGACGTTGCTTATAGTTTAGCAGTTGCTTCCTGCTGTCTTCCTTCCAATAATCGAGGGTGCCATTTAATGTCTTATCCATATTTTAGGTTCTGTGATTCATGCCAACTCTCACGAAGAATGAGATGCTTTGTCTTAGGGAATGAATATGATTTTGTGGATTTATGCATCAAATACTATCTGAATACCACTAGTGTGCACTTGATGAGCATTTTCAAAACATTTCATCAGGAAGAGTTCTAGGTATTACACATTTCCAGGAGCGAGTACTCCATGAAAGCCTGATAAAAGGTTGTGGTTGATATTCAGGGTGTAAAAGTATGTCCTCTCACATGACTCTAATGTTAAGAGTCTCACTGAGTTCTCTCAACAGTCCTCTTTACAGAACAATATTTTTGCTGCAAAGGTGAGATTTATAGCACAAATTCTCCCATGCCCATTCTACAGAGCCTGAGTTTGAGGCTTCTCTTAAAACTGTCTGCCTGCAGCATGCCCTGATAAGCCTCCTGGATAGGATTGCCACCTCTCCTCTCATTCCCCTCCTTCCCTGTCCGCCGAGCTCATTCCTCATGTCACGTTGGCAGCTCTTGCAACATGTCGTTGCTAAATAAATTGCCTAAATTTAGGCAATGCCTAAATAAATAAGCATTTTTAGCATTTTCAGTTGTGTTCATGACTAGTGTACATCTTACTGCTCTTTTAAAATAAGTACTTGTGGGGATTTATTCTACAGATATATTTCCATAAGTGTCAAATGACATGAGTACGTTGCAGCATTGTTTGTAATAACTAAAGATCACTAGGCTGATATACAGATGTCTGTCTGTGGGGGCCTGGCTAACTATAGTATTGTTCTTCCATATTGTGGAATATTTAGCAGCCACAAAAGAACATGTGTTTATGTGCTGATGTAAGGTCTTGCAGATATTAAGTGAAAAAAGGGAGAGGTAGGACATGTGGGTTTTATGCTACCATACATATATATATATATCATGACCTGAGCCAAAAATCAAGAGTCAGGTGCTTAACCGAGAGAGCCACCCAGGTGCCCCTATTTATATTTTTAAACAGGAAAAGTTATATATATTTCCTGGCATGCATAGATATCTTTGGAGGCATACACAGTAAACTAGATTATATGCTCAGGGCAGAGGAACCGGGCTGCTGGGACGAAGGGTTAAGAAAGCAACTTCATAGGGCGCCTGCATGGCTCAGTCGTTAAGAATCTGCCTTAGACTCAGGTCATGATCCCAGGGTCCTGGGATCGAGCCCCACATCTGGCTCCCTGCTCAGCGGGGAGTCTGCTTCTCTTTTTCCCTCTGCTGCTGCTCTCTCTCAAAATCTTAAAAGAAAAGACACTTCACTATATACGCTTCCGTGCTTTTAAATTTTATATTATGTGAAGCAATTACCTATTCCAAAAATAATTTTTGTAATAATGAAAAAATAGAATGAAGTACCGTGACTGAATGGGATGAAAAGCAGTTTATTAAAAATTCATATTGTAACCTGTTTCTCAAAAACAAGTGGTCCAATTCAGTTTCCATTCTTCCACATGAGATTTTTTTCACATTGAGCTGGAGTTCAAGGATCACACTTATTGCACACACATGCATGAGTGCATACACAATTCTCTCTGCCTGCAGCTAGAGACTCAGTCTTTCAGATTCTCATTCCCCTGAGCTTACGGTGTAAGAGCCAGACCTTGGTCACGTTTTGTTTCTATGGCTCTTAGAATGTAGGATTAGACTGGAGGTTCAGCAGTTCATTTACAGAACACCATCGATAGCGCGAGGGTACCTTCTAAGTTGTGTGTGAAGAAGGTAAAATGGAACCTTTTCAATCTCAGAGCTGCCTATGTCAAAAAAGTTAAAATTTATCTTCAGGCTCAGCAAGACAAATGTTTGTAACTGCATTGAGCCATCAGTGTTTTCATTTTGTGGGTTGAGTGAATAAATCATGCAACTGTTTTCTCATAAGATTCTGGCTTCTCTCCGTCTCAGGGCAGGGTGCCCTTCGCCGTGCCCGACAAAGTGCTGTGGCCGCAGCTGTGTGAGGCGCTCAACATGAAATTCAAGGCCGAAGTGCAGAGCAACCGGGGCCTGACCAAGGAGAACCTCGTGTTCTTGGCTCAGAAGCTGTTCAACAACAGCAGTGGCCACCTTGAAGACTATAATGGCATGTCCGTGTCCTGGTCCCAGTTCAACAGGGTGAGGGACCCACCACCAGCTGCCCTTAGCTCAGTCCCTCCAAACGGGATGCCTTCCAGAGACTTCCTGCCCTGGGCGTTTGTTCTTCATGACTCTAATAAAATGTGCCCAAAGTAATAGAAAGCTCTTGAATAGATGGATAGGCACATACTTCTTATGTAGAAAATTAGGTCTTTGAATATTTAAGTGAACTGGGCTTTTTGTGCAACTAGTGCATTTTTTTTTCCTTTATAAAGGAAACAGAGCAAAGCAAATGATAACCTATCTCACAAGAAGTAAAGCTTTTGTGATCAGAAGTCCATGGCTCTTTCCCATGGACTCTCTGATGCTCCCTGCTGTGTAATTCTGCAAGGCCAGGCTACCATGGGACCCTCAGCCCACAAAAGGGAATGCTGATGGAGGAAACCTCTCCTCCAGCATCGGGTAATTGAGATGTCACCCCGTCACATCTTTGACTTTAAGCCCAACTTTGTTTCTTTGCGTACACCTCCATCCCCAGGTGTTTTAAATGCCCTAGTTCAAAAACAGCAAAGAACGAGTCAGCCCAGATCGAGGTGAATGTGTTTGTAGCAGGGGCCGCTGGGTATTGGCAATTGCTCTGTTGTATTTTTCCCCTCTTCTCTCTTCCTCTGGACCATTTGGTAAAACTCGGACAAACATGTATATTTGTATGATTCTGACAGTGTAGATGTTTGTTTTCCATTTAATTTTTTTCAGTTTAAGTATATGCAGGCAATATTCTAGGTGTTACTCTGGGCCTTCTTGTGTTCACTGTTCTATCTCCAACCAGGAGAATTTACCAGGACGAAATTACACGTTCTGGCAGTGGTTCGATGGTGTGATGGAAGTGTTAAAAAAACATCTCAAGCCTCATTGGAATGATGGGTGAGAATTGTCATTTCCTAAGTCAGCAATAGAGTATGAAGCTCTTTTTTCCGCTGTTAAGACATCACATCTGTTTCTCCTCCTTTGGCCTTTTTGATCCAGGGCTATTTTGGGTTTCGTGAACAAGCAACAGGCCCATGACCTACTCATTAACAAGCCTGATGGGACCTTCCTGCTGAGATTCAGCGACTCTGAAATTGGCGGCATCACCATTGCTTGGAAGTTTGATTCTCGTAAGTTCCCTCCCTTTTTAGAACATATTTTGGGGTGCCTGGGTGGTTCAGATGGTTAAGCGTTTGCCTTTGGCTCAGGTCATGATCTCTGGGTCCTGGGATCGAGCTCTGCATCAGGCTCCTGGCTCAGCGGGGAGTCTGCTTCCTCTCCCTCTGCGCACCCCCTCCCTGTCTCAAATGAATAAATAAAAAATCTTTAAAATATGTATATATATTGGTTATAGTTAGCTGCTTTTGTTGTAAAATTGCTTCAACAAATGATTTATTGAGCACTTATGGGGTCAGTTCTGATGAAGCACACACAAATGGATCACCATGATGCAGCTGGGGCTGATAAGGCAGCCTGTGTAAAATCATATCATGGGAAACACAGTCACTAATTCTGAGAAACAAACATGTGTAACCCTGAAGTGGCTATCATACAGCATTCTGTCCACAATCTCAGCTGCTTCCCTTTTGAAATGTCCACCTTCTTATTACTGAACTGTGAGCTTATTTCAGTGAAGAGTTACTTGGATGAGTTGGGGGTCATTAGACTGGAAGTAATAATGCTATTTTAATTATTCCTTTATCCTAATCAACGTAAAGGCATGGCCACTGATTATTTCCACCCAAGAACAGTTCTTTCCTCTGATCCTCACAATAAGATAAGAGTAGCTTGCTAGTTTTTTTTGCAACTTAAAGATACTAACAGCTTTTTATAGCTCTCACGCATCCTCTGTGTGACATGGACGTGCTTCCTGGCTCTCTCATATACTTTTGTACAGGGATCAAGGATTGGGGTCAATAGAACTATTTCTTCTACAGAGGGACTAAAAACCATTTGAACTTGAAACTACCTGAGATCATTGGATCTCTAGGGAAGTGCTATATGCATTACCTGCTTATCTCCCCATGGCTTTTATAAACGACTTGAGCTACATCTGTGGTAATTTGGTCATTTTTTTTTTTTAAGATTTATTCACATATTGGGGTGCCTGGGTGGCTCAGTTGGTTAAGCGACTGCCTTTGGCTCAGGTCATAATCCTGGAGTCCTGGGATCGAGTTCTGCATTGGGCTTCCTGCTCAGCGGGGAGTCTGCTTCTCCCTCTGACCCTCCCCCACTCTCATGCGTGCTCTCTCTCTCAAATAAATAAAATCTT
This sequence comes from Zalophus californianus, assembly GCF_009762305.2. NCBI lineage: Eukaryota > Metazoa > Chordata > Mammalia > Carnivora > Otariidae > Zalophus > Zalophus californianus. Next base: position 41,294,582 of record NC_045610.1, on the reverse strand, counting down.
TTAAAAAAAAAGATTCACATATTTAAGAGAGAGTGGAGAGGAGTAGGGGCAGAGGGAGAGGGAGAGAGAACCCCAAGCAGACTCCCGGCTGAGCGTGGAGCCCAAGCCCTGAGACTGTGGACAGAATGCTGTATGACAGCCCCAATGTGGGGCTCCATCCCATGACCCTGAGATCACAACATGAGCCGGCAATCAAAAGTCAGATGCTTAACCGTTAAGACTGAGCCACCCAGGTGACCTGCAACCTGTGGTTACTTTGTTTGTTTATTTATTTATTTATTTATTTAGTATTAATTTTATTTTTAAGTTTTTATTTACCTTGACAGAGAGAGAGCCCAAGCAGGGGGGAACGGTAGGCAGAGGGAGAAGGATGTGGGGCTCAATCCCAGGACCCCAGGATCACGACCCGAGCTGAAGACAGTTGCTTAACCAACTGAGCCACCCAGGTGCCCCAACCTGTGGTTATTTTTAAATGGAGATCTTTATTGGGAGAGCTTTGATTTGTAGTATATTTGGGTTTTAAGATTTCCTGTTTAGAAATCGTGCTTAGAATATGATTATTCTGTTTATTGTTCTAGAGGAAAGAATGTTTTGGAACCTGATGCCTTTTACCACCAGAGATTTCTCCATCCGATCCCTGGCCGATCGCTTGGGGGACCTGAATTACCTTATCTACGTGTTTCCTGATCGGCCAAAAGATGAAGTGTACTCCAAATATTACACACCAGTTCCATGCGAGCCTGCCACTGGTAACAATGTTCGCATTCTGATTTGGTTTTGTTGTGATTTTAGTTTTCTTTTAGTTTTGTGTGTGTATGTGTGTCTTTCTGTCTTGCATGAAAACCTACACAATTAGTATTTAGTATTGTTGTGTGAGCATTTTTCAGGGGAGTTGTAAATCCCGGACTGTATTCTTCAGTCATATCTGCTGCTAACCCCAAATATCAAATTGAAGGGAATGAATTGCTTTTATTATTTTTTTTTCAAATTGTTTTTAAAACAAGCTTAGATCAAACAAAATTAGAAAGATAAAATTTGGGGCGCCTGGGTGGCTCAGTTTGTTAAGCGTCTGCCTTCGGCTCAGGTCATGATCTCAGGGTCGTGGGATTGAGCCCCATGTTGGGCTCCCTGCTCAGCGGGGAATCTGTTTCCCCTCTCCTTCTGCTGTTCCCCTGCTTGCTCTCTCTCTCTCTTTCTCTCTCTCTCTCTCTCAAATAAATAAATAAAATATTTTTTAAAAAAGATAAAATTTGTTTTTCAAAACAGATGGTTTTATTGTTTTCTGATCATAAAAGTATTCTGTATTAATTGTAAAATTTCCAGAAAAGTATGGAAAAGAAAACAGATATCACATAACATCTCTCATCTATATATTAACCACTGTAAAAAATTCGGTGACTATTGTTCCCATCTGTGTAGGTATGTATCCTTCATTCAGTCAGTCACCAGATGCTTGTTAGTACTTCCTGTGTGGAGGTTACAGTCTAGTAGTGGAAGGAGGACAACAAACAAATAGATTTATTTAGTGATGGATGCTATGAAGACAAGAAAGCATGGAAAAGAGATAGAGATAGGACAGGGAGGATAGGGGTGGCATTTCCATAGAGTGGTCAGACAAGGTCTCTCCGAGGAGGTGCTGTCAGCACAGAGCTGAAGGAAGTAAGGAGGCTAGCCACACACAGATCTAGACATGGGCGCCTGGGTGGCTCAGTCGTTGGGTGTCTGCCTTCAGCTCAGGTCATGATCCCAGGGTCCTGGGATCGAGTCCCCAGTCGGGCTCCTTGCTCAGTGGGAAGCCTGCTTCTCCCTCTCCATCTGCCTGTCACTCTGCCTACTTGTGCTCTCTCTTCTGTCAAATAAATAAATAAAATCTTTAAAAAAAAAAAGATCTAGACAAAAAACCTTCTAGGTTGAGAGAAGTTTAAAAACCCTGAGGTAGGAGTGAGGTTGGTGTGTTTGAAAGACTCCATGAGGGCCCAGGAGGCTAGAGCTGAATGAGCTGGAAAGAAGGTGTAGGAGGTGATGGCAGAGCAATAGGGAGGCCAGATCGTGTCAGGCTTGGAGTCCAGTAAATGTTTTGGGTCACAGCATATATCATCTTTTGTGATCTGATTTTCTTTCCCCACTTAAAAATGTACCATGGGCAGAGTTGCAGGTCTGTAAATATAATCTTGCAACATCACTTTACTGATTGCATAGAATTCCATTGTATGGTGATTTGATGTCAGTTATTTGAGAGACTTAAAATTTAGGTTATTCACAGTTTTCTGTTGTGAAATAATATCAAGATAACCTGGGGCACCTGGTTGGCTCATTCATTAGAGCCTGCAACTCTTGATCTCAAGATCGTGAGTTCAAGCCCCACATTGGGGGTAGCTTACTAAATACATACATACGTACATACATACATAAACTAACTGAGATAACCTGGTGCATGCATCCTGTTCAACTATTTCCCTAGGATAAACTCCTAAAGTAGTATTTGTGTCAGAGGGTATATATACCTTTTAAGCTTCTTGACACACATTTACAGAATCGTAATCTGTCCTCACTCCCACAGATGTCTGTTGGAGTACCTGCTCCTCCACCCCCTGCCAATCATAGATTCTGCTCACTGATTTAATGCTTGCCGATCTGACTGGCATAAAAATGTCTTAGTTCTTATTTTCATTTCTTTGATTCTAGGTAAGGTCACAACATCTTTTCATAATATAGTAGTAACTAGAGTAATAATGGCAGCTAACATTTGCTGAGTGCTTACTGTGTGTTGGGCACTTTTCTGAGCACATTTCACGTACTGTCTCATTTAATCCTCAAAACAGGTATGCAAGGTAGGTCCTGTGACTCTCCTCACTTTACATATGAGGATTTGAGGCAAAGAGAAGTGAAATAATTTGCCAAAGTCCACACAGCTAGGAAGTGACCAAACCAGGGTTTGAGCTCAGTCTAAGCTCCAGAGTCTGAATTTCTAACTTCCATATTACTGGCTGTTTATATTTTTTCTGTGAAGTATGTTTATATTCCCTGTTCATTTTTCTTTTGGAGTTCTGTTTTTTCCTAATGATGTCTAAGTATTTTTACATAGTAAATAAGCCTTTTATTATATATGGCAAACATTTTTCTCAGTATGTCATTGTTCTTCTAGCACTGAAGTTTTATTTTGCTAAAGTACAAAACTTGTATTTTCTATACAGCCCAATCCATCAACCTTTTTCCTTTATAGTGTCTGTCTTTTGTATCATGTCTTCCCAGTCTGCAATGATGGTTATATTTCCAAGTGGCAAAATAAACCAGAAGTTTTTAGATTTATGTGGTATTTTGTTTTTTTAAATATTTATTTATTTTATGAGAGGGAGCAGGGGAGAGAGCAGAGGGAGAGGGAGAAAGAGACTCTTGAGCAGACTCCCCCACTGAGTGTGGAGCCCGACTTGGGGCTCGATCCCACAACCCTGCGACCGTGACCTGAGCTGAGATCAAAAGTCGGACACTTAACTGACTGAGCCACCCAGGCGCCCCTAGATTTATGTGGTACTTTGGATTAAACCTATCATTGTTTCTTTTTGTTAGCACAACTAATCTAGATTTTTAAATCCTATTTTTACAGCATTTCTTTGGTTTTTATCTTTTCTGCCAATCCATAAAATTCTCTATAAACTATAAAGCACAAAAAGCATGCAGTATTATAAAAAGGTAGCTCCTGACATTTGAAGCCTTAGAAGAAGCTGGTTAGGATAACAAGCAACTTGTGAACCATGTAGCATTTCACTGTCTTGGACTATATCACTGACAAGCTCTTCATCCTCCTGACCTTAGTGTCATCTTCATTGTCTAACATTGTTAGGACTATACGTATTCCCATACTCACATAGCCAAGAAACAAGACTTTATTCAACGACTTCAGGCTCACTTAACTGGATTTCCACAGTCAGTCTTTTAAAAAGGTAACTACGGCTGACCAGACCACTCTCGGGTTTATCCCCTGACCTCCCACATCCCAGTGGGGACTTGTCGGAGGGTGGAAGAGAGACACACCAGCATTCTTAACCAGCCACGGGCATGGACAGTACAGGATGAGTGACCATCAGATTACCCCCAAATGCAGAAACCCCAGGGAAACAAAAGAGCACATAGATATTTGAATGATACTCCCTTTCCTAAAAGAGGAGATACTCAAGAGTCAGAGTGACTCCAGGGACCATCAAGTCAAATTCATTCCTCTCTTTGATTTCTCAGTAGAACGCCCTGACAAGTGTTTGTACACCTTCCGCTTAAAGGTCTCCAGTGATGGGAGGGCGCCTGGGTGGCTCAGTCATTAAGCGTCTGCCTTCGGCTCAGGTCATGATCCTGGGGTCCTGGGATCGAGCCCCGCATCGGGCTCCCTGCTCAGCGGGAAGCCTGCTTCTCCCTCTCCCACTCCCCCTGCTTGTGTTCCCTCTCTCGCTGTGTCTCTCTGTGTCAAATAAATAAATAAAATCTTTAAAAAAAAAAAAAAGAAAATTGGTCCTCTTCTGCTCTCCTCCTAATTTTTTTCCCTGGGACACAAAGTAAATCCTGCCACTCTGCTACATCTATAGCTTTAAACTTTTAAGATACTTTTTCTTTTTATACTTACTGTACAATTAATGCTTGGTTTAAATTTGTACTGAAGTATATGTTTTCTGTGGCTTGAAGAATTTATTAACACATCCAAGGCAACTGAGAAGATTTTTTTTTTTTTTTAAGATTTTATTTATTTGACAGCGAGAGAGGGAACACAAGCAGGGGGAGTGGGAGAGGGAGAAGCAGGCTTCCCGCCAAGCAGGGAGCCCCATGCGGGGCTCGATCCCAGGACCCTGGGACCATGACCCGAGCCAAAGGCAGACACCTAACGACTGAGCCACCCAGGCGCCCCTCAGAAGATATTTTAACTTACAGTTTTAGTATTGAGACTTCTCCTAGACCAGGTTCTCCTAACAGATTAAAATATTAAGTGCTTGTATCAGATCCTAAGATAAAATTAGGTGGTTGTGTCCTATCCTGAGAAAAGATGTGATTCTTAAGGGAGATTGTATTTTAATTTCATTGAGAACTTTGGTTCTCATCACCATTCCCCCCTCGGCAGCTAAAGCAGTGGACGGATACGTGAAGCCACAGATCAAGCAAGTGGTCCCTGAGTAAGTACCCAGGGTCCAGCTCTGGTCTCCTCCTGCCTCCTTTCTCTTCCCCCGGTCCCCCTCACCCCTCACCCCTCACCGCTGCCCCTCCCATTCACAGGCCCTCCGTAGCCCAGCCCGTCCTTCCCCCCTGAAGCCTGGCTCAACCCTGGAGAGGGAACTGGGCTTAGTCTCAATGGGACCAGGACCCAGGGCCCCACTCCTGCAGCTGGAGTCCCAGGCCCAGTGGGCACTTTGTCCTTCTATACCCCAAAAAAGGTGTAAAAATGCCCCTTGCCCACCCCTCCCCAAGTCAGCTGCTGCCCGGAGGCCACTGAGGCTCTGTTGTGTTTGTCCTGCAGGTTTGTGAGTGCGTCTGCAGACTCTGCCGGGGCCGGCGCCACCTACATGGACCAGGCCCCTTCCCCAGCCGTGTGCCCCCAGGCTCATTATAACATGTATCCTCAGAAGTAGGTTGTGTTCTCATGGGGCTCCGCAGGAAGGAAATGGGCACCTGGCCTCAGGCTGGGCCCCGGGAGGGCTGGTGGGCAAGGGGACCCAGAGCTCCTGTAGGTCTGAGACCACCCAGGCCGGGCTCTGGCATGTACCCGGGTGGGAGAGAGATTCAGCCAGAAGATACTGGTAGTTTAGGGTGGATTTAAGCAAATGTCATCTCCTCCCCTCTCCCAAAATGGAGATTTTTCTTGTTCTGTGTAAAGATCAGATGGGCTTTAGATGTGTGGACAGCCAGGGTTAGGGGCAACTGGGGTGGGTATTCTAGTTTGAGGCTCTCTGTCCTGATAGCAAAGGACTCTACTCTCCACTGTTTAGATCATGAGTGTCTTTTCCCACGAAGCCTAGGCAGCGGGTATAGGCAGTCTTGGGCCATGCACCTGGTGGGGTTTGGGGCTTGGGTTGGTCTCTGTTCCTCATTATTGGGCCTCTGACAACCTTTCCCTTCCCTTCATCTTTTCTCTTTTCCCTCGAAGCCCTGACCCTGTCCTTGACAACGATGGGGACTTTGATCTGGACGACACCATGGATGTGGCACGCCGTGTGGAGGAGCTCCTAGGCCGACCTATGGACAGTCAGTGGATCCCTCACGCGCAGTCGTGACCCCCCGTTCTCCATCTTCAGCTTCTTCATCCTCGCCAGAGGAGTTACTCTTGTGGATGTTTTAATTCCATGAATCGCTTCTCTTTGGAAACAATAGTCATAATGTGAAGTGTTAATACTAGTTGTGACTTTAGTGTTTCTGTGCATGGTGGCACCAGTGAAGGGAGTGTGTGTGAGTGTGTGTGTGTGTGTGAGTGTGTGTGTGTGAGTGCGCGCGCGCACGCGAGTGTGTGAGTTTACACATTGGGCTGTTTCTCCCCCTTGCTGTGCAGAGTTTAGTCGCAGCATTGGAGCCACAAACAGAGGCTGTGGTTGTTTTAACCTTGTGAAAAAAGGCAGTAGTTCCGTGAACCCTGGAACTTGGCCATGTGTCTGTTCAAGTAAGAGAAGGACAAAGGGAGGAGAAAGCACCTCCGCTCCGTGAGATTTGTCACTGTGTCTGCCAAGCAATTGATATATAACCGTGACTGTCTCTGCTTTCCTTTGAATTGTAGAAACTGCCTTTTGAAAAAGAAAGCCGTCCTCCCACCTTCCCTCTCCCCCGCCCCTGTTTTCCTGGATAGGGATGGGTAAAGGGGGAATATCTGGTGATTGTTGGGACAAGGGAAGTCGTGGGTTGTCCGATGGGTAGTGGCTTTTTAAATAACCCTTAACCCATCTAACCCATCTGCGTGTCCTCTCCCGCCCCCCTCCTTCCTTCCACTCCGTGGAATTGCCACTCAGCTCTCCGTGTGTAAGCGCGTGCAGACACGTGTGATGAACCGGAGAAGAGGGTCACATACCCACAGCTTACTGTGTTGATGTCCTTTCTATCACGGCCAGAGTGGAAGGCCCAGCCGAGACCCATGGGTGCTAAGGAAGTTGCCTTGCTCCCTGGGGCACCTGCCCTCCGGGCTGCCCATCCTTCTGCTCAAGTGCGGCTACCCCACGGCTCATTGATGATGGCTGTTTGCACATGGTGGTGTTTTGTTTCTAAATTGAGACTTCTTGTTTTCCTCTTCCCACCCTCATCTGATATCACAGTTCTTTCTTCCTGTGGCAGGTCCTGTGTCGTTCATACCCAAGTCACCTCGCTTCCCTTCACTGTTCACACAGGCTGTCTTGGGGAGGGGGTGGCAGGAACACAGTCTGAACCCAGGGCCAGCATGTTCCACGAGGTCATTGCCCACTTGGTATGGGCTGCCGGGTGTTGGGCATTGGTCCTTTGGGGAAATGCAGTCAGTGGGTTTCCTGGGAAGTTTGGTAAGCTGCAAAAACAAAACAAAACAGCTTCAGTATAATGTCCACAGTTTCTTCCGTAGCTTTACATCAGATGGAAGGAATGGGCTGTGGCAGTCAGGTGGGAAGAGGGGCAGCAGATACAGCTTTTGGGGTAGGCCTATAATCCACTCAGCCCTGGCCCCCTCTCCAACAATGACTGCACCCAGGAGAGAATGGCCCTAAAAACCTTATTTTTATACATGTGAGTAAATAAACAGATATTTTTTTTACAAAAATGACTTCCGAATTCATCAGTGCTTTGATGTTAAAGGAAAATATTCCTCTGTAGTAAATTATTTATTGGAAGATGACTTTTTAAAAGCTGCTGTTTGCCCTGGCTTGGTTTCATACACTGATTTATTTTTCTATGCCAGGCAGTAGAATCTCTCTGCCTCTGAGGAGCAGGCCGACCCCTCCATGATACCAGCATTGACATAGGATGCGGCTAAGCCCTTTAAGCCCTAAGCCCTCAAGATTTGATTAAAATTCCACCCGTGAGGATCAGAGCAGTGGGGAAAGGGGAAAAGGAAGCCGGACTGCTCTCGGACTCTCACCTGCCTGTCCCTCAGGCTTCACCAACGCTGGCCTGTGAGTGCCGTGCTGGGAGTTTAGCAGCCCTGACGGGCAGGGACTGCCACACCGTCAGCCCCATAGCAGACCCAGCCCCCAGGGATGCTGAGGGCAGAGCTTGCCCTTTACAGTTAGCACTGGGGTTGCCGGTACTGAAAAGTGGCTGCCCTGAGTGTAGGGGTCCCGTGCTTGTACAGTTGCTGAGCTGTCCTCAGTTTCCCTGAGGCTGTGCCTATAGATGGGAGAGATTTTTGATTGAAAGGTGTGCTCGCTATCTGCGTTATATTTTCTCTTTTCTCCCTGTTCCTGCAAATCACAAAAGAGGCAGTGGCAAGTCTTGACCACCTGCCTCTCACTTGCTCCCAGACACACACACACACACACACACACACACACACACACACACACACACACACACACGTCATCAAAATGTTTCGATGTGTGGTATGTGCAGGGTTTTGTAGGGGGGTGGGGAGACTAAAAGTGAATATAACAAAGTGGAAGTATACTTTTTATAATTTTTCTTTTTAAAACTTCGTGAAATTATTTCAGATACATATTTTAGTGTTGAGGCAGATTAGTATATAGCCACCAAAAAAGTATTGTGTACAATTTGGGGCAGTCACAAAATTGTGTATTTTATGTTACAATAAAGGCTTCCTCTGAAGGGACAATACTGAGTTCTGTTTTTTTTTTCCATTAGGTGGTGAGAGAGGGTAGTTTTGATAGGGATATATTTGAAATCATCAGTGTGACTGTGAAAAGCAGAACTAGTTGGGAATTGGCCTCAGAGAGAATGTCTTCAGCTTTGACAGCAGAAGGGGCATTTCTGACCTTCCTATTTGTAAGATGTTTTAAAAATTAGAATGATAGTCTGTATCTCCTGCCTCCTGATTCCACACTCTTCCCGTTAGAAAGCTGATCCCTGGGGCACCTGGGTGGCTCAGGTGGTTAAGCGTCTGCCTTCGACTTGGGCCATGATCCCAGGGTCCTGGCGTTGGGCTCCCTGCTCAGTGGGGAGCCTGCTTCTCCCTCTCCTTCTCCCTCTCCCCCTGCACGTGCTCTCTCTGTCTCAAATGAATAAACAAAATCTTTAAAAAGAAAGAAAGTTCATCCTTAAACTTCACATTTCAAGTGCCCACCCTGCACCGGGCATGGTATGTGGGACGAGAAATAGTTCTGCCCTCAAGAGGATTATGGCTGGGGAAAGACAGCCACACAACCAATCATGATAGGATATTGGCTCGTGCTGCAATAAAGTTATCCTGAGGCCATTACTGAATACAAGAGAACATGGAGGAAGGGCACCAATTAGCTTGAGCTGACTCCTAAAGAACACATAGGAATTAAGGAGAGGCATTCTGCCAGAGAGGCCAGCACAGGCCGCAGCTGGGGATGGAGGAGGGCAGGGTATGGCTGCATAAAGGGTAATTCGTGGTTCTCAGCCCAGGCGCGCGTCAGAATCTTCAGGAGGACCGGTTAAAGCACAGATGGCTGGGCTGCACTCCAGAGTTTCCCAGTCAGTAGGCCTGGGGTGGAGCCTGAGAATTTGCTTTCTAACAAGTTCCCAGGTGGTGTGAGGGCAAGGACCACACTTTGAGAACTGGGGGGGGGGGTGATGACGCCTAGTGTGCCAGGCTGAGTTTAAACTTCACGTGAACATAATGGAAGTGAAGAAATCTTACCAGACTTTAAGCAAGGGAATGACCAGAGTTTCATTTTAGGAAATCCTACCATGACAGTGTGTAGGATGGATTGGAGGGAGGCAAAGAAGGAAGCCAGGGATGGCTGTTTCAAGTCTGAGTTGGAGGATATGAGGTTCTACAGATGACAATACCACAGCAGTGGCCCTGAGGCCTAATATGCAGACATAGTGGCTAATGTTGGACAGATTTGGAGTCTAGAATAATTCCAGGTTTCTGGCTCGGGAAGTAATTGATAGAGATGCTCCTCAGTAAGATGAGAAGGGGAAGATGTGGAAGAGCAAGTTGAGAGGAAGATTGGGTGCAAATCAGGTAAGTTGGAATGTCCAAGGAGACATGTGGTTGTGAAGCCTAAGAATGATCAGGGCTGGAGCGCCTGGGGGGTTAAACGTCCAACTCTTGGTTTTGGCTCACGTCATGATCTCCGGGTCATGAGATCAAGCCCGGTGTTGGGCTCTGGGTGGAGCCTGCTTGAGATTCTCTCTGCCTCTGCCCCCCCACCCCCCGCTCATGCTCTCTCTCTCACTCTCAAATAAAATATTTTTAAATATTTTAGAAGAGATGATCAGGGCTAAGAGATGTGTATGGATGAGAGGAGGGGGGCATGACAGAGAGGCAGGCTGTAAAACAGAACTTCAAATCCTTCAAGGAACTGACTTCATTTGCAAGACAAGTTCAAGTTTAAGGGTATTCTCGAAAACTGGAGGTTGTGGTGAAAGGCAAATGGCAGGAGAACAATAGCTTCATTGGAGATAGAGCCTGAACGGGGCTAGCTAGTGTGCTACAGAGAGATGGGGAAAGAGACAGCTGGGAGGAGCTCACTTGGGGTCAGGACAAATCTCAAACACTGGCCGTGAAACTGTCCCTTCAGAGAAGCCTGAATTTGATTGGATCAGTTTGTGGAGCAATTTACTCCCCAAAGCATTGTTGAAAAATAGATAGCAATCCGCTAACAGTGCGAGTAGCTTAACAGCTGGGTGTGGTCAGGGAAAGAGATCTATGAAAATCACTGTTATGCTAGGGTGACTGTGGGCACACTCAAGTCTGTACCCTCTTACTGAGCAATATCAGTTCTGTTTTACAGCCTGCCTCTGTCATGCCCCCCTCCCCTCATCCAGCTTCACACTATGTATGAGGGGTGTGGGAAGTAGATAGACTCTCTAAAATGATCTAGCCACTCACTAAACAATAACAAGCCCTGGAAAATTCACAAATATATGGAAGGTAAACAATATACTCCTAAATAACTAACTGAAAAAGAAGAATTTAAGTTGAAGTAGTCGCACTTCACAATAAGTAAGTCAAAACTTACTACAAAGCAACAGTAATCAACATAGTGTGATACTGGCATAAGGATAGACATATGGATCAGTGGAATAGAATTCAGAGTCCAGAAGGAAACCCATGTGTCTATGGTCAACTGATTTTTTTTTTTAAGATTTATTTATTTATTTGACAGAGAGACACAGCGAGAGAGGGAACACAAGCAGGGGGAGTGGGAGAGGGAGAAGCAGGCTTCCCGCCGAGCAGGGGGCCCAATGCGGGACTCGATCCCAGGACCCTGGGTTCATGACCTGAGCTGAAGGCAGACGCTTAACGACTGAGCCACCCAGGTGCCCCAGGTCAACTGATTTTTGACAAGGGTACCAAGACCATGCAATGGGGAAAGAATAGTCTTCTCAACAAGTAGTCCTGAGACAACTGGATAGCCACATGCCAAAGAATAAAGTTGGAACCAGACATCACATACAAAAATTAACTCAAAATGGATCAGAGGCCTAAATGTAAGAGCTAAAACTATAAAACTCTTAGAAGAAACCATAGAAAGTTTCATGACATTGGATTTGGTAATGATTTCTTGGCCATGACACCATGAGCAACATAAGATAAATTGGACTTCATCAAAGTAAAAACTTTTGTGCATCAAAGACACTGTTAGCAGAGGGAATAGGCACCAATATTGGGAGAAAATATGTGTAAATCGTATGTCTGATAAGGGATTAATATCCAGAATATATAAAGAACTCTGCAACAACAACTTCTTTTTAAAAAGATTTTATTTATTGGGACACCTGGGTGGCTCAGTCATTGGGCATCTGCCTTCGGCTCAGGTCATGATCCCGGGGTCCTGGGATCGAGTCCCGCATCGGGCTCCCTGCTCAGCAGGAAGCCTGCTTCTCCCTCTCCCACCCCCCCTGCTTGTGTTCCCTCTCTTGCTGTCTCTCTCTCTCTGTCAAATCTTAAAAGATTTTATTTATTTATTTGACAGAGAGAGACACAACAACACCTTTTAAACGGAAAGGATGTGAACCAACATTTCTCTAAAGATACACAGGTGGACAATAAGCACCCAAGAGACGTTCGGTCAATCATTAGAAATGCAAACCCACAGTGAGATACCACTTCTTACCCATTAGATTGGCCATTATCAAAGCAAAACAAAACAGAACAAAATAACTGGAAGGGGATGTGGAGAAGTTGGAACCTGTGTCCATTGCGGGTAGGCATGTAAAATAGTGCAGTCACTGTGAAGATAGCATGGAGATTCCTTGAAAAGTTAGCAGAAAATCACCATGTGATCTGGCACTTCCACTTCTGGGTATATTTTCAAAAGAATTGAAAGCGGAGACTCAAATAGATATTTGTGCATCGGTGTTCATAGCAGCATTATTCGCAATGGCCAAAAAGATGAAAACAACACAAATGTCCATCAGTTCAATAAAAAAAATTTTTAAAAAATGTCCATCAGTGGATGAATGGATAACCTGAATGTGGTCTAGACATAATGGAAGGAAGGAAATTCTGACACATGCTACAACATAGGTGAATCTTGAAGACACTATGCTGAATGAATTAGACAAATGAAATAGAGACAAATATTGCACGGTTTCCCTTATATTAGGTACTGGGAGTAGTCACATTCATAAAGACAGAAAATTGAATCATGGTCATCAGAGGCTGGGGGGAAGAGGAATGGGGAATTATTGTTTAATGAGTAGAGTTTCAGTTTAGGAAGATGAAAAAGTTCTGGAGATGGATGGTGGTGATGACTGATATGGTTAAAATGGTAAACCTTTTGCATATTTTATCACCATAAAAAATAAAGACCTATATGTAAGAGCTAAGATTATAAAACGATTAGAAAAAACATACAAGTAAATCTTCATGACCCCAGATTTGATGATGGATCCCTAGTTATGACGCCAAAAGCACAAGCAACAAAAGAAAAAGTAGATAATCGCACTTCACCAAGATTGAAAATTTTGTACTTCAAGGGACATTGTCAAGAAAATGAAAAGACAACCCATAGAATGGAAGAAAATATTTGGCAAATCATCTATCTGATGGGGACTTGAATGTAAAATGTATAAAGAACTCTTACAGCTTAATAATAAAAAGACAAATAGAGGCACCTGGTTGGCCCAGTCGGTTAAGTGGCTGCCTTCGGCTCAGGTTCATGATCCCAGGATCTTGGGTTTGAGCCCCGCATCGGGCTCCCTGCTCGGCAGAAAGCCTGCTTCTCCCTCTCCCACTCCCCCTGCTTGTGTTCCCTCTCTCACTGTCTCTCTGTCAAAAAATAAATAAAATCTTAAAAAAAAAAAAGAGGGGCACCTGGGTGGCTCAGATGGTTAAACGTCTGTCTTTGGCTCAGGTCATGATCCCAGGGTCCTGGGATGGCGCCCCACATCAGGCTCCCTCCTCGGTGGGAAGCCTGCTTCTCCCTCTCCGTCTGCTGCTCCCCCTGCTGGCGCTCTTTCCTCTCTCTTTCTCTCAAATAAATAAATAAATCTTTTTTTTTTTTTAAAGACAAATAGTCCAATAAGAAATGTGTAAGGGATCTGAGAAGACATTTCTTCATAGAGTTATACAAATGGCCAATAGATACATGAAAACATACTTGATCATTGGTCATCTGGGACCATGCAAATTAAAACAGTCTCAAGGGGTGCCTGGCTGGCTCAGTTGATAGAGCACATGACCCTCGATCTCAAGGTCTTGAGTTCAAGCCCCATGTTGGGTGTGGAGCCTATTTAAAAAAAAAAAAAAAAAAAACAGACTCAAGTTACTTCACACCCCACTAGGATGGCTATAATCAAAAAAGTCAGATAATAACAAGTGTCAGCAAGGATGTAGAGAAATCAGAACCCTCATATACTGCTGGTGAGGATGTAAAATGGTGCAGCCACTATGGAAACCAGTTCAGCAGTTCCTTAAGCAGTTAAACAAAGAGTTACTATACGACCCAGCTATTCCATTCATTGGAATGTGATAAATCCCTTGCATTCATTACATTTTCATGCAAGAAAAATAAAAACATATGTCCACAGAAAAACTTGTACACAAATCTCCATAACAGCATTATACATAGTAGCTAGAGAACAGAAATGACCCACATGCCAATCACCTGATGAATGGGTAAATAAATGTGATGTGGCATAGCCATACAATGAAATAGTATTTGGCAATAAAAAGCAATGAACTACTCCTACACAGTACTACATGGAAGAACCTTGAAAACATGCTAAGTGAAAGAAGCCAGATACAAAAGACCACGTTACATGATTCCACTTACATGAAATGTCCAGAATAGGCAAATCTATATATAGAGAAAGTAGATTTGTGGTTGCTTATGCTGGGGGTGGGGAGGTGGGAAGGGACTGGGGGGGTGTTAGCTAAAGGATATGGGGTTACTTTCAAGGTGATGAAAATGTTATGAAATTGACTGTTGGTGTTACACAGATCTGTGAATATAGTAGAAACCATTGAATTGTCTGCTTTAAACGAGTGACTCATATGGTATGTGAATTATACCTAATAAAGCTGTTTTTCTAAAAAATCAAGTTCAAGACCTAAACAAGAAATAAAAAGGGGTGAGATCAAGGTGGGGCGGCCTGATAGCGAGAGCAGAACTGTGCAAAGGAGCTCCACTGTGAAAGGGAGAGAGAACCCCTGGAAGATGGATGAGGGGTTGACGGGAGGGGTTTTAGTGTTCAAGAGCCTGGGTCCAGAGCACAGGAGCCAAGAGGGCTTAACCACAGGCCGCAGATAGAACCTCATTCTAGAGCGGAGGTTCTCAAACTTCACAGTGGGAGGGTAGGTAGGAGCCTAACTGAAGTGGGCACCTTGTTCCAAGTTGCAAAAAGACGTCATGTCATAAAGATGGGAGAAGTTTGTTTTCCCTTGGCATAAAGCCTGTTAGCTAACACCGATGGTGACCCCAATTACCAGGTAAAGTTGGGATGAGCTACATGTGACAGATGGTTCTGTCAAGTCCCCTTCCCTGAGGACTAGTTGTTTATCTTTTTATTTATTTATTTTTTAGATTTATTTATTTGAGAGGGAGAGGGAGAGAGCTCGAGATCAGGGGGAGGGAGAAACAGACTTCCTGTGGAGCAGGGAGGACCCCCCCCCACCGCGCCCCACGTGGGGCTGGATCCCGGGTCTCTGGGATCACGACCTGAGCTGAAGGCAGCTGCTTAACCCACTGAGCCGCCCAGGCGCCCCTAGTTATTGGACAGGTGTGTAATGGGTTCCGGCGGCTTGGCTAAGTAAGGGAGGGAGATTCTCTTCTGCCTTTGCAATCTCTTAGCCATTGCCTGTGATGTGCATCCCATTCTGGTTTGTGCTTGTTCAACAACAAAAGTGCTTCCTTTCTCTACTGCCTTTGTCAGGAAAAGCTCGTAGATCTTTGTGGAGAGGGTTTCTGGATTGGAAGAAAATTTTGTTTTTTAAACAGTTCTCAAGCTTGAATCTGCTCTTCTGGGGTGCGCCCTTCTCCTAACTCAACCTGCTTCATGGCGCTCTTTTCCACACTCAGCTTTCTCTTCCTTCACCTGCAGTAGTTTGAAGACCACACTTCTGCGGGGAGTTTCCTCCCAGCTGCGGGCTTGGGCTGGCTTCCCGCACGTGGGCACTTAGGCAAACTGCCCCTTTAAGAGCCCCCCCCACCCCAGCTCCTCCCTCAGGCCCGTGGCCGGATTTCCCCATCCGGGCCCCACCTTTTAAAGCCACGGCTCCATCTTTCTGGCTGGCCGTGTACACAAACCGGAGGACCCAGAGGGCCCTGGGTGCTGAGAGTGGGCACAAGTGGGCTGTGACAGGTGCATGTGGGATGTGGAACCACCGCCCGGGGCTCAGGAGGGACCCGGAGCTGGGACAGGGAGGATCCTGGGATGAAGCAGAGCCACTCACTCGGGAGTGGGCTGGACACGGCGCTCGTTGGGCAGTCTCTGTGTGCCAGGCACCATGTCAGACCCTTTCTGTAGCTTCGGCGGGGCTATTATTATTCCCATTTTACAGATAGGGCAACGGAGCCCAGAGGAGCTAGCTACTTACCCAGGGCCCTACAGCTAACCAAGTGGCAGAGCCAGGGTCTGAACCCAGGTCAGTGGGACTCCAAAGCCTTGATGTCCTCTCCTCTGCGTCACCTGCCTGACGGGGCCTGGCTTCCTCCCAGACTTCCTTTTTCCTTGGTTTCTTGTGTGGCAGAGTGGGGTTAAGGGGGGTGGGGAGAAATGGGTTATCCTCTCCTCCCCCCAGTACCAGGACTTGGGTCCATTCCTCTTCCCAGGAGCTGCTTGGAGATGCTGCTTCTCCTTCTCCTCCTCCTCCTCCTCCTCCTGCTGCTGCTGCTGCCCCTGGACATCCTCCGGCAGCGGCAGCCCCAGGATGCCCGGCTGTCCTGGCGTGCTGGCCTCCAGCGCCGTGTGGCAAGGGGGGCCCTGTGCTGGGCAGCTGCCTGGCAGCAGCGGAGACTAGAGCAGAGCACCCAGCGTGCAGGCCGGAGCCAGCAGCAGGCCCTGAGGTGGTGTCTGCAAGGAGTCCAAAGGCCCCGCGGTCCCCTCTGGAGGACCACAGGTGTGTTTCCAAGGGTCTGGGGAGGCAGCCCAAGCAGAAAAGCCACAGGAAATCAGATTCCAGAACCTGAGGACTTCCCTTCTCCCCTTCTACTGCCAGCCCAGAGGGGCCCAACACAAAGACCCTACCCAGGCTCAGGGTTGTTCAAGATGCATGTTCCATTCCTGGGCCCCAGTAGCCTTGCCCCAGGCCTATGCCGGGTTCCTTCCTCAAGGGTCTTACCAATCTTGCCTGAAACTCTTGGGCAACTTTGGCTTCAAGACAAGTTTATGATGTCTTTGGGGCTACAGATACAAACACCTTCCGGAACCATCTCCCTCTGACCAAGGCTAGCCAGGCCCAGGAGGAAGAAAGTGGGGGGCAGCTCCTGCCCCCTATGTCAACCCAGTACTACGGGGAGGCCTCCCTGCAGGTAAACTGAGAAGGCTGGAGTCTAGCTCCACCAGAGACCCCTGCTTGCAGCCCCACCCTCCCATTGGGGTGGGCAAAGAACCCCCAACCTGGGGGCTCAGAGACTGGCTCAGGCCCAGGGCCGACACCCTCTCTCGTCTCCCCCCCAGGCCACCTTGCTGGGTCTGGCAGCCCTAAGCAAGGCCTACCCAGAAGTGCTGGCTCCAGGAGGCATTGCCTGTGTGACCCCTACATCCCCCTGGCCTCGCCCTCTCCCCTGGCCTTGGCACGCCCTGGGCCAGGTTGTTAGGGCCCCTGGGGCCAAGCACCCTGGGGCCCTGCTGCTAGAGGCACTGAGGTCCCCAGGGCTGCGAGCACTGGAAGCTGGGACAGCCACCGAACTCCTGGATGTCTTTTCGGGCCTGGAGGCCGATGGCGAAGAGCTGGCTGAAGCAATGGCTGCCGGGAACCCAGGGCCGCCTCTCCCCAGGAGGGCGGCGGAGCTGCGGGAGGCCCTAGAGCTGGGGCCCCGAGGACTGGCCCTCCGACTCTGGCCAAAGCTACAGGTGGTGGTGACTCTGGACGCAGGAGGCCAGGCAGAGGCTGTGGCTGCCCTGGGGGCCTTGTGGTGCCAAGGGCTAGCCTTCTTCTCGCCCGCTTACGCCGCCTCTGGAGGTCAGCAGGACTCAGGGCCAGTGAGCTGGGGGCAGGGGTCAGAGGCCACACAGCTAGCTGCCAAGTAGTGAGCCCTACACAGTCACCTCATTTAACGCCCCCAACAGCAGCAGCTCCATTTTACATGTGCAGAAACTGAGGCTCGTGGAGGTTACGAGGCTTGCGCAGATTCACCCAGCGCCAGCATTTACCCAAGGGTCTGCCGCCCCCAGAACCACTGCCTCTTCCCAATCAGGGCCTTAGAGGCAGTGCACAGAGCCTGCAGGAGCTGGGAAGGAGGGGTGGAAGGGCAGCAGTGGGATCAGTTGCTCAGAGAATCGGGGCCTGGCGTCGAGGGTGAGGGGCTGTTCCCTAGCAGAAAGCAACAGCACCACCAGTGGAAGGGCTGCTTGCTCCCCACAGGGCTCGTGGGCCTGAACCTATGGCCAGAGCAACCCCGTGGGCCCTACCTTCTGCCCCCTGGAGCTCCTTTTATCGAGCTGCTCCCAGTCAAGGAAGGAGCCCAAGAAGAGGCTGCCTCTACTGTCCTGCTGGCCGAGGCCCAGAAGGGCGAGGAGTACGAGCTGGTGCTGACCAACCACACCGGCCTCACCAGGTGATCACCTGCCGACTCCCAGGTCACCTCAGGCCCTCTGTGACCCTACTGAGGGCCAGGGACATGAGCTAATGGGCCCTTGGGCTAAGCTCACCACCACCACTACCTTGTCAGGTGCCGCCTGGGTGACGTGGTACAGGTGGTTGGTGCCTACAATCAGTGTCCAGTCGTCAGGTTCGTCTGCAGGTAGGTGACCCCCCAGGGGAGCTGAGGGGCTGTCCTTGTGCCCTAGGCCCTTCTGCCTCTCCCTTCCTCCTCTCCAGGCTGGGCCAGGCCCTGAATGTGCGGGGAGAAGACATTCAAGAGGACGTGTTTTCTGAGGCCCTGGGCCGGGCCGTAGGGCAGTGGCCAGGGGCCAAACTGTTAGACCATAGTTGTGTGGAGAGCAGCATTCTGGGTAAGCTTCTCCATCAGCTCCTGCCCCTCCCCCCCCCCCCGTTCTTGAGTTGGCTGCACCCCCCGCCCATACCATACCCATCCTGAAGGAAGAACTCTAGGAAAGAGGTAAGACCCCGCCTCTTCTGCTCCTCACAAAAGTCCTTCCCCATGTCTAACTCCCATCCCTCCTGCTGCAGTCTGTCCCCCTTTCCTTTCCTCACCTGTTTCATAGCAACAGTTAGGCTTTGGCTTCCTCCCCATTTACCCCCCTCTCTGCCAAGAAATTGCTTTTCTCCCGTGAACCTCGGAGTGGGGTAGGACAGGCCGGGGCACAGACATTGGTGTTGGAAGCTGTCCTGTTCACAAAAGTATGTGTGCCTGGGGGTTTGTCTACAGATTCCTCCGAGGGCTCTGCTCCCCACTATGAGGTGTTTGTGGCACTAAGGGGGCTGAGGAACCTGTCAGAGGAAAATCGAGACAAGGTAAACAAGACAGGGACAGGATGTGACTCCATGTCCCCTTCACTCTGCATGCCCCCAGGTGCCCGGGGCACAGCGCAGGGATGGGGGGGGCGGGGAGGAAAAACTCCCTGGGGGCTCGGGGAGGGGAGAGATGAGGCCCACGGACACATGCACATGCATGAAACGCCTATCATGCACATGCTGACATCATCAGGTGCCCCACATCCACAGAGCCACACCCCAGCCTCACTCAGGCCGTTCTGTTCCCAGCTTGACCACTGCCTTCAGGAAGTCTCCCCCCACTACAAGTCCCTGCGGTTCCGGGGCAGCGTGGGCCCTGCCAGAGTTCACCTGGTGGGTCATGGGGCCTTCAGAGAACTCCGGGCCGCCCTTGCAGCCTGCCCCTCATCCCCCTTTCCTCCCGAGATGCCCCGGGTCCTCAGGCACAGGCATCTGGCCCAGTGTCTGCAGAGGAGGGTGTTGTCCTGAGCTGAGGCCTGCCCACTGGCCCATCCCCCTTCATAGGCCACCTCGCTCTTTCCTCTGAGGCCTCTCTGGATGAGAACCCTTGGCCAGGGTCTTTGACTCTGTTACCTGACAGTGGCTCATCAGAGCTGCCAGGCCCTAGGGAGGTCCAACCTAGTCAGCCCATGCTGAGCAGCTGACGTCAGCAGACGCCTGCAGGGGCCTGCCTGGAGCCCCGTGGCCCCCTCCGGAGGACACTGCTAGAGTTCCCGAACATGCCGATGCTCCCGTGTCATCCAGCCCAGTGCACTGCGCAGGCTGCAAGTGTTGGCAGTTAATGCTCTTGGAAGCCACCCTCTGTCTACAAGAAACAGGAGTTGGAGAAAAAGACCCCAGCATCATTGTCCCTCAGTGCGACAATTCTGAAGTGTATTCTGCTCCAGTTGCCCACAATGATAACCCTCTCAATAACACAGTTCTTACTGGTTTTCCTTCCTTCCATCCCTCCCATCCCCACTCCCTTATCTGCTTTCTAGGATCATCTCCCAAATAAACCTCTTGCACCAGATTCTTGACTCAGGGCCTGCTTATGGAGAAACTGTAATAGTCCCATTTGCTCTGTTTCTGCGCCGCCTGGCTCCCCCTCCACCTTCAGCTCTGGATACCAGGGCTCTCCCCCCACGCCCCACTCCAGGTTGGGGTAGGTCCCGAGTGTGTGTGCACCTCTTTCCACTCCAAGCTGATCCAAAATGTGGAAGGACTGCTCTCTAACTTCCCTTGCCCTGGCTTAGCACAGGTCCCTGTCTGGCCCAACACCCACAAATCACTTTCTTTTTTTTTTTTTTTTTTAAAGATTTTATTTATATATTTAACTGACAGAGAGAGAGAGACAGTGAGAGAGGGAACACAAGCAGGGGGAGTGGGAGAGGGAGAAGCAGGCTTCCCGCAGAGCAGGGAGCCCGATGTGGGGCTTGATCCCAGGACCCTGGGATCATGACCTGAGCCGAAGGCAGTCGCTTAACCAACTGAGCCACCCAGGCGCCCCCACAAATCACTTTCCTGGGTAGGGGCTGTATTGCAAAATCATGAAGTATCCCAACAGGGAGCAATCCCAGAGACCATGTGGCTTAACTGTCCATCTTACCCATGGGGAAACTGAAGCTTCATGAGGCTGTGAGGCTCACCCAAGGCCCCACAGCTCCTCCTAAGTAACATGGCCTAGTTCCCGATCAGTTGCTAAGTCTCCAATTCTGTCTCTGAATTACTTCAGAGATTACCCCATCCAAGCCACCCAGCCCCCCATCAGCCCCACGACTCCTTCCTGCTAAAACCTCCCATAGCTCCCCAGTGCCCACAGGATCGAGACCAATCAGCTGAGCCTGTAAGACCCTTTGACCCACCCTGGTCCTCACTTATCTGTCCAGCCACCTCTCCCCTATGAGGGAAGCCGCAACTATGACAATCACACCCTACTATCCTGCATGAGCTAAGCACTGTCACCTCCAAGTCTTTGCTCAACTTGTGCCTCCTGTGGAATGCCTTCTCCCTAAACTTACCTGACGGAAATCCACTTTGCATGCCAGGCCTTTTTGGGGTCCTTTCTCCCACTGAGCTATCATTATGCCGGGTTGCCTCCCCACCTGGACTTTGGAGCTCCAGGAAAACTGGGCCAGGTCCAATGCACACGGCTCCTCCAGGGCCCAGTGTAGGGCCTCGCAAGGAGCAGGTGCTCAACAGACATTCCCCGTACCCAAGAGAGACTCTGGTTCCGAGCTGGCACAGTCCTTCCCAGGGTGGCTCGCTCTTGGCGACTCCATCCCCCACTCCAGGCAGCCTGACCAGGAAGGAAACTGGGCAGGTCAGAGGACAGCACCAGGTTTGGCTGCTTTCTTCCCCCTACCCAGGCTCAATTTCCAAGATTTTCCACCTTGGAGGTTGGTGGAAGGAGCAGAGGGAAGGAGAGAGCGGGGTGGGGCGGGGCAGGGGCGGGGGGTGGGGTGGGGAGAAGGGAGAGGTGGCTAAGAAGTCTTTTCCATGAAGGAAGAGGGCTGAGGAGCCTGGCAGACCCCAGGGACAGCAACAAGGAGCAGAAGGGGGAGGCCTGCTGCCTGCCTGCCCTCCCCCCACCATACACAACACCATGTGGGGTGTGGGGCTTACAGCTGCCTTCTCTCCTGCCCTAATTAGCAGCTGCCCACCCCCCTCATTGTCCCAGGCCAGCGCCCCAGCCAAGGCCTCCTTTGTGCTCCCAGATTCCTGGGTGCAAGGTGGCCTCATTAGTGCCAGGAGACCGGCCCATCTCCAGGGAGCAGGCGGATGGACAAAGGGGACACCAGGGGCACAATGATCAAACTCCCGCTTCTGAGAGCCTTGGCGGCCATTCTTTGGGTCCAACCTGGAGACGGCCCCCCTGCAGGAGGCTAATCTTAGACTTGCCTTTGTCTGGCCCCAGAGTAGACGCAAGTACCCGTCTGTCCCCCACCACGTCAGAGCACTATAAACCCCAGGCTCTTGACTGGGGTCACAGTCAACGGCCTCAGAGTTCCTGGCTATTCCAGACCACTGCAGACACCTTTCCTGGCTACCCCACTCTGAGCTTCAGACACCATGAGCCTTCCCTCTACAAAGGTAAAGACCCAGGGAGAGAGGGGTGACTCATCATACCAGATGGGCAATGAGAATGCTTGCTCCGTGGGGTTGGCGGGGGCTGGAAAGAAGGCTGAGGTGTCTGCTCTTGGTCTTTTTCCATGTGGGCTCTGAGGCAGGGGACTGGGTGGAGCCTTGGCGCAGAGCCGGCCTGGGCTAGCACAGGACTGAGCACCTTCTCCTGAGACCTCGGGGGGCTGTGTTTGCACCTGTCTCGTGTCCCTCTCCTGAAACCTGCCCTGTAGGAATTATTTAATACCCGTTCACAAGGGATGAAGTTGTGTCCCCTGAGAGGGTAGGAAACAGGTCCGAAGCGACAGAGTGCAATTTCCCTGGCAAGGGAGCAGGCTGACAAGACAACTTGGAACCTGCCAGCCCTTGATTCGCACGTGTTTGTTCGGGGAGGGACTATACAGGGCCTCTGTTTCCCTGAGTGAACAAACTTCTGGTGCAGACAGGCTCACACACCCTGTTTTCAGGTGGAGTGGTAAGCGCTTTAATGGGGGTACGAGGGACTAAGGGTACCCAGAAAAGAGGGATTCACCCTGCCCAGGGGGGCCTCAAAGGGCTTCCTGGAGGAGATGCTGTGCTGGGGCTTGAGCAGGTAAAGGAGCCAGAGAGGAGCCCTCCTACAGAAGCAGCATTGCGCAGCGGTCGAGAAACCCGCGGACCGCGAGGCAGGCGCGCAGGCGGGGAGAGGCGCGGAGCCAGCTGGGCGGGGCCTGGGCGTAGGGGCTGGAGACGGGCGCGGCGGGAAGACCCCCAGCGCCTGGCCTCGTGTCTCCCTAGGTCCCCTGGGCCGCCGTGACGCTGCTGCTGCTGCTGGTGCTGCCGCCCGCGCTGCTGTCGCCCGGGGCCGCCGCGCAGCCCCTGCCGGACTGCTGCCGCCAGAAGACGTGCTCCTGCCGCCTCTACGAGCTGCTGCACGGCGCAGGCAACCACGCGGCCGGCATCCTCACCCTGGGCAAGCGGCGGCCCGGGCCCCCCGGCCTTCAGGGCCGGCTGCAGCGCCTCCTGCAGGCCAGCGGCAACCATGCGGCCGGCATCCTGACCATGGGCCGCCGCGCAGGCGCAGAGCCAGCGCCGCGGCCCTGCCTCGGGCGCCGGTGTCCCGCGGCCGCTGCCGCCCCCTCTGCAGCGCCTGGAGGGCGGTCCGGAGTCTGAGCCTTTGATCTTGCCCTGTTCTGGCCCTGCCCTCTCCTCGTTGTCCGCCCGGTGTCAGCCCTCAGAAAAAGGGCAATAAAGACGAGTCTCTTAATGTGGCCGGTCTCTGTTCTGTGTGGTCGCATCCTATCCTGCAGGGGGCGTGAGAGTCCTTCGAACTATAAAGAGCCCGAGCGCCTAGAAGCCTGGCGCTGGGGCACTTCGGCTCTGGCGTCTTCGAACTCGAAACACAGAGCCAAGGAATCGTGAGAGGAGGCCCCGTGGCACGGAGAGAACATGTTCATGCTTGGAGGGGAGGATGGGGGACAGACACGTCTCTCTCGATGCTCTGCTAGTCATTCTGTATCTCGGCCTTTACAGACAGACAGGGAAGGGAGGGAGAGCAAGGAAGGTTGCACAGAGGAGCGGAGTCTGGCTGGGACCGGATAGGAGCCAAGCTTGCCCAAAAGGGCAAGAATATAAGGTTCCACATGAATCTTCCAGAATGGCTGCTGCATGGGGGTTGACGGTGTGGGGAGCGGTGGGGCGTCGGAGGGGGAGACTGTCAGGTTCCTGCAGCCTGGATTTTGAAGGCCCTCGCAAATCATCAAGCTTTACATTTCATTCTGTACGTACCTGGGAGTCAGGAGAAGTTCTTAATCAGAGATGGGGCAAGATTTTCCTGCAACTTTAGCTGAATGCACCCTCCACCCCCAATTCATACGTTGAAGTCCTAACCCCCAGGACTTCATAAAATGACCTTATGTAGAAATAGAGTCATTGTAAATGTAAATAAGATGAAGTCGTACTGGAGGAGAGTGGACCTCTAATCTGATATGACTAGTGTCCTTATAAAAAGGGGGAATTTGGACGCACAGAAACGCACACAGGGAAAAACCATGTGAACATAAAGACAGAGGTGGGGTGATGCATCTATAAGCCAAGGAACACCAAAGATTTTCAGCAACCCACCAGAAGCTAGAGGACAGGCATGGAACAGATTCTCCTTCACAGCCTTCAGAAGAAACCAACCCTATCTCCTCTTGATCTTGGACTTCTATCCTCCAGAACTGAGACAATAAATTTCTGTTGTTTAAGCCAGTTTGTGGTACTTTGTTTAATAGCCCCAGGAAACTAATAAAACACCAAAAGTAGAGACACAGAAGGATGTGGCACTTTTAAGCAATCTAACAGCCTAGATAATACCCAGCTCAGACTCTGGGGGTGAGGATGAGGAGCACCAGCCTGAGATGAGTACCAGCCTATTTTCCCATTCTCACTGGCTTTAGCTGCTTCCTTCTGGGAAGCAGCCACCCTAAGCCACCACACTCATCTGCCCCTATAATTTTCTGCTTTTGTAGTGAAAATATCCCATGTCTGGTGTCATGTGGGTCCTTCTTGTTGCTGCACTGGTTCCATCTTGGAAAAGATGGAGACCAAAGACTGGGCGCCTGGGTGGCTCAGTCGTTAAGCCTTTGCCTTCAGCTCGGGTCCTGATCCCAGGGTCCTGGGATCGAGTACCGCATCAGCTCCCTGCTCAATGGGGAGTCTGCTTCTCCCTCTGTCGCTGCCCCTCTTCCTGCTCATGCACTCTCTCTCTCTCTCTCTCTCTCTCTCTGTCAAATAAGTAAATAAAATCTTTAAAAAAAAAAGACCGTCAGTACACCTTTGGAGATTTGCAAACTGACTCTGCCCACCTTGAAACTATCTTTCTTGTCCCCCAGCTTGCCTCCAGCCTCCTTCCCCACTTGAATGGCAGCAGAGAGAAGGAGGGTTAAAGCCAGACTACAGGAAGAGAGAAATTGCTCTCCAACACACTTACTGTGTACCAAAAACATGCATGATGCTATTAAATTCTCACAAACGCATGAGGTGAAAATTATTAGCTCCATTTTACAGATAAGGAAAGTGAGGCTTTAAGAGGCTAAGTCACACAATCAGTGAGCAGCAGAACTGGCATTCTACCCCATGGACTCCAAAGCTCTTTTCATTCACCCGGCTGCACTCTGAGGCAGAACTCGCTAGGGTGCCCAATCCAAAGTGAGGTACGATTGAGGGTTAAGCCATTCTAGAAGTTGAATTCCCAGCCTTCCTGCCGATCCTCCCACCAGCAAAACTGGTCTCTTTAACCCTTACTGTCACATACTGGAGCGCCGGAAACTGGGGTGCTGCAAAGCATCCCAACTCCAGCAGGCGGCACTGTGAACCAAACACCACTCCCAGCGTGGGCGGCGCGTGGGGAAACCCGCAGGGCGGAGCCACAAGGAGTCGCAAGGGAACCACGCGTGGGGGCGTGGCCACCCCGGGAAGAGGGCGTCTCTGCTACTCAAGCCCCGCCCCACCCCTTGGGTCTCGGCTCCAGGTGGGCGTGTCCCGAATTCTCTCTGGGAAAGACACGCGTGGGCCGCTCCCCTCTGGGAGGAGGGCCGCGGAGAAGGGTGAGGGTGTCGCTGGCGGCCCCTCCCCGTGCGGGCCACGTGGCGGGCGCGGGCCGAGCCCGGGGGGAAAGAACTTGGCCCGTGGGGAGGTGGGGGGACCGAGGCGGCGCCAAGCTGAGCCGAGAGCTGCTGGGTTCAGAGCAGAGAGGCAGCGGCGGCGGCGGCGCCGAGAGGAGGGGAGGAGGCAGGCGGGCACATGGGGCGCCCCGGCCCCGCCGGCAGCGCGCCCCCTCCCTCCCCGCCGCGCTGAACGCCCCCCAGCGCCGCGCCTCAAACCCCAGCCCCGAGGCCATGCCGGTCATGAAGGGGTTGCTGGCCCCGCAAAACACCTTTCTGGACACCATCGCCACCCGCTTCGACGGCACGCGTGAGTGGGGCGAGGCTGGGGCTGGGTGTTCGAGCTGGGGCCAAGTCGGCTTCGGCGCCGGCGCAGGTCTACTGGATGTGGTGAGACCCGAGGCCGCGAGAGTCGAGTTGACCGTCTAGGAACTCCCGAAGCCGCGGGAAAGGAACAGGACTGGGAGAACACGGCGAAGGGAGGCGGGAAAAGGGCCAAGAGTGCGGGGGGCCAAGGTTAGGGGTGTGACTGGAGTCAGGAAAGGCTCTTTGAGCCGCAAAACGGAGGAGAGGCCTTGGCAGCCGCCTGCTCCCAGGCAGAGCTCTGTTGGGAGCGTGTGTGGGGGTATTCGAGACGCAGAGGTGGGACGAAGTGGTCAGACGCTCAGGAGTCTACTTCTAGAAGGCTCCAGCATCTCCTTCCCCCAGAAAAAAAAAAGAAAGAAAGAAAAAGAAAAAAGAAAGAAAAAGATCAGACTTCAGCAGCACCTAGCTTGGATTAAGGTCACGCGCCCCCAAATCTTGGCGCGTTTGTGTCTGAGGGAGGTGAGGCAGGCGTAGGGGGGTGGTCCTGTGACGGAGGGAACTCTCTGCTCGCCCACCCCCAGTTTGGATTCCAGGTTCAGCACCTTGGACAGCCACACTCCTTTCCAGCCTCTTCTCCCGCCTTTCTCTTTTCCTACTTTGGAGCAGAGAGATCCCCCCCCTGCCCCCTTCGGGCACCCTGACCAATATCTGGAAAGTGGGGGGAGCGATACCCGCGGGCGGAAACCGAGCCGCCGGAGCCCTAGCCGCCTCCCCACTCTCCCCCCACAGACACCTCCCTTGTTTCCATAGCTCCCATCACCGGGGCAACAGGCCCTGGGATGGAAGAAGGAGGCTGCTGCCCAGGGCCCAGAGCTTCCCAGGCACCTTCAGTCCCCATCAGCCTCTCCACCCCCACACACTCACCCCTCTTAGCTCCCAGCACTGGTTGTGTCTCAGGCCCCTTCCCTCAGCTGAGACTCTGCCCCTGGATGGCCCACAGAGCCCCCCTGTGGCTTCCACCCATTGGAGCCAGAGGAAGCCAACTCAGGTTCTGCTCCTGGGGTTGCTGGATTAAAAACTTCCTTGCCCAATATGCTGTCAGACTTTGAGCACTGGGACAGACCCCCTGAAATTGCCTAAAGAGATGCTAAAAAGAAGACCTTTCCTGGAAGGCAGAGAATGAGGACTCTACTAATCACTGTCTCCCTC
This sequence comes from Zalophus californianus, assembly GCF_009762305.2. Taxonomy (NCBI): domain Eukaryota; kingdom Metazoa; phylum Chordata; class Mammalia; order Carnivora; family Otariidae; genus Zalophus; species Zalophus californianus. The sequence goes on along the minus strand of NC_045610.1, from coordinate 41,267,180 downwards.
CCCCAACAGAGGAGATTTGTGAGTTTGTATAATATCCGTCTTCTGGTTTCCTATCAGTAAAATGGGTGTGATATCACCAGAATCTCTGCCCTGTCTACTCTCTAATAGGAGGACCAGATAGCGGCTATGCATGTGTTTTGAAAGCTGTGGGAACGTGGGGGAGTCGTTTTTAACTTCTCAGTATAGCACTTAGTATGTGCCAGGCTTTGTTCTCCCCAGGTAACTCACTTTCACAAACATGTCATGTGAGGAAGATATATTATGCCCCACTTTGCAGATAAGAAAGCGGAGGCACAAAAGAGCTCATTAACCCTTGTCCAAGGTTACAGTGGGAAAGTGGCAGAGGTGTCATGCTGGAGCCCATGCCCTTACTACTATAGCTCCCCTGTAATAGCTCACCAGCTTGAAGGCAGGGGGAAGGACCGCATGACCCAGTGGTCCCTGTCCTGGTTCTAAGCCATCCTTAAGTCTTTGTCCTTTTGCTCTATCTCTTCTTACTCTCATTTCAGAATAGTCCAAAGGGGATCCAGTAATCACATGGAAGCCTGGGAACCTTCTGGCTCTGTGACCTCTGACCACAGCTTGGGGGAGGTACTGCCCACCTTGAAGCTAAGCTCCCCTCCTGGCCTTGACCTAACCTTGACCTCTTCTTCCCACAGACAGCAACTTCCTGCTGGCCAACGCACAGGGCCCACGGGGCTTTCCCATTGTCTACTGCTCTGACGGATTCTGCGAGCTCACAGGCTACGGCCGCACTGAGGTCATGCAGAAAACCTGCAGCTGCCGTTTCCTCTATGGTCCAGAGACCAGTGAGCCAGCCCTGCAGAGGCTGCACAAGGCCCTGGAGGGCCATCAGGAGCACCGGACTGAAATCTGTTTCTACCGAAAGGATGGTAAGGGGGCCTGGCCCGCCCTGTAGGCCTGCACAGATCCTGGCCCATACGCAGAGTCCACCTGGCACGGTGGAAGCCTGAGTGCTGGTCCCCACACTGCCACAAGCTGACTATGACCCTGAGTGCATCCCTGATCCTCTCTAGGCCTTGCTTCTCCCATCGGGAAGGGAAGGAGTCAGCTGACATAATCTCTGGGGTTCTTTCCATCTCTAAACCTTTCCCAAGCCCTTTGACCATGCCCAAGAACCTTGTGTGGTAAAGGGGACAGGGGTGCCGTGGGCTGCTCACCCTCTCCTTCTGTCTCTCCACATCTACAGGCTCGGCTTTTTGGTGCCTCTTGGACATGATGCCCATCAAGAATGAGATGGGAGAAGTCGTGCTTTTCCTCTTTTCCTTCAAGGACATCACTCAGAGTGGAGGCCCAGGACTTGGCTCCCCAGGAGGCCATGGGGACAGTAATCATGGTAACTGCAGGTCTGGGGAGGAAGCATGAATGGTCAGAGGTTCTTGCTGAAGGTCACACAAGACATCTCCTTACCTGGTCTCGTGGGATGTGCCCCCACTTATCTCTGCACCCTTCTTCCCAACAGAAAACTCCCTTAGCAGGAGGGGAGCCGGCTCGAGACTCCGATCTGCCAGGAGGCAGAGCCGTACTGTCCTACACCGGCTGACTGGCCACTTTGGCCGCCGGCGCCAGGGAGGCATGAAGACCAATAATGTGAGTCCTGTCTCCACCCCAACATCTCCCAGCTGCGATTCTGAGGCGCCCTTGCTAATGTCTCCCTGCCTGTCTGATCTCCCTCCAGTGGCTTGTTCCTCTGTCCACCCATTTCTCATGGGCGACTTTTTGTTGTGTCCCATGTGCCTTCACATCTTCTTCCAACCCCATCTCCCTTGCTTCCTTATGATTGACATTACTTTACTCTGACAATGTCATAAGGGCAGGGATCTAGCAGCAATTATATCACCTACCTCTGAATGATAGTGTTACCTCATGGGGGGGGTGTGAAATCACAAACTATGGTTCTAGGGAGAAAGCCCCCATTAGGGTCCTGGTATCTAGCCCTAGGACCCTGATAAAGCCACGGGATCAATTCTCCAACCCTCTGTGTAGTTTGTGGGGGCTACAGGGAATGGGGTGTGCTGTGCCAGCCTCCCTTCATCTCTGGGATATCCCCATACCCCACAGGGACCCCAGATTCCAAGCAAAACTTGAGGGAGAAGTTAGTGACCCCTAGGTGAGGGGAGGTCTAAGGCATGTGCCTGATTTGTCATAATCTCCTTCTCAAGCAGGGTGAAGGTCAAGCCATATAAGTACCTCCCACAAAACATGATTGATCAAAAGGGGGCCCGAGCAGTAGACTGGCAGAGGAAGGAAGTGTCAGGCGCCAGCCCCTGAACCCCCTTCCCACACCTTCTATCTCCTCTTGTGGTCATGCCTGCAGCGCCCACTCCCCCCTTCCCCCTCCCCTGCCTCTCCCTTCCCTAAGCTTTGGCTCCCCTTTCCCTTAAATGTCCCCAACCGCCACCCCTCTCCCCCTAGAACGTGTTTGAGCCAAAGCCATCAGTGCCTGAGTACAAGGTGGCCTCCGTGGGGGGGTCCCGCTGCCTCCTCCTCCACTACAGCGTCCCCAAGGCCGTGTGGGATGGCCTCATCCTCCTCGCCACCTTCTACGTTGCGGTCACCGTCCCCTACAATGTCTGCTTCCTGGGCGATGATGACACCCCCATCACTTCCCGACACACCCTTGTCAGCGACATTGCCGTGGAGATGCTCTTCATCCTGGGTCAGACCCTCTGCCCCACATACCCTGGCGGGTGGGCTGGGGGGACCCACTCATCCAAGCTTCGCTCCATCCTGAGCCTGCAGGATCCAGGCATTCAGAGCCCAACCATTTCTGGGTCTTTAAGTCATAATGGTCCAAATGCCCTGAACCCCAAGCCCTGCTGCCTTTAGACCACTCCTCCCTAAAGAGCAGCCAGAAGCCCAATCTGTCTTCCCCATTCCTGCCTCCAAACCCATTCTGGGTCTCAGGCTTATTCCCAGCTTGCTCAGTTCCTTGGTAAACCTAGTAACGAAACCCCCTAGTAACAGCCTCTTGCACCCCCAGATATCATCCTGAACTTCCGCACCACCTATGTGTCCCAGTCCGGCCAGGTGGTCTCTGCTCCTCGTTCCATTGGCCTTCACTACCTGGCCACCTGGTTCTTTGTTGACCTTATTGCTGCTCTGCCGTTTGACCTGCTTTATGTCTTCAACATCACCGTGGTGAGTGACCCCCGGCCCCCCCGGCAGCCCAGCCTCCCAAATTCAGCGCAGCATCTCGCACTAAGGGAACCCCAACCCAGACTCAGCCCTTCCCATCCATCCATCTGCAAGTAGTCGTCAGGCCCCTGCTGTGGGCCGAGCCCCATGCTAGCTGCTCAGAAGGAGCTGGGAGGGTCTGTGCTCTCGGGGAGCTCAGCTCACAATCACTGAGGGAAGCTGAAACAAATGAAAAGCTAACTAGGGCTACCAAGGCGGCGTTGGTCTGACGCCAAATGAGTGGTACTTTTCACATTTTTATTTAACAAACAACTGATGAGCATTTAGCTGTCTGCAAAGCACTGTGTGGAGCATGGTCACTGTGGGGGAAAGGGACAAGGATTCGGCCTCCAGGCAGCTAAGCTGGTGAGGGGGCAGGACTGTTGGAGGGGGCAGCAGGAACAGAAGAGGTGAATGGAGAGGAAGATGGGGGCTGGGCACGGGGCTAGCTGATCTTGGAGTTCCAGGCAGGAAAGTGGGCATGCATGCAAATGATCTGATGATCTGAAATCTAGCCAGTGCCTGGGAGGCCAAGGCACCCCACCTGGGACAAAAGCTCAGGTGGTCTGGGAAGAATTCTTGCAGGAGATAGAGCAGAGCTAGACCCTAGAACAGAAAGCAGGATTTGGCTGACAGGGGATGGGGAGAGAGCATTGGGGGGGAGCATAGTAAGCCAAGACATGGAGGTGGAGGCTGTGGGGTGGGTTTGGAGGCACAAAGTGCCAGGACCTGGGTCCTCCCATCTCTACGGGGACTGCCTGGAGGTGCCTTGGGTGGTCAGCTTTGCAGCCAGCCAGCAGATAGCAGGTGCTCTCTCAAGTCCAGGGTGAAGGAGTCCCACCCTGTGTCCCCAGACTCCCTTGGCTGTTGGGTGGGGAGGTGGAAAGAAGTTTCCCTGTGCGCTCCGCTCTCTGCCACACTCAGCTATAGCAGGAAACCACCTACACGCAGCCGGATTTAACTAGCCGCCGACGGGCTGTGGGCCTCTTCTCCTGCTCCTGGCTGCGCACACGGGTGTGCACGCTCCCACACACGTGCCTGTGTGTATGTCTGCCCTGAGCTCCGGCCACGCTGAGCAGAGCTACCCACCCCTCCCCGTGAGCGCACTCTCCCATCCCATGCCTCCCAGGCTGTGTCAGCAGGCAGACAGCTGTCCCTGGGGAGAGGGAGAGCTGCAGGGAGGCCCCTGTCCCTCCTCCCAGGTAGTCCTGCTCCTCTGGTACCTTCGGGGCCACTTTTCATTTACTAAGTCCTTTCACGCACATCATCTTATTTGAGTCTCACAGTAACCCCTCCGGGCAGATTCTCTTTTTCAGAGGTAGACGCAAAGGCTCAGAGAGGTTAAGCAGCTTGCCACAGGTCACAGAGCTAGAAGTAGCAGGCAGGAGATTGAAACCAGGTCTCCAGACTCCTAGTCTATCCCTCGTTCCACCACACCACCCTGCTTCCCAGGAACACAAGGCCCCCGAGTGGATGTGGTGGCACAAGGGGAGATGAGGAGCAGTGCTGGGCTGGAGGGCGGCAGAGCAAAGATAGAGGGTGAGTAGGCACAGAGAGAGCTGTGGACTGAAAGGAGCCAGGCCTGGGACATTCTGGTCCAAGGAGAAGGAGAGGAGGGACCCAAGAGAGTGAGGCACCGGGGCAGGTGACTAGAGGCAGCCCTGAAGGATTCAAGTCTGGAGGCAGAAGCTCTGGGAGCTGGGGGCAGGCGTTAAGCCCTGGAGACGGTCCATGTGGAGGAAGCAGGGCCACCTCCTTTCCAGCTCCTTTACCTAAAATTAGAGAAAAGGACAGGAGGTGGCTCAGGAGCTGTGTAGGGCCAAGACTATGGGGGATGCTGCTAGGGGCTTCTGGAAGGGCCTTCATACTAAGTTCCCTAGGCCCTGCCCCAGAGCCCCCAGCCCTGGCTTCCAAGCTACCCCTACCCAGAGTACCTGCTCCTCTTCTCTAAAATTCAGAAGGCTAATCGAAGCATTAATGACCACAGTGAAAACAGTCATAAGTGGTATTTTTGGTAACACTTACAGGATGCTTATGAGGTGCCACTAGCTCCATCAGCCCCCACCCAGCCCCACAGGGGCTAAGACCTCAAAGTCCAAAGCTGAGGCTCCCTCAATTCCTGGTCTCCTTCCCTCAACATTCCAGCATGCCCCTCTCATCTGCAGCTGACCCACCCTGGGAACAGCCCCTAACCTTCCCCAGTCCCCAGGCCTCTTGTCTGGTCCCACTCTCCCTTGCTTCTCTGTGTCTCGAGGGATGGCTCCCTTCACAGATGCTGTCATCGCCGACAACCAGCTCTCGCCCGCAGCTGATTGTGCCTAGGACTTTGGGGGTGTCAAGCAGGGACCAGAGATCACTCCCTACCTCTGACCAGGACTTGCTTTTTCACCAGCCTACGGTGCTAGGAGGCAGCACAGCACAAAATGGACTTGGGTAGCTGCTCAGAGGGAAGTCCCAGCTCCATCGTTTCCTCGGTGTGTGACCTTGAGCAAATCACTAGCCTCTCTGAGCCTTAGTTTACTCATCAGCAAACTGGGAACAGTGATGATAATTGAACTGAAGGCGTGAGTTTTTTCATGAGGATTATAAATGCTTAGCCCAGTGCCTGATGCATAAAGCAAGTACTTATATAAGTAAGCCAGTCCTCGCGGAGCAAGTGTTAGCCTTTATTAGCTTTGGTATTATTCTCTCCCCGCTGCATTCCCTGGTCACCTTCTCAGGACAGCAGGGCCGTTGTTCCTGCTGCAGCTTCCCCTGGCTCTCGGGCATCTGGTGACAAGGCGCTGGGAGGGGTCCTGGGGGGCTCCGAGGAGGTGTGCCCGCTGACAGCCTCCCCCGCCGCTCTCCCGCAGACTTCCCTGGTGCACCTGCTGAAGACCGTGAGGCTGCTGCGGCTGCTGCGGCTGCTGCAGAAGCTGGAGCGCTACTCACAGTGCAGCGCTGTGGTGCTCACGCTGCTCATGTCCGTCTTCGCACTCCTCGCCCACTGGATGGCCTGTGTCTGGTACGTCATCGGCCGCCGGGAGATGGAGGCCAATGACCCGCTGCTCTGGGACATCGGTGAGCCAGGCTTCCACTGACACCCATCTCCCTGCCCTGTCCACACAGACCCCCAAGTGGATGCCTCCCCCGGCACCACCCCTACCAGCCCACGTTCTTCCCTCCATCCAACAAACGTGCATTGAGCTCCTTCCCGGTCAGGTGTGGGAGTACTGAATTGAAGACCAGGGGTGGGACCGGGTGACCTCACAGCCTAGCAGGGGAGCCAGACCAGTGACAGGCAATCAAAACAGTACAGGAAACACTCTGATGGTGGGGAGGGTGTTTGGGGCAGAGGGAGCAGTACCCTGCCTGGACCCTGTCCGGGGCTCCGCACTGCCCTCAAAATCAGGTCCGCACTTGGTCCACACCCTGCATAGCCCTGCAGGCTTCTCTCTCCCCACCTGGCTTCCCTTTCTCCCTTGCGCCCTCTGCTGCGGCCACACCGGCCTCCTTCCACCCCCTGGGCTGTACTGCTTTCTCACAATGGCCTTGAACATGTTTTCCTCTCAGGAATCCTCTCCTTTCCCTCCTTCCCCTAGGTGCCTTTTCTATTCCTTGCAATCTCCACTAAAACCCTCTGTCCTAAGGGAGCCCTTCGGGAACCATACCCCCCCCCAACTGGGTTGGCTCTCCCTAACCCATTATGGCTCCTGGATGCCCTATACTTCCCTTTGAGTAGCTCACTGCCCACCTGCAATTTATTTCATGTGTCTTTCCCCTCCAGACTCTTAAGTTCCACCAGGGCAGGGAGAATGTCTGGCGGGTCAAGTGCCTGCACCCTGTACACAAGGGGTGCTCAATAAGCTATTAGAGAGCCCCCACTTCAAACAGTCAGCAGCTCAGCAGCTTAGCCTTGGTTACTGCAACTGTAACCAGTTCACTGTGGGGAGTCCCACGCCCAGGCTGCTCCTCACATTTCCTGTGCCTGCGGGTGCAAACCTCCCCTCGCCTCTGTAAATACTTGCCCAAGGTCAAGCGCAGGCAGCTCAGGGAAAGCCAGCTTCCCCCCCTCACCCCCCACCCGCCCAAGTGCAGCTGCGCCTTGCCTCCCTCACCCCCCAGGCTGGTTGCATGAGCTGGGCAAGCGGCTGGAGGAGCCCTACGTCAATGGCTCGGCGGGCGGCCCGTCGCGACGCAGCGCCTACATCGCTGCCCTCTACTTCACGCTGAGCAGCCTCACCAGCGTGGGCTTCGGCAACGTGTGTGCCAACACCGACGCGGAGAAGATCTTCTCCATCTGCACCATGCTCATAGGCGGTGAGGCCGGGCCTGCCAAGCCCCGGGGTGGCCCTGCTAAGCCCAGCGTGCAGCTGGGGAAACGGGCTCAGAGAAGGCAAGCTGTCCACCCACGTCCAGACAGTCGTGCATTCATTCATTCATAGCCGTTTCCTCAGCACCTACTACATGCTGGCCCTGGGGGGCATGCCACACAAAAGGCGTAGCCTCTTGCAAAGGGGATGGGAAGCCCAAGTTCATGACCTAGTGTGGGGGGGGGAGGGGCAGGAGAGGAGCATCAGGTCTGGCCCCTCCCTGCCCCCCCAACCCAAGCCTACTGGCTCTCCTGCCCCTCCTTCCCCGGGAACCCAGAGCCGCGGAGGGCGCGGGAGGAGGCGGAGGGGGGGGGCCGCCCCTCACGGGCTGCCCGCTGCCGCCGCTGCAGCGCTGATGCACGCCGTGGTGTTCGGGAACGTGACGGCCATCATCCAGCGCATGTACTCGCGCCGCTCGCTCTACCACAGCCGCATGAAGGACCTCAAGGACTTCATCCGCGTGCACCGCCTGCCGCGGCCGCTCAAGCAGCGCATGCTCGAGTCCTTCCAGACCACGTGGGCCGTCAACAGCGGCATCGACGCCAACGAGGTAGTGCGCTGGGCTCCCGCGGTGGGGAAGGAGCGGCGGCCGGCGGCTCGCGGGGGCGCGCACCCACCCAAATCCACATCCCTTCCCCTTTGCGCTGGAATACGGGAGCTGAAAGGGAGCTCAGGCCTCAGCTAATGCCATCCTCCCCTCAGCCCGCATTTCCTGAGCACTTGCTTTGGGCCAGCCTCTGTGCTGGACACAGGGAGTTCAGAGATGATGACACTCAGCCCTTGTCCTCAGGGAGACACCAGCTGGGTGAGGGAGGCGGGCAGGTAAAAAAAAAATTACGCAGTGATTGGGGCTCTGCTGGAGGGAGGCCTGGAGGAGTCAAGGAAGGTGGCACAGAAGAGGGGACGTTGTGAAGGGCAAGAAGGAAATCAGCCTGCTACCAGAGGCCATTCCAGGCAGAAAGAGCATTAGGAACAGAGGTCCGGAAACGTTGACGTAAAAGAGCAGGGCGAGTTCAGGGAACTGAAAGTCTTTCAGTGAGCCTTCAGGAATGGGTGTGTGAGTGCTGTGGAGGGAGGAGGGAGACAGGAGTGCAAGAGACGGGGCTGGGGAGGCGGGCCAGCTCAGCTCATGGACGGTCTTGAATTTAGATTTTATCCTGCAAAACTTTTAGGCTGGTGAGTGGCCTGGGGCTCTAGGAGGTGTTTCTAAGAATAGGAGCCATGGGACCCGGTGCTCAGCTGGTTGCCAGGAGAGGAGCTCAGAATGAGTCCCAAGGTTCCTGGTTTGGGCAAAGGGGTGTGATGGAGGCATCGCAGGAGGAAAGTTGGACTTCGGGGTGAAAATGACCAGGATGAGGGTGTGGTGCTCGTGGGAGATCCAGGTGGAAGCTGCTCCATGGGTAGATGAAAACACAGGTCTAGATCCATGTGCAGGACTCCGGGCTCACCAGGAGTAGGGAAGTCATGGAGCTGGTTGCCATGATGCAGGAAGAGTATGGAAAGTTACAAGAGGAGCCTGGGGAGGAAAGGGGGAGAAGGAGAGATGAGCAAGCCAGGGTGGTCTAGGGGCTCCATAAGATGAGGTTGGCTCTGTGAACGTTAAGTTTGGTTGCTTGAAAGTCATTGGTAATGTTCAAGGCCTAGTGTAACCCTGCATCTTTCCAGATGAGGATACAGAGGCCCAGAGAAAGCAAATGGATTGCCCAAGGTCCACAGGGATTTAGGGGCAGAGCTGACTTCTAGTTTCCTGCCTCTTGCTTGAAAGGCTGACCCACCAGGGCTGGTCCTTGTGTGGGGTTGAGGAACCAGGACATGTGAGTGACCACTGCACATGGTCATGGGCAGTGGACAGACAAGAAGAGACCTAGTCTCTACTCCAGAACTTGGGTTGGGAGGTCCACACACAAGCAATATTGAGGTTTGACACACACGGGTCTTCCTGAAGGTCAGAAAGGGGTCACTTCGAAGCAAAGGGCAAGTTGGAGCTCTCCCCTTGGAGACAGCTCAGCACATTTGTAGAACTCAAGTAGCAGCTGTAGGGGGGCGGCTAGAATGACCTATGCCCCTTATGCAGTTACTGCGTGACTTCCCAGACGAGCTGAGAGCTGACATCGCTATGCACCTGAATCGGGAGATCCTGCAGCTGCCGCTGTTTGGAGCGGCGAGCAGGGGCTGCCTGCGGGCCCTCTCCCTGCACATCAAGACCTCGTTCTGCGCTCCAGGCGAGTACCTGTTGCGCCGTGGGGATGCCCTGCAGGCACACTACTACGTCTGCTCCGGCTCGCTTGAGGTGCTTCGAGACAACATGGTGCTGGCCATCCTGGGTGAGGATCCCACCACCACCTACTATCTACCCCGGAACCTTGCCCCAGAGGCCTTCAGTGTGGCCAGGAATCTAGGGACTGGGTTACGCCTAGTGGATATGTGGAATTCCTGCTGAGGAGTCCTCTTTCCTGGTCCCTTCACCCTACTACCATCCCCTTTCCACCATACCCTCGGACCCTCCCCTAATCCCATTGACCATCAACCCTCCCCCAGTGACTCTCCCCCAACTCAATTGGTCCTTTCCCACTGCACCATCTCCCAACTCCATTGACCCTTCCCATTGACCCTCAACTCCATTGACCTTTATCCTTTAACTGATCCCTCTGGCCATTCTTTACTGATCACCCAATTCCATTGGTTTTACTGACATCCCCCATTCCCTGTCTCCCAACTTCATCTGTCATTCTCACTGACTTTTTCCCAACGCCATTGATTATTTCCACCAGTCCTATTGATTGGTCCATCTTTGACCACACTCCAAGCACACTGACTGCCTGTCAAATCCATTGACCGCCTCTCACTTGATACCCTTGTGGTCCCTCTGCCCCAGCTGACTGTCCGCATCCCTTACCCACAGGGAAGGGGGACCTGATTGGGGCAGATATCCCTGAGCCGGGGCAGGAGCCTGGGTCCGGGGCAGGCCCAGGCTGCGTGCTGAAGACCAGCGCTGACGTGAAGGCACTGACCTACTGTGGCCTGCAGCAGCTGAGCAGCCGAGGGCTGGCTGAGGTCCTGAGGCTCTATCCTGAGTACGGGGCTGCCTTCCGGGCTGGCCTGCCCCGGGACCTCACCTTCAACCTGCGCCAGGGCTCTGACACCAATGTATGTAGACCCCCTATGGCCTCCATCTCCTCTAAGGTCCCCTCCTTCAGAGCAGAACCACCCCCCCCCCCGCCCCTGCAGCCCGAGAGAGAGCCTCACGCATCTCCTTCCACCCTGACAAAATCGTTTCTCAATCCCAGGCACCCCCTTCCATTGTCCCTTCCATGCTTGACATCTTCCATCCCTACCTGACCCTTCTCCATTGGCCATCACCCAACCCCATGGACCATCTCTCACCACTTGTACTTCCAACTCCTCTGACCCATCATGTCCTGTCAGCCACCCCTCAGCCTCCCTCCAGACTCCTCAGAGGGCCCTCACTTTGGAAACAGTCCCCCTCGTGGGCTCCTCCTCTGTCAGGTCTCTCTCTGAACTGGGGCATCATGCCCTGGGTTTCCTCTTCTGCACTCACCAAATATGTCCTGAGCCCATTTTGGCTTAGACTCTGGGCCTTTGTCTTTCACTGCTTTTCGGATTGACTTTGCCACTCAGATGTCTCTGAGTTGGAGGTGGAGTTGGAGGGATCTCTGACTCAGTTCCACAGAAAGGACCCCATTCTCAAAGCCCACAGCTTTGATGGGTAGGACTAGGAAGTGCTGCAGCAGGGGAGGGGGGAGGTGTGAGTCACCTCGAACCCCCCTGTGTCCCCACAGGGCCTCAGCCGCTTTTCCCGGTCTCCTCGCCTTTCCCAGGTAACACCACCTTCCTGGGTAGGGTTGAGGTTACATGGGGGAGAGTCTGGGAGCTGGGGGCACCTTTCCTTGGCTCCTTTGCTGTGGGAGAAGGGAGGGGGATGGCGAGCAGCATCTGCCAGTGAAGGCTGTAGCTTAATGAAGGGGCCTATTGTTCACTGTCCTGACATCAGCCGCCCTCTGCCCACAGCCCCGCTCGGAAAGCCTCGGCTCCTCCTCAGACAAGACCCTGCCATCCATCACAGAGGCTGAGACTGGGGTGGAGTCTGGGGGTGGTTCTAGGCCCCGCCGGCCCCTCCTGCTGCCCAACCTCAGCCCAGCACGACCCCGGGGCTCCCTGGTCAGCCTCTTGGGCGAGGAGCTGCCCCCATTCTCAGCCCTTGTCTCCTCCCCTTCCCTGTCCCCAACCCCTTCCCCTGCCTTGGCTGGCCGGGGTCACAGCCCCTCCCCTCATGGCCCCCCCAGGGGCTCTGCTGCCTGGAAGCTCCCCCAGCTTCTCATTCCCCCACTGGGAACCTTTGGACCTCCGGACCTCAGTCCCCGGTGAGACGCCAGCCTCCCCTGCCTTCCCCATACCCCTGCTGGCTTCTAGAACCTTCTCTGGGCTCTGTCCCCAGCATTCCAACCAGTGCTCATCCAGTGCCCATCCTGTCTCTGCCCCATCTGCCCATCCGCCCTTCCTGATCCACCACACTTGCAACCCCACCCCTCTTTGACCGCCGCTCCTCCCCATCTCCCTGGCACTGCTGTCCCCGGTTACCCTCTGCCTGCTCTGCTCTGGCCCTTGCCCTCTCCCCATGGGACTGATGATCACTGCCCCCATCCCAGGATAGTGGATGGCATCGAGGACTCTGGCAGCACAGCGGAGGCCCCTACATTTCGATTCAGCAGGAGGCCTGAGCACCCTAGGCCCTGCTCACAGGCCCCTCCTTCAGGTAAGGGCCAGCCACAGACTTCACCTCTCAGTCATCCATTCATGTGCCATCCACCCATTCCCTTCAGCCATCCATTCCACATGTAGTAAGGGCTGACCACGTGCTGGGCTCTGTGCTGGGCGTACACAGATAACCCAGACCTGGCCTACATCCTTAGTGAGCTCCCAATCCAGTGGGGGACAAAACTGTGTCCTGGGATAAATGATTCCAGAACAGGGTGTTAAGTACCATGACCGAGACAGGAACAAGGCTTTGAGGTACAAGAGGAGGGCACCCCTAACTCTCCTTCTTAGAGGAGGGGACACTTGTGCTGGGTCTTAAAGGCTGGGCAGGAATTTGAGGGGTGGAGCAAGGCAGTTGCTGGAAGCCATAAAGGCAGGAGAGAAGAGCATATTTTGTTCAGGCGCTAAAGAGAAGCTTCTGCGTATAGAGCTGGGGCAGCGGTAGAGGGAAGAGGGCAGGGAAAGTTATAGGGCCTTGAAACCGGCTTGAAGAGTCTGGGTTTCCCATCACCCTGATCCCAGAGCTCCCTCTCCCCTTGTTCTCTGCCTGCCCAGCAACAGGAGGGGACCCAGACCAGGCTGTGGACTCCTGCCCCCCACATTCACCCTGCATCCCTTCACCCCATTCTGCCTGCAGGGATCAGGCCCAGCCAGGAACTGGCCACGGAGGCTGAGGAGATGAAGGAAAAGGTCTGCAGGCTGAACCAGGAGGTGGGTGGGGGCTGGCTCCTCCCCTCCAACCTTGGAAAATACCATCTTGGGAGATGTGCCTCATAGAAGAGCATTTCAGGGTTTAGACCCAGAGTCCTGAGTTCACATACTCACACTAGCTGGGTGACCTTGCGCAAGTCCCACAACGACCCTGAACTTCAATTTCCTCGTTTAAAAATGGGGAAAAGAATATGTTTTTTGCCAGAGTCGTTGAGGATGAGGTAAGAGCACACCCATGCCTGGCCAGTCCCTGGCCCACTGTAAGCACTCAGTGACCCCTTCTGCTCCTTCCCAGCTGCTTCAGGTCCTCCCGCCTGTGAAGAGCGCCTCTCCTCCCTCCACCACCGTCGGGTTCTCTCCTTTAGGGACCTGCCCCCTACCAAGTCCTTTTCTTTACCCCAGCCCTGGGAAGTGGATGTTCAGCGAACGTAGGGGGCAGAGGACGGGGTGGGGGGAGGCCTTCAGCCCTGGGAGAGCTGGATCCTAGTGTCTGAACCCTGGTCAGGAAGAGCCCAGATCTTATATGGCAAGGCTCTGCCTGTGCCTCCTCCCCGGGGATCTCTGAGCTGTCACCAGGGCACTTTGTCAAGCCCAGCCCTTTGGGAGTGGGCCTTCCCTGGGTTTTGATAAACATCGGAGGCATCCCAGGAGGGCAGCCCCTGGGCTGGGTGGGCCTTGGGGATGGGGGCAGGACCAGGCCCCAGTTTAGCCATCTGGAGGGCCAGTCCCACTTGGGTCACAGTTCTAGGCTTGGTGATTCCCACACTTGAGTGTCTGCCGGCACCATTAAGATGGGGACTCCTGAGCCTCACCCAATTTGGAATGTCTGGGGTGGGGCCCAGGAATCGGCATTTTGACAAGTTTCTCAGTTGATTCTGTACTCCCTGAAATTTGCTAAGCCCTGAATAGACACAGTTGAGTGTGTGTGTTGGGATCACCTGAGAATAAGCCTGGGTCTGTCACCTCCAGCTTTGTGGCCTCTTCGAGGCCCATTTTTCTGCCTCTTATAAAAGTTGGGGGGGAGGGTGTTGCAATAGTCACAGTCCCAAATCCTTTCTGGAAAGAGGATGAGTATTTACATCTTGACAAAGATAACCCCTGCCCTGCCCTGCCTTTTTCTCAGGCTGGGAAAGAGTTTTGTAAACCGTGTATGGGGGGTGCATCTAGGAGAGTGGTCGTTGTTGTGACACCTGGGGAACAATTTGTTATGTTTTCAACAGATCTCCCGTCTCAATCAGGAAGTGTCTCAGCTGAGCCGGGAGCTTCGACATATCATGGGCCTGCTACAGGCCAGGCTGGGTCCCCCGGGCCACGCAGTAGCCTCGGCTCGGCCCCCAGACCCTCCTGGTCCCCAGCTGAGGCCTCCATGCATCTCTCCCTGTCTATCTGGACCACTGCCTAGCCTCCAGGATACTACTCTCGCTGAGGTCCACTGCCCGGCCAGTGTGGGGACAGCAGAGATGGGGGCCACACCCCCCAACCTGAGACCCTCCGTGCTATCCCCCTATCCCTCAGAGCCTGAGTCTCTGGGACCCTCCCCAGTGCCAGAGGCCTCACCTCCAACCCCAAGCCTCATGCGGCAGAGCTTTCGGTCCAGGCCAGACACGTTCCACTGACCCAGGCCCTGGGCCCAGGCCTGTCTGGGGTGGGCACTGCTGCCTGCCCTCCAGGGAGGGGCTGGGCCCCTTGGCCTCCTGCCTCGGGTCAGCAGCCACTAGCTGGTCTGGTTGGCTCTGCATTCTCTGGACTTTTTTACAAAGCCTGGTCACTTCTGACCCTGTTCCCTTTTCTAAACCTTCCCCTGTCCTTCCCCTCTGTGAGGGGAGCCACCTGAGGCTGTGGAACCCAAAAGGCATGAGACGGAATGCAGTGCCGATTAGGCCGGGCGGATGACATGTCCTGCTTTCTCCCCAGGACCCGGAGGCAGGTAGATATGGCGGAGCATCGGGGGCTGGGGGAGGGTCCCAGATCCAGTGCAGGAAGTGACGGCAGAGGCAAGAGCAGGCAGGATCTTGGTGTCTAAGACAAGAGGGACAAATTGCAGATTCCACTGCACAGATAGCTTCGTGATATCGTGAGGCCTTCTGTCCCAGCCCCCCGTCCCCCGGGCTCTGCTGGAGACCTTGGAAGCAATGTCATCTTGAGAGGGATGAGGTTTGAGATGGCTGGCATCTGAGCAACCCAAGACTCCTTAGACCTCCCACTACCAGCCCGGGCTGGAGGGGCTCACCTCGTCTCTCAGCCCACACAGGAAACAGATGATGACCCCCCAGATATGTATTCTTCTGTTCTCATGGCTTTTTTTTTTTTTCAAAATATGAATGAGTTGCTAGCACTAAAAATCAGGAGAGTTCATATAAATATCCAGATATTCCAGCTTCTCTAAATATATATATATATATGGGGAGTTCTGGCAATCCTGGGCCAACATTCCACCTGGCAATAATCAACATGGTGTTGAGTGGCCACCGTCCTCTTGCGATGGGGCCTCTCGAGATCATCTCCTGACACTGAGCTAGCTTTTCTCATTTGAATTCTTTGGTCTCTGTAGGTATTTGGGTTTGCAGTTCCTGCCTTAGAGTGTCCTCCCAGGTTCCTCTGTTCCAGCGGGTGCTTTTTGGGCCCAGCAATGTTTGTTTTTTTTTTTAAGATTTTTAAATTTATTTATTTGACAGAGAGAGAACAGCAAGAGAGGGAACACAAGCAGGGGGAGGGGGAGAGGGAGAAGCAGGCCCCCCCCCACGGAGCAGGGAGCCCGATGCGGGGCTCGATCCCAGGACCCTGGGATCATGACCCCAGCCAAAGGCAGACGCCCAATGACTGAGCCACCCAGGCGCCCCGGACCCAGCAATGTCTATTTCTATACCTGCGCCTGGGCCTCTCAACATCTGTTTCTGTCTTTCTGCAGGCTGTCCCTGAAGGTGGTCTCTTCTGCTGCCAGCAACTTGAAACAGTCCCCACAGCACTCTCTATCCCTCCGCCTGCACCAGACCTCAGTCAAGCCTGTTCTTCCCACATCCAGCTAGGTCTCACTCAGGGCCCTGACTTCTCACAAACCCACCCTGGTCTCCAGCTCTCCCTTACCACCCAACACCCAGGGCTCACTTTTGGATAGGAAATAAACGCTTTATTTTTGTAGTTGTTGGCTCTGGATGTTTCTGGGGGTTGGTCTGAGAGCCCCAGGACTTTGGAGGAGCCTACAGGGCAGTCACTCCCCACCACACCCCGGGGCCCTGTTGTCTCTAGGAAGGGCAAAGGCACCAAGCAATCCACTTGGCACCACATTCCCGCTATGAGAGGCCCCAGGGATGAGGTAGAAACCTTAATGAGTCACTGTGGGCCCATTATTCCCCGTCCTTCCCCGAACCCATCACAGCCTCAGATTCAGACACAGTATGTAAGAGGGACAGAGTCCCGGCTCAGGCCCACCTCCAGCCCATGGGACTCCCCACTGATCCTGTATAATTGATCCTATAACTGTTGCAGGCCAGGTACAGCAGGGGCTGGGGAAAAAGCTTGTCACCAGCCAAAAACCTGCTAGGAATTCCACTCAGCCCTGTCTCCTTTGCTCTCCTAAGTCTCTCTTCCCTCTTAGCTTTCACTTCTCAGATGATCACTGCAGGGGTGCAGGGGTGGGGAGATGGGGGTTACAGATAGAAGCACCCTGGTGACCAGATGGAACTAGGTATGGGCAGTTTTATGGCAGGCTGTCCCAGACAGGTTGATTCTCCAGCTCAGGCTCCAAAGTATGATTGTTGTTAGTGGGTGTCACAGGAACAACGTCTACAGCACAGAGGGCCTGAGCTTTGACTCCATATCAGGTTTTGAGTCGTGTTCCTGGGAGTTCCTGGGAAGCCAAGGCAGAGGAGATACCGGTCTGTGTTGGGGGATGGGAGTGGGCGGAAGCAGAAGTGGTCCTAATCCGTATTGAGGGAAGGAAAAAAATAGAAATAGTCCTGATCCATATGGAGGTCAAGGTGGGGGAGGCAAACAGAAGTGGTTCTAATCTGTATATATGGATGGGGAGAGCCAAAGCAGAAGTGGTCCGGCTCTGTTTTTGGCATCAGAGACAAGAGCTGGTTCTGATTGGAGGTGGGGGATGGCAGAGGTAGAGGTGATCCTGGTGTGTCTTGGTGTCCAGCCAAAGGAGGAGGGTCCTGGCTTAGGGCTGACAAGTGGCAGGAGCTCTCCCTTTGATCTCACCCAGTAGCCTCCAGAGAACCCTTCCTATGGCACTTCCATCACCTTCTCCGTCACAGAATGTCCCCCCCAGTCTGGCTCCCCAAGCTGACTTGGCCCGAGAAAAGTGCAGACAGGGGCTTCTCCGGTTTAGCCAGTGCTCAGGACTGCGGCCTCATGTGCATATTCATTCACACCATGTTTTTCCTTTTCCAATTCTGCACACACAGCCTTCTGCCCTCTTCCAGCGCTCTGCCACCTGCCTCCCCTCGGGGCTCCTGGAACCCAAGGTGACGCGGTTGGCAGGCCTGGCTTTAAAAAGTTCCCGGTCGGGCTCCGCCTCGCCGGCAGCCGGCTCCACCCTAAGTCTAAAATCCCAGGCGGCCACCGGCTCCTCCCAGCTCTGTGAACTACAAGTCCCGCCGTCCCTCGCGCGCGCTCTCCCGCCTCGCCCGTGTCCCCCACAGGCGTCGACTGTGAGTCGGCCAAGAGTGCCTCCCATTGGTCTCTCCGCCCTGTCAGTCACCTGGGAGTATTGAGGGGCGGGTCTGAGGTGGAGATCCGGATCCGGAGCGGCTGAAAGGCGGAAGTGGAGGCCGGAGCCTGGGACACCGCCGGGGGGGAGAGGAGCGGAGCCCGTCCGAGCCCCGGCCCCAAGTAACGCCGCCGCCCAGGAGACGCCGTGAGTGTGCCTGTCCTGGGACCTAGTGTCTCGCTCGCGTTGAAGCCTCTTCGGGGCAGCATTTCCTCCCGCCCAACGCCGGCTTAGGGGGATACTGACCCCTCCCCCGACCCGTAGCCCCCTCTTAAGGGGCTCCCCAGGCGTCGGGCCAAAGTGGGGGCCCTTCTTTCCTTCCCTTACCTGCCCCTTATGAGCCTTGGGAAACCCCCAGGGCTCTCCTCTGGCCTGTCCAGTCCAGTTGTGGGAGGGAGAGACCCCAAATTCTGCTCCCTCTGCTCCCAGAACTGGAGGAATCTTTCCTAGGTATGAAGGAGCTTGTCTTCCTTCTCTATAGAGGTGGCGAGGAGTGCTGTCTGTCGCCGTTTTCCGCCCCCCCCCCGCACCCCCCCGTCCCACAAAAACAATTGTTCCCTCCAGCCCTAGAGAAATTTTAGCTCGATTTCCTGGGGGGGCGGAGGGGTCCTGGGTGAGAGCCTTCCACACGCACAGGCTCCCACAGCTCCTCACTTCCTCTCTTTCCTCAAGCCAGGGAGCCAGCCAGGATCTCAGCAGAATTTAAAGTCTGGGCCACTTTTTAGGAATGAGCTGTCTTCTCCTTGTCTTGCCCCCTCCACCCCCAACCCTGTCCTCTAGTTATGTTGTTCTCTAGTTGTGTTCTCTGGAGTGTGTCTCTCTTCCTGCCTCTGAAAAATTTAGCTGAGGTTTGCTTAATCCTAGCTACAGATCACAGATCAGGGTGGATCTGCCCATTCATTATCTTCTCTCTCCCCTCCTCTCCCCCTCCCCCTGGCTCCAGGCTCAGCCCTGTCCTCCCCGAGCACGTGAGTGGTTTTCAAGCTGCTTCAGAGGGACTGCTCTTCCTGGGACTGCTGTCTGCTGGTCTTTAGGGAGTAGGGGAAAGACCAAAAATGAGGAGTGTGGAATTGAAGGGTCCTGGCCTATCTCTTTCCCACTCTCAAACACACACACACACACACCCCTCCTTGATCAACAGGTCTGTGCCACTTTTACCTCGTCTCAGGGCCTCTCCAGTCCCTCTGGGCTTGGAACAAACTGTAGATTACAGAGGAGTAAATTGAGACCACAGTGGCACCTCTGGGTTCTTAATATGCTAATTTTTGTAGCCCAAGGAATTCCCATGCATGCCAGAAAGTACTGATTCCCCCACTTCCCCCCCAAGCCTTTCCAAGAGGCAGCCTGTACTGACATCTGATCCTTGTCTATTGCTTGGGACTTAGGTGTGTGAAATGGCTGTTGTCTCAGACCAGCCTCGCAGGTTTTGTTATGTGGCCAAAGTACAGGCCAGAGACTGTACCTTAATGAGAGTACCCTGACTCTTTGAGGCCATGGCTGACCCTTGCTATCTACAGCCGAGGGAGGGAGGAAAGACCATGCAGTCTTTGGGAATTTCTGTAGCTCTTCAGTGTTCTGGGCCATCTTTACAGCCCTTACAGGTGCTAAACATTTTTTGTCTTGGGACCTTTTTAACTTCTTCTGGACAGTCACCAGTGTCTGACACCTACAAACTTTTGAGCTAGACCTGGGATGCATTCATTTCATTTTTTATTGGACAACAGGAAAGCCTACCTTAATTAGGGCCAGTGGTTGGATCACAAGCTCTCTATCTGTGTGGTCTTCTTTGGAGGGTCATTGGAGACTTCTTCGGCCCGCCAGGTTTCTCTAATCTGCTCAGCCTGTGCCTCTGAGGGGCAGGGCCAGAGAGGCCTGCCTGCTCACTGGCTGTTGGTCTCTAACCAAATTTACATCCTTGGTAGTGAGCTGTGGTTTCTGGAACTCTTTGGGAGTCCCAGGATGAGGCTGCCAGCCTTCTGAGGGGACCTTCTTTGTCTGGACACGCTCTCCCAGCTAGGATTCTGAAACAGGTTTTTTTTTTTTTTTTGAAGGAGAAGCTCTCCCTTTCAGGGAGACATGGAAGACATCAGTGCCCCGGGTAGTTAGGCAGCCACTTCGGGCATCCAGGGACTGTAGAGTTCCAAGCAGTGATCTGATGTTGCTTGGCAGAAAGAGGGAGGGCTCTGTGTGACACAGAAGCCTCTCCTCTCTTGCCTCTTCCAACTAGCTGGCCTTTCCTGCCTTCATACAATAGACAGGTGGTAACAACTGATTTTCCTTTTATTATTATTATTATTATTTTAAGATTTTATTTATTTAACAGAGAGAGACACAGCAAGAGAGGCAACACAAGCAGGGGGAGTGGGGGAGGGAGAAGCAGGCTTCCCACTCAGCAGGGAGCCCGATGCGGGGCCGGATCCCAGGACTCTGGGATCATGACCTGAGCTGAAGGCAGACGGTTAACAGCTGAGCTACCCAGGCGCCCCAATTTTATTATTATTTTTAAAAATTTTGTTTACTTGAGAGAGAGAGCAAGTGAGAGAGCATGAGCAGGGGGCAAGGAGGGGCAGAGGGAGAAGCTGACTCCCCGCTGAGTGGGGAGCCTGATGTGGGGTGATCCCAGGACCCAGGGATCATGACCTGAGCTGAAGGCAGATGCTCATCTGAGTGAGCCACCCAGGCATCCCAACAACAGATTTTTAGAAATCATTTTAAAGTTGCAGTTTTGGGGGCATCTGTATGGCTCATTCGGTTAAGCATCTGCTTTCGGCTCAGGTCATGATCCCAGGGTCCTGGGATCAAGTCCCACATCGGGCTCCCTGCTCAGTGGGGAGCCTGCTTCTCCCTCTCCCTCTGCCTGCCGCTGTGCCTACTTGTGCTCTCTCTCTCTGTCAAATAAATAAATAAAAGCTTTAAAAAAAATAAAGTTGCAGTTTTTTCATGCATGTTTCTCACAGGAAACAAAGTTCACACCTGTTCCTCACAGAGTCCTGGAAGATAGTGGGATTTGTATCTCCGTTTTAAAGACGATGCTGAAGGAATTTAAGTAGCTAGCTTTAGATCATCCAGTTTGAAAGCCGTAGAGCCGGGGCTTGGGACTTGGGATTCGATGTGCCTCATCTTCCCGAAGAGTGAGCCCTCCTTGGGTCTCTTTAAGGAATGAGCGTGCAGGATGAGCAAGCCGAGGCCCCAGGCAGACCCTTAAGCATCCCTGTCATTGATCCCCCTCCTCTGCTTCCATTTTCTTCCCCACCCTCCTGTCCTGGATCCCCATCTCCTCTGCCTCTGGGGACCATGGCAGTTATGAGTCCCAGGTCTCAGTACTCTTCAGGGCCTGACAGTTTGCTGACATCTGTACCATTAATTCTGAGAACCTGAAAGTCCTGATGGCTAGAAAATGAAAGTAAAAGTGAGTGGGCTCAGGGGTCTCTCTGGACAGGGTTATGGGTAGTGGGAGCCAGCAGAGGCGGCTTCTGCTTCTCCCCCCGATTCCC
Source organism: Zalophus californianus (assembly GCF_009762305.2). NCBI lineage: Eukaryota > Metazoa > Chordata > Mammalia > Carnivora > Otariidae > Zalophus > Zalophus californianus. The sequence goes on along the minus strand of NC_045610.1, from coordinate 41,245,935 downwards.
CTTGGTGCTACCGCTGCTTGCAGGTGGGAAGACCGTGGCTCTCCAGAAGGAGCTCCTTTCACTAGAATTTACATGGAAACAGCGAGATCATGAATTTAACCCCATGAAGCAAGTACTTCTTAGAGCCTTCTTCCTCTGACCCTTGCCCAGTAAACAGGTGGTATGGTAGGGGGGAAAGCGCAAGAGCTTTAGAGTCGGCCAGAGCTGAGTTGTCATCTGGACTCCCCCACTTACCAGTCACAGGGCCTTGGACTTGTTCCATGACCTTGTTGAGCCTCTCTTTCTTCCAGTAAAATGGGGATACAAAGTATTTTGCAGAATTAGAAACAGAGGGTGAAGGAGCTAGTCCCGGCCCTGGCACAGGATGGATGGACACAAGTAGCAGTTGTGCGGATTGGGGGGTTCTAAAGGCCTATTACAGTTCATCCCCAGGATTCTGATTCAGCGTCTGTACCAGGTGGTGCTGTGATGCCTTGTGCTCTGCTTGATGGTTTCACATGTTGTCTCATCTCATAGATACCGATTAAAATTGCTGTGCGTTGTCTGCCCATTTCACAGAAGAGAATGCTCAAGCCTTGGCTGTGCTTCTCCCACTGGGCTTCTCCGTCCCTGCTGGGGTCATGTGCTGTGGAGTCTTCTAGGCCCTTCCGTCTTCATCTTAAACATTTTTGCATTAAAAGAGTTCTGGATCTATTACAGATCAGAATGCAAAGTTTGCCTGAATCTTAAGCTAAAACAAGAAACTCAAAGAGAATATTTTGGTTGTGGCAGGCTGCTTTGCGTTCAATTCCCAGATTCCTAGGGTTTTGCATTTCCTCTCCCCTTGTTGGGGCTATTTAAGAAGCACTGCTTCAGGTAGGATTTATAAACTGGGATGGCACCAAGGTCGGGGGCTTTCAGGAGCCATGGCAAAGGAGAATTGGCATATTTCTTAAGGCCTTGTCCGAATGAATAGCCTGGTATTTTAGGAGAGTAGATTTCAGATTATATACCCACATCTCCTGTATATGGGAACAGTAAACAAGTAAAAGTGCACCTTTTTGAGCTTTGCTTCCTGTACTGACTCCTTAATCCTCAGGACAACCCCAGGAGGGCAGTACTGTGTTTCATACCCTTGTTAAGGTGGGGAACTCGGCAGTCAGGGCTCAGAATCCAGTCTGTGCTGCGATCCCCATGCAGCACAGCCCCTCTTCCCCCATCTCTGGGCTCTGTGCTCTTCCCTTTGCCTGAAGGGCTCTTCTTCCCCTCCCCTGCCCGGGAGCGGCATCTCCAGACTTTGCTCTCCAAGCACAGGTGGAAAGTCACTTCCTCTGTGAAGCCTTCCCTTCCCCCAAGGAGGCTGAGGGCTTCTCTCCCCTCTGCACTTTCTTCTTAGCACGCCTTGTCTAGTGCATGAGCCCTGTAGGGGCGCGGATCATGTCCTGTTTTATCTGTGCATCCAGTCCTCGCATGGTCTCCAGCATGGACGTCCCCTTCTGCGGCTGTTAAAGGAAGGGGCAGACATTCCTAGGTGCCCTTGATGCACATGGCTGGTTCACGTCCTTGAACGCGAACTCTCTGAGCTCACACAGCGTAGACCTGGTGAACCCGCGAGTCACTCGCATCCATCTGACCCCAAAGCCTGGGCTGTATCTTTGGCCTGTCCTCTAGCAAGTTGCTCACAGACCAAACAGATGAATGGGATGAATGTTACAGTGCAGATGACACAGGGGTGGGGATGGGTCACAAACTGAATTTCCAGAGGGGAGCGATCTCCCAGTCTCAGTCTTTCCGGTGAAGGGTTTCGTCGGGAAAGGGAGGCATGGCTTTGGGCATCCACAGTTCCGTGGGCCACCTTCTACAGCACGTGTATCTGGTAGCTAGGCTTCTGCAGCTTCTTGTGGTAGGGCGGCACTGACGCCAGGCTAGTACTTAGCGAGGATCACCGGGAGTGACTTTTAACTCCGGTCCCTGGGAGCTGCTTTGCATATCTGCATAGGCTCGTTCTTGAGACAGTGGCGGGTGGCAGCTGCATACACCGGCAGCAGTGAGAGCAGCCTTGCTTGTGGAACCTACTGGCATGGCCTTTGAACTCCCAGGCCCCGGGCCTGGGGAATGCAGTTCTGGGGACTGTTGGTGAGGCTCGCCCCTCTTCCCGCACGCCCCCAGGGCAGCTCCGTGTAGAGTTAACCTGTCTTAGGAACGTGAGTGCATGGTCACTGGAGTCCTTGAATCTCATTTTGTCACAAGACGAGCCACTGCCTTTTTTTTTTTCTTTTTTTTAAAGATTTTATTTATTTGAGAGCAAGAGAGAGAGCACAAGCAGGGGGAGTGGGAGAGGGAGAGGGAGAAGCAGGCTTCCCGCCGAGCAAGGAGCCCGACATGGGGCTCCATCCCAGCACCCTGGGATCATGACCTGAGCTGAAGGCAGACGCTTAACGACTGAGCCACCTGGACGCCCCTCTTTTTTTTTTTTAGATAAACTTTATTTCAGGGTAGTTTTAGAACAAGTGCACCCCGTAGTACAGTTTCCTCACCTGCCCACTGTCCACCATTATTAACATCCTACGTTAACACTGTACATTGGTCACAATGGATGAATCAGTTTGGATACATAATCATTAATGAAAGGTCTATACCTCATTCAGATTTCCTTACCTTTTTCTGTTCTAAGATCCCATCCAGATGCCGCACTGCATTTAGTTGTGCGTCCTTAAGGCTCCTCTCAGCTGAGACAGTTTCTTAGACTTTCCTTGTTTTTTTTTTAAAGATTTTATTTATTCATTCATGAGAGACAGAGAGAGAGAGGCAGAGGGAGAAGCAGGCTCCCAAGGAGCAGGGAGCCCGATGCGGGACTCGGTCCCAGGACCCTGGGATCATGACCTGAGCCGAAGGCAGACGCTTAACTATCTGAGCCACAAAGGCGCCCAGACTTTGCTTGTTTTTAATGAGCTTGGCCGTTTTGAGGAATACTGTTCAGGTATTTTTTAGTGTGTTTTTCAGTTGGGATTTGTCAAATGTTTTTCTCACGATGACACTGGGGTTAAGAGTTTTGGGGAGGCAGACGACACAGGTGATGCACCGCTGTCATCACGTATCGAGGGCACATAAAATTAACATGACTTATCACTGTTGTCAGCCTCGGTCACCTGGCTGAAATGATGTGGGTCAGGTTTCCCCGCCATGAAGTCACTGTCTCCCCTCCCCTTTCCGTACTGACCTCTTGGGAAGGCAGTCATTCTGTGTAGCGCACACTTGAGTGTGGAATGGCGCCCCTCTCCCTGAGGGCAGTGTATCTGCATGAATTACTTATATTTGCAATTCTTGTACAGGGGAGATCTGTCATCCCTCATTTCTTTCTTTCTTCATTTATTTGCAATGGTGTGGGCTCGTGGATATTTATTTTCACCTTCAGTTTATAATCCAATACTACTTTGTTGTATTACTCAGATTGTTCCAGGCCTGCTCACGGGGAGCGCTGTCAGCACTCTTGGGTCCACCCCCATTTCATTTTGTGAGCACTTCTCCACTTCTCGGCACTGCAAGAAGCTCCAGGCTTACTTTGCCTATCTCCTGTCCCAGTCCTAGAATCGGCTGTCTTTCGAAGACCATACTGTCTTTTTAGTAACGAGTTCCACTAAGTATGTTGATACGGAGCTGTGTGCATGGGTTCAAGCTGTGTCTCCTCTTGGTGGCTAGTCACCGATGACACCAGAGTTAGACAAAGTGGAGATGCCCCCACCCCCCCCGGGAGATGTGGGTGTGTGAGAATCCTGGTAGTTGACCCCGGTAGCAGGGCCATTGCTTCTCGACTCACCCATTCATACTTCTTGTAACCCTGCCTGATGCTTTGACTGACCCAGCAATTGGACTGATCCAAAAATGGTTAGATGTTTACTCTGGAGTTTACTATCCAGTTGGGAAGATGAGATACATCATCATCCCGTATTTCAGGTGCTACGTTCTCCAGCCCAACTTTCCAGGGCTCTGGGTCTTGTAAGAGTCCATGTGGTCTGGGCCAGCGTTCTTTTGCTGCCGTTCAAAAACAGACCTCCCCTTCAGGAGGGTTTGTGGCTCTAGGCAGGCCCAGGGCAGGCTGTCACTTTGAGCTGTGATCCTGAATCACTGAATAGCTTAAATCCTTCTGTTGTACTGTCAGCCCTCTGAAGACGTGTAACTTGAGCCCTTCTGGAAACACTAACTTGGGATCTTAACAGGAGTTGGTTTACAAGCCCCTAGTTGTTCTATTCATAGCTGCATGTGTGTCCCCTTCAGGTGGCTCTGTCAGAGCATCCTGGGCGTGGGGGAGGCCGTGGGTGGCCTTCCTCACCCTGGCTGCTCTCCTAGGCATCATTGCTCTCTGAGCTGCTCAGAGGCTGTGGTGATTAATGACGCCAGTTTCCAAACCTCTAGCATTTCCAGCCTGGTTCTTTAAAAGGAACTCTGGTTTCTTTGTCAGCTGTCCTGGTCCTGTCCCCACCCCCTCTCCACAACTGAACCCCTTCTTCCCTTTCCTGAAAGAGGCTTTGAAATGGAAGGAAGGGTATTTGGGTTTTAAGATGCTCTCTCTTGTGGGGCTTTTTCTTTCTTTCTTCCTTTTTTTTTTTTTTTTTTTTAAGGGGTTATGGTTTACCTGGTTGAGGGCTCAACTCTGCTGATTTTTCTGGATCGTGGTGGTCCCCCCTCCATTCTTGTGGCTTTGGAAGCCAGTCTCCAGATAATACAAGGTTATGGTTATTGATAGGACTCGGGACATCAAGGGTAAGCGTGGTCCTTTTTCTAGGACACTGTTGAAAGTCGTTGTCTTAGTCTGTTCTGGCTGCCATACCAAAATGCCACAGACTGGATGGTTTATAAGCAAGGAAATTTCTCTCTCACAGTTTTGGAGGCAGGGAGTCCAAGATCAGGGTGGCAGCCAGCATGGTCAAGTTCTGGTGAAGGCTGCCTTCCAGGCTAACTTGTCACTGTGTCCTCACATGGTGGGAGGGGTGAGGGAGCTCTCTGGAGCCTCGTTTAAAAGGGCACTAATCCCAATCATGAGTGTGCTGCCCTCGAAGCCTAATCACCTCCCAAAGGCCCCACCTCCAGATAATATCACATTGGGATTAGGATTTCAACATAAGAATTTGAGGTGGGGGGGGGACGACACAAACATTCAGACCCTAGCAGTTGTCCTGTTTAGCATTCTCTCCAAATGAGGGGCATTGAAGAGTGGGGTCCAGGGAGACTACAAGTAGAGGAATGTGTGACTAGTGGATGAACATACTGTTTGAGGATCCACTTCCTTCGTAGGGACTTCCAGGGCCAGGGGCTTCTCTGCCCCAGCAACTTTACTGAGTGCTTGCTTGGAGCGAGGCCCTCCGCTGAGAGTCTTTCACGTAGCCCCTTCCCAGCAGCCCTGGGAGATGGGCGCACTAGTCTCTCCATTTCACATGTAAGGAAGTGGGGGCCGTGACACGGCACCAGGTCACCCTAGTACATGGTGGCCGTGGGAGTGGAACTGGAGTTGCTCTGACTCTGGCACTTGTGCTCTTAGCCCCTGTGCAAAAGGAACCTAGTCGGTCCTGTCGGGGGTAGTGAGGAGGCTCCTCGGCTGGGCTGTGGCTCTATGAGTGGGGGTGAGCAATTTGGCAGGTGGTTGTGGATTTAAGCCTTCAGCTGCCCCATCCCTTGCCAGACCCAACCAGGCCTGTGTTGCAGGCTCCATTCACCACATTTATGAGCACCTACTGTGTGCCAGGCACGATGTTAAGTGCTGTTAAAACAAAGGAAACCCAGGGACGCCCGGGTGGCTCAGTCGGTTAAGCGTCTCCCTTCGGCTCAGGTTATGATCCTGGGGTCCTGGGATCGAGCCCCACATCAGGCTTCTTGCTTAGTGGGGAGCCTGCTTCTCCCTCTGCCTGCCACTCTCCCTGCTTGTGCTCGTGCTCGCTCTCTCTGACAAATAAATAAAATCTTAAACACAAAAAAACAAAGGAAACCCTTAGTGCAGCCTTTGGGAATTTTGTTGTGAGATCCTTCTCTTCTGCAACAGTGCCCTTAATTTCTCTACCTTTTCACTCCCAATCCTTAAGCCCCCAAGTTCTCCAACCTCGTGCCACCCATAACAGCCTTATGATAATTTGGGGCCGTGGACGTATTAGCGTGATTCACTCACTGAAACTCGTTTAGACCCATTCATTGCCTAGTTTCTTCACCTGGCACTATTTCTGCATTTTGTTCAGCAAAGATTAGGAAAGAAAAAGTCAGTCTAAAACATTGTGCTTTGGTCTCCGGGCTCCTGAGAGCAGCCCTGGGCCCTCAGATCTGACAGTGGGAACTTTGACCTTGTTTCTTGTTCTTTGAGCAGCCTCTGATCACAGTGTATGTGATGTCTTAAGCAAGAGGAATTGGGTTTGCTGGTGTCTGACACTTGATTCTCTTTTCCCCATTCACCTCTCAAACACAATCTCTGCCCTCTGCTCTCTATTTAGGAGCTGAGGGCAGTGAATTAAATTGGCTTTCTTTTGTTTTCGGTTTTTTTGTAAAGACAGGAAGGGTTTGTGAGGGGTGTCAGTTGCACTTGTTGGTACGAGTAGCCGGATGAACAGGTGTTGCTGATGACCCTGACATTCACCAGAGGTTCTTGGTGTCTTTCTGGGCCTGGGCAGCAGCCGAAGTAACAGCTGTCCCGGCTGGTGCTCCTGGCCCCTGCAGAGACCCTCCCGAGCCAGAGGGGAAGATGGGCCCTGCATTGCTGAGATTCCAGTTAGAACCATCCTAAGCAAATAGTATAGTAACTGCAGGAGCAGAACCAACCAACACAGGGTAGTTGTGAGACTTGTGGGTCAGCAGAGACCCCTTGCCTGTCCTCACTGGCTTTCACATTACCCGTGCTCCATCCTGGGGCCACGGCAGGTTGTGGGTGGCTCTGGGAAAGCCCCTGTGCCTTGGCCGGCTCTCTTCTCATCATCTCACCTGGCACTGGCAGGTGAAGAGCTGGGTGGTGGGGTGTGAGCTGCCCCTCAGCCTCAGTCATGTCCCCACCTTGCCTTGTAGCTAGGTGTGGATTTGTGCTGCAGAAGGTGCCAGACTTCACACCGAGCTCTTGCTTGAGGCTTCTTATAGAGCTGCCACAGCCTTGCTGACTGGGGTGTGCTGAGTCGGAGACTGGGCCCTCTTAGGGAGAAGAGTCTCTTAGGAATGTCATTGTGAGTGCCTGGGGCCCCTGGTGCCTCTTAGAATCAGGAGGCAGGACTGAGCCTTGTGTGGTTGCAGCCGCAGGCAGTCCCCTGTGTGTCTGGCCTGCCTCACTAATCTGCCACCCAAAAGCTTGGCTCCTCTGTTGGCCAGCAGGACCCGGGAATGAGGATCTCAGAGCTGCCCAGTGACTCCTGGGGCCCTTCTGCGGACAGTACAGGCAGCCCACACTGACCAAGCTGTGTCAGCAGATGCGTGTTGTAAACCGCCGTCCCCCCCCCCCCTTCCCACCAGCAGCCTTCCTCCCTGTGGGCGCAGGAAGAGAGGGAGCAGGGACTGGAGGTTTCCATCCTCCGCCTGAAAGTTAGTGCTTGCTGAGTCGGCTTCTGTCAGCCTCTGGGGACCCTGTATTGTGGAGAGCTGAGAAAGCAGCGCAAAGCTCAGGGAAGGCTTTCTTGCTGGGCCAGAGCTCCGGGAAGCTGGGAGTCTGTCCCTCAAGGGTGGCTTCTGCCTAACTCAGCTTGGCATCTTTCTGCCCCGGGGGAAAGGGCTCTAGAGCCCCAGGTTCTGCCTGGATGGTGGGGAGGACCACTTGTTCATGTGCATCTAGGGCTTAAGCGTCCTGGAGCCCCCACACCCGGCCCCTTCTGCAGGTATTAGAGCAGTTAGTGGCCTCAGCTGGAACTCCTGTGGACTCCGCCAGGGCCCCGCTGTGGTGGGGGAGTCCCGGCAGCCAGCCCCAGAGGGGTGTTCTCATTGAAAGGGGAGTAAGATGAAACTGATCAGGTTAAGGGAGTTGGGCGGGCTGGGGCAGATTCAAGGGCCTGTTGCAGTGAGAGGGGAGCCAGCTCACTCAGAGACCCTCTCTGGGCTGTTTTACCTACCTCCCTCCCGGAAAGGGAGTCCTCTTACTGTGACCATGGAAACGCAGCACCCCTTCCCCTCCTGCTGCCAGCGCTCCTAATCCTGAAGCCCCTACTTATCGGTGGGATGAGGAGCCCCGGCCCTGGCCCGACACACCCCATCACCGTTCTCCCCAGATCTCAACCTGGGCTTTTAAGCTTCTGGCTTCCAGGGCCAAGATTCCTCTGTTACATTCCAGGTTGGGACACAGGTCCTCTGTGTTGCAATCCCATAGTCCTGGTCACACAGGAAAATGCTCCTCTCTTTGATTCCATCCCCCCGACCTGCATCCCTAAACCCCTTTGTCCTCGGCACACTCTGTGGACCAGTTGGAGAGTGCAGAGCGCCACTGTTGTAACCTTTCTTCTCACTGAAAAGACATAAACGTCGCCTTCTCTTTTTGTCGTGAACCTTGAAACAACTTTAAAATTCTTCAGCCCACAGTTAAATACAAATACATTCTTAGTATGTGTGTAGCAGTCCTATTTGTATTGAATCCTTTTTGCTTGCGCCTTGTTAGGTGGGTACCTTTGTTCTGTCTCGGTCTTTTTTTTTTTTTTTTAATGTTTTTTATTTATTTAAGTAATCTCCACACCCAACGTGAGGCTCGACCTCATGACCCTGAGATCAAGAGTCGCGTGCTCCTCTGACTGAGCCAGCCGGGTGCTCTCTCTTGGCCCTCTTCAAATTCAGGCATCATCTTTTTTATCATCTTTATTATTCTGAATTTTGTTATACGATAGAGGAGGCAGAAGGTATCTTACAGGAGAGCTAGATTGGTTTCATGTCATTTGTAAGCTTTAATTTCTCACCGTTGTATGCAAAATTCTATACCAGAAACATTCCTTACCTTTTTATTGACCTGTAACCTACATGTTACAAGATTTACACATCTCAGTTGGATAGCTTGATGGATTTTTACATTTGTGTATATATGTGCGTCTACCTCCCAAATCAAGATAGTAGAATTTTTCCATCTAGCAATATTTTTTCTCAGTTTGATACAAACTCTGTTTTCCATTGTTAAAGCCATAATGCTATGAAAGCCTACATAGAAGGTGGCAGCCCCTCTTATTTGTAGTGGCTTTAATAACGCTGTTAATATTCTTGGGTTTTCTATCAGTGACAGGGGAGCTCTGCTAGAATTATGAGTCCTGGGCTTGGGCTCTGCCACCACCTGGCTATGGCCCTGGGCAGGCCACCTCACCTCACCTTCATCTCCTCTGTAATTGGAAAGAGGAGGATTAGGTCTTCAAGGACTTTGTGCTTTGACAACCAGTGAGTCAAAACTAGTTAGGCACTTAGTAGTACAATAAACCTGTCATTTGTCGGAGCCTCACCTCCAGCCTCATACTGTGTTGTACACACTATGTATTGTTTCATTTAACCTTTACAGCAACCCCATGCGATCAGTATTAAACAATAGCATTTTATAGATAAGAGACTGAAGCTGACAGCAGTCGCTTGTCTGACTTGGCCAAGGTCACTCGGCTAATAAACAGTGGAGCCAGGCTTTAACTAAATTCAGTTCCGTCTCCCAAGTCCTAACCTGCCACTTGTGCTAGGGAAGGATGAGTGGGTATCTCATGTGGGCTCATGGCTTGTGTTGCTTCAGACTTTTCTTCCCTCTGGCTCTGCCACCAGCCAGAGGCCCGGGTAGTCCTGCTGTGAGTCTGCCCTCTGGTCCTCTGTGCTGGTAGAGGTGATTTTCCCTCTCGGGGAAGAGCTGTGTTCTTGAGCTTACAGGTAAATCATCTCCTCCCCAGCTGATTTGAGCTTTTTAAGGTCTTCCACCTTTACCTTTGAACCTAATTACCTCTGCTCCTGTGCCCCACGTTTGGTTCTCTTTAAGCTAACAAATTGCTTCTGCTCTCATCTTTTCTTGCCCAGCTCTTGTGGTGGTAAATATTCAGGAATGCTTTCATCTAGAGTAAAGTAGAGCTGAAGAGTCACTGGCCAGAACTACCTTTAGGGGGCTCTGGGCGGGGTGGGGTCACTTGGTTCCCAGTCCTTCCCCCTCCCCTTCAAGGGCTAACCTTGAGTGAGCCCTTCTCAGCCTCTGGTCAACAGAGTCTGATTGGTTTCCCTAATCAGCTCACTATCCAGGCTGTGCCAGGACTATCAGCTAGAGGAAGTCTCTGAAGCAAACAGGAAACACGAGAGACACCCATCAGCTGGAATTGCTCACCCTTTTACCAGGAAGGACAAAAAGTATGAAGTGGGTGACTTCATGGTTAGAGAAGAGACATTTCTAGTGGAGGCTTGGGCGAGGGGCAACAGTCCAGCAGCGGCTGGTGTCTTGAAGGCCTCAGTAGTTGAGTGAGGCCAGGAACCAGCCCCCACCTCCAATCTGAGCCACCTTTGTTGTTCATGGCGCTGATCTGGGGGTGCCTTACTTTCTCTTGCATTCCTGCCTCCTTCCTGTATCAGCTGTAGCTCGTGTGCTTGAATTGGCTGCTTAGAATACCTGGGGGAACTTATTTTAAAAACATTTTCTGGACTCCACCTCTAGAGATTTTAATTCAGTTGGCCGGGGTTATTTATTTATTTATTTTTAAGATTTTATTTATTCATTTGAGACACCAAGATACAGAGGGAGAGAGAGAGAGAGCATGAGCAGGGAGAGAGGCAGAGGGAGAAGCAGACTCCCCGCTGAGCCAGTAGCCCAATGTGGGGCTCGATCCCAGGACCCTGGGATCATGACCTGAGCCAAAGGCAGACGCTTAACCATCTGAGCCACCCAGGCGCCCCTGGCTGGGGTTATTTTTCTAAACGCTCTGGGTGATTCTGTTAAAGTTTGGTACCCACTTACCCATAGTGTCCAGAGTAGAGAAAAACCAGAGTAAGGAAGGAGCGGCATTTTGCTCTTTGTCTCTCTGCCGCCCTCGGCCCCAGAGCTGGCTGGTATATGTTTAGGAGCTCAGGTCCCTTCTGCCCTTGCATGTGCATTGTTGGGGAAAGTGTAGGGCACCCCCCAGCCCTTGCAATCGCTCCCATTTCCTGTGAAGTTAATGAGGTTGGGGATGGTGCTTATCCTCCATGGCCTCTGAACAAACCAAGGTTGAGATTTGGAGGGTGAGGGGAGCAGGTCATGTCAAGGAGAGTCTTTTGTCATGGGTCTGAAGCTCCGCCCATTTCAGCAGCTTCATGAAAATGTCCAGGAGGAAATCCATCCTACTTGTGTGTTTTCCCTGGTGTTGGAGAAACTGGTTTAAAAAATAAAATCTTTGGCTCATTCTGTCTCTTGTAAGAAACTCTGACAACAACTTTGGCTTTTTTTTTAATCATTTTATTTTTTTTTAAAGATTTTTATTTATTTATATGCCAAAGAGTGAGAGAGCACGAGCAGGGGGAACAGCAGAGGGAGAGGGAGAGGGAGAAGCAGGCTCCCCGCGGAGCAGGGAGCCCGATGCAGGACTCCATCCCAGGACCCTGGGATCATGACCTGAGCCGAAGGCAGACGCTTAACCCACTGAGCCACCCAGGCGCCTGGTTTTGTCTGAAAGAAGACTTTTATTATGGCATTTGTGGTTATAATGCCATCACCTGACTACCCGTGGACAGTTTTTGCCATTGGTTCAGAAGATTCCCCACAGTGAGACTCCCTCCCCCTGCTGGCAGGCCAGCTCAGTGCATGAATTTACCTTTGCTGCCTACGGGGGTGCATCCTCAGCTTCCCAGTCTTGGGAGCGGAGGGCATAAAGCTTCCTGGGGTTCTGGGTGTGGCCTTCGCCTGTCTTAAATGCCCCCTTCGTGTGCCCTTTGGGGCAAAATCAGCTTCCTCTGTGCTTTGTTGTCTGGGAGGGTTCAATACTTTTGTTCATGTGACCACCACGTGGGGCCAGGAAAACCACGAGGCAACGCAGGCTGTAAAAAGTACCATGTGTGTCTGCCCAGGTGTCTCTGGAAGTCAGGACCAGCATCCAGGCAGAACATGTCACCAGCCAGTGTGTGCCAGGCAGAGCACCTACAGCGCTTAAAAAAAAAAAAATCCAGGGGTGCCCAGGTGGCTCAGTCGGTTAGGCATCTGACTCTTGATTCCACCCCAGGTCATGATCTCAGGGTCGTGAGATCAAGCCCTGTGTCAGGGCTCCCCACTCAGCGGGGAGTCTGCTTCTCCCCCTCTGCCCCTCCCCCTGCTTGTTCTTTCTCTCTAAAATAAATAAATAAAAAAATCTTTAAAAAGATAAAAAAATTAAAAAAAAATACAGAGACTAGGCCCTCCAAACTTTCATCGGAACCTCCCGGGGCTGGCTGCACAGGTGATTTTGATGAGCAGACAAGTTCAGGAACCACTGGGTGAGAGTTATTTGACCCTCCTTCTGGCTTGTTAACAGTACCAGGTTCTGTCTGGGAAGGCTTGGAAACCCACTGATTGGATAGGGACAAGACTTTGATGTTATCTCTGTGTTTCTTGACTTGTGGGTGCTGGTTACTCCCCACCCCGGTAGCGCTCAGCCCCAGCCGCTTTGGTTTTGTTGGAATCGGGGACTTCATCTTCTCTCCCCATTCCTATATATCTCCTTCTGTAGTGCCCCAGCCACACTCTGCCTCCCAGCCACGATGATGTGTCACGTGGATTTGTGGTAATAACCAACTCGTAATTCCATTGTGGTTTCCCTCTGCTGCTGTTGCCCTGCCTGGCCCTGGGCGGCTCCTCCCACTGTTGGAAGTGCTCAGGGCCTGCGAGATACCTGTGACTGTCAGCTGGAGCCCCACCTTGCAGGCCAGCAAAGCGGGCCACGAAAAGGGGGTCTCACTCGCCAGCAACCAGAAACCAAAGACGGGGGGCGTTGTCTCCAGCATTCTTCCCATGGCAGGGAGATGGGCAGGGAGATAAAGGAGCTTGCAGGCCAGCTGCGTCCAGCTCTGTCACCTATATGTTGGATGGCCTTGAGCAAGGCATGTAACACCTGAGCGTCAGGCTCTTTATCTGAAAAAAAAAAAAAAAATTGGGAGATATTGTTTTAAAGCTTAAGGGAGATAACGGTTGTGCAATCACTCAGTAAATGTGAGCTGTCTCTGGAAATGATTTCCTTGGTGAGCACTCTGAATTCCCAGTATGTAAGTAGGCCTTGTGAGGAAGGCTCTCAAGCCGAAAGCCCTTAGGCCGCCTGGGTGGCTCAGTCGGTTAAAGGGGCCAGATCTTGATTTTGGCTCAGGTCATGATCTCCGTGTCCTGGGATCCAGCCGGCCTTGTGCTCTGTGCTCAGCGCTCAGCGGGGAGTCTGCTTGAGGATTCTCTCTCTCCCTCTGCCCCTCCCCCATGTGTGTGGGCACACGCTTGTTCACTCGCGCTCTCTCTCTCAAATAAATAAATCTTAAAAAAAAAGAAGAAGCCAGAAAGCCAAAAGCACAGACCCTGCCTCAAGGGGCTATAGAGTCATGCAGACATCAGTGACTGGGGTGAAAAGAGATGCCGTAAACTGTGAAATATGGTAGAACTAGCATTTCTTGTCCCTCATCTAGATCCCTCCCCCATTAGTGCCTTCCTGTATTGTTGGGGAAGAGGTGGCTCCCATTTCAAACTTCTTTTCCTTTGGCGCAGTCCAGAAAGGAAACTTGTTCCTGGCTAGTGAATCATTCTTCCTGAAGCTCACTTATTAAATGAGTTGCCAGGAGGACAGAGATGTGAAAAAGGATTTCAGATTGAACAAAGCAAGCCCTTTGCTGTCAGCTTCTTGCGTGAGCACAGCCCATGGCTTCCCACAGATCTATCCTTCTCTGCATTCACGCCCCCGTCCTCTGACTGCGGGGGAATGTACTCCCCTAGCTCAGGGGGCAGGTCAGGGCTGGACTTGGGATCTGGTTCTAGAGATGTCTCCTGCATTGATTCCATTATGCCAAGGGCAGTTGAATCAAAACTTTCTTTCCAGCTTGGGTTCAGACACTGTACAGATGCTCAGGACCAAATACCTCCTCTCAGCACCCATCTGTAAAACATTGTGTATATGTTCTAGTATTTTTTTAGTATAAGTCTTCTAGAGGCTTCTGAAGATAGGCTCCTCATCCTTCTTTGCACCTCCAAAACTATCGCTAACAGTGACTAAGCTGTCACCAGCTGCTGGGGGTGCAGGTCTCAGTGTCCCTTGTTTTGTCTCTGCCCTCCCGTACCTCCCCAGCTCTTTCCCTGCGTCACCCTCCGCCTCTGCCAGTAGAGAATGGAACTGAGGTCTCTGTTCATAAGGGAAATTTGGCAGCCGTTCTGACTGCCGGCGGAGCTCTTTGGCTTTGGTGTGTGTTTGGTTTTGTGTGTGTTTTGTGTTTTAATGTGTATGAGACTCCTGGCCCATCACAAATGAGAGAACTGAGGGAAGAGGTTCAGGATGGAGGAGCGAAATGAGGCTCTGATCCCGGTGCACAGTCCAGCCTCAGACTGAGAAAGTTGGTCGGTCCTTCTAGAGTTGGCAGGACAAAATGCCTATCTTGATAGCAACTTGCACTGGCCAGGCCCTGGTCCCTGAGTGCCCACAAGGTTGACCAAGCACCTTGTCTGAGGATGAGCTTTCTAATGGGACTCCCTGTGCCCTGGTCAGCCTCACCACCTGCTCTGGCTTTGCACAGAGGTGGGCTGTGATCTTAGCTACCGGACCACAAGTTCACTGTTTGTTCACCTAGATCTTGGCGTCTTTCCAGGTGGTTTTTTGGTACCCCAAGGAGGCTGTTAACTATCACTAGGCTTCCATATGCTCGTCCTCCCTGTGTGTGTTTGATTTGTATGCACACGTACATATTTGGGATTGGGAAGTCAGTATGTTTGCTCAGAACCATGAGCCTAAAGTTGGGAGACCACTTTCATTGCTCAGATGATTGTAGAGCAAATACATATGTAGTACATCCTAGCTAGGGCTCTTCTGCTAACTTCTGGGGCCCCGGGGGGCTGGGAGTTGGCCGGAGGGGAGGTAGTCAGCTCCGTCGGGGAGCGCAGAGGGAGAGACCTGTGATGGAAGAAGGCCTCACTGTGCGACCGTCTCTGGCCTGAGCAGTACTGCTAATTTCTCTTGCAGTTGGAGGTCCCCTCCTCACTCAGCGCCTCTTCACACAGCGCCGGCCCCCACCCCACGCTCACTGGTACCACTACAGCAGGACGGGCCATGGCGGGTCGGGGAGGTGCAGCACGACCCAACGGACCAGCTGCTGGGAACAAGATCTGTCAGTTTAAGCTGGTCTTGCTGGGGGAGTCTGCGGTGGGCAAATCTAGCCTCGTCCTCCGCTTCGTCAAGGGACAGTTCCATGAGTACCAGGAGAGCACAATTGGAGGTGAGTGGGCACAGGGGAGTGGGGGCAGCCTCAGGAATGCCAAAGAAATGCCTTGGCCTTGAGGAGAAGGGAGCCGCCTGCCCAGAGAGAATAAACAAGCCGGGGGCACCAGCACCTCTTCCTCACCTGGGCCCTGGAACCGAATCCAGCAGCTGGTCTCCCTGCCACAGTCCCAGCAATCAGCCATTAAAAAGTTAGCTCGTGGTCAAAAACTGTCTGCTTCTCCTAATTATGCCACTGGATCATTGTGTGGCCTTGGCTAAGACTTCTCCACTGACCTGGCCTCTGGGAGGGGAGAGGCTGGGTCTGGATCTCTGAGGGTCCTTCTTACTGTGCCAGGCAGTGCATCTGTCCTGGCCTCTCCTACTTTCCAGAATGGGGAAATGGCCTGGTGAGTGGGCCAGCGTTTCTGAAGTTGACCTTTACCCTTGAGGTCAGAGCCTGTCGTTGATTTCCCAGTAGTCAGCATTTAGCACGAAATGGTCTGGACTCAGTCCCCTGTCTCAGTGGCCAGGACAAACCTTGAGGGGCCAGGGCCGACCTTGGGCTTGAGTCATCCTTTCTCTACCCTCTTGGTAGGAGGTTTCCAGGCAGCTGGAAGCTAAATGGGCCGTGTCAGCAGTCTTCTGCTGCCTCCTCAGCACTCAAGTCAGGAGCCGGAGAGAGGGAAGTGAGGCAGTCCCCAGGCCCCTCATGGAGGTGGGGGGAGGGCAGATAAGGAGAGCAGGCTTCCACACAGGGCTCTGTGGGATCCTCTCTTGGGTCCTGGGACAAAGGGGGCTCCCACCTGCCTCTCCCAGCTCTGGGACTCCTCCTCTGAGCATATGCACAAGCGCCACAGGGCCCCTTGTCTCCTCAGGCCAAAGATAAGGTCATTGTGTTCCCTGAAGGTCGAACCACAGGGTGGCCAATCAGGAATGGGTCAAGGTCAAAACTCGGGTTGGTAGCTAGCCAGCATGCCTGGAGGTGGCAGGGGCAGCTGGGAAGCCAGCCACTCAGCCTCCGCCTGGCAGTAGAACAGCATGTACTTTCAGGCATCTCCAGTGTAGCTAAGTGTGTGACAGTGTCCTCAGGAAACCGAAGGCCAGTAACACCCCTGGGCTGGAGCAAACTGAGGGACTGTAGAGGTTTCCAGCTGGACTGTTCTCTGTGAGGGGAGGGAGGAGGAAGAGTGGGTGGGTGGGCCCACCCTTCTGTGTTTGGAGTCAGCTTTCCCCTGGGTTTTGCCACTCCTGCCCCTTGCCACATGCCTCCTCAGAGGCTGCTGCCTAAATGGCTCACGGGCAGGCTGACTTCCCGCCGCCTTTGCCTGGTGTGGGTCTGTAAAGCCTGTGTGGCCCCCTGCCCCCTCCACCCATGACAGAAACAAACAAGCTCCGCCTGCCCTGCTCGGGCCTGGTTTGGCTGCTGGGCTGGGGGCTTCTGTGGGCCCATCTCCGTAGAGGGCCTCTAATCGCCAGAGCCCAGACAGAGTTCTAGAGGCATGTGGGGTGGCTTCTGGAGCTCCTTCCTGCCTGTAACCCTGCCTTCCCTCTTCCAGCGGCCTTCCTCACGCAGACGGTCTGTTTGGACGACACAACAGTCAAATTTGAGATCTGGGACACAGCTGGACAGGAGCGGTATCACAGCCTGGCCCCCATGTACTATCGGGGGGCCCAGGCTGCCATCGTGGTCTATGACATCACCAACACAGTAAAGATTTCCCCTTACTTCTCGACACTTTATTCCTGGGTGGGGTGTGGGCAGATTTCCAATGTCATTTGGGGGTTTCTTACCAGAGTCTTCAGGGCCGTGACCTCTTAGACACCTTGGCTCTGCCAGTTCGAGCTTCTCTAGTGAGTGGCCCTGGGCAGAATGCCTCCTCTGTCTTTTTGACCTTCTGGCCTCATCTCCCCAGGATACATTTGCACGGGCCAAGAACTGGGTGAAGGAGCTACAGAGGCAGGCCAGCCCCAACATCGTCATCGCGCTCGCGGGGAACAAGGCGGACCTGGCCAGCAAGAGAGCTGTGGAATTCCAGGTTAAGGGGATGGACGGGACTTGGCAGGGCGGAGTAAGCCAGCTCCACTCGCAGTTCAGCCTCGCCTGCTCTGGGGGCTTTGTGATGGGCCAGGCTGGGAGGTGGCCTGGGAGCTTTGATCTGCTGTCCCCTCCTAACTTGAGCGAGGGCCTAAAGCAATTGTCTGCCTCTCCTTGCTCTTGTCAGTTGGTAACGTGTGTATGCGTAAGGATCGCTGAAGCTGCTGCTTATTTTTTGTGTAAACTCACTTTTTAATGAAACATACTGAAAAAGAATTACTTTTTTCCACATAATACATGCACAAATAAAATTTACACAGTACAAGAAGGTATATAGAACGAAATGTAAATCCCTGACCCAGAAACTCAATCTCTCTTCCCCCAAATTCATCAGTTTATTTTTCTAGAAATGTGCACATGTGTATGAGTCCCCTTTTTTTTTTTTTAAGATTTTATTTATTTATCTGAGATTGGGAGAGAGAGGGAAGGGGGGGGGAGAGAGCTGGGTTGGGGAGGAGCAGAGGGATGAGTACACTGCCCACTGAGCAGGGATCCCAATGCTGGGCTCGATCCTAGGACCCTGGAATCATGACCTGAGCCAAGGCAGACGCTTAACTGACTGAGCCACGCAGCTGCCCCTGAATCCCTTTCTTTACATAGATCGGAGTGTGCTCTATATATTGTGCGTTTTTTTTTTTTTTTTTTTTTTTACCAGGCCCTAACTGATGGACTTCTAGGTTGTTTGTAACATCAAAAGACTAGAAACAGCACTACAGTCAACATCCACATACTTTTGTGTTTTTTCTATATGTGCGAGTGCATTTGTAGGATAACTTTCTAGAAGTATTTCCTAGCTTAGTGATTTTGAAGAGCAAGAAGGCAGAATGGACCTAGGGAAACCTGAGTGAAACATCTGCCAATGTTTGTGAGCTGAAAGGTGCTGTACATGAAGTGGGGGCCTTGAGGTTATGGTGCAGGTGTCTGCGGTAGGGGGCACCCAGGGCAGGAGAGCCCTCAGCCTGAAAACCCTTGCATTGTCTCTGTTGTGTATAAGAGGAGATTTTTATCCTGGGCCCTGGCCCCTGCCAACTGTCATCATTTCCCTCCTACTCACTTTCTCACCTCCATCCAAATCAGGAAGCACAAGCCTATGCAGACGACAACAGTTTGCTGTTCATGGAGACATCAGCAAAGACTGCAATGAACGTGAATGAAATTTTCATGGCAATAGGTGAGTTGCTCGCCTCCTCTCCCCTGACCTGGGTCCTGTCACTTGCCTGCTGTCTAGTATGTAGTAGGTCTGTTGGATCCCTTTATCTGATTCCCAGATGTAGATAGTTCACCCCAGAAGTTTCTAAAGCCTGGGGCCAAAGTCTCTACATTTTACTTTCTGACCCTTCAGCTTATCACCCACCTAAAACCCTACGTGACCCTCCCCCTAACCTAATACTTAGGATTTTTAGGCCCATCTGGCTCTGTAGTGAGTCATCCTGCCCAGATTCAATCCTTGTTTTATTACTTAACTTTGTGGTCCTGGGCAGGTTATTTTATTTTATTTTTTTTAAAGATTTTATTTATTTGAGAGAGAGAGAGAATGAGAGATAGAGAGCACGAGAGGGAAGAGGGTCAGAGGGAGAAGCAGACTCCCCGCTGAGCAGGGAGCCCGATGCGGGACTCGATCCCGGGACTCCAGGATCATGACCTGAGCCGAAGGCAGTCGCTTAACCGACTGAGCCACCCAGGCGCCCCCTGGGCAGGTTATTTAACCTCTCTTTGCCTCAGTTTCCTGAATCACTCAGAATGCACGTGGCACATAGAAGCAGAGCCCTCAATGGGTTATCCCACATTGGGTGGTAAAAAGGCCAGCTTCCACTCAAATGGACTTGGAAGAGCATTGGGGTACCCCCACAAATGCATTTTTCCCCTCCTCTTCCAAACAGCTAAGAAGCTTCCCAAGAATGAGCCCCAGAATGCAGCTGGTGCTCCGAGCCGGAACCGAGGCGTGGACCTCCAGGAGAACAACCCAGCCAGCCGGAGCCAGTGCTGCAGCAACTGAGCCCCCCTTGCCTGCCCACTGCCCCCACCTCCTCCGCCTGACCGACCCGACTGGAATCCACTCTAACCAATCGCACTTAACGACTCGGGCTACCACTGGGTTGGGGGGGCAGGGGGAGGGGTCCGCCATGATTTCTCCATAGAATTTTGATCATAGGCCGGAGTGAGTTATTCCACCTGCACCTTTCTGTACAAATACTAATTCAATTTTAAGTCTTAAGTCACTTTTTTAATATATATGATCTGCTCTTCCCACTTCCAGCCCTTTCTACTGCTCTCCCACTCTTCCTTTGCTGGTAGTAGCCACGTGCCCCTGTTCCCCCCTACCCTTGTATGTGGGGAGGCGGGGGTTGGAGCAGTTACCCTTCTTTCCCTCTTGCTGAGTAGCAGACTCAGCAAGAGCATCCATATCCTTACCCATGTTTGGAGTGGGCTTGGTTCTGGGTGGTGGGGTAGGCCCTAGGGGTGAGGGAAGGGAGAGACAGCCCTTCCCTCAGCTGGCTGTCATCAGGCTGCAGCCCCCACTCACCCCCTGACTCACAGCTGGGGGAGAAACCACAGCATTACCACAGCATTATTGTGACAGCCACCAACCCTTTGCCCACAACCTGCCCACCCCCCCCCCCCCCGTCACCCTGACCTCTGGCTCTGAGCCCTGTTCTGACCAAATCACGATGATGAGTATTTGGGGGTGGGTGGGTAAGGGGGGGGACTGGGAGGGGATGGAACCAACTTTTTCTGTATTTTGTATTGTATGTTTTCTTCAACATGTAACCAATCAGTATCTTGTCAATATAGTCAGCCGATCGATCGACCTTCTGCTTGTCTTCCTTGTCTTTCTCTGGCAGAGTTTTATCAGATCATATCCGCTCTAGCTTACTTGAAGTTAATTTAAAATGAACCACTGAATCTTATGGAACAAAGGCTTCCCCCCCCAAAAGTGAGAGGATGCTGGTGGTCATGGTAACCAAGAGAAAGAGGCCCTTACTGGTACCAGCTTTAGGGGGTGGGGGTGGGGTGAGAGTGACCTGGGGCTGAATCTCACCAAGTTTGAAGTTGAGGGACCTGCGTTTGCCTTTTCCCCACCCCCCTCCAGATTATATTGGGGGGATGTGCAGT
This sequence comes from Zalophus californianus, assembly GCF_009762305.2. Classification (NCBI taxonomy): domain Eukaryota; kingdom Metazoa; phylum Chordata; class Mammalia; order Carnivora; family Otariidae; genus Zalophus; species Zalophus californianus. Next base: position 41,225,421 of record NC_045610.1, on the reverse strand, counting down.
TTGTATTTGAAAATAGTTGGGCGCGTTCAGGGTGGGATGGCTGTAGACTGAAAATAGTTGGTCTCTGAAACACCAGAAACAACCTCTTTGGCTTTTTTTTGGTTAGTCTGTACCTTGTGAAGGGCTGGGTCCTCTCACCCTTTCCCAGGTGACCTCTGGAACCTTGAGCTGGTCATGAGGCCAAGGCACCGCCCTACACCAGGTCCAAGCCATCTGTCTGGTCCCTGGTCTGTCAGGGCCCTCTGCTGCTTGTGGAGCCTGGTGCCCCTGCAGGCCTCCTTGGCCCTCTGCTGCTCCCTGCTGGAGCTCTTGCTGTCAGTTGCCAGGGGCTGGGCTGTTGGTCCACTGAGGGCCCCCCCCCCCCCGTTCTCCCAGGGCTGCAGAGGCCTGATTCTTGGTGGACCACCACCTTAAAGTGCCTTTCCTGCCTCCCAGGGCCCCCCACTGGCCCTCTCTGTATCTCGTTATGCCTCAACCTCTGACCCCAGCCCCAAGAAAAGACCACAACACCAAGGCTGCTGCTGCACACTACAGTGGTTGTTTACTGGGTCAGGCTAGGTTGGCACTTCTTAGAGTCACGGCCCCGGACTCTCGGGGATGGGCCTTTTTGGGCTTCAGGGGAAGGCAGCGCCCGACACGGGCCTCGGACACACAGCTGGCCCGAGGGGGTCATACTGCAGGTCATGGGGGCGGGATCCAGGTCCGGCGGTAGTTGCATCTGCCGGTGCACCCTTTGCGCCACGCGGTAGCCGGCCCCATCCGGGCTGCAGCCCTCCAGTTGCCGCTGGCCGGTCACCATCAGACATTGGCCGTCCACTTGCACCACCAGCTCCTCGGGGGTAAAGCCGTAGGCATCCACCTTCATCTGGAAGCCATCCTCTGCGTGGACGTTGTTCCGCACAGCCGCCGCATCATCCCTGAGCAGCCGTACCGGCAGCGTGGCCACCTGGTTCTGTTCGGCGAGGGCGACGCTGGGACTGCGGGACGCCACCCGGCTCCCACTGGGGAGACCGCTACCGACCCGCTGCATCCGAAGGAGCAACTGCCGTCCAAGGGCGCGCGGCGCTGGGCGTGGCACTGCGGCGCGCACACCCCAGAGGCCCTCGCGCGGCCCCGCTCCGAGCACCCCGGCTCGGCTCCCCTGGGGCCGGCCCGGGCGGCCCCGCCACGCGAGTCCTGCCTCCACAGGTCAGGTTGTCAGCCGCCCTGGCACGCCGCTGCTGCTCTTGTCCTGGCGCCTGCCCCTTTCTCAGGCCCTTCCCCAGCTCCGGGCTGTGAGGCACCTGCGTAGGCTGAGGCTGGACGTGGGAGCCAGACCCTGGAGCGCTCACCAGCACAGGGCAGGGACGAGATTGAGCCGCTAGGCTCTTGCCCTTCCAAGAATCGGGCCTGAGGACAAGAAGGATTGTCCCCTGAACAGAGCCAAGCGGTTGTGGCCGTGGGGTTTTCCATTCTCCGAACGTCCTTTCTCTGACCCCGCACACGGGGCTTGGGAGGTGAACGCGGCTTCCTGGTTTCCTTCGTGCATCAGACCCTGGATCTACTGTGGCAGGCTCAGGTCTGGGTTCTGGGGCAAAATGAAGACGTGGGCCCTGCCCTCAAGGTGCCCACGGTGTTGTGGGGGGGTGGGGAGCCACTCACATACACTGGGATGTGCCCTCCTTTACTTCTACCTCATCCTCATCTCAGTATCCTGCTTCGTGACCATGGCCATCCTCTGGCGCTCAGTGCTTTTGTAACAATCCTTTACTGCTGAAGTATAACGTTATACAAAAAAGTGCACCATAGAGTACAACTGAATTATCCCACAGCGAGCACACCCGTGTAACCCCTTCACGGGTCAGGAAATGGAAGTGTTGCTTCTTAAATCTCCGCTGTAGCTGCAATTCTATGTCTGCAGACGTGTGGGACAGGGCCGGGGTGGGCGTGGGAGGGGAATGTGCCAGGAAGCCCACACAACTCCAGACCCCAGGGCGGCACTTCTAAACCCAGGCTTGGGAGGTGGGCAGATTCCACGATTCCCCTCAACAGAAGCCAGTTTTCTCAGATGCTTCTCCAAGTCCCCAAGAAAACAGCAATCTTCACTATCCCGGAGGCCTTCAAAGAGAGATTAGAAGTCAGAAGGAGCCAATCTGGGGTAATGGCTCAGGCTTCACTTGCTTGTCTGGGACCCAAAAACAAGACAGAAAAGTCTGGAAGCTGGAGCCTAAGGGAGCGGCAGTGGAAGACTACAACTCCCATCATGCTCCGGTGCAGCGACGCCTGCGCACTGAGCGCCGGTTGCCCATGCGGCCCTAGGGCTGGGAGCGCCGCGCCGCGCCGCGCCGCGCTCCGCTGCGGGGGAGGCCATGGCGGAACCTTCCCAGGCCTCAACCCCGGCCCCGGCCACGCAGCCCCGTCCCCTTCAGTCTCCAGCCCCTGCCCCAACTCCGACTCCTGCCCCCAGCCCAGCTTCAGCCCCGACTCCGGCTCCCACTCCGGCACCAGCCCCCGCCCCAGCAGCAGCGCCAGCCGGCAGCACAGGGACTGGGGGTCCCGGGGTAGGAAGTGGGGGGACCGGGAGCGGAGGGGATCCGGCTCGACCTGGTCTGAGCCAGCAGCAGCGCGCCAGCCAGAGGAAGGCGCAAGTCCGGGGGCTGCCGCGCGCCAAGAAGCTTGAGAAGCTAGGGGTCTTCTCGGCTTGCAAGGTGGGGGCGGGGCCTGGGGTGAGAAGGGGGCGGGGCTTGGGGCATTCCGGGGCTCGGGTGGGAATGGGGGCAAATCTGTGGCTGGGGATCGGCTCCCCGTCCCCAGTTACAGGACTATTGACTGAGTCTTCTGCTGCCAGGCCAATGAAACCTGCAAGTGTAATGGCTGGAAAAACCCCAAGCCCCCCACTGCACCCCGCATGGACCTGCAGCAGCCAGCTGCCAACCTGAGCGAGCTGTGCCGCAGCTGTGAGCACCCCTTGGGTAAGGCAGGTAGTGCCCTTGGAGCTGGGGCGGGGGCAGGTGCTGGATCCTGCTTGGACAGGATGATTTAGGTGCCACAGAGCTTTATCTGTGGAGCCAAAAATGTCTTCTTAAGGAGGGATTGGGTTGGGAGCATGTATTCTCCCAAGGGAAGAAATAGGAAATTTGCCAGCCCAGAAGAGACAGGGTCCACCCAAGGGCTCACGTAGGAGCAGTCTCATTGCTGGTCACACTGGTTGGAGGGACTGAGGCTGTAAATTGGCTGGTGATGAAGAGGGGCAGGGAGCTCTGGTGACGTTTCCATTCTTTCCAACCTTACCACCTATCCTTCTTACAGCTGACCACGTGTCCCACCTGGAGAATGTGTCAGAGGATGAGATTAACAGGCTGCTGGGTATGGTGGTGGACGTGGAGAATCTGTTTATGTCTGTTCACAAAGAGGAGGATACAGACACTAAGCAGGTCTATTTCTACCTCTTCAAGGTGAGTTTCTTCCAAGTGAGTGTGAGTGAGCAAAGGAGGTGCGGCTGGGGAGTCTGCAGCTCCAGGCTCCACTGACCTCTGCTCCTCCCCCTTCCTCTTCCTCCAGCTCCTGCGGAAATGCATCCTGCAGATGACCCGGCCGGTGGTGGAGGGCTCCCTGGGCAGTCCCCCATTTGAGAAGCCTAATATTGAGCAGGTGGGATGAGGAAGGTGGTAAGAGAATTGGGGGCATGTTGGAGGAGTGAGGAGCCTGTGTTCCCCATCTTCCTCAAGCTGAGAACAGGGCACAGGTTCAGAGAAGGGAGGATGTTTTGGGCTCAAGATGGGCGTGGGGGTGGGAAGGGGGCAGGGTTTTTCTTCACAGAGAGCCACAGAGTGAGAAGAGAGCTTTAGCCTGCCCTCAGGAAGCACCAGATTTTGGATTAAGAAACCCCTGCTGGCTGCTCACATCTCCTTCCTGGTCTTGCTCCCTGCCCACTTCTCAGGGTGTGCTGAACTTTGTGCAGTACAAGTTTAGTCACCTGGCTCCTCGGGAGCGGCAGACGATGTTTGAGCTCTCCAAGATGTTCCTGCTCTGCCTTAACTACTGGAAGCTTGAGACGCCTGCCCAATTTCGGCAGCGGTCTCAGGCCGAGGATGTGGCTACCTACAAGGTCAATTATACCAGGTAGGCCTAGCCAGGGCCAGCAGGGTGGGGGAGGCTTGGAGGCCCAGCCTGGGTCCAGCGTGTCCGTTCTCACCTCCCACCTCCCCACTGCCCGCAGATGGCTTTGCTACTGCCACGTGCCCCAGAGCTGTGACAGCCTCCCCCGCTATGAGACCACTCACATCTTTGGGCGAAGCCTTCTCCGCTCCATCTTCACAGTGACCCGGCGGCAGTTGCTGGAGAAATTCCGGGTGGAGAAGGACAAGCTGGTGCCTGAGAAGAGGACCCTGATCCTCACCCACTTCCCAAAGTAAGGCTCGTTCTGGCCGATCAGGATTTTCCCCCAAGTTCATATCCTCCCTGTTGTCCCCTTTTTTCCAGAAAGGCTTCCTGGAATGGTCCCTCCTTCCCCTCCATGAGCCTTCTGGGATCTGGGTGTCTACCTGGCAGACTTGTCTGGGGCCCAGATGCAACTTGCTGGCATTTGCCTTTGCGTGTACTAGTCTGGGGATGGCAGGTACATGGCCCAAGTGCTAACATTACCCCTGCCCGTGCCCCTGCTAGATGTGACTAACTGTTTCCCACGGGGCCTGGACACGGCCTCAGAATCCTTCCCAGCACAGCGTGCCAAGAAACCAGAGCTCACGCTTGAGGTGAAACCCATTTCCAGTCCTACTATAGTCCTTTCTGTAAGATTTCCCTCCCTTCTGCTACACCTTTCTCTCGTTTTAAACCTGGCTCATAGCTTCCCAGTTTAACAAGCTTCCACTGACTAATGCAGGCCTTTCAGGGCCCCTTCTGCCACCAGCTGGGAATATGAGGTGGCAGGAGGGGATACTGAGGCCCAGGGTGAATTGTGCCCTTGGCCCCATAGTTCAGGATGGCACCAGCTCAGACCCTGTCCCCATGTGCTGCACACCATGGCAAACTGGGCCTCTGATCTCTGTCCTGGACTGCCCTGTTCTGCCTTTGACTAGGGGCTCCCAAGAGGCCGGGGACTGCGTCTCCCCCTAGTCTGAAGCCTGCCTCTGTTCTTTGGCTCCCAGTTCCCTGACAGCAGGGTGTCTTTGACCTGCCTCCAGTTCTTCTAGTGTCTGGCCCAGGCTGCTGCCTTGGTTGGAGGACAGAGTTGCAAGACAGCCTGTACCCTCCCCACAGATTCCTGTCCATGCTGGAGGAGGAGATCTATGGGGCAAACTCTCCAATCTGGGAGTCCAGCTTCACCATGCCGCCCTCAGAGGGGACCCAGCTGGTGCCCAGGCCGGGTATGTGCCCCAGCAGGCTCTTCAGGCTCTCAGCTTGGCCTCCGTGGGGACGTGCAGGAGGGTGTGTCTGGGGGTTTCCTTTTTGGGACCACCACCACCTGTGACCCCCCCCCCATCCCCTGATTTCGCTCCCTCTCAGCTACGGTCAGTGCGGCAGTCGTTCCCAATGCCCCCATCTTCAGCCCCACCATGGGTGGGGGTAGCAACAGCTCCTTGAGCCTGGATTCTGGAGGGGCCGAGCCCATGCCAGGTGGGTACTTGACCCCTTACCTCTGACTCTCATTCAGCCCTCCCCTAACCTCTTTTGCTGTCCACCGGAGAGCCTGCCAACCTTCTCAGCAGGTGAGAAGAGGAAGCTCCCAGAGAACCTGACCCTGGAGGATGCCAAGCGGCTCCGCGTAATGGGCGACATCCCTATGGAGCTGGTCAACGAGGTTATGCTCACCATCACTGACCCTGCCGCCATGCTGGGGCCTGAGGTGGGGCAGCCCGGCTCGCGGAACCGTGTGGGGAGGGGGCCTCGCCAGCCTGAGGCCCCAGCTCACCACCTTTCCTCTGGTGCCCAGACGAGCCTGCTGTCGGCCAACGCAGCCCGGGACGAGACTGCCCGCCTGGAGGAACGCCGCGGCATCATCGAGTTCCATGTCATCGGCAACTCGCTGACACCCAAGGCCAACCGGCGCGTGTTGCTCTGGCTTGTGGGGCTGCAGAACGTGTTCTCCCACCAGCTGCCGCGCATGCCCAAGGAGTACATCGCCCGCCTCGTCTTTGACCCGTGCGTCCCCAGAAGAGCCCCAACCCCGGGGCGCCACACCTGTCCTCTGCCCCCACCCCCGCAATCTGTGGGAATGCTTGCTCCTCCGCTCCCAGCACTAAATACAGCCCGGGCCTCCAAGACTGTAGGGCCCTGGGCAGCATCTGGGGAACAGGTAGGGGCAGTGACCTGTCCCCTCTCCCCTTAGGAAGCACAAGACTCTGGCCTTGATCAAGGATGGGCGGGTCATCGGTGGGATCTGCTTCCGCATGTTTCCCACTCAGGGCTTCACGGAGATTGTCTTCTGCGCCGTCACCTCAAACGAGCAGGTCAAGGTGAGTGCGTGTTCCTGACCCCAGTCCCATCCCACCACCTGCTCCGGAATTTGTTCTGGGTCCCAGCCGCTGTCTCCAGCTCTTCTTTCAGTGGCCAGGCAGTTCCTCGCAGCCCCACAAGGTGGCAGTCGTCCTTTGGTAACTGCATTAAGGAAACACTTGTTGACAAATAGAGTTCCAAAATCAGTACCACCCTTATTTTATTTTTTAAGATTCATTTATTTATTTTAGAGAGAAAGCGAGAGAGAGCGCGCAAGCACACAAGCAGGGGGAGGGGCAGAGGGAGAGGGAGAGAATCTCAAGCAGACTCCCTGCTGAGCATAGAGCCCGATGCAGGGCTTGATCTCACGACCCTGAGATCATGACCTGAGCCAAAATCAAGAGTTGGCCACTTAACCGACTGAGCCACCCAGGCGCCCCAGCTTTTTATTTTTTTAAAAAAGATTTTATTGATTTATTTTAGAGAGAGCATGCGAGCATGAGCAGGGGTTGGGGGGGAAGGAAGGAGCAGAGGGAGAGGGACAGGCAGACTCCCAGCTGAGCACAGAGCCCGACTTGGGGCTCGATCTCACGACCTGAGCCAAAATCAAGCGTTGGCCACTTAACCGACTGAGCCACCCAGGCACCGCTACCGATAACGCTTTTGCTTAATTTACTATTTTTTTCAATAACGCTTTTAAATGGACCTGAATTTCCTTCATCACAAGAACATTCACATACACTGGGGAGTTAATGATCTTGACGCCAGCCTTGTGCTGGGTGATAGTCCTGGGTTCCGTCCTTGAATGGGCACAACAGACAGTGACCCACAGCTGGTAGGGTCCCTGGTTCTCCTGGTTTATGTAAGCCAGATTTGCATGGTGCCCCTAGGTCTTGACGTGTGTGGGAGATGCTTGCTCTTCAGCGTTCAGATTTGAAATGAGTAGGGCCCTTGTGATTCTTCTTTCCTTTTCCCCCTAACTCTGAGGCCCAGGAACTGGGAACCAAGTGACATGTGGATGGCAACTTCCTGGTTGGGATTTCAGTCCTGGCCTTACCGTGGCTGGCTGGCTGACCTTGGACACATTTCCTAACATAGTTGAGTTTCAGATTTTGTTTTTTGGGTTTTTTTTTTTTTTTTTTTCATAAAATGGTGATAAAAATACTTTATCTCGTGGATTAATTTGAGAGGTGGTCTGTAAAGTACCAGGCACCACACCTGGTCGAGAGTAAGCGCTTAGAAACCCAGTGTCCTTCACTTTCTTCCTACAGACGCCCCTTCCTCTGCCAGTTGCCTTTCGTTCTCCCTGTCCCGGGTCCCTGGGCTGTCCTGTTCTCCTATCCAGTCTGCTCTCTCCGCTCCGGGCCCCCCTGCTAAGCCCTGCTCCCTTCCCCCGCAGGGCTATGGGACTCACCTGATGAACCACCTGAAGGAGTATCACATCAAACACAACATTCTTTACTTCCTCACCTACGCCGACGAGTATGCCATTGGCTACTTCAAAAAGCAGGTGACCCTCGCCTCCGCCCACACTTGCCTGCTGCCTGGGGTTAGGGATCATTCTAGCCCGCTGGTGTGGATGGGATAGGGTGGGATGCTCCCTGCTCCATCCGGCACCTGCAGCTACGGCACCTATGGGGAAGTCTTCCAAGTCTTCTGCGCCCGTCTGCCTGCCTCCTGCTGCCGCCCCAGTGAGGAGGAGGGGCCTGCAGGGCAGCAGCTCAGGCTGGAAGAACTGGGAGGCTCCAGATGGGGGAGGGGGTGGGCGCGGCTGACCTGGAACCTTTCTGGGGACAGATTAATTGAGCCCACACACACCGCAGAAGGTGACCCAGGAACAAGGGAGAAGGGGACATGGCCTGCACAGCCCCTCAGGGGGCTTCTGGGCGAGGGGTCATTCAAGTTGGGAGGGCCTTGCTGATGGATCGGGTCATAACTGTCCACTCCCTAGGGCTTCTCCAAGGACATCAAAGTGCCCAAGAGCCGCTACCTGGGCTACATTAAGGACTATGAGGGTGCAACATTGATGGAGTGTGAGCTGAATCCCCGGATCCCCTACACGGAGCTGTCCCACATCATCAAAAAGCAGAAGGAGGTGTGTGTGTGTGCACGCACTCAGTCCTGGGGCTTTTCATATGCATGTGGGGGTGAGCACACGTGTGTGGATGTGTACCACACGTATGTGCACACGTGAGATGGGCGTGGGCCGGGATCTTGGTTCTTGCTTTGCCTCTCAGGAAAGTTAGGAGGTCAGGGACAGGGCCTGTGACTGTGGCCCTGGGAGGGTTGCTGCTGGGGCTGGAATTGGCCCCTCAGACCCTGCCTTCCCTCAGATCATCAAGAAGCTGATTGAGCGCAAGCAGGCCCAGATCCGAAAGGTCTACCCTGGGCTCAGCTGCTTCAAGGAGGGTGTGAGGCAGATCCCCGTGGAGAGTGTCCCCGGCATTCGTGAGCAGGGGTCTTGGTGGGGGGGGGGGGTACCCTGTTTGGGTTGTGTTCTCAAATTCTTAGGGATACTCTCCCCACTCCCCACTTTGCAGGAGAGACGGGCTGGAAGCCACTGGGGAAGGAGAAGGGGTGAGTGTTGTATGGAGGGGGAGGGTTTTGGGGGAGGCAGAAGGACCAAGGGCCTCAGGCGTGGCGTCTCTCGCCCCAGGAAGGAGCTGAAGGATCCGGACCAGCTCTACACAACCCTCAAAAACTTGCTGGCCCAGATCAAGGTGGGGAGACGAGGTTCCCTCCTGGGGGTACCTGCACCAGTGGCTATGACCCCTTCTGGGGTGGGTGGTGCTCACAGGCTGGGCTGGGGGCACAGTGGGCCCGGCTCCAGCTCAGCGTTTCCTCTGCAGTCACACCCCAGTGCCTGGCCCTTCATGGAGCCTGTGAAGAAGTCCGAGGCCCCTGACTACTACGAGGTCATCCGCTTCCCTATTGGTGAGGATGCTCCATTCTGACCTCTTCCTTCCACTTCTGCCCCCAAATCTACTCCTGCCTTCCCTGGGTCCCACGGCCCGCTGTCCGGCAGACAGCCCTGCTCTCCTCAGCCTCCTGAAAGCGTGTCCTTACTTCCTGCTGCCCCAGACCTGAAGACCATGACAGAGCGACTGCGTAGCCGCTACTACGTCACCCGCAAGCTCTTCGTGGCCGACCTGCAGCGGGTCATCGCCAACTGCCGCGAGTACAACCCGCCGGACAGCGAGTACTGCCGCTGCGCCAGTGCCCTGGAGAAGTTCTTCTACTTCAAGCTCAAGGAGGGGGGGCTCATCGACAAGTAGTGTCTGGCTTTGGACCGCAGCCCCGACCTGGAATGTCTCCACTTCGGGTTTTGATCCGATTGCGAGGGGGGGCCCTGGCGCCCAGGTGCCTCTCAGCTTGAGACACTCCAGCCCCTGGGCCCTGCAGCCCTTTCTGGATCCGCGGGCGCCCCCACACCTGCAGACAGAGCTTTCGTTGTATCTGACCTTGGGGAGGGGTCTCCTGGATCTGGGGTTCAGCCCCTCTAAAGTGGCTGGTGGCTAGAGGATAAGCCCTGCCCAGCCCCGATGGCCCCCAGCCGTGTCCCCACAGAGCCGTGGAGTCCAGCCCACTGTTTCCTCAAGGGTCGGGACTGCCCATTTTAGCTTGAGGGAGGGGGCTTCAGTGTTTGGAAGTTCAACTGGGACTGGAGGGGCCATGCCTCACCCCTCACCCTGCACTCTTCTGTCTGTCCCCCAGGGGTGGGGGGGCCTGGGGACCATTTCCTGGCATTAATCCCTCAGAGGGAACAATAAAGCTCTTTTTTTTTTTTCTCTGTGTGATTGTTTCTTTAGTAGGGTCCTCAACTTTAGCAGGTTGACCCGTTCCTGCCTGGACCTCCTGCAGAACTGGAGTCTATTAAAACCCAGATGGATGGGGCACCTGGCTGGCTCATGATCCCAGGGTCCTGGGATCAAGCCCCACATCGGGCTCCCTGCTCAGCGGAGAGCCTGCTTCTCCTTCTCCCACTCCCCCTGCTTGTGCTCTCTCGCTCTCTCTCAAATAAAATCTTTGAAAAAAAAAAAAAAAACTCAGATGGTGCCGGGGCCACCCTCCCCAGCCAGCTTCCTGCCTAGTCCCGTGCTCCTGGGGTGATGGCACATGCACTGCTGCAGCCCCCATTTCTCCCCACTCCTGGCTGCTCCTGGTCCAGGTGTGGGGGCTGCAGGGGTCCCAGTCTCCACCTGGCCGCTTTGCCCTGCATGGACATGGTTACAGCTGGTTCAAAGGGAGTGGAGGCGGGGCGGGGTGGTGGAGACTCGGCTCTTGGGGGAGGGGCCGGGGAGGGGCCGGCAGGACCCAGGAGGAGTGAAAGGGTGCTTTCCAGCAGCTTTTCTGGGGGAGGAGGACAGAGCTGAGAAGGGGAAGAAGGGGAAAGGAGATTGCTAAGGTTGAGCTCTGCCCAAGTTGACTCCTCCCTCAGTTTCGGTTTCTGTTTTCAATTTCTGCACAGCCCAGTGGCACCCGGCTCGGAGCTAAGCTAAGCGGGCCACCCTGGGCACCTCAGCACCTCGGCAGGTGTTGCAGTTAAGAACCAACAGGGCAAAAGTCAGGTGTAGTTTGTATTACTCCCGCCTGTCTTGGCCAGATCAGGTTCCTGGTAGATCCTTTCTGTGCCCTGCCCCACCTCCCTCAAGCCGGATGAGGAGATCTCTGCACAAGACTGGGCTTGCCAGGAATGGGGAGGGGGCCGGGCTTGGGAGAGGGCCAGGTGGGCCAGGGGTCTGACTCTCCTTCCATTCTCAGAATGGAGTTGCGACCCTACCAGTGGGAGGTGATCATGCCTGCCCTGGAGGGCAAGAATATCATCATGTGGCTGCCCACGGGGGCTGGGAAGACCCGGGCGGCTGCTTATGTGGCCAAGAGGCATCTAGAGACTGTGGATGGAGCCAAGGTGGTTGTACTGGTCAACCGGGTGAGTAGCCCGCACTCCTCTCGCTGGGGTCTCAGCTCCTCAGGTGTCTCCCAAGACCCTCCGGAACTTGGGGGCTGCTGCGGTCATCTCTAAGCTCACCTGCCTTTCCTCCCATTCCTGCCCCCAGCCAAGTCCTGGGGGGGTCAGCTTGCCTCCTCCCCATCCCCCTTACCCCCAGCCCAGCTTCATCTCCCCACCTCATTCTCCATCCGCAGGTGCACCTGGTGAGCCAGCATTGTGAGGAGTTCAGCCGCATGCTGGACAAACGCTGGGCCATTATAACCCTGAGTGGGGACATGGGGCCACGAGCTGGCTTTGGCCACCTGGCCCGGAGCCATGACCTGATCATCTGCACAGCGGAGCTGCTACAGATGGCGCTGACCAGCCCTGAGGAGGAGGAGCACGTGGAGCTCAATGGTGAGGGCAGAGAGTGTGCACCTGAGCACCCTACCTGCCACCCCCGGGGCACCTCTTCTGGTAAAGCTGTTGGGACATTTTGTGGCAGTGAAGGGTTCCCCATTCACCAAACCCTGGCATACGGTCTCACAGAAGGTGCGGGATCTTGGGCAAGTCCCCCCAGCCACCACCGCTGAGCCTCAGTTGACTAATCTGTAAAATGGAGGTAGGTCACCCCTGCCTAGGCTGCTCTCAGGAGCCTGGCTGCAAGTTTTAAAAGGAGGAGGGAGTGAGACAACCTGTGGGGGCTACATGCATAAAAGCTCATGGGGGAGGAAGGGCTTTGCAGATGTCGGTCACAGCCTTGCCCCATGTGTCCCCAGCCTTCTCCCTGCTTGTGGTGGATGAGTGTCACCACACGCACAAAGACACTGTCTACAACATCATCCTGAGCCGGTACCTAGAGCATAAACTCCAGAGGACACAGCCCCTGCCCCAGGTGCTGGGTCTCACAGCCTCCCCAGGCACTGGTGGGGCCTCCACGCTTAATGGGGCCATCGACCACGTCCTGCAGGTCAGCTGGGCCCCTGTGACCCCACCGCTGCCCCCACCAGCGCACCCCCCCCCAGCCTGCCCCTGGCCCAGCAGCCCTCCCCAGGCTCTCCCAGGCTCTTAACTCCAGCCTCCAGTGGCTTCTCACTGAACTTAGGTTAGACCCCACCCTCTATAGGGTGGCTTAACAAAGTTCCATGGGACCCAGCCCTGCCTACCTCTCCAACCTCATTTCCCCCACACCTCACTCCTACTTTGCCAGCCTTCTCTCTGGATCTTGAGCATATAGGATCCTTCTCAGGACCTTTGTGCTCCTCGTTCCTTTTGCCATGAATGCCCTTCCCCCCTGCACCTGACCTGTCTGGCTCCTTCCTGTCATTCAGGGAACAGCTTGAATGTCACCTCCTCAGTCTTCCCTGGTCACCCCCACAGCATGTCATGTCATCCAATTTTATTGTCTTCAGAGCTCATTAATACTGCCTGAAACCCTCCCATTCTGTTATTCTTTACTGGTTCATCATCTCTCTCCCCAACTCCAAAATAAGACTCTGGATCCCCACTACCTACCACAGCACTGGGCACAGAGAGGGCGAGCAATAAATATTTGTTGAGTAAATGAATCCCCACTTCCAGTGGCCCCGCTCAGTGGCAGCTGGGATCTATCCTGTCTCAGAGCTCTGCCTATTGTCCTCAGAGGACTCTCCCCCATTCGAGTGAACCCTTTTCTCTTGCCCCAGCTCTGTGCCAACCTGGACACGTGGCGCATCATGTCACCACAGACCTACCGCGCCAAGCTGCAGGAGCACAGCCCTCAGCCCTGCAAACAATACAACCTCTGCGGCAGGCGCAGCCAGGTGAGTGGAAGGCGGGATGGGGGGGTGGTGGAGGTGGGGTCTGATGTGAAGTTGGGGCACCTGGCGTTGAGCCCTGACTCCACCCCCACGAGCTCTGTGACTTCCGGTTACTTATTTCTTTGAGTCTCGATTTCTCCGTTCTGTGAAATGGGGAAGATGCAGTCCGTGCCCACAGCCAGCTGTTTGGTTCGACTCCGAGGCCTCCGTGGGCATCTGTAGAAACCCCGTGGAGTGCTTTGCAAACCACACACATCGGGCCCTTTGTGCTGAGGTTCTCCTGCGGCGCAGATTCTGTCTGGCGTCTGCTATGGCAGGGCTGCACAAGGACTTAGACATGGCTGTGCTCAGGCCAAAGGTCAAGGGCGCGGAGGAGGTGGAGGCAGAGCGGGAGCCGGGGGCAGGCACCTGACCCCAGCCTCCAGCGGGGACTCCTTCACATCCCAGCGGGCTTCTCTCTGGAGCTCCTCTTCTCAAACACCGACGTGGCAGCAGGAGCCCTGTGGCTTCAAGCAGAGATCAGCGTCCCCACTGGGTGCTCACTGCCCCCCACCCCCATGTGTATGGGAATCCCTTCACGCCCTCTTCCCATCCAGGACCCGTTTGGGGACACACTAAAGAAGCTCATGCACCGAATCCACAACCGCCTGGAGATGCCCGAGTTGAGCCAGGACTATGGGACGCAGAATTACGAGCAGCAGGTGGTGGAGCTGAGCCAGGCTGGTGAGAGGGGCCGTCCGCGCGGGGCGGGGAAAGGCGAGGAGGCCGGGACCTGCCAGGGTGAAGCCTTTTGGGGCGGAGCTCGGCCTCTCGGGGGGCGGAGTCTAGGCGAGAGAAGGCCTGGAGGGGCGTGGCCGCTCAGACCCTGCGTGCCCCCCTCCCTCCTGCGCGTCCGCAGCGGCCGAGGCCGGCCTCCAGCAGCGCCGGGTGTACGCTCTTCACCTGCGGCGCTACAACGATGCGCTGCTCATCCACGACACGGTCCGTCCTGTGGACGCCCTGGACTCGCTGCGGGATTTCTACGACAGGGAGCGCGCCACGAAGACCCAGGTCCTGCAGGCCGAGCGCTGGCTGCTGGCGCTGTTCGATGGTGAGGCTCGCGGGAACTGGACTAGACCAGGGCACCGGCGCCAACGCAAGGGGCCAACGAGGGTACTGGGACCCTGTATTTCCAACCGAGGGTTAAGACCGTGGATACGGGCGCCTGGGTGGCTCAGTTGGTTAAGCGACTGCCTTCGGCTCAGGTCATGATCCTGGAGTCCCGGGATCGAGTCTCGCATCGGGCTCCCTGCTGAGCGGGGAGTCTGCTTCTCCCTCTGACCCTCCCCCCTCTCATGCTGTCTCTCTCTCATTCTCTCTCTTAAATAAATATTAAAAAAAAAAAAGACCGTGGCTAGGACAAAAGATGTATGCCCTCATTTGTGAAGGGTTGTATAGACATGAAAACTAATTCATTTAGTTGGGGGACTGTCCCTTGAAAGTCTGGGGTGCGTGGTACCTTTAAGCTGGGAAAGGGAGGTGGTCAGAGAGTGACATTCAAGGCTAGAGGCCTCAGCAAGCCTGAGGGGCGGGGCAAGGATCTTTCTGAAGGGACCTGAGGTCGAGTTAATCCTGGGTAGCAGATGTCAGAGGTATGTCTGCTAAGAAATCTATACTGTGGGCGCCTGGTGTCAGGCTGGCTGGGTGGGCAGAGCGTGTCCTTGAATGTTGTCTTGGTGCCGTTCAGGGGGAATTGGGAGCAGATCCCCTCATGCTCCCTCTACACCCCCGCCCCCCGCAATTCTGTCCTGGTGGACCATACCCTCTCCCATGCATGCCTTGCCCACATCCAGGCCTGAATCCCGTGCCTCCGTTTTGGGCTTTTCTGGCAGATTACAAGAATGAGCTGGCCCACCTGGCAACATGCAGCCTGGAGAACCCCAAACTGGAGATGCTAGAACAGATCCTGCGGGAGCAGTTTGGGAGCAGCGACAGCCCCCGGGGCATCATCTTCACCCAGACCCGCCAGAGCGCTCACTTTCTCCTGCTCTGGCTCCGGCAGCAGCCGGGCCTGCAGACCGTGGACATGAGGGCTGACCTGCTGATCGGTGCAGGGAACAGTAACCAGAACACCCATATGACCCAGGTGTGGGCTTTGAGGAAAGGAGCTGGGACTGGGGGAGTTCTTAGGGGGGGAAGGGGTGGGGATAGAGTCTTCATAGAGCTAGGGGGGACTGATTCCCCCAGGCCGAGGGCAGAGAACTGGGGGAGAGAGGTGGACACCGAGATCCCCAGTACTGGAGGTTTTCCTAGTCTGGGGTCCCTGGGGACAGAGAGGCTGAAGCTTGGGGGATCTGCAGGGAAGGAGGTAAGTGATGGACAGAGGATCAGAGGCTTGGGGTCCCTTGCTGGAGAAGAATAGGTCCTGAGACCTCCTAGCGTAGACAGGTGGGGGCCCTAAAGAGTCTGTAGGGGAGACGGGGGTTAGGTGGTCGGTCCACTGGCAAGACGGGCAAGGTCCTGGGGGTAGCGGTGGAGACTCAGGCTCCCTAGGAAAAGGGGCCAAAGGGGCCAAACTCGTTGAACCGGGTGAGGCTGGTCTGGCAGGAGGGCAGGCAACCCACTTGGCATACCATCCTCTTTCTCTCTTCCCACCCCAGAGAGACCAGCAAGAAGTGATCCGGAAGTTCCGGGTTGGCACCCTGAACCTCCTGGTGGCCACAAGTGTGGCAGAAGAGGGACTGGACATCCCCCAGTGCAACGTGGTGGTGCGCTATGGGCTCCTGACCAACGAGATCTCCATGGTTCAGGTGTGTGAACCCTGTGTTGCCAACAGCCCTCAAAGATCCTTGTGGGACCCTAGGCCCACTCAGGCCCCTCACTATCTGCTTCCTCAGGCCAGGGGCCGCGCCCGGGCTGGTCAGAGTACGTACTCATTTGTGGCCACCCAAGGCAGCCGGGAGCTGCGGCGGGAGCTGACCAATGAGGTGCTGGAGACGCTGATGGAGCGGGCCGTGGCTGCCGTGCAGAAGATGGACCAGGCCGAGTACCAGGCCAAGGTCTGCGGGCAGCCTGCACGCCGTGGGGGCGGGGTGGGGGGGTGGGGGCGCTGAGGATGCTCTGCCTGGAAGGTCTCTGGCTGCGCGCGCGCACACACACACACACACACACACACACACACACACACACACACACACACACACACACACACACACACACACACACCCTGCTTCCCCTTTCTCTGGGGACTAACGTGGCCCACCTGGGGAGGTGTGAATGGAGGGGAGGTTAGAAGCCAAGGGTGGGGCTGCCTGGGAAGGCAGTGGCTCCTCACCAAATACTTTGTGTATCTGTGAGAGCTGCCTTACAATCCCTCCAGCACTGGGCAGGGGGAAACAAAGTCACGTGCACAGAATAAGCCCAGAACCAGGACTTAAATCCGTTTCCCCTGAGGCAGGGTCATCATCGTCCAGCTTCACCCAGGACAGTCCCTGTGTACCCCTGTCATCCCAGCATAATTATTAGTGATGCCCCATGTGCGATTCAAAGAAGCAGCTTTGCACAAAATCCTCCAAAGAGGAGGCAGAGACTCGGCCACAAAGCTCGCCCTGCTCCCAACATTGCCCCTGCTCCGTATTCTTTTTCTCCACAGAGCTGCTTCTTGAAGCTCCAGGGAGGGTTGAGGGAAGTCCTTTCTGGGTACTAATGATCTGAGGTCTTTGCAAGCCCTTAGATCCTGAGAGCATTCCAGGGGTCAGGCCTGTGGGGCCCCAGCTCTGCCCGGTGTCCCCTCTGACTCCAGATCCGGGACTTGCAGCGGGCAGCCGTGGTCAAGCGGGTGGCTCGGGCAGCCCAGCGGGAGAATCAGCGGCAGCAGTTCCTGGCTGAACAGGTGCAGCTCCTCTGTGTCAACTGCATGGTGGCCGTGGGCCACGGGAGCGACCTGCGGAAGGTGGAGGATGCCCACCATGTCAATGTGAACCCCAACTTCTCGTGAGACCAGGGGAAGGGGCTGGCAGGATGAGAGGGAGGGAGGGGTGTGATGGGGGACAGAGAACTCCTCCCATCCAGACCGTGCTCTGAGGGTTTGGGAGCCGAAATGGCATTTTGACAAGTACCGAGTCTGCATTTTCAAGAGGCTGGTGAGACAGGTTTTATCACCACCCCATTTTGCAGGTGAGCAAACAGAGGCTCAGAGAGGCGAAAGGACTTGTCCAGGCTCCCACAGCCACTGTGTGGTTGAGCAGGAGTTAGAGTTCAGGACACCAAATGCTGAGATGCCACGAACTGGGCTCTCCCCCTCCACCTGGTCCCACCTACTCTGAAGACAGAGGGGCTGCTTGTCCCTGAGCCATTCTCTCATCCTCTGTCCCCTAGAGGGTAACCTTCCCCCACCTTCCATCCATCCATCCACTCATTAAGTATTTATTCGGGAGCCACTCTATGCCAGGCCACGGGGCTAAGGATCTGCACACCAGGTTCTCTCATTTAAGGAGGCAGCATTTCAGCGGGGTCTTGCAGGACGGATCGGGCTGGAAGGTGGGATGAGTCCAGGCAGGGATGATGTGCCAGCGTGGCCTCTGGTTGGCTCGAGTGGGAAGGACTGTGAAGGAGGAGACTCCGAGGAAGACAGGCTGGCCTGGAAGCCCAGCCTCATCCCATAGGCAGTGAGGAGTCTTGGGTGGGTTTTGAGCAAGGGAACGTCAAGGTCAGATTTACATTTTTAGAAGATCACCCTGGCAGTTGGCAGAAGGATGGTGTGGGTTGGGAGTGAGGATGGAATGGGATGGAAGGGTGGAGCTGGGAGATCCGCTGAGGGACTGTGGGAACCATCTGGATGGGTGGTGCAGAGGCCTGAACGTGAGCAGAGGGCATGCAATGAGGCCGCACGGGCAGAGCTTATTGGAGGGCGGATCTCCTGGCTCTGGGAGGTCTCTGTGCCTCTTGGGCAGGCAGAAGAGCCCGAGGCCCAGGTAGAGGCCCAGCAAGCAGGAGGGTGCGAGCTTGGGGGTGATGGGGGGATCATGAGGACCGACTCCCATTCCCCTCCAGGATCTACTACACTGTCTCCCGAGGGGCTGTAGTCATTGACAGAGTCTTCAAGGACTGGAGGCCTGGGGGTACCATTCACTGCAGGAACTGTGGGGAGGTAAGTGTTGGGGCCATGACCCTTAACAACAGTCTTCAGAAGTTCCCAGTCTGAGAGAGGAGGCCCCGCCTTCTGCCATCAGGACACCCTCCCTGCGATGGGGGAAGCAGCTTCCGTCCCAGGAGCCCCCCAGTCAGAGGAGAGAGATCGAACCGCTATCTTTGGGAGCCCGTGGTGTGACTGGGGAGACAGCTCTGAGGTGGGAGACACAGGCCCTGCATTCACGGATCCCCCACCTTGAGGAGAGAAGCCCAGTCTGAGGACAGTGACCCCAACTCAGCCTTCTCTGTTCCATCCTCAGGCCTGGGGTCTGCAGATGATCTACAAGTCAGTGAAGCTGCCGGCGCTCAGAGTCCGCAGCATGCTTCTGGAGACACCCCGAGGGAGAGTCCAGGCCAAGAAGTGGTCCCGCGTGCCCTTCCCAGTGCCTGACTTCGACTATCTGCAGCACTGTGCCCAGAACCTGGCCGACCTCTCCCTCGACTGAGCACCTTGTCCCTGCAGTGCCCGCCTCAGGCTGCAGGGGGCAGGAGAATCCGCAGCCGCTGTCTTCCCCTGGGCAAAGCCTGCCTCCAAGCCCCTCCCTCCTGAGTCATCAGCTCGGGGGTGGGGGTGGAGGTGGGGGTGGGGGGGTGGCGTGCTGACCAGCCACAGCGGAACCTGGGGCGCCCAGGCTGGCTCAGACTCCCACACTGGGGAAGCAGCTCGGGGGCCACAGCTCGGCCCCAGGTCCCCCCTCACACCCACAGACACTCAAATGCACTAGATGGAGGGAGGGGTTGGGGAGATTGGGAGGGAAACTGGGGCAGGAGGCTGGCCACACTCAACTAGCAATCAACACAGTCTCCCTTGACCCCTTAACGTTCCTTCCCTTCTATTTGTTGAGGTTCCTCATAAATTGAAAATCAAGTAGTAGAAAATTGCTATAGAAAAGATGTGGTGGGGTGCCCAGGTGGCTCAGCTGGTTAAGCATCTGCCTTCTGCTCAGGTCATGATCCCGGTGTCCCGGGATCGAGTCCCGCATTGGGCTCCCTGCACGGCGGGGAGCCTGCTTCTCCCTCTCTTCCCCACTCATGCTCTCGCTATCTCTGTCTCTCTCTCTCTCAAATAAAATCTTAAAAAAAAAAATGGTATTTTAAAAATAGATTTGTTGAGGTATAATTGACATAAAATACACTGTACATATTTATAGTGTACAGTTTGATAAATTTTAACCTCCACAAAAAGATAATGAACATAGCCATCACCCTCAAAAGTTTCCTCGTTCCCAAGTTACCCCTCCCCTCCCCTGATCTGCTTCGTGGTATATTTTTAATGTTAAAGTTGTTTTGTTTTTTTAACCACCCCTCTTTGTGGCTCTCATGTAACCTTATTTAGAAAGAGCATCACAAGTCTAAATTTGAGAGCCATCCAGAATGTGAGGCCCCCCCCCGCCCCCTCCACCTCATTAGAGACTCCAACCCCAGCAGTACCCCCTCCACCTTCCCCTAGCCCCCAGGTCACCTCCCTGGACCTCCTGAGATCCAGGACTTGAGGGGTGGTGCTCAGGTAGGCATGGGAATGGGGGAAGTTGTAAAGGCCTAAATTTTCTGTTCTCATTTTAACGAGAAAGAGAGAGAAAGGCAAGATCTAGGTTGATTCTTCAGGGAAAGGGCTATTTCTGTAGTAAGAGGCCCAGCAGGCAGGAGTCACCTTCAAGAGGAAGGGATGGGGCTAGGGCAGAGATTTGAGAGCAGGATGGCTGTCCTTCCCGCCGTCTAACCGCCTTTCCTCCTGCTACATCCTTGGTCCTGCCTAAGGGGTAGACCAGGAAATGAAGCCCTCTCTTTTCCCCAGCACCTTCTTTCTCCAGTCTGTCTCTTGTCTGATGGAGGCTGAAATTCCAGTTCCAGTTTCTCTGGTCTCCGTCGCCCCAAAGGGTACCCCTCTCCCCCGGGCCTGTCTTCCTCCTAATCTCCGGTGTCCCTTGGCCTTGGTTCCAGAAGTCACCCTTCTCCCTGCTGTCACATCTCCGCCTCCTGGGGCCTGTCTTCTGCCCATCCATTCCCCACTTCGCCTTCAGTTATCTCCCCTGCCAGCAACGTGCCTTTTACAGGTCAATAAAATTAGCGACTGGGAGCAGAGGGAGGGGGGACAGGGACCCAGGGGTGCTAAGCTCAATGGCCTTGAATGCGGCTGGGCGCACGGAGTCTGGACGCCTGTCATTCCAGGGCTAAACGGTGACAGCTGAGGGGCTCGAGCTGGCGTCCGGGGCAGGGGGTAGTGTTGCAGAGAGAGATGGGTGGAGGATAAAGACGACCTGGCACCTAGTGGTCCCTTCAGTGGCCTGGACCCCTACACAGCTGACCCCTGGATGGGGGACCCTGACTTACAGGGGGTGACCTATCTCGCACCCACCTTGCCAGGCGGTGAGAGCTTTCTTGAGCTAGGATGGCCACGAGAAGTTCCTAGGCTTTCCTTTTCTGGGGAAGGGTCTTCATGTGGGCTAGGCTGCCCGAAGCAGGGGATTTCGTGGGGTTCTCAGAACGCAGGTCATCCTACCTTTTCAGCGCTCAGTAAGCCAGAGCTCCAGACCCTCCCTGGTGGCCCAGAAGCTCCCCTCGCTTTCTGCCCACCTGAATGAACCCGCCCACCCGGCCCGGCCGCGACTAAGGGAGGGGCTCGGCCGCGGCTCCCCCTCCCGGGCCCCGCCCCCTCCCGGGCCCCGCCCCCTCCCCCGGCCAGCCCCAAGCCGCCGCGCTCCGGAGCGCAGCGAGAGCAGGTGGCCGCGGCGGGCTCTGTCTCTGCCCTGCAGGTAAGTCAGCGACGCGGGCTGGTCCACGCTGAGGACCTCGAGGGCAGCGCGGGGAGAACAAGGCAGCCCCCTCCACCTCTCCTGCGCCCTGGTCTCAAAACTGGGGGACCCCAAGGGACAGTGAGGACAACCCTTTGGCTCTGCGCACGGACGCTGGGCATCTAGCGGGTGGAACTAAACTCTGGAGAAGTTTAGAGGCTCCCGGCTGGTTAGCCCTGATGCTGGGGTGGGCTCTGAGGGATGAGAAGGGACAGAGCCCGGCATTAGGCACGTAACTTTCTGGAGGAGAGCAGATTGGGGATAGTGACTGCAGGGCTCCCGGTGAGGACCCACTGACTGACTGGGGTGCCCCAGTCCTCATCCAGGTGCAGCATCCTCTCCCCACCCTTAGGGAGTTATGGGGGTGACCCAAACATCGTCTGTTCTATGGGTAAGAGTGCATAGCTGAGCTGGGACCTGGATTTTCCCAGGGCACCCGCATCATTTGTTACACCTGGGTACAGATACACATGGGTGAGCAGGAGGGAGCCGGAGATCATCCAGACGGTCTGGGGAGCCCAGAGAGCCTGGGGACTGCCTAGATCTTTTCTGTGTTCATGTCCCAGAGCCAGGTGGAAAAGGTGATTACCGAAGGGAGCCTTACTGCAGACAAGGGGTGCATTTGTACACTCCATGTTGGGGTTTGGGTTGTAGGAAAAGGGTCCTGCCTCCTAGTACCCAAGGAAGCCTTCCTGGAAGAGGAGGTCTGGGGCAGAGAGCATGTCATGCTCAGAGCCACAAGGGAGAGAGTCCGACTTTGGGCCTTGGTGCTGGTAGAGCAGAGGACCCCAGACTGCAGAAAAAAGGGAAGTCAGGATGGCTGCCCTCTGCATCCAGCCAGGACCCCACAGACCTTCTAGAGATCATCACAAGCCCAGGGACAGACAGAGATCCAATGGGCTTCCTGTGTATGTCTAGTTTCCCCATCCCGTTGTCTCCTTCCACCACACAAACTATCATTTTCAGAAAGTTCTTTCTCATATCTGACCTTCATCCCTTCTGCTTCTGTGCCCGCTTCTTGCTTCTGGGAGGCAGTGTGCTTTAGTGGAAAAAGCAGGGTCATTGTGGTCAGTTAGACTTGAGTTCTATCACCTGTACCTACTGTGTGACCTTGGGCAAGTTACTTAACCTCTTTGAATTTGCTTCCCCACCTGTAAAATGGGGATAATAATAGAACCCACTTCATAGGGTGGCTGCAAGGATTAAATGAGAATACGCACGGAGAGTGCTTAGCATAGTGCCTGGCGCCTGGTGAGAGCTCAACAAGTATAAGTGTCCCCTCGTGTGTAGGACAGCAAAGCCGATCTGCCGGGGGGGGGGGGGGGTGGTGGTGGTGGAAGTTTTTTTTAAACTTGGCCGGAGAGAGCAATGCCCTTCACCACCACCACCCCTCCAGCCCCTGCCCCCTGCTGGTCCCTGGATCTCAACTGGACCTGTCTGGGCTGTCCAGGGCTCCTCTCCTCCTTCTCTTTTAGTCGTCCGGGGTGAGGAGGGGGTCCCCAACATGGCAGGGGCCACTGGTAGCAGGAGCCCACTTGAGGCTATGCCTTAAGGGAACAGAGTGGCTTAGAGACCCAACTGAAAAAAAAAAATGCCCCGTTGTCATCACCTCCCTGCCCTCCCCACCTCCAGAAATGCACAAGTTGGGATCAGGCCGCACTAAATTTTTCCAGGAAGATAAATAATACAAGTGACTGAAAGTCCTGTTTGGGGATTGTCCAAGCTGCCGTCCAATGGAAAGACAGCTTCAGTCCCTGGCCTGAGCTCTGGAGGCTGCTGGGGAAGGCTGGCTCTAGTAATCACCCTTAAACCTGGGCAGGGGAGGGAGTGCCCGTGCCCCCCCTGGGTGATTTCAAGGGCTCCGCTCCCATCCTCCTCTGGCCATCCCTCTCCCTGTGGGCTGAGGGGTCAGCAAGGCCAAGGGGATGAGCCTGTACGTCCCCTTCAAGATCACATTCCCCAGACCTGTGACTCTGGAGGGCCCTGCCCAGATGGTCACCAGCTTGCTGCCATGCAAGCCTCCGCCCTGGGCCTGTTCTCAATGCAACTTATCCCACTAGCATGGGCACCCCTAAACCTGAGGGGCCCCTGGTGATGGCTAAGGGGCAGCTGTTTGCCAAGCATGAGGACAGCCAGGATGTGAGGTTGGGCATCCACACGCGTGCATCAGGGTCCCTTGCGGTGCAGGAAGGAGCTCTCCCCACACATCGTTGTTCTCCCGCAAAACTCCGCGGGGTCAGAGAAATCTGCATTGGAACCTGGTCTTCCAGGTTGTTATGAGAGTGTCCTTGTCAAGATGGGAGGTTAGAACACATTGTAATTAAGAGTGTGTTGGCTTGGTTTCTAACTTTTAAATATTTAGCCATGTAGAGGTGGGCCCCCACTTGTTCTCTTGCCCCAGGCCCCACAAATGTTAGGGGTGGGCCTGGCAGCACCCGTGACTGACACTGCTATTCGGTGAATTCCCTTCCTTCTCACTCGGTCTCCCAGTCAAGCAGCACCCCTGTAAAACCGGGCTTAGGACACGCCCCCCTGGACCAGGAAGGAGCTTCAAGGTGAAATGGAGACTGTCAGCTGTCACTAACAAGCAGTCCCCAATTGGGCTTGCTGACCTCATTCTCCACCCCAAAATTGGGACAGTTTTTTCAAATGTCCTGTGATGCTTAAGAGGGAATGGATGAGAGGGAGAGAGTCGCTTATCTCCTGAGCGTGGGGAGGGTGTGGGCACTCTCTGGGCCCCAGGAGCTCAGTGGAGCTGCTGCAGCAGGTGGGGAGGGCTGTGAGGCTGGGGGGAGGTCAGGGCCAGACCCCACCACCCCTCCTGCCGCCCTTCTCAGAGAGGGAGGTGCCCGCAGCCAGGAAGGGGGCGTGGGTCTGTAATGTGGGTCCTCCTGTAAGTTTGGATCTTGGACTTCGGCTGGAGAAGAGTGTGGGGGCCAGCTGGCCAGGCAGCGGGGGTCATCCCTGGCGGGAATGAACGGCACACTGGTCTCGCCTCCAGTTGAGTGCCCTGTGGCACCTGGACACGCCGTCTGTTCAGAGGAGAGAGATGCATGGCCTTTTTGGGGCCGACTCTGACACTCATCGACTCTGATTGGGCTCTTTGAGGACCAGACCCGCCACCTTGGCCTTGTTGGCGCCGTGGAGGACCTGATGGAGCTGGACGCAGGCACACTCACCCTTGGACCCTCTCGCATAGCCAGGCACGCTCGTCCCCCTGCATGAGCTCGCAGATGGCGCTGTCCGCGCTTGCACTCCCCTAAGCACGGCTCCGAGTGCAATGTCAGGGATGGGGCCCCTGCAGGCCCACGCTGACACATGCACCTGGGCCACCCACCTGCCTCCACCACAGCCACCATGTCACCCTCCCCGATCGGTGACTTTTCATTCACCTTGGGTGACCTGCCAGCTCCAGTGGCCAAGGGTTGGCTTCCTCGGGGGGTGGCTGGGGGCCAGACTCCTGTAGCGCTTCGGTGTTGGGGACAGAAGACAGCAGTGCCCTCCTGGGGCTCCCTGCAAACCCCACTGGACTCGACATTCAGCACCTCTGTCCCTCCCCCAGGTCTGTCAGGAGTGTCCCCAGGCCCTGAGTCTCTCGGTCAGTCTGTCCCTGCGTAGCTCTGTGAGCCTCTTTCTGCCTCTCAGCTTGTAAGTGCATCTGTCCCCGGGTCCCCTGCTCAGTCCTTCCCCCGTACCGATGCCTCTCATTTCCATCTGTCCCTCCTCTCTCCCCGTTTCTGGGTCCATCTCTTTTCAGTGTGTCTTTCTCTCTCTCTCTTTTTCTCTGTTTGGGTGTCTCTGTCCCCCTCCTTCTAAGTCCCTTTCTTTTCCTCCGTGTGTCTCTGCCCCTCTGTCTCTGTGTCACTCACACACACTTCCTCTCAGGCTCTCTCCTTGTCTCAGCTCTGTGTCTCCGATTGTGTGGCATCTCTGGAGTTCGTCGTTCTGTCTTTACCTCTCTCCCTCTAAGTCTGGGTGTGTCTGTCTGATCTCCGTGAGCTGTCCCAGAGGAGCAGGACAGCCAGATGTCCAGGTGTCTCTGGGTGTGTAGAAGGTGACGAAGCATGGGGTGGGGTGCTGTCCTCACTTCTGGGCCGCTCCACTGCCCGGTGTGGAGGAATATCAGGTTCTGAAGAGGAAGGATGTCAGTCCACCTCCCTCAGCTTCTCTGTGGAGAACTCCGGTACTTGGGGGCTTTGGCTCCAGACTTCTTCTTCAGCCACAAGGCCCAGGGTCATGGCTGGGGAGCAGGGCTGCGGGTTCCGAGCAACAAAGAAGAGAGCCCCTTGTCTGTCTGGTTGATCTGATTGACCCTGAGCCGAAGGCAGGGTGTTGGGGACTTGGAGTCTCCCTCAGAAGAGGCGCTGACCAGAGTGGGGCTGACTTGACACTTTTCCTCGAAGCAGCCAAGCTCAATGCACCCACCCCAGGCCCCAGCTTCCTGCTCCAAACCACCGGCGGCCTCCCCGCCCTGTTCCAAACACTTCTGCCAACTGGGGTGAGGGGCCTGCTCCGCCTCCCTGTCCTCTCCTCAGGCCCCCACCTCAGCGGGCCTCTCCTCACTGCCCTGGCCTCTCACACAGGAGCAGCTGTGTTGGCTGTTTGTTTTTTTGACTAAGGTTTCCTTGGGTGGGGAGAGGACCGAATCCACAGATAGTTCTCCCCAGTTCAGATGCCCCGGCAAGAGGCCAGACGGGGCCCGCCGCGCCCCATCCCCTCACTGCCCTCCCCCAGGCCCCGCCCGCCTCTTCTCCATCCTCCAGCCCCAGACTTTTCTCCCCTCCTGGTCTCGGTCCGTGACTCCTCCCAGGGGCAGGATGGGCAGGATGGGGAGGTATGAGCCACACCGCTCACCACCCCATCCCTCACTGAGGAGACGATATTGGGAACTGGAACCCTCCGGTTCTTCGGGGGGAGCTGCTGCAGCAGGTGGGGAGGGCTGTGAGGCTGTTCGGAGGAGAGAGACACACACAGGTGTGGTCTTTGGAAAGTGGGGGAAGTCTGCGCACCTGCCTAACCCCTCTGGCTGAGGCTTGAGTCAGGGCTAGCGTGAGACTCGAACAGAGAAATAATGCTGTAATGGGCTTACGGCCGCCAGGGATCTGTCCCAGAACCATCTCCCTGGGACCCTAAGGTCCATTCCTGGACTGTGGAGCCGTACTAGATACAGAACTGTCTCATCCTGCCCTGTGCGCACCTGAAGAGGTAATGAAATCCCCACCCAGGCAGGGTCTGGATTTGAAACCAGGCCCCCTCACCGGCTTGGGCCAGAGCTGCCCCTCGAGCAAAAAGAACCCACTTCCCTCCGCATCTCACCACCCCCTTCACGTTCCCTCTGTCCTCACTGGCCTGCAGTAGAGGCTCCTGGTCCCCACCCGCGTGTCCCCAGTTGGAAAGGGAGTGTAGGGGCAGGTAGCATTCTTGTGACCTCGTTCTGAGATCTGCTGTCCTAGTTAGCAGCTTCCTGAGGGGAGAGGGACATGAGAAGCTTTTAGACATGGTTTCAACCATCTGGGTGCTAATTGGGAATGCGACTGTCCCTAGGTTGAGGCTGGGACAGCTATTCCGGGGCTTCAGGAGGAGGTGTGGAGGTGGAGAGGCCAGAGGGGAGATCAGGAAGTTTCCCCAAATAGCCCAGCCCGCAGCCAAAAGTGAGAGCCGGGTGGTGGTGGGGGCAGCCCAGCCGGGGGCGCAGCTGGCCAGTTGGCAAAGGGACCCGGGCCTTGGGAAGCTGGGCAAGGGGCAGGGAAGAAGCAGGGCTGCCACTGTCTTCCCTTTCCTCCCCTGCTAATGGGCTCCTCTGGAACTTGGGTGTCATGAGTAAGGGGGGCAGGGGTGGGGATGGAGGTCACACTGATTTATTCATTCATCCCACAAATATTTATTGAGCCCCTACTATGTGTTACACTTGCTAGGCTTGCCCTGGGAATTCAAGGGGGGAATAAGACAGGGTGAAGAAGGAGCATGAGGAGGCAGGAAGGAAATCTACCTTAAGGAGGGCAGTGAGGGAAGGCAGCTCAGGGAGGTGGCATTTCTGTATCAGCCATGAGAAGGCGAGGTCGGGGCCGGGAGGAAAAGCGTGCTCCAGGCAGAGAGAATAGGGTTGGAGGATGCTCCGAGGTCAGGGGGACCTCGCTGTGCTTCAGGGAGAGAAGGAGCCCAGCGTGGCCGGAGTATCCTGAGCAGAGGAGGGAGGGGTACAAAAACATCGGAGGGGCACAGGATCTTTTGACCTGGACATTTGGACCCCCAGGATGCTTTGAAGGCAAACATTTTAAACCAAAACATACCAGCACTGAAGACTTTTTTAGAAAGTGGTTTCCAGTTTGAATTCTTTTCATCCAACTTAATTTCTTGATCAGATTTTTCCATTTTTTCCTATATGGTACAGCTAAACACATTTCCATTTTTTTAAATTCCATTTTAATTTTACTGGCATTATTTTCATTGGCATCAGTGCTGTATCAATGTTGCTGTCGAGATTTGATCCATCAATCAATTCGGCATCCATTGAAGGCACCTGATCTTAGTCTCAGCCATTGTGTGACTGACTCAGTAAACACATCTGATTTTGGAAGATTTAGATTTTAAAAAACATTCGTGGTCAAGGCGGGATTCTTCTGTCCATTTTCATCAATGAGGAGTTTTTCTGTATCTGGTTCTAGCCATCGTCAGTGTTAGCTCTACTGGTAACATCCTCAACTGGAGAGTTGTATTTCTTTCTTTCTTTTTTTTTTTAAAGATTTATTTATTTATTTTGAGAGGGTGAGAATGAGAGAGAGAGAGAGAGAGAGTACCTGAGGGTGGGGAGGGTCAGAGGGAGAAGCAGACTCCCTGCTGAGCTGGGAACCCGATGCGGGACTCGACCCCGGGACTCCAGGATCTTGACCTGAGCCGAAGGCAGTCGCTTAACCAACTGAGCCAGCCAGGCGCCCGGAGAGTTGTATTTCTATCTCAGTAAATCTGTGGGAGGAATCCAGGGGAAGGGTTGGAAGAGGAGAGGGTTTGCGGGAGGTGGACAGAGGCCAGATCTTCCAGGCTGGGGATAAGGATTCTCCTAAGGTGAAGGTGAGGGAGAAGGCTTTGGAGGTTTAGGGCAGGAGAGGGACATGATCAGATTTCCCTTTATAAAAGGCTCCTTCTGGTGCATGGAGAACAAACCGGAAAGGTGAGAGATGAAGAGGAGGCTGGGAGGCCGGTGAGGAGGCTGTTATGCCAGTCCAGGTGGTAAAGAGAAGCCAAAAGATTGAAGAAAGATTAGGGAGACAGGGTAACCAGAGTAACCTCCATGTCATTCCCCACCCCCTCAGCCCCTGCCTGTCTCTTCCTCTGGGGCCCCAGACATCTTAGAGTCTGACCCCCCCGGAATTTGCACAGGGTAGAGACCAAGAATGGGGTGTTTTCCTTGGGGCTGCCTCCCAGTCTGTGTCCTGGCCGAATGCAGCTGCGGGAGGGTCAGGGGCACCCTGCTGAGGTTGGGGAGGAAGGGCTAGCTGGGGTGGGGGACGGCCTTCAGAGCAGCCCGGCCAGAGCACGTGGCTGCAGAGGCCAGGGCGACCGCAGGCCTGGCGGCGAAACAGACCCAGACACAGGGCGCTTGTCTGGCCGTGGCTCTGAGCTCAGGGTGTGACCCTGGGCAGGGGTACAAAGGGGCCTCTGTCAGTGCAGGGCACGGAGCCCACCTGGGCCAGGCCAGGCGCCGGAGGAGTGAGGGAGGTGGGCCTGGGGGTGCCGGGAGAAAGAAGGCTTGAAGTGCTATACACTCAAGGTTTGGGTGTCGTCTCAGGCAGTCCCTTCCTCTCCTTGATCCTCATTCTCCTCACGTGTAAAATGGAATCTTAATCCCTGCCTCCCAGACCTGGTGCATTGTCAGGACCCACTTCGTTGACGGACTAAAGCATCGCCTTCATAGAATTGTGTATTTTTAAACATTATTTAAGAAACACGCAGAGTGATTACCATGTGCCTGTTTGCTGAACACTTAATGACTATTGGCTCATTTAATCCCCATAGTGACCCTCTAAGAGAGGTACTATTTATTCTTATTTTACAGATGGGGAAACCGAGGCACAGAGGTGGCCAAGGTCACACAGTTAGAAAGTGGCAGAGGTAGGATTGAACCCAGGCATTATGGCTATACTATGTTGCTTTCCAAAAGAAAGGGGTGGCCATCATGCCAGGCCCCTGAAGTGGGGGGACCCTGATTCTTCAGCAGGGATGGGGTGTCTTCTGGCACACCTATGCCTTAGAGAACACAAGTGTGCAATGTCTCCCATCCCAGGGCCTGGCCTGCAGGGCAGGGCTAAGCGTACAATAGGAGAGAGAGAAGTCAGACTCCACAAGACGAGTCCGGAGGAGGAAACCTGGGAGGGGAGATGGAACAAGGATCTTTCGGAGCCACAACCCTGCCACCTTTGGCACAGGTGTGGGGACAGCTGTGGCCCAGCGGAGGCTGGGTAGATTTGGTATTCCTTCAACCAGGACAAGGCATACCCTGTGGGATGCCAAGCTCAGTGCCATGTGGTTGGAGAGCCCAGGGTCTGGTCGGGCAGGACGCGTGGGCAGAATGGCACAGGGGCTCTGGCCAAGGAGGCGAGCGGAGCGAGGAAACAGATTCTAAGCCCACAGCAGTGGGGCCCTTCAGGCTCCATGATCAGCCTAGGAGTATGCCCACGACCTCACTGGGAGAAGGAGGCACTTCCCAGGCTGAGGGCAGAGATGGGTCAGTGTGTCCTGAAGCAGCGGATGGTCCTGTGGGGGCGTGGCTGCGGTCAGTAGTGGGGGCTCTCAGTGCCAAGCTCAGAGCTCAGACTTCGTCTCCTAAACACATTTCTAGACATCTCTAGAGGATTGCGGCCCAGCCCAGGTTGCCAGACAAATTACATGGACAGGCACTTGGGGAAAACTGCAGGGCAAGGGGTTCTCACCTTTGGCTGCCCATCAGGATCACCTGGACAGAATTTAAAATCTCTTTGTCCAGGCGGCACCCCAGCCCCGTCCCATCAGAACCCCTGGGGAGGGGCCCAGCGATCAGAAGCTTTCAGAGCTGCCCCTGGGAGTCCAGTGAGCCACCCTGGTCGAGGACCCTGAGGCAGGCCTGTCCCTCATGTCATCCAGGTCTGGGCTGAACTGTCCCCTCCTGAGAGAGGCTTTTCCTGGCCACTCATCCTCCCTGACCTCGTGTGGTTATCTACTTAGTGACCGTGACCATCGCCCCTAGATTGCAAGCTCCATAACGGCCCCTCAGGACTTTTGTTCAGTGCTGGGTCCCCTGGGCGAAGCATGGAGGGCCTGGCTGGTGGCTGGTGTCCAACAGATGTTTACTCCGCGCGTTTCCTAATTCCCTTCTCTGTGGTCGGCACAAAGGGAGGCATCTCCCTACATCGTCCCTTAATTTCCCCAATAACCGCACGAGGCAGATACCATTGGGCCCATTTTACAGATCAGAGAGGTGAAGCCACTCGCCCAAGGTCTGACGACTCCAGCGCCTGGTCTCTGTCCAGGGGCCCCACACTGCCTCCCGGCTCAGGCCACTGAGCAGCCCTGGGGCCGGACAGAGGGCCTGAGGGGCCTGGGACATGTTGACGCAGCCCATCCCAGGGGCGTTCTTGGCACCTCTCAGCTGGTTTTGAAAGGCCTCCTTCATGGCCAGCGAGGGCCTTGTGCTTCCGCCTACCCGCCACTTAGAGAGGAGGACTCCTTGATGTGGTCGGCACTTCTCCCTGGCCAGCAAGGTAGACTGGGGCCACCCCACCCTCTCCCTCCCTCCTGCTCAGGGTGACCCTGGCATCTCAGGGTCATTTTCAGCCTCTCCCTGCCTCCATCCTTCTGGATCCAGCTTCTAATACTGAGGAAGGGGAAGGGCCCCAGGGTCCAGTGGGGTGGGCCGGGATGGGAGGATTCTGTTGAACAGACCAACTAAGTAAGAGCATCAGGAAATGAGGGGTGGGTCAAGAAAATGCGAAGATCTTAATTTCTGCAGGGTTGATCCTGGCTGGTAGTCAGGGCCTTTCCTGGCCTGTTCTGAATGCAGCTCTTTAAGTAAGAGGGAAGGTAGCCAAGGTCCTGGTGAGGACCCCCGGGCCCTCAGCCTTTCCCTTCCCTCCCATGGGGCAGTATGGGGAAGTCCCCCCAGTAGGCTGACTGCCTTCTTGATTGCTGCTATTAAAGCTAATATTCTGGGGAGGGGGCCACCCTGCTGTGGGCACCCCAGTTCCCAGCTTCCTCTCCTCCAGCTCCGGCCTCTCCTATACAACCCAGGCAGCTTTGCCAAGCCGAGTGAGGAGGTTGAAATAATTTCCCTTGCGTTGGCAACAAACACAAGCTGGATACAGCTTTGGACTGGGAAAGAGTGGGGACAGGCTGTCGGCGTTGCGAGGCAATGGGCAGGAAGGGAGGGGTTTGGTCTGGACATGGGGATGGGCACCCTGGGCGGGAGGGGGGGATCGTGGGTGACATTTTGGAGGTCCCACCCAGGTCCGTGTGCCTGGCTTCTCTTCTTGCCCCATTGGTTTCCAACGCACAGCTGTGAGGCAGTTCTTTCTGCAGTCTGATCACAGTCCCTCTGCTGTAACAATGTCATCCTTCATGTGACCATGGCCCTTTGCAGCTCGCAGGGGTTGGTCTGTATGTTGTCTTAATCAATCTCCTCAGCTGTCAGCCTTGGGTCAGGGAGTTGTTATCAGTTATTGTCACTGTTATCCCCATTTCACAGACAAGGAGACTGAGGTGTGGAGCAAAGGGGCGTGTTCCCAGGCTCGGGATAGTAAGTGGCAGAGCTGTAATCAGTGCAGGTCTGCCGGGTCCCAAGTTACTTGGGTTCCCCTGAGACCCTCCAAACAACGCTCCCATCCCCCAGATGACGCTCAGCCCCTCCCCCGGCTCCTACCCCTGCCATCTCACCACAACTCAGAAGCAGCCCAGGCCTGGAGAAGTCATTCTGTCCATCCCCCTGCCTGTAGCCCGGTGCAGTGGAGCCTCCACGTGGCCAGTAGCTGGAACTCATCTGGCCACGGTCCAAGAGAGGGTGATGGTGGCAGTCGGGGGAGTCAAGGGTGTCAGCTGTCGCTGCTACTTTTTGAGCAAAGACTCTTAGAGTTTAATGTGATAATCTCATCCTGATCACTGCAAACTGAGGACCTCTTGCTCGTCCAAGAATCCATCACCGGCCTCACACAAGGAGCAGGGAGGCCCCGCTGGGCCCTCCTGCCTCCCCGCCCCCCATCTTCCTGCATGCTGAGGTGGACTGAGCCTTTTGGTTTGGTTTTAGTGGAAAGAAGATGGTTCTAGATCATGGGAGGGATGATTTGGGCCTCCCTACTTCGAGACCTGGACAAGTAGACCCCGATCCTTCCCTTTTACATCTGAGAAGTTAGTGTTCTAGGCAGGTTGGAAAGAGCTGCTGGTGAGTCTGGGTGGGAGGCCGGTCAGAGGGCACAGAAAATCAGCCTAGCCAGGGACGCAGGACGTCATCACAGCACCCCCCACCCCATTTTGCTGGCTGGGAAACCGAGGCCTGTTGCTGTTGCCTCCACATCATGCCTGCCCAGAAGTGAACCAATTAACACCGTGTCTGGTTCTGTGTTCCCAGCGCCTGTCTCATTATTTGGGGATTTATGTCTCGGTCACCGTGAAGGACGACTGTCCCGGTTTCCACTGGGGGGAGCCTGGCCAGCCCTGAAGCTCAGCAGGGCAGGAGGTGGTGTCATCCCGCTTGGGGCAGGATGGGGATTTAATTTCAGGGGGATTTGCAACCAGTGGGGAGCCGCCCTGGGCACATGGTGGCTCTGGGCTATTTTGGGAGGCAAAAGGCTGGCCCCGTTGGGGGAGGGATCATGGCGGACTTGTTCAAGTCTTTAGTGAGTTTGCCCTTTCGGTGACGGAACAGAAAGGAGCTGTGATGGACGGGACAGGCCCACCTGAAGTTGGGACTTCTCTCTCCCTCCTGGAACCCAGGGGCCCAGAACCACTCTGCGTACCCCAGCCCCAGTGGGGCCATGAGCAGACTAGAAGCAGCCGGCTGGGCAGGGATCTACAGCTCCTTGCCTGAGCCCCTTCGCTATAGGCTTTGCTTCAGCCGGGGCTCTTGGTATTATTACTATGAATGATTAGTATAACCATCTCATAATTTTGTGGTAGAAATTATATTTACTGAGCACTCAGGGAAGGCCCCATGGGGCTGGGAAGAGGACTCAGCCTGAAGGCAGACACAACCAGGCTCCTGTCCTGTACAGGCCAATTCCAAGCTGGTACCATGGGCTACATAAGTCCCATCCCCTTTTTAAGCCCCAGTGCCCTGTCTCTCAAGCGGGGACCCGAACACCTCATTAAGGATGCCCATATTATTAACTGGATGCATATGATGTCGGGCACTCTGCAGGGATGATCTCACGTTACCCTGGGCTTCATTGTTATGTCTTCATGGCCCCGTTTTATAGATAAGGAAACTGAAGCTCAGAGAGGGAAAGTCACTTGCCTCAGCCCACACAGCCAGAGTAAGGAACCCAACCCATTTCTGGCTCTCACAACGAGAGTCAGTTCGTTCCTCAAATCCAGCAACATGGGTTGGTTGTCTTTGGAGTGCCAGGCACTGTTCTAGGGCTGGGGATTCCTCACAGACAAGGCAGAGGAAGAGGAAATAATGGGATGAGACTGCCCTGCCATGTGAACTGAGTGGCCCAACTAGAGACTCGGTGGCTTTATTTGGACTAAGGGTCATTTTCTGGCCGGGGGGGGGGGGGCAGGGGGGGCCGGGGGGAGGCAATAACCTGGGGCCTGAAGCCCTCCTCGGACAGTGGTAGGTGAGTGAGGGAGCAGGAGCACCACCGCCCTGCCCCTCCAGCTCCCATTATTTTGAAGAAGCTTTCCGTGTTTCCTTCCTCCTCACCCCACCGTTAGGGGAAAAGAGTCCCCGGGCATTGTGAGATAAAGTCTTTGGAGGCACCAGAACCTGGAGCAAAGAGAGCCTAGGGCTTGGAGTCAACCAGATGGATTTCAACTCCACCTCTTTCTAGCTGTGTGACCTCGGGCAGTTGAACTAACCTCTCAGAGCCTCCCTTTCCTTATTTTTGAGCGGAATACTGACCTTTGAGGACGATGGGAGGATAGAGGTGTGGGAAGAGTACAGGATACAGAAGGCCCACAGTTAATGACAGTGTTTTGTCTGTGTGCGGGGTTGGAGTTCAGCCATGTGTTCTTCCTAGGTAGCTAGGTGAAGCCACGTCCCTGCCATGGTACTAAGCTGGTACCTGTGGTCCTGCCAAATAATTTCAACAGGCTGTGGGCAGAACGGGAGCTCCAGCAAGCCGAAACCTAGGTCTGGTGCTCACAGTTCAAGAAACTGCTCTCTTGGCGACTAAATGGGGAGGCTGAGCTTGCCAGCGTAGCTCGGGAAAATAGCCCCAGGGGGTTTCATGGATTTCCCGCCGCCGCCACAGTTCTGTACAGAGCTGACTCGAGAGTGCAGAAAAGTTAAGGAGTGGACAGCATTCTTAGAAAACAGGGTTGAGGATGGGGGGCAGTGACTCTCTCCTTTGTTCTGTTTTAAGGAGGACATTGAAAGCCTAAATCAGTTTAGAGGGATGTGACTAGGATAATAAAACCCCTGGGAACACATTTTTATTAATGGCTTAGTTCGGCTCAGTTGGTCACCACGTAAGGTCCTGGGCAGAAGGGAGTGAATAAAGGCCTAGAACTACCCCCACTTAGTGCAGAAGGGTGGCTGGGGCAGGATTTGGGGAAGCCATTTCAATATGATGGGGAAAGTACAGTGTTAGGGACCAACGCAAAGTGTCCTGGGAGCACGTAGGAGGGGCTTCCTGGAGGAGGTGGCCATGTCAGGGGAAGAAGGGCTGAGGGAAATGGGTCTCTTGAGCTGGGAGAAGAGACCCCTTAGGAAGAAGCTGCCAGCCATGTTCAGCTGGCTGTGGAAGGTGGTGTGCATTTCTTCTGCTCGACCAAGGACCCGTGCAGAAGCATTATAGGAAAGCAGCTTTCAGGCCCCCATACAGATAAGATTGCTGTCACTGAGAACCACCCAACGATGGAATATTCTGTCTTGTGAGGCAGGGAGCTCCCTGTGGCGTGTGCAAGCAAGCAGAGGCCAGAGGGTAACTTGTCAGGGACAAGTTCCAAAAGGGACAGGATGACCTCTAAGACCCCTTCCAAGTCTGAGCAACTGTGACGCTCCATGGCCAGACACAGGATGCGCACTGTGCCGGGCAGAGGTGTGACTGGATCAAGTTAGAGGCCGGACGGTGAGGCGCACGTGTGCGCTGACTATCAGCCCCACCCTGGGCTTTTTTATAGTAACCGCTTTATTAAGATATAATTCACGGAGCATACAATTCGCCTTGCTGAAGTGTGCAATGTAATATGGATTTGCTTTTAGAGTGGGGAGGAACTCATGCATTGCTTCAACGACTATTTATCGAGCATCTGTTAGCTACACAGCAAGCTTTGGGCTGGTGCTTTAGACACTTGGGAGGTAAAGGCCGTGCCCTCTGGAGGAGACAGGTAAGTGTCCGAGCAGAAGGACATCGTGGGGGGTGTGCCAGGAGGGAAATAGCCCGGCGCTGGAACAAAGAATAATGGGCGGGGACAATGGGGCCTGGAGAGGGGACATTGGAGCTGAGGCCTGAGCCACAAGGAAACAAGCCTGTGAAGGTTAGGGGAGGGCTCCAGGCCGAGGGAACAGCAGGGGCAAAGGCCTCAAGACAGGAGTGAGTTGCTGGGTGTGGGGACGGGGAAGAAGTTCTGGGAAACAGGGGCAGCCGGGTGGGCGAGGCTTGGCCAGGGCTCCCCAAGGTGGGACTTCCTCTTTACAGGGCCCGGTAAACACAATGCCCCGAGCACAATGGGGGTGAGCACAACGGGGGGCGGGGGTGAGCCGTACTGATGCATCTTCTCGGGATACAAGAGCCATTTCTACCCCCTTTCTTTGAGACTCGCTTTCTTACCCTGTTACTGCCTCTCCATTAACAGAAAGATGGCAGAGCCCTCTCAGGAGGTCATGCCTCCAGTCCCTGCCTCCTGCCCACCCCTGCTTGGCTTCACGCCCCTGCACTGTGCTGCCACTCTGGGCCAGACACCATGCACTGATGCCCTGGGAGAAATCAGGAAAAGCCCCAGCCACACACACGGGTGAAGTTTCCCCCGCTGGCTGTCTCCCCTGACCTCCGGAAAGGGATCCCAGGAGCAGTCTGGAGTCTCCCGCTTGGTGCTCACTTCGTGTGTGATGGGGCCAGTGACAGTCTTTCAGTTTCCTGGTCTGTAAAATGGGGATCACACCAGTTCAGGCAGAGTGGTTATGAGGATTGAAGGCCATCCCTCCTGGCACCCAGTAGGTGCTCCCTGAATGTCAGTTTCTTCCTTTTCTCCCAGCTTCCCCCCCAAAAGAGGGGCAATTTGCCGGGGGTGGGGAGATCACAGAAGAGCCCTGGGAGGTGGCCACTTTGCGACTCCCTTTCCTGAGCTCTAGGCCCCTCAGACGCCAAGGGGCATTCATGCCTGGCTGGCCAGGGATAAGGACACTCACCAATGGGCCCAGCCCTTCTGCAGGGAGCACTCCTGGGTCTCCCCTCGCCTGTCCTCTTGGGGAGCCCCGCCGCGCAGCTCCTTTCCGGGGTCTCGCCGGCGCTCCGCTCCCAGCGGTGCGGCTCCTGGCACCTGCTCTGCGCCGGCCGGCCGGGGGCGGGCTCGGGAGACTGGCGGCAGCCCCGGGACTCGCAGGCCTGGGACTCACCCGCCACGCACCTCCAGGAGCCAGGAATCCGGATCGCCCCGGCGGGGCCGTGGGGAGCCGGATGCGGCCCCGCTGGGGTCGCCAGCGCCCTTCAGGTAGGCGCCGGCGCTGGCCGCGGGACCGCACTCCCAGCTCCCCATCCCGGACAGAGCTCCGCTGGGGCTGAGCGCCCGAGGGGCCGGCGCGCTGGAGCTGGGGGCGTGGGTGGCTCTGTAGGGCTGCGGGCAGCCGGGCAGCCGCAAGGACCCCGCCCCACCTTGTGGGGTGGGGGAGGTGGGCAGGCAAGAACCGCAACTTAGCCAAACGCCCGAGGTTGGGAGGGGAGACAACAAGAGTGATGGCAAGGACTTCCAGTTCCCCCTAGGGGAAGGGAGGCTGGAAACCACAGGGCAGAGAAGGTGAGACCCCCCCCCCCCACCCCCTAAGGAGGGGACCATTCTCTGGAGATAGGGAGCTCGACCAAATAACTCACTTTCTTTTCCTAAGGAGTTTAGAGAATCCCAAAATCAATCCACCCCTATCTGCCCCTGGGATAAAATAGAATGGAAGGAGGAGGGAAGGGGAGATCTCCTATTGTCTTTTTGGGGGTGCAAAGAGCACACTCACCACCCCCCTCCATTTCCAGGATTCCTAGTCATCGGAGGCTTTCTTGTCCACCCTTCCCCCTTCAAGCCCATAGCCTCATCTTCGGCAAAGGGCATAGGTGGGGCCCTCCTGGGCTGCCTTCCACCCACAACTCTCAAACAGTCTGGGGACTCCCTCCCCTCCTCCCTCTGGCTCCCCGGACTCACGCCCCAGCCCTAGCTTGGAAGTGTTGGTGGTGGAGCCCTCACGGGCAGGGGATGGGATTTGGGGAGCTACCGCTCAGCCTGTGGGGAGCTGGGCTGGGCAAGCAAGCCATGGATGAGGAGGCCAGGGCACCAAGATCCTGGTCCTAATGCTAAGAGGGGTGGAGGTAAGGGGGTTTCCTTCACAACAATCAGGTTTCCCAGGCCTGGCCTGGCAGCAGAGGCTAGAAAAGGGGGGTGCTGAGGCTAATACTCCCTTCCTAACCGCCCCTCCCCATCACCAGCTTAGAGGCAGCTTCTCTGTGTGGTCACTGTGGTTAGATAACAAGAAGGACTTCCTTCCTGAGGGTGGCTTGAGGCTCTTTTGAGGGAGATCACTGCCCAGGAGAGGGAACCCCTATCTTTGGGGGTGTCAGGATGGCAGGAGGCCCTCTGGGACACCCAGCTGATAGGGGTGAGGACAGAGCAGACTGGGGGAGGGGAAGTGGTGGGGGACGGTGACCTCATCTCTGGACCATGGCTCTCCCTCACCTCCTATGCCCTCTCTCTCCCTTCCTTGGAGCTGAGTGTTGGCTTTCAGCACCCCTTAGCCAGTTTACTCCTGAAATCCCCAGCACCCAGCATCCCCAGGGGAAGGTGCTGGGCTGCCTCTGTCACTACTTTGGATGGGAAGACAGACGTGGCTGCTTTGGCTTGCCCAGTGGAAACCCCCCACCGGGACTCTGACACCTGGAGCCTCCTGCCCTGGCAAAGCAGGGAGGTGTGGGCTGGGGGTTGGCAAGCCTGGCCCCACTCAGGCCATTCTACTCCTCTAGTGGGGGTCTCTGGCTCCTGTGGGGAGCCTTGGGTGTGACCTGGGTGTGACTCCAGCCCTCTGAGCCCACAGAATTGTGGGGGTAGATGTCACCCTGTGGTGGCCAAGCACTGAAGTGGCTAATTCCCCCTTCCTCACCCTGGAAAGGTGTCAGCCTTGGGAGAGGGGAGGTGGCAGGAGAGACCAATATGCTCAGTGGTGGCTCCTGAGGGGCACTGAGCTGGCAGCCAGGCCCAGGAGGGCTCACACTCTGCTAGGACAAGAACAAACAAGGCCTCTCTTCTTCCAGACACTTCTCTCCGCAGCTGGGTTGGTGAGGAGGGGCAGGACCCCCAGCTCCTGCTGGTGATCCTGTGCATGAGTGGGATGGGAGCTGCTGGGGCATGCACCCCCTTCCCCTGCATCACAGGATGGGAGAGGACTGGCCCTACTCACCTGCCTCTCTTTTCGACTCTGAGCCTCAGTTTCCTCATCTCTAATGCCTTCAGGGTTGTTGTGAGGGTCAATGGAGGTGCAGTTTGCACAGTGCCAAGAGTGCAAGGGGCACCCACCACGGGCAGTTCTTTCTCCAAACCCACCCCGCCTTTCTCTGGTGGCTGCGACAAACCAATACGACCTGGTCTTCCCCTCACCCCCACCTTAGAGGCAGCTGCTGGGAGTGGTGGTGGCACTGCCTGCCAAGGACCTAAGAGATTAGCCCAGCCCAACCCCCTCTCTTTAAAGAGGGAAAACTGAAGCCCAGAGGGACAGGGACTAGCCCAAGGTTGGCCAGCCAGCCGGGCTCCCTTCTCAGAGGCAGGGTCTAGGACCTGGCTGGGGAAGGTGGGAGGGTAGATGTTGGCAGGCATGGGGGAAAATACCAGAGTGTAATTGGGCTCATTAAGGGTTTAGTGAGGGAGCCCTTAATGCCCTGCCCAAGGCCTTTACTCCCATTAACCCTCTGGCAAAAGTGGCTTTTTCCTGAGGACCCCTTCCCAGGCTGCAGCTGAAACAGCTCCCTGCTCTGCACTGTACGGCTTCCAAGGTCCCCTTCCAGCCAGCCCTCTTGGGACAGGCAGGCCGAGAGCTCCACCCCACTGCAGTGCCTGAGGCCCCACGGAGACCCAAGCCCCGAAGTCCATTCATCACTCAGCAGTGGTGGTGGAGGTGGAGCCCTGGGGCCCTGCCTGGGTGCTCCCCCCATCCCCCACCCCCTCCAGCTCCCTATGGGTGGACACACAGACAGACAGACAGGCAGGCAGGAACCCTGGCCTCCATCTGCTCTCCAGCTCTGGTGTGAGCCTGCCTTTACATGGGTGGCTCCCTACACAGTCCAAGCCCGGCTCCCTGCTGCAGCCTTGGCCTTCTCTCAGGGAAGGTGGGAGCAAGGGGGCTTTGTGCAAATCACAGACAGACAGACACCTGGGTTCACGTATGCTCTTTTGCTCTGCTTTCACTTGGTCTTTTCCAGAACTCAGTTCAGGTTCAGTTCTCCCCCCCCCCTTTTTAAAAGATTTTATTTATTTATTTGACAGAGAGAGAGAGCACAAGCAGGGGGAGTGGCAGGCAGAGGGAGAAGCAGGGTCCCACTGAGCAGGGAGCCCGATGTGGGACTTGATCTGAGGACCCTGGGATCCTGACCTGAGCTGAAGGCAGTCGCTTAACTGACTGAGCCACCAGGCACCCCATAGTTCTCCCCCTTTCTTCACATCCCTCCCTCCCAGCATCTCTGGCTCCAGCCCCTCCCTTCCAGGGTGTGGCCCCCTCCCTGCCTGGCACTCCAGCCTATTAGGGGCTGGGCACCCCCAAGTCCCCCCAGGAGTCCTTCCCAGAATCTGTAAAAACCCCCTCCCCACCCAGAAATTCAAAAGAGGACTTGGCAGACTTTAAGGAGAGGGGGGATAGGGCAGTGGTTAAGGACTTGGGCTCCAGGGTCAGACAGGTGTAGGTTCCCTGTCTGGCTATGAAACTTCTCAATGCCTGTTCTCTAATCTATGAAGTGGGATAATAGGTTAATGATAGTGCCCACCTCATGGGGTGTTATGAAGTTTAAAAGAGATCCTATGTGCAAAGCACCTGACACATAGGAAGTTCTCAATAAATGGGGTTGTAATTCTGAAGAGGTGGCCTGGGCAGCTGGGTAAAGAGGGAGGCAAGGAAGCTTCTAGAAACAGCTCTTCACTGTCTTTCCATGTACTTTGAAGCAAGTCCACTCACCCCTTCTGGGACTCAATTTCCTCTTCTGTTAAAGAGAACATGTGAGCCAGGTCCTGTCCAAGTGTAGGTCCAGCGAGGGTGAGTCATGCTGCTGCTTTATAGGCTGCTTTATAAGGGGTGCTGGCCTGCCGATGCTCACAGCAGGGGCTAGACAGATGTGTGTGTGCCCTCAAAAGTGTCCACCCCTCCACATTTTCTGGCTGGGAGTCATAGCTTAGCTGGAGCAGTGTGGCTTCTGAGGGGACAGCTGGGGAGGCTGGGTCAGGCCGGGCAGGTTGCAGCAGGCCGGCAGCCTGGCCAGGGGAGCACAATTAGCCCCGGAATCCAGGGAGGCCCTGTGAGCCCAGAGGCTGTATATCACAGAGGTTTAATCAGCCCCATGGCAGGTATTTGTCGGCTCTCTTGGGCCGTGTCCTCAGCCCGCCTGTCATAAATTCCACTGAGATTTCAAAATCCCCCTGTCCCCTCGCTGGCGGGGCAGGCAGCTCTCCTAGGCTTGGCCAGGAAAGTCTCATTCCCCTGAAGCCTCTTCCCCACTGGCAAGCTGGAGCTCCCCTAAAACACTTGCATGCAGTACTTTCTTCCGGCTCCTTCCTCCTGCTGGGAGGGTGGGGGAAGACTTGTGCAGGCCGGAAGGTAACTCTGATGACCTCCCCCTCGAGGTGAAAGAGTGCAGAATGTAGGTGGGGACTCAGGGCAGCCTAGGAGGGGGTCAGCTGCAAGGTGAGGGGAGTAACCTCCCAGGGTGCCCTCTGTGGGCAGGACTGTGCCCTGGACCCCAGACACAGTGCCGGGGAGGTTGGCGTGGCTCTGGCTAGGGACGGCAGGAGTGTGGGGGAGTTGCCCCTCCTCCAGGAGGGGCTAGGGACCTCCAGGAGGGGTATGGAGTTGCCCCCTTCGCTTCCCGCTAGGTGTTCGCGGCGCCACCTGGAGCCTGTCGCTGGTACTGCACCCTCGCTGCTCCACCTGGCTTCCGGGATGGCTGCCCCTCAAACCACCAGGCACCGTTGAAAGCCCACGGGTCAGACCTTCCATGTATTAGTTTCCTAGGGCCACGGCAACAAAGTACCACCAACCGGGTGGCCTACACAACAGAAATGTATTGCCTCACAGTCCTGGAAGCTAGAGGTCCGAAATCAAGGTGTCATCAGGGTCGGTTTCTTCAGAGGGCTGTGAGGAAGTCACATGTCCCTGAGCTCGGGAATTCTCTGTCCCCGTGAGGGAGGAGGGAGGCTCAGGCCGGGCCCTCAGGGAGCCACCCCCTCCCCCGCCCGCCCCGTGGACAGTCCAGGCAGAGAGCATGCACACAGATCCAGGAAGTGAAAAGGAACACAGTTCAGTGTGAGAAAGGGAGTTGGCAAGCCGAGAAGAGAGGAGGTTAGAGCTGAGGAGTCAGGCAGGAAGGTTCCAGAGAAGTGAGTCGGAACAGGAAGATGGTGTGTGGCAGATGAGGGGCCTGGAGGGGTGGCACAGGCGTGTGTGAGCACGTGTGTGCTAGAGAGAGAGAGAGAGAGAGAGAGAGAAGAGGCTGTGTTCAGCCGATGCAGGCAGCAGGGCCCAGGTCGTTACTGAAAATACCAACTGTTGCCACGGCCTGGGTGGCCAACACAGCAAGAGACATCTGGAGCCACGTGGGTCAGGGGTGGGGATGGCTTCACACACTGTCAATGTTTGTGAATGTCACCCGGCCGGGCACTGGGCACAGGGAGTAGGGTTTCTGCAGTCACCCCTCTGGCTAGTGGCTGCAGCAAGCGCCACAAGCCTGCCTGTCACAGGACTGTCAGTGCCTGCTGCGAGGCTGAGCATGGGGCCC
This sequence comes from Zalophus californianus, assembly GCF_009762305.2. Lineage (NCBI taxonomy): Eukaryota > Metazoa > Chordata > Mammalia > Carnivora > Otariidae > Zalophus > Zalophus californianus. The sequence goes on along the minus strand of NC_045610.1, from coordinate 41,182,964 downwards.
TGGCTTCCCCCCCACCCCGCCCCGCGCGACTCCCCTAACCTCACTGCTGCCTCCCCCTCCCTGCTTCCCCAGGCCCCAAGGTCCAAGTCTTCCTCTTTGAGCTTTGCTCTGTGGCCGAGTCCCAGGTGTCAGCCTCTCGGGGTGTGGACATTTGTGACAGTCTTCCAGACATCCCTGTATTTTAATGCTGCTTTGTTTGAAATGGACCCCATCACGCTCCCTTTGCCGCCCTTGGGTTGGGGATGTCCAAAAACTGGGGAGTTTCATCTGGGACACAGGGAGCAGGTGTCTCAGGGTCTTGAACCCCTCTTGCTCCTTCTATGTGTTCACAGTACTCAGCCTGTTTACTTGTCTCCCTCTCTCTCTGCTCAGGTATGAAGCGGCCACTGAGCCCCTCTCCCCCGGGTGAGAAGGAGCCCCCCATATCTGGAGCTACAGAGTGCCCCCCTCGGCCTCCAGAACTGCCTAAGCCTAAGCGTGAAAGAAAGCGGCCGTCCTACACGCTCTGCGACGTCTGCAACATCCAACTGAACTCGGCAGCCCAGGCCCAGGTGCACTGTGGGGGGCGCGCCCACCAGCGGCGGCTAAGGCAGCTCAGCTTGGGGAAGACCCCTGCCGGGCCAGGTCAGTGTGGAGGGGCACTGCTCCCACAGGCTCCGTCCGGGCCTCATGAGAGGCTCTGGGTCTGTGGCCTCTCTCGGGGGGGTGTTGGGTCTGGGGTGCCCTCAATGGGGTCTCAGGGTCGGAAGTCCCCCTGATACATCTGGACAGCCCTCCATGGGGTCTCTCAGGATCTGAGGGTCTTTAGGACTGAGACTCTGGAAGTCTTTTTGGGGTGTGGGAGCTCTCCCTGTGGGGTCTCTTGGGGCCAGAACCCCTAAGCAGCATTTCTCCAGTCTGGAGCCCCCTGGCAGGGATAGCCTTTCTGAGAAGGGGTAGCCTGGGTTCCTGCTCTAGCCTCTAAAGGCTGGGGTCAGCAAGGTGCACAGCACTCCAGCTCAGGGACAGACAGGGGAAGCCCCTCTTCCTTTGGTGGCCGGACTCCTGGCCAGGATTTCTGCCTCTCCCTGGCTGGGGTGACTTTGCAGAGGTTTGGCTGTGAGCACTGAAGGGGCCGCTGGCTACAAGACAGATTTCTGGGGGAAATGGGTGAATGCATTCATGAGGGTGATTCCAGCTGACAGGCACACAGGGGCCATGGGGAAAACTGCGTTTCCCTCACTGTGCTGGGGCCTGGAGACAAATCCCCATCTTACTCCTCACTGTCCTGCTCCAAGATGGAGTCTGTCTTTTGGTCTGAGGCAGACACAAAAAGAGCAGATGAGTGTTGTGGGTGCCATGTGTGGGTACAAAGGAAGAAAGGGTGATTATACCTGGGGACACCAGGAAAGGCCTCTTGGAGGAAGGGGAGACATACTGAGCTTTGGAACAGGGGCATGGAAAGAAGGGACATTGCAGGCAGAGGTCACTGCGTAAGCAAAGGCAGGGGATGGTCGGATGGCCGGTATCAACTCCTCTACCTGAGCTTGGGGCTGGACTCCAAGGGTGTGACTGTCAGTAACGGTGTATCTGACTGTACGGATATTTCTGGAGTGTGTGTGTGTGTGTCTGTGTTTCAAAAGCCACTCATTCTTTCATTAGCTATTTAGAGAAACCAACTATGCAAGCTGCTGTTTGGAGGATTCGTATTTTTACTTTTTTCCAGCTTTATTGAGATATTATTGACATATGTGTCAGTTTAAGGTGGACAATGGGATGACTTGATACACCTATATATTGCAAAACGATTACCACCATAAGGTTAGTTAACACCTCCATCCCCTCACATAATTATGACTGTGTGCGTTTCGATAACATTTAACATCTCCCAACTTAAGTGGGAGTTGGCATTGTTAATTATAGTCGCCACGCTGTGCATTCAATCTCCACATCTTATTTATCTGATAGCTGGGAGTTTGTACCCTTTGGCCAACATCTCCCCATTGCCCCCACCCACCAGCCCCTGACCACCACCACTGTAATCTCTATTTCTATGAGACTGACTTTTTTGATTTTTTTTTTTTAAGATTTTATTTATTCACTTGAGAGAGTGACAGAGATAGCAAGAGAGAGCACGAGCTGGGAGGAGAGGGAGAAGCAGGCTCCCCACTGAGCAGGGAGCCCAACATGGGGCTCGATCCCAGGACCCTGGGATCATGACCTGAGCCGGAGATAGCTGCTTAACAGACTGAGCCACCCAGGTGCCCCAAAACTGACTTTTTTAGATTCTGCCTATAACTGAGAACATACGGTATTTGTCGAGGAATTCATATTTTTCAAAGGCGGCATACCGGCCTGTCAAGAAAGAGCTTTCTGAAGACATATGCAGACAGGTTTGTCCAAGATAATAACAGGTTCCAAAGAGCTGGGCAGATAGTGCTTGGAGAAGTCAGAGGCAGAAGGGAATTGACAGAAGTCAGGGAAAGCTTCAGAGAAGTGACGTTGACGTTGGACCTCAGAGACAGAAAGGGAATTCCGGGCAGAGAAAGAGCTAGAGCGAATGCTGTGCCGTCTGAGGCCCATGGCTTTCAGGGAGCAGCGGGGGTGTGGTGGGTGTGGTGGGTGTGGTGGGTGTGACAGACGGTGAGCAGGAACCCCCCTGGGAGGGCCTCACAGCCAGGCTGGGGGTTTAGCCTCTGTCCTGAAGGTGATGGGTGTCACTGAAGGGCTCTGAGCGGGCGTCATTAGTGTTTTTAGACGTCTCTGGCAAGGGGGAAGGGTAAGACTTGGGGGTACCCGAGAAGGAGGAGGACAGAGATTCTGGGGTCTTTTCTGTAGCAGAAGCAACAGGACTCGGTGACGGAGGGATGTGGAGAGGGAGGTGCCCGGGATGACTCCAGCTGAGGTGACGCTGTGCCGGGCAGTGCCATCATCAGGGGGGCACTGATGCGGAAGCAGGCCTGGAGGGCAGTAGCGGGTAGAGAAGGCCAGTCTAGCCTGGCTGCCCCCCGGCATGGCCTCTTCAGCCCTGCTTCTGGATGGCAGTCCCTGGGGTACAAGCCTCCCTCTCTCCCTTCCCGCCCACCATGCTCCCCTGGAGAGAGCAGGTGGCGTGCATGCAAGGAGAGAAGGCTATAGCACCAGATGTGGCCAGAGACAGGTCGCTCAAGGGGATGGGGACCCCTTCGCTGGGCTTCCCCCTTCCCACAGTCCTCATCCCCAGAGTTCTGGGTAGGTTTGTGGGGACACCAGGAGACGTGATGCCTGCCCCTCCTCTCCAGATTATGAAATGGGAAGAGAGTCACTGTCCCTCCAGTCATCCGTCTGTGCGGGCCCGTGCCAGGATTCTGCGCGGAGGGGTGCTCGGTGCCTGCCCTCGGATATGCACAGTCCAGAGGGCGAAGGCAGCCATGGAGCCAGATCTTCCTAACCGCCCTGCTGAGGAAGGGAGCAGCACTGTGGGAGCATGGGAGGGTGATAGCTGTGCCTAGAGCAGGGATGAAGGGTCCTCAGATCTCTAGGAACCCTGGAATTTGGGGGCCCCAGCTAAGAACCTGTTCTCCATTGGCCTCATTATTTCCTAGTCTACTCCAGGCCACTCCACCCACCCCCATGCATTTCTCCTGTCTCCTTGGCTCTCTGCGAGCTGGGGGTGGGAGAGGCAGCCCCAGCAAGAGGATGCTAGCAACTGCCCTGGGGTGAGGACGGGGGGGGGGTGAGAGGCCCTCAGCCATGCCGAAGGCCTCTCCCAGCCCTTGGTGGGGACTGGGTCAGAGCAGAGAGCCCTTAGGGTGCAGCTGACCGGGGGCAGCCTTGGCCTCTGAACGAAAGAGTCACACATAGACCTTCAAGAGGCTTGAGGCAAAGTATAAGGAGCCTTTAACACACGGCTCTGTTGCTAGACATGTGAGGTCCCAGGCCTGTGGCAGCTAGGAGGACCACTCGTTTGCTGGGAGGGTGCTGAAGGTGTGGGGGTGGGAAGGCCACTCTGTGAGGCCTCCTGGAGCTGTCACTTTGATTAGGGGTCTGTGGGGCTGGCGGCCTGCACAGTGACAGGCCGTCCCAGGCAGTGAGGCGGGGACCGTCTCCTGCTCATGTCCCTGAGGCCATCCATGGGATGGGGAGGCTAGGACTCTCCCCTCTCTGAGCCTCCTCGCCAATGCTTGGGTCAGAGGCCTCCTCACTGGGCCACACCTAAGTGAGCCTGGGACACTTGGGAGGGGACACAGGATGGGGAAATGGCAGGTACCCCAGACTTCCCTGATTTCCTGCCCCCAGGGACTTCCCCACCTTCCCCTGCCCACCCTCCTCCCTGTTTGTCTCCTACACAGCAGGCCCTTTCATTCTGCAGGAATGTGTCTGGAGCCATCTTTCCCCACCCCCTTTTCCCTTCCTCCCACAGGGTGGGGTGTGTGGGCACCAGGCACCTCCGCCCCAATAAGGCTGAACTCAGTAACCCTACTGACCACCACACAAGCGCACATGCACGCACACGCACACCCCAAACAATTTAGGTGGTTCTTGAACGTCTACAGAAAGGTTTGCTGGCTCAACCCTCTCAGCCCCAGCCTCTACTGCGGATGCTGGGCCAGCACAGGGCCCGGGGAACACGGATGCATCTACTTAGGACCTGAACTGTTTGGGGAGCACGTCCACATGCAGCAAGGCATTCCTTCCTCACCCGGCCACACGCCAGGAGTAGATGGCGGCACTCAGTTCTCACTTTACATTGGGATGTTGGAGCTCAGAGAGTTTAAGCAACACACCCAAAGCCACAAAGCTGGGTTCGGATCCCAGCGTGTCTGACTTGCCTACACTAGGCCTGTTGCTGCTCAGGAGAGCAGCACATATGAAGAGACATTGGACCTGGATGTTTTAGGAATGGGGAGGAGGGATGGCCGGAGAAGGCAGACTGGCTCCCAGATGACTTCATAGTGCTCAGAACCCACAGCCTCTTCTCTGCCTTGTGCCTTGGTATCCTCCACTGAAAAATGGGGAGATGCCAGCCATCCCCCACTTGGCCTCACCTGGCTGGGGAGGGAAGGGGAGACTCCTAAAGCCAATCCCTCCCTTCTCCCTTCTCTTGGCAGGACTGACCCAGCCATACAATTCACCGCCCACCCCACCCCCCGCCCCCCACCCACCATCAGCAGTGCAACATGACACCGGAGCAGAGAGAAGGGGATTTTGGAAATGACTTAAGTTCTGAACAGGCCAGGGGGGCCTTGGGTGGGGAGTGCAGAGTAGACACTAAGGGGGACAGGAAAACAGAGATGAACTCAGATGATAATGGATTTCAGGGCAAAGATGTGCCTTTCGGGGCGGCCAGGGATGAGAGTGGCGGGTGGAGGCTGTCACCCGCCCTGCACCCTCAGACCTCCCCTAGCTCCTGTTCTAATCAGACCCTCCATCTCCTCTCTGAGTCTTTGACTACACAAGCCTCTTGCTGCATTCTGAGCCCGAGATCAAAGACCTTGAGCTCAGGTCACGCCTGAGTCACCAGCTTGATGAGCTCCTCACCCCCCCCCACACCCCCGCAGATGGATTAATTTCAGTCCCATCAGGAAGCCCTGGAAACCCTCCGGCCTGTCCCCCCGCCATTGCTTCCGTATCTCCCTGGGCTGCTGATTCCTCCTCAGTGCCCCCCAATCCATCCCGAGGCCTTTGGGTGCATGTTTTGGAGACATTGGGCTCCCCCAAGGCCACTGGTAAGTTCTTCTTGCAGCCTAACCAGCTCCCCCTGCTGCTGTTCTCCTTAAGTGGCAGGTGACGGAAGTGCCCCTTGCTCTCCCTGGACAGCCATCAGGTCCCCCTCCCCCAGGTGTGAACCTGACCATCAGACCCTTCTCCCTACCAGAGACCACCAGGAAATGCAAGGTTGTCTGGGTGGAGAATTAGGGGGCTTAGCTCAGATCCCTGCCCTCAAGAAGACAAAGATTCCATCTGTGTCTGGGTGGGTTAATTAGCCCTGGGCTTGAGTTTCCTTCCTCTCCCCAAACGAGCAACTCCTTCCCCCTAGAGCCTCTTCCTAACAAACCTGTTTTCAGAAGCTGCTGCTGCCAACCCCTCCGCAGACCCTTTGCCGGCTGTACTGGCTGCCCCAGAGATTACAGGTTATTGTCTGGTGGAGACAGGATGCTGAGGGGGTGGGCTGCTAGCGCTGGGCCTGGGCTTGGAATGCCAGACTGGGTCCAGCCGTGGGTTGGCTGCCTCCTCTCCCCCATTCCACCCCTCCCAGCCACCAGGTGCTCAGGTGAGTAGAGAGCTGGCTCTTGGGGGGGGAAGAGGAGGGGGAGGAAGGAGCAAACGGAGGAGAGCTGAGCCTGGGGGGTAGGGAAGGGTCTGGAGCAGGGGAGAAGTGTCAGAAGTTCTAGCAGATCAAATGAACACCCCCACCCCACCTGGCATTGCCTGGGTAGTAGGTCCAGGTCCAGGTACTGGACTAAGAAGGGCAAGCCCCTGGGGCTCCCTTCCCCCACCACCATGGCCAGTGCTCTGGGATGAAGTGGTCACACCTCTCTGGGCCTCAGTTTCCCCTTCAGCAAAGGGAGGTAAATGTAAAGGGATGGTGGGCCAGAGGTTGAGCAAGGCTGGACAGGGGAACGGGGGGTCCTGCAGCAGCAAGCCCTGAGGCAGGGCTTCAAAGTTCAGCAAGAACTTTCTGGCAGGCTAAGAAGTGTCTGGCAGCACCTCCTTTCTGGAGGTCTCTATAGGCAGGGTCAACTCTGCACTTAAGTACAAGAGGCACTAGACAGGGACTCTCAGGAGGAGGGGGATGGAGGCCACCCCCTGTCCCTAGTCCCCACAGCTGCCCCATTCTCCACCCTTGGGGCAGGAAGTGCTCTGTGCTTTCCACCCTGGTTGGGATGGGAGAAACTAGGGAACAGGCAGCTGCTTCCAGACAAGGGGAGAAAGGGCCCTACAACCGGTGCTTTCCAGCAGGAGCAGGAGTCCCTCCCTCTGCCCTCCCCTCCTGTCTCTCACACCCCCACCCCTTCCCTCTGTCACTCCCTGGCTGGTTTCATTTGCTCCTCAGACGGGCTCAGCGGTGCCTCCAAAGGCGGAGAATGCTCTTGGGTGAGTGCTGAGGAGGCCAGAGCGTGGGGAGGGGGCTCAGACCAGGGTGGGTGTCTCCTCTCCCTGCCCTAACCTTTTCCTGCCATTGTTGGCCCCCAAAAGTTGTCTGTGGAGAGATTCTGGTAGCCATTTGACTCTTGGTACCTTCTCCCAGGTCCAGGGCTGGGCAGGGGAGCCCCCACGGTGGCTGGGAACAAAGGCGGGGGGGGGGGCGGTGGAGGGCAGGACTGGTCAGGAAACTGGAGGCGCACCCGGCAGGAGGGAGGTGGGCTACACTTTGGGGCAGATGCATGTTTGAGGAGCCTGTGCCAGAGGTTCCTTGTATCAAATCATACCTTCAACTGCCTCTGAGGGGCCGCCAGGAGCCTCCAAGGAGGGTGGGGGGGTGGGGCCGGGGGACTGTTTAAGAGGGAGTCATTACTTCAGCAGAGAGAGAGAGAAGTGGACAGAGGGAGACAGGCAGAAATCTGGGTGGCTCCTATCTGAGGCCCAGCCACTGCACTGGGGTCCACACCAATGCCCGCCACCTTTATCTATGGTCTCCTGGCTCACCTCTCCACACAGGGGTTACCTGACACTCCTTGAGGGAGACAGCCATTACCTTTTAAGAGGTATTTTGGGGAACCCCTTCCGTAAGGGCAAGGGCAGGTGGCTGGAGGGCTGTCTCAGAGTTCTTCTTGTGGCTGGTCTTGGGGGTCTTCCTCCAGCTCGGGGAGGGGGGCTCTGGAGAATGTGGGAGCATTCTGGCCATGGTGGGAATCCTAAGCCAACCGGGGAGTGAGCACACAGATCTTGGATCAACCCCCCAGTCCCTGCCTTTGGCTCTCTCTCCCTGCTAGATTCCCATTTTCTTCAGAGTTTGGTTTCCTCTGTGATAGGAAGGGCAGCTTTACTATTTGAGGTGTGTGTGTGCGTGTGTGCGCCCCTCAGGGAGGGCCCTCCCATCTGCCCCTATGACTTGTGGTGGGGCAAGAGACAGAGACTCTGGGTCTGGCTACATGAGCTTGTGTGTGTATCTGATGCATCTAATTTTGTAAGAGAGGGTGCGTGCACACACCGACCTCTGGGTAACTGTGTCTGTATATAGATCTTTGTGTCGATGCCTCTTTTTGTGATGGTGTGTGCTGCGGTTTCATATCATCTGTATATGCCTTACTGGGGGCCTGGGGTTCCTCATGTGTCTGTCTGTCCCTCTGGGTGTACACGATCTTTGTGGATCTTGCCTGTCTGTGTGTACGTGCATGCTTGTGTGTGGCCTCTGAGCCGTCCTTTGCCCCCAGCCGGCATGGGCGTCTGTCCGTTTCTGCATGGGTACCACCTCTGTATATACACACATCGGTGTGCCTAGATGGTCTCATCACGAGGAGGTGTGTGAGAGTGTGTGCCTTGGCGTTTGCGACTTGCCATCTGTGGGTGCCTGTGGATTGCAGGCTGTGTGTCTCTGTGCGCTTCTGTGTATCTTTCCAAGTGACGACTAAACAGCAGGATGAGGTTTGCCCAGATCCTCTCCCTTAGGTGGCAGCCAGAGTGATGTTAATTCATAAGACACCTGCTTTGTGCCCCTGCCCCAGCCTCAGTTAGACCCCGGAGGGTGGCCTCTTTTCTGCCACTCTGTCTAGTTTGTGTTTGACCAGAGCAAAAACCTACCCTCTTAAGGCAGCCATCCAATGAGCCGTGGGTCCCAGCTGTGGACCCCTGGCCAGGGTTGAGAAGGGAGGGACTTAGCCAGGGTGTTCTGCTGCAAAATGCCATCACAGAAGACCCCTCCGCCCCCATATACCTGACCCTTTCATGGGTGCCGGGCTGTGTGGTACCCTCCTGGGGCAGGTTTTGGGTCTGCGGTGTCTCCCTTCATTTGAGTGTACCCACAAGCCAGGCGGTCATGTGTGTGTGCATGTGCCATGACTCATGCATCATCCCAGCAGCCGGGGGGGGGGGGGGGGGGAGGGGCAGGGTTCACGGTGAATGTCAGCGGCAGACGGTGGGCGGCACAGAGCAGTGCGGTGTGAAGGGTGCTGGGGGAGTTCCCAGAAGCCACCGGAGAGGTCCTGACCTCAAATCAACGTGTGCCCTAGGCCTTGTGTGGGAGAAAAGTGTACCCAATTGGGGAGGGTGGTGCGGCTGGAAGACATTTCTGGATGACTGTGTTGATGGGAAGGGGAGACTAAATCACCAAGTGCCGCAGCACCCCCTCTTCAAACAGCCTCCACACCTAGCTCCTTTGTTCCTCAGACCCATCCCTGCCCTGCCCTTTCCTCCTCACCCAGCTGTAATTCCCACTTCACAGATGGAGGAAGCTGAGGCTCATAGGTAAGTGTCTAGCCCAAGGCCTCAGAGTTCAATGTCACTGGAGCCCCACTGCAGGCCTCTGGACTCCAGATCTGGGAGGGATGGCCGGCCACAATTCCACATTCCTCCACCTTCTCCTCCCCCCACCTGGGAACCCACACAGGGAACCCCTCTCCTGAGGTTCCCCACCAGGTTCAGAAGGTCAAACTCCCCAGTACTCACTGCAGAGCCTTCCAGCAGCAGGCACCGCCCCCTCCCCTCCATACTTCCACTCTGCCTTGACCTTTGTGAACCTGCACTGCACTTTCAACTTCCCCATGGTGGCTGAGCCAGGCCCACTGCCTGGGATGCCCTACCCCTGGTAAAACTTTACTTATCCTGCAGTGAAACCTAATAGACTCTCCCTGCAGACCGTAGGCTTCCCCCCTGCTCCCCTGTGGTCCCAAAGCATTTCGCCGGTGCCTCCCTAGCGCTCTGTTTGACTCTCACCTGGGAGCTCTCACCTGGGAGCTCCTCTAGAACTGGCGGGTGCCCGTGACGAATGAATGACCCTGTCCCTCCCGCTGGCGGGACACCCTTCCGGTGGTCTCACCTCCGTCGCCCCCGCTGCCTGCCGAGCGCGCGCGCAGGGGGGACGGCCGCGCCAGGTGAGCCCCAGGGCGCCGCCGCCCTGCCCGCCAACCCGGCCGTCGCCGGCTGCTGGCGCATCTTCGCCCCGGTTACCGCTAGTGGCTGCTGTCGCTCAGTGGAGCCCAAGGAGACCGCGGCCAGAGCGTCCACCGCGCAAGATGGTGGCTCCCGAGTCTCCGTGAGTGTGTGCGGCGGGCGCGGTGCCCGGGCCGGGCGGGGCGCCCCCTCCCGGAGCTTCCGGCCGGGGGGGGGGGGCGGGCGACAGGTGGGCGCGCTGCGGGCGGGGCAGCAGAACGGGGGGAGGCGGGGGCCTCCGGGACCTTCGAGAGCTCCCCCACCACACGCCCCCCTGAGGAAGTTCCCCAGCCCTCCGTGTCCTGGCCCGGGGCGAGCAGGGAGCTCTCACCTCGCCGGTCCTCCGCCCCGGAACATGGATCCCCCTAGGGGCTCCCCAAGGGGCCTGGGGGGGAGGCTGGGGACCGCCACCCTGGGGCCACATAAGCTCTGTGTTTGAGGCTGACCTGCCAGGGTGGAGTTGGGACCGGAGACCAATACACAGTCACCCCAGGAGCCCCAGAGTTGTGGCGGCTCACGTCTAGGTGGCCAGGGTGCAGAGCAGTGTGGCGGACCTGGGTCTGACAGGTGCACTGCCCTGGTCAGCCTTGGTCACATAGTCACATTTTATTTACAGCCCACCCCGTCCAGCCTGGTTCCCTCAGGTTGAGGTAACTTTGGCTGGGTTGTTTTAGAGTAGCGCTGTCCAAGAGAACTTTCTGGGATGAAGTCAGTGGTCTCTGTCTGGGCCATTTCATACAGTAGCCAGTGGCTATCAAGAACTTGAAATGTGGCTAGCGAGACTGAGGAATTCTACAATGTTTTTCTAATTCTGATTAATTATAAACAGCCACATGTGGTTACTAGCTACCATATCTGACACTGCATTTTCAGAATCCATCTTCCCATGCATCCTTCCTACCTACTCTTTTGTTCTTTGATCAAAAACATCCTAGGTCACATAGTAATTTTACCCCTCTGCAGAATGGGGCAGGATAGCCAGTTCTAGGTATATGGAAAGGAGCTGACAAACTTCCAAAGGGTACCACCTTGGAATTGCACCTCCTCCACATTCTAAGATCCTTTGGGTGGTGAGCTAGACAGGGTCACAGAATCATGGGATCTTGGGAGGAAAGGAGGTCAAAGGCAGCTGTTTTAGCCACCCAACAGGTGCCCAAGACACCACTCCATTGTTCTCTCTGCTTGAAAGCTGGTGGTCCCTTATTCATTCACTCCCCAAATTTTGTGGAGCACCTGCTGGGTGCCAGGCAGCATTCCCTTCTGTTCAGATGTGAACAAGTTAGTTACCTTTCCTGCCCTCAGGAAGCTTACATTCTTGAGAGAGAGTAAGAAGAAGGAGAAGGAGAGAGAAAGAGAGAGCGTGCCATGCAATAGAAATGCAGAGAAAATAAGCAAATTTGTAAACCGTGAGGAGTACAATGGAGGGAACAAACAGGAAATAGTGACAGAAAAGAAAAGGACCTCCTGGGAAGGGACAGAGAAGTCTCCTTGGAAGAGGGGACCAAAGGGGAAATGAAATAGGCAAAGTGTTGAGAGGAGGTGGAGACATTCTGGAAGAGGGTACAGCATGTGCAAAGGCCCTGGGGACAGGAACCTGGCACCCTGGAGGAACTGAGGAAAGGCCGAAGTAGCGGGAAGGGGAGAGAGGCACAAGTGGCCACCAGAGAGGTCAGCAGTGCCAGACCTCGAAAGGGATCCTGCCCCTGGCCTCAGACAGCAAGAAGTCACAGAGGGGTTTTAAGCAGTATGTTTTCAAAAGCCCCCTCCAGCTCTTATTGGTCCAGATGGCTCAGAGAAGGGTAAGAGTGGAAGCCCAGAGTGCCATCAGGAAGTGACTGCCGTAGTCCAGGCAAGAGATGCAGGTGCCCAGGACAAGGCTGGTAGCAGCGGCATGGAGAGACGAGACAGGTTACAGGCAGATTGTGGAGGGTGAACCGACAGTACCTGTGGATAGACCAGCTCCAGGATATGGAAGAGAGCAGGGGCTGGAGGGGCAGCTTTCTGGCCAGAGCACCTGGGTAGGAGAGCAGGCGTTTCCTGAGCTGGGGATGACTGGGAGAGGAACATATCTGTGGGGACAGATCAACAGTTCCATCTAGACAAGCCAGGAAAGTGGTTGGATGGAGAGGTGTGGCACCCAGAGGAATGGCTCCGGCTGGGGTGGTTTATTTCAGGGTGACCAGCAGACATGGTTCTGAACTTTTGGGACAGTTTTAGGTTAGGAAGAGGAGGAGAAGATGACATCAGAGGCGGAGGGGTGCTGATGGAGGAAAGGAAAGCTGGGAGACATAGGGTTTTGGAAGCCAAGAGAAATGCATGTTTCAAGGAGGGTGGGGTGAGCAGTCCCAAATGCCACTGAGAGCCTAAGGGAAGAGGAGTGATGAGTTTCACTGCAACAGGCAATAGGGAGCACCTTCCCTTGCACTGAACAGGATACCCCTGGCCTTCTGTTCATCTGCCCTTTACTTATCCACTAAGTGCTAGGTTCCATGAAGGGTGCTGGGCATATCAGGAGGACAAGACAATCACTGCTTTCTCAGAGCCCAGTCATCTAACCAGTAGCCTTAGAAACAGGCAGTTCTTTCATACAACCCAAATCAGTCCTTCCATTCTCTTAAACAACAAGCTTTTGCTCAAAGGCATCTTCATGCCGAGCCCTCTACAGGGGCTTAGGGATCCCAAAATGAACAAACGTGATCTTGGCCTTCTAGGAACCAAGTGCAGAGACACGTTAGAGAATCCCTGAGTTTACCATATTGTATTATCAAGACCCACACCCAGAGAATTATGGGAGACTAGAGGACAGGCACCAGCCCCAGTTGGGGGGATCCGGGTGGCGGAGGGGATGCAGAGCTGCTCTCCAGGAATGAATGGGAATTGGCCAGGGAGGAGGGATAGGAAATTCCAGGCACAGAGGATGAAGGCAGGAGCAGAGTAACAGCTGGGTGTGGGGTGGGGAATGGTGAGCCTCTGGAGCAGCCAGGAGCACTGGGAGGCTGAGGAGGACCTCGATGGCTCATGGTGAGGTGTGTGGATTCAGGCAACCACTTAGGACAGCGGTGAAGAGGTGGAAGCAAGGGAGTGGGCTGTGTGTGAGCTGGCTCTCTGGATGCTGAGGGAGGGACACATTTGGGGGGTGTGACTGCAGAGGTGGAGGCAGATATATAATCCAGGTGAGACAGTGCAGGCCAGAGTCTCAGCTTGGCCTTTGGGGTCAAGTGGATGTAGATTTTTTTTTTTTAAGACTTTTCATTTTCTTAACAGGACCTTTTTTTTTTTTTTAGATTTTATTTATTTATTTGAGAGAGAGAGAGAGAGACTGAGCATGAGTGAGGGGTGGGGAGCAGAGGGAGAGGGAGAAGCAGGCTCCTCACTGAGCAGGGAGCTGGATGCGGGGCTCGATCCCAGGACCCTGAGATCATGAGCTGAGCCGAAGGCAGACGCGTAACCGACTGAGCCACCCAGGCGCCCCTGGACGTAGGTTCTAACTCTGCCTCAGCCACTTTCTGCTTGTGGAACCTTGAGCAAGTCACTTAAGGTCCCCCAGCCTTGGTTTCCTCCTCTCCAAAATGAGGAGGTTACCACCCTCAGAGAGTACTTGCAGGAGTAGTCTTGGTCTTCTCATGGAGCCCCTGCAAAGTCCTTAGCACAAGGCCTGATGCGGTTCCCACTTGACAAAGGGTAGTTACTGCTGTCGTGACGAGTGGGCATCTAGGGGACAGGGCTGAGGGACAGTAAGGAGGTAGAGGTGGCTGGTTTTGGCCGTTGTCAGGACGTGGCCTCTGGTCCTGAACGGCTCACCTGGCCTCGTGCCTGGGGTGGTAGAAGAGTGAGCAAGGCACAGGTGGCCAGCTAGCCCCTTCAGTCTGGGGCCCACCCCCACTTCTAGGCTTCTTTACCCAGCACCACACTATCAGGGTGCGTGTGTGCGTGTGAGTGTGCCCACGTATAGGTTTAGGGAAGGGAGGCCCAGTGAAAACAAATGCCATTCTTTGGCCCCGTGGCTCTGGGAGCTCAGCTTTGTGCTAACTTCATTCTCATGAAATAAATGATTGTGGACTGAAGAGACTGGCCATCCTTGAATGAGGAGTCAAGGTCCGATCCTGGCTCAGTTACAGATTATTCATGAGCCCTGGGAACTGCTGTCACCTGGACTCAGTTGCACAGATGGCGCCAGTCTTTCCAGAGCTGAGTTCAGCCATGCTTCAACAGTCAAAGCCCATCAGGCCTCCCCGGATGGAGGGAGACCCTCAGAGTGGGCTGGGGCCCCCAGGCCTCCCCCCACTTTGGATGACATTCTGTGGCCCTTGGCATGACCCCACCCATTCCAGTAGCCCTTCCCCATTAGGTGCTGTGCCCCGGTCAGTTGGGGAGTGCTCTGTGGGCAGCATGAACCCACGGTGGACCCTCTAACACCTCTCCCTTGTCTCTTTCATCTCCAGTCTCCCACCGGAGGAGCAGGAATAAACTTTCCCAGCTAAGTTAGATGGATGGTCCCCATTAGCCCAGCGTGCTCCCCTCCTGCCTTCCCCACCAACTTCCATTGTCAAGGGAGGTGCCGCGGTGTGTAGGGGGAGGCTGGGGGGCCAGAGCACTTGGGTGGGGGTTGGGGGTGCCCTGCCCCTCGAGCAGGAATGGTGCCCCCAGGGAAGAAACCCGCAGGAGAGGCCTCCAACTCCAACAAGAAGTGCAAGCGTTACTTCAACGAGCACTGGAAAGAGGAGTTTCCCTGGCTGGACTTCGACTATGAGCGGAAGTTGATGTTTTGCCTCGAGTGTCGCCAGGCCCTGGTGCGGAACAAGCATGGCAAAGCGGAGAATGCCTTCACCGTGGGCACCGACAACTTCCAGCGCCATGCCCTGCTGCGCCACGTGACCTCGGGGGCCCACCGCCAGGCGCTGGCCGTCAACCGGGGCCAGCCCACTTTTGAGGGCCACGCCGAGGGAGGAGGGGCCTACCCAGATCTGGAGACGCCCCCCACCTCCAGGGGCGTCAAGATGGAGGTGGACCCGGCCAAAGTGGCCGTGCTGACCACGGTGTACTGCATGGCCAAGGAGGATGTGCCCGACGACCGCTGCTCCGCCCTGCTCGAGCTGCAGAGGTTCAACCTGTGCCAGGCCCTGCTGGGCACAGAGCATGGCAACTGCTACAGCCCCAGGAGGGTGAGGGACATGCAGGTGGGTGGCGGCCAGAGGTGTGGGGGAGGGCTTGAGGAGGGAGGACATCCAGCCCTCTGGGCACAGCACCAACATTCCAGGCCCCCGGGCAGGAGCCAGAGAGCTTCATTCATACCTTCACCCAGCAGAATCTTTCACTGAGCCATGCTCTGTGCCAGGCCCTGGGCCAGCTGCTAGGGGCACCGCCACGAAGAGGCCAGACCACGCCCTGTCCCCAGGGGTGGGGCAGAGGGGCTTTCCCTCCCAGCAGAGGCCAGAGGTTGCAAGCTGGGTAGCCTGGGGGCTTGACTGGCCCACAGATGTATTTTGTTGATTTTCACAGTGTTTTTGGAAAACCTCACTTAGTTTCCAAGTTAAAAAAAGAGAGAGAAAGATTACATATGAAAATGTGGGTTTGTGACTTCTGAAAAGCTAGGTCCCTGTGCTCTCAGGGCATGAAGAAGACCCACGGCTTCTCCATTCCTTTTGGTGTATCCCTGGCCCACATCAAGCCCAGTACCATCCACGTGGCCCCTCGGGGCATGCAAGTTGCAGTTCTGTCCTAGGTACCAGGTGTATGAGTCCTAGGGACTTGCGTGAGGGTGGGGGAGTTAGATCTCATCCTACAGACAGCTGACACACGGACAAACAGAGCACACAGTTGGGGCTCTACGTAAATGGGAGGAAACATGTCTATGACTTAATTCCTGAGCGCACAGTGGAGAGAGACTCCCAGGAAGAGGAACCGGGGCCATGCTGTAGAAACACACACAAAATGCTGCAGGATCTTTATGGTTCCTCAAGCAGTTTTACACTTATAAGCACAGCCACAGAAAGTTACGTTTTTAATTGACAACAACCTTTTAAGGAGCTGAGAGGCAAGTAGTAGCCTGATTTCAGAGCTGAAGCAACTGAGGCTCAGAGAGGTGAAATGACTTGCCCAAGGTCACCCAGCCAGTAAGCAGCCAAGCCGGGATTGGTCTGTCTGTCTGCCCCCGAGGCCTGTGCCCTTTCTGTGTTCGGTACTGCTACCTCCCCTGCTCAGGACAAGCCTAACTCTGTCCCTCCCTTTCTCTCCCTGGCTGTCCCAGGTGGCCATTGCCAGTGTCTTGCACACAGAGGCCTGCCAGCGCCTGAAGGCATCCCCGTATGTAGGGCTGGTGTTGGACGAGACCAGGGACTGGCCTGAGTCCCACAGTCTGGCCTTGTTTGCCACTTCGGTGTCCCCCTGTGATGGCCAGCCGGCTACCACGTTCCTGGGCAGTGTGGAGCTACAGGAGGGTGATGCCACTGCTGGCCAACTCCTGGACATCCTGCAGGCCTTCGGTGTGTCTGCAGCCAAGCTGGCCTGGCTCAGCTCGAGCCTCCCCAGTGACCGCCTCGGGCACGTGGGCCCACAACTCCGCGCTGCCTGCCCACTGCTCACCGAGCTACACTGCCTCCCCGGCCGGACAGATCCTGAGCCCCCGGCCTACCTAAGTGAATATGAAAGTGTGCTGGATGCCCTATTCCGCCTCCATGGTGGCCCCAGTTCCCACACGGTCCCCGAGCTCCGGGCGGCACTGGACCTTGCTGCTGTTGACTTGGCGGGACCCCGGCCAGTGCCCTGGGCGTCCTTGCTGCCTATCGTGGAAGCAGTGGCTGAGGCTTGGCCTTGCCTGGTGCCCACACTGGAGGCCTCTGCCCCAGCCTCCCCTACAGCTAGGGCACTTGCCCTCGCCCTGCGCCAGTTCACCTTCGTGGCCTTCACCTACCTGCTGCTGGACACTCTGCCCACCGTGCAGAAGCTCGCCCTTGTCCTGCAGCCAGAAGAGCCAGACTTGGCCTCGCTGCAGCCCCTGGTGATGGCGGCCGCGGCCTCCCTCCAAGCGCAGCGCAGCTCGGGTGGGGCGCGCCTCCAGGGCTTCCTGCAGGACTTGGCTTCCTCCGGCCCCGACTTGGGCGGTGGGTGCTGCACCTACCGTGGCGTGGAGCTGGTCGGCTACTCCGAGGCTGCCGTGCGGGGCTTGGAACGGCTGCGGGGGGCCTTCCTGGACTCCATGCGGAGGGGGCTGTGGGACTCCTATCCCGGGCCCTCGCTGGACGCCGTGGCCGCCTTCGCGGCGATCTTCGACCCGCGCGGTTACCCGCAGGCACCCGAGGAGCTGGGCGCGCACGGCGAGGGAGCGCTGCGGGTGCTGCTGCGCACCTTCGCCCCCGCCGTGGTGCGCCAGCGGGCGCTGGGCGACTTCGCGCTCTTCAAGCGCGTGGTGCGCAGCCTGGGGCGGCTGGGCCCGCGGGCCCTGTGCGCCAAGCTGGCGTGCGCTCGCTCTGAGCTGCACGAGCTCTTCCCGGACTTCGCCGCCCTTGCCGCTCTAGCCTTGGCGCTGCCCGCGGGCGCCGGCCTCCTGGACAAGGTGGGCCGCAGCCGGGAGCTGCGGTGGTGGGGGCAGAGCGGGGCCGGGGAGGGCCGGGGCGGCCCGGCGGTGAAGATCGCCGTGGATGGGCCTCCGCTGCACGAGTTTGACTTTGCGCTGGCCGTGGAGTTCTTGGAGAGTGGGTGGGCGGAGGGGCTCCTGGGGTCGCAGCTCCCGTGAGGGAGGCCGCCTTCCCTCCGCCCAGTCAGCCTGGGGCCGGGGGCGCTAGTCTAGGGGGCCAAGGCGGATCTGACTGAGCTACACCCAAGCTGACCGCCTCACCGTGGCCTCCCACCCACCTGCTCCGGGCTTCCTCCGCTCCGTGCTGAGTACTGACCGTGCCCGGTGGGCTGTGGAGGAAGGGCTGCGTCACGGGAGGCCTGGGCAAGCCGGCAGACATGCTGGGTTTGGGGGCACCCTCAATATCGCTTCTGCCCTTGCCAGAGTTTGGTGAGGAGTAGCTCACCTTTTTCCGTCTGGACCAAGCCCAGATTTGGGCCCTAGAAAAACTGAAGAGTCTTGGAGGGAGAGAGGAAGACTGGGTCTCAGGAATTGAGGGACTGAGGGAAAGGAGAGTGGGTTCTTGGCTGTTAGCTCCCCCGCTGGCAGCATCTCTTCTCTTCAGATAGAACTGGAGAGGAGATGACTTCCTTGTTTTTGACACACAGCACAACACCCTCTCTGTGCACAAGCTACCAGTTCAAGGGAGGTAGTGGTGCCCTACCTCCCCTGCCCACTGCGTGAGACTCTTCTGCATATGGCTGTGTATATAGACATATACATCTATCAATGTAAAATAAATCTATCTTGCATATTGTTAACACACAAAAAATCTGAAAGGACTTCTTATGGTTTTGCAATGACAGAGTCCAGAAAAGTCCCGATGGACTGGATTTATTTCTAATTCTTTTCTTCCTCAGAGTCTGGTTGCTCCCCAAAGTTCCTAGCCTTCCCCTGCCCTTGCCTCAGACCTTTAAGACCAAAGACCCTAAAACCACGTGGCTGGACCGGCCAACTCTGAGGACCAGCCTCAGGCCTGATCCAGGGGTTAGAGGGCTTTTTGCCTTCTGGAAGGAGTTGGGGCCTCACCAGAGCTAGGGGACAACATCCCTTCAGATTCCAACAGGTTTCCCTGTCTTCTCTGTCAGCCCTTGCAGTGAACGATGTGGGGATCAGGAGGGGGGCAGTTAGTGAGAGGGGAGGGGGCTGGCCTTTCCCCAGGTCCCCTGGGTTTGGGTTTAACTTGCAATAAATGGAAACCCAGTACATCACACAGTCTCCATGGTGTGGGGTGTGTGTGTGTGTGTGTGTGTGTGTGTGTGTGTGTGTGTGTGTGTGTGTGTGTGTGTGTGTTCACACAGTCTCCATGGTGTGGGGTGTGTGTGTGTGTGTGTGTGTGTGTGTGTGTGTGTGTGTGTGTACTCCTCTGCTCCTCCCTTGGCCTGATTCCCAGCTGGGTTCATTGGGGCCCTCGGGCTGCCTCTGGAGGGGATAGGAGGGGCATCCTTCGGGGCTGGGAACTGAGAACTGTGGTCTCCCTGCTTCTGCTCCCCCCACTGTGGAGAGGAGAGGCACAGAAATGGGCTGTGAGTGCCCCGGGCTTAGCCAGTGCTGCTTTGTGAAGAGGGAGACAGTTTCTGCCCTGGCTCCACATCCAAGAAGCCCATCAGTCTCTTTTTCTGGCTGTGGAGGTCACTGTGAGCCTTGTGGCTCCCCATTTCAGACCCTGCCCTTCTTCCTCCTGCAGCAGGCCCGGCCTCCAGTGCCCCCAGCCCCCTGCTGGCCTCCCTGCCCCTGCCTGCCAGGCCTCTGCAGCCCCCGCTGGACTTCAAGCACTTGCTCGCCTTCCACTTCAATGGCGCCACCCCGCTCAGTCTCACCCCCAACTTCAGCACGGTACGGGCTGGGCTGGTGGGTGGGGGCATGCGGCCGAGCTTGGGGGTGGGCAGGGAAGGTGGGTACGGAGGGGCTGGCTCTTGGAAGCTGGGTATAAGTAGGAGCAACATCCCCAAGAGTGACTGGGCATTCCCAAAACAGGGACCCCTGGGTCCAGGTTTCCCCGAGACCAAAGAATGAGGATGGTGTCACCCCCTTCCCCCGGTAATGACTGCTGGGCCTGTGGCCTGGAGGTTACACTTGAGTTTTCGTAGAGGGACATCTGTATGTCTGGGGTGTGCCCTTCTGTTTTAGTTTATGTTTCTATGGGTCTTTGATACTTGTGGATGTGTGTGTAAACAACTCTTGCGCCTTGTTAACTGTATGTAATTAATGTATGTGCCTGTGTCTCTGAGAGATTTTTTCTCTTTGTGTTGACTCTGTACGTGTTTGGTGTGTGTCTCACCTCTGAATGTGTGTGGGGGGGGTTTGGGTGATTGTGAGTGTGTCTGTGAAGTGTGCCATTTGTACTCCTGTGGGTCTGCATTTTTCTGCATGGCTCTGTGATTCGTACCTGCCTGTAGGCTTCTGTGCTCTGTGTCTCTGTATTTCCACGTGTGCGTGTGTGTGAATGACAGGTGCAGGGAGCATGAATTTTACTTCGCTATAAGAAGTACCCCCCCTTTCTTTAATTCTGAAGCATCAGATGTAATCATCAAGGAGCCCCAGCCCATCCTGACAAGATGGTGGGAAATTCAGTCTCAGTCATCCTTAGGAGTCCCTCCCTTTCTAACCTCCAGCGTCGCACAGAGGTCCACAGGAGCCTGAGCCATTTGGGAAGGGTTCCCTGTTGTTTGGTCCTCTCTGTCACTTGCTGACGCACCATGCACACAGTCCCTTGGGAGTGGGTACAGCTTCTGTTGCCCGCCTCTCTGGGGGCCCTGCAGGCCATGCTCCTGTCCCCTGCCTGCCCCCAGCCCCAGGTGCTGTTAGGTGAGGGTTAGACCCTCGTTCTGTTCCCTAGGGAGTTTCTGAAACCATGCTTTTCTCTCAAAGCCTCTGTTCTCTTCTCTCAGGGAGGTCTGGAAAGTTCCTCTTGATAAGCAAGCCCAGACAACTGCTTTTGGTCCAACAAGCAGCCCCTGAGGAAAGGAAACATAAAGGCTTGGTTTGATAGAAGGAAAAAAAAAAAGTTAAAATAAGGAAGAGGGGGAAAAAAAACCCACATAAATTAATATACCAAAGAAATAATCCTACGACTCAGGGAACCGTCTGGCCTGCACGTGCTGCAACCTGCCCCTTCCCGGCCCCCCACCTGCCCTGGCCATGCCCTCACTCCCCCCTCAGGCCCTGTGACAGTGGCAGAGCTGAAAAGATAAGCCTTCTCCCCGCCAGCCCACAGGCCCAGCACAAGGCTGGGTTATGGGAGAGGATTTCCAACAGAGAGACTCTTTGTCCCGTCCCTGTTTCTCCCTGCCCCCAACTCTGTCCCAATAGTTGTGATTTTTGTGAATAAGGAAAAAAAAAAAAAAAACCCAAAGCAGAGACCAGAGGGGCAGCAAGAGAGGCCAAGGTGATCACCGGGACATGGTTGTTTTTCTCCCGATCACGGAGGTCACCCTGGCCATCCCCCCTGCCTCCAAGCTGAAGCCCAGGCTAACAGAAGTCAGCCAGGGAAGAGATTGTGCCCGTGTGTCTCCTACCCACAGGGATGGGGAAGTTCTTCCTATGTCCCGATGCCTGCCCTCCTTAATAGTCTGTAGTTTCTGGCATTTTGTACTGCCTCCCCTTCCAGAGCCGACCCCAGCGTTATTGTGCCCTCCCACCCCCTTCACAGATGGACCCGATCCAGAAAGCTGTCATCAGCCACACGTTTGGGGTCCCCTCCCCTCTGAAGAAGAAGCTCTTCATTTCCTGTAACATCTGTCACCTGAGGTTCAACTCAGCGGTGAGAGGGAGTAGCGGAAACAGGCTGGGGGGGGGGCTGGGCAGGGAGAGGGTTGGACACTGGCTGCTGGGGTCTTTCCTGGAGGAATAGGGCTGGCAAAGGGACTGGGGTCCGTATTTTCCATCCTTGGGTGCAGAAGAGGCGCTCCCGGTCCTTTACCCATCCCGCCTTCTCTTCTCTCCAAATTCCTCTGCCTCATCTCTAGTGGCCCTGGGGCCTCCATTTCCCTCCCTTCTGCTTCTCTCCTGTGTTCTGGATCCTTCTGCAAGAGAAAAGACTGCCCTTCCCTGCTCTGGGTCCCAGGGGCCCCTATTGGTTCCTGGTCTGGAGCTGAGTTCTTAAAGCACCGGAGAGTTAATGTGTTGAATATGTTCATTCCCATCATCTTAATTAGTTCTCATGATATTTTGTGAGATGGATAGAGGTGCTATTATCCCCACTTTTCACATGAGGAAACAGCCTCAGAGAGGTTAAGTGATTTGCCTGAGGCCACACAGCTGGTGAGTAGCAGAGCTGGGATTTGAACCCAGGCCTGGCTGACCCCAAGGCCCACGTAATTTCTACCACAGCCTACCCCTAGATAATGGAGAAGCCTCATTCTGGACTCCCAGGGAATATTTACCTTCTGTCTGGAAAATTCTGGGGCTTGGGGAGATCTGCTCTGGTGAAAGGGTCTAGGGAGGGGCCGCAGGGGCCTGCCTTTCCTATACTTGGGAGCAATAAGCAGGGACCTCTGGTTGAAGGAGGGAGGACACCAACAGGCTAGATTCAGGGGTTCTTTTCAGGTTTTCAGGTCATATGAGTCTTGCAAGGGATGGACAGAAAGACGTCACTCTGAGGGAGGGACCATGTCTTCTCCATGCCGGGCCCCTGGCACAGAGCCTGGCAAAGAGCAAATGCTCAAAAACGATTTGCTGAAAAAAATGAACAAAGGGACGAATGTTCTGGGTGCACATACCCCAAGTATGAAGAATGCTCTATTTTTTCCATTTGTGCCTTTATGAACTTGGTAACTAACATTTGTTGAGCACCTGCTATATGTACTAGGCCCTTGTCATTCGTGTTCTATTTTTATTTATTTATTTATTTATTTATTTATTTATTTATTTATTTATTTATTTGACAGAGAGAGACACAGCGAGAGAGGGAACACAAGCCAGGGGAGTGGGAGAGGGAGAAGCAGGCTTCCCGCCGAGCAGGGAGCCCGATGCGGGGCTCGATCCCAGGACCCTGGGATCATGACCTGAGCCGAAGGCAGATGCTTAACGACTTTGCGCCCATGCGCCCATGCGCCATGTGCCCCTTTTATTTTTTTAAAAAGATTTTATTTATTTATTTGAGAGAGAGTGGAGGGAGGAGCAGAGGGAGAAAGAATCTCAAGCAGCCTCCTGGCTGAGCACAGAGCCCAACGCGGGTCTCCATCTCATGACGCTGAGATCATGACCTGAGGCAAAATCAAGAGGTGGCTGCTTAACCGACTGAGCCACCCAGGCGTCCTTCATGTTCTTTTTAATTCTCACAACCCTGTGAGGTCAGTATTGTCACAAAGTTTACGAGTCAGCAAACTGAGGCTCAGAGAGGTGAGGCGACTTGCCCAGAGATGCACAGCTTATAAGTGGCTGAGACAGAATTTGAAGCCAGAAGCTGCTTGCCTGGGGGCTCATGTATGTATAAGAAGGAATTCTATAAACCTCAGGGCCACACACATGCTGTGATGACAAGGATTCCCCTCTGGGGCGCCTGGGTGGCTCAGTCCTTAAGCGTCTGACTTCAGCTTGGGTCTTGATCCCGGGGTCCTGGGATTGAGCCCCGCATCGCATTGGGCTCTCTGCTCGGCAGGGAGCCTGCTTCTCCCTCTCCCAACCCCCCCCTGCTTGTGTTCCCTCTCTCGCTGTGTCTCTCTCTGTCAAATAAATAAATAAAATCTTAAAAAAAACAAAAACAAAACAAGGATTCCCCTCTTGTCTGGCTGGAGCCCTGCCCCCTCTGACCTGCCCCCTGCCCAGCACCAGCTCATGGAGGGGGCATGCAGACTCAGCAAATAAATGGTGACCCCAAGCCCTCCCCTCCCCAGAACCAAGCCGAAGCACATTACAAAGGCCACAAACACGCCAGAAAACTCAAGGCTGTCGAAGCTGCCAAGAGCAAGCAGAGACCACAAACCCTGGCCCAGGATGGGGTGCTGGTGTCCCCAACCCCGACTTCAGCCAGTGGATCCCCAGGAGAGCTGCAGAACAAAGGTCAGTCCTGAACTCTTCTCTCTCCCCTCCCCACTCGCCAATCCAAATCTGGTTTCTGGTGAGGGGTTGGGAGATTTCTGCTTATTATTTTTACCTATGTTGGGGTAGCCCATACATACAGAAAAAGGCACACATCACAAGTGCTGAGCTCAACGAACTTTCCCAGTCTGAATATATTGAGATCGAGAAACATGGCACCAGCACTCAGAAGCCCTCCTAGCCGCCCCCTCCCCCAGTCACTGCCTCGTATTAGCTTCCCAGGGCTACCACAGTGAATGACCACACAGTGGGTGGCTGAAAACAACAGACATTTATTTTCTCACCGTTCTGGAGGTGAGAAGTTTGAAATCAAGGTGTCGATGGGATTGGGCTCAGATGGAGAATCTGTCTCACGCCTCTCATCTAGCTTCTGGTGGTTACTGGCCGTCTTTGGCATTCCTTGGCTTGTAGATGCATCCCTCCAATCTCTGCCTCTGTCTTCACATCACATTCTCCCCGTGTCTCTGTGTCTTCACATGCTCTTGTTTTGTTTTGTTTAAATTCAAATTAGTTAACATAATGTATTATTAATTTTGGGGTAGAATCAGTTGCATACGACACCCAGTGCTCATTGCATCAGGTGCCTTCCTTAATGCCCATCGTCCATTTACCCCATTGCCCCACCCCTCTCCCCTCCAGCAACCCTGTCTGTTTCCTAGAGTTAAGAGTCTCTTGTGGTTTGTCTTCCTCTCTGTTTTTATCCTATTTTATTTCCACATGGTCTTCTTATGACACCAGTCATTGGATTAGGGTCCACCCTGGTCCACTCTGATCTCATTTTAACTACTTACATCTGCAAAGACCCTGGTTCCAAATAAGATCACATTCTGAGGTTTCAGGCAGACGTGAATTTGGGGGCAACACTATTCAACTACCTACACCCCTCCCCCAAGTGATCTTGACTTTTCTTGCCATCAATCAGTTGCCCCTGGTTTTGGTGAATCCTGTAGTATGGAGGTTTTGTGCCTGGCCTCTTCAGTGTTGTTGCATGAAGCTGTGTAGAGCCCTCTTGCGTGACCATACAACTCTTTTTTTAAATCTACTCTCCTGTTATGGACATTTGGATAGTTACCAGTTTTATCTTTTTTTAAAAGATTTTATTTAAGAGAGAGAGAGAGAGAGAGAGAGCATGAGCAAGGGGGAGGGGCAGAGGGACAGGGAGAAGCAGATTCCCCACTAAGTGCAGAACTAGACACGGGGCTCGATTCCAGGACCCTGAGACCATGACCTGAGCTGAAGGCAGATGCTCAGCCAACTGAGCCACCCAGGCGCCCCGGATAGGTTTCAGTTTTATGCTATTATGAGTAGTGCTCTATGAATATTCCAGTGCATCTTATTGGTCACTTCCACTTATTTTACAGTTAGCTAATAACTCTGAAGTATCAGGGCTGTGAGGGCTTTCTGAGACCCCTCTGTCCAACTTTATATTTTCAGATGGGGAAGCTGAGGCCCAAAGAAGCCCAGGTCTGCCCAGTGAGTTGGTGGGAGAGTGGAGTCTGGATTTCAGTGCTGGTCATCCCTACGTCAGGGATGCTTCCACTCTGCCATGCCACCCCCAATATATCACTACTTAAGATCATGGTCTCAAGATGATTCTTACCCGATGCCTTCCATCTCTCCAGCAGTTCCTGAGGCCCTTCCTCCTGGACCCCAAGTCCAGCCACTGCTGACTCCGGACCCCACGCCCAGGGAGCCGACCCACTCAGACCTCTTGGATGCTGCCTCCTCTTCTTCTTCTTCCTCCTGCCTACCCTGCTCCCCAGAGCCTGGGAGGGAGGCACCAGGGCCTGAGCCAGCAGCCGCTGCTGTGGGAACTGGTGTGAGTGTGGAGGGCAGGAGTGAGAAGGGGCGCCTCTATTGCCCCACGTGCAAGGTGACAGTGAACTCTGCCTCCCAGCTACAGGCTCACAACACAGGTCAGTGCGCTGGAGTCTAGGAGAGGAGAGGGACAGGCAGCCGGCCCTCCCCAGCTGCAGGCAGGCTGGAGTTTCTGGGCATTTGGCTCAAGGGCTTGGTGACACAGGTCTTGTGTTCAGCTGTGACTGGGTGGGCATTCTGGCTCCTCCAGCTGGTGCTTGAGGCGGGAGAATTGGGAAGAGAAGTCTGGGGCAACAAGGACTGAAGGGTCACTGGGAGAAGGCCGGAAACACTTCCTCCGTCTGTCCATAGGTCAGACCCAGAAGGAAGGCAGGAGATGAGAGCAAAGGGAAGCCGTGCAGTTCCACCGCGAGAAGGCCTGGGGGTGGGGGGTTGCTGGCAGAAAATGACCGAAGCTGGGAGGACCTTGCGGAGGTGGGGAAGAGAACTCTCAGGTGGCTGGAGGCTTCATGGGGCAGCCAGACTGACCTAGTTCGGTGTGGGGGTCTCCATGGCCCTTGCTGCTCCTCTTCGGTGCTGATGGGTTGTCTTCCCTCCTCTCTCAGGAGCCAAGCACCGGTGGATGGTGGAAGGTCAGCGAGGTGCTCCCCGAAGGGGCCGGGGCCGTCCAGTTCCCCGGGGAGCTGGACACAAGGCCAAGAAAGTGGCAGGGGGCCAGGGGGCCCGACAGGGGCCCAGCCCTCCTTTTCACTGTGCTCTGTGTCAGCTCCAAGTCAATTCAGAGACCCAGCTCAAGCAGGTGGGAGAAGTGAGGCCGGGACTGGGGCTGGAGCAGGGCTGAGGGGGTGGAACTGGTGTCGGGTGCCCAGAGGGAGCCAGTAAAGGAAGAGGAGCGAGGCTGGAAGGACAGGGGGCCCCTGGAGGGCAAAGGCCAAGTCTCACCTCCCCTTCCCAGGGTGACACCCCACAAACGTGTGTCCAACATGCAACTCACAGGTGGAGAAAGGGTTAGTTAGTTGAGGATGATAGGGTTGTGTGGGGGTCCTTGGGCTTCATCCCGTTGCCAGTCTGTCTGTCTGTTTGTCCGTTAGCACCTGAGCAGCAGGAGACACAAAGACCGCCTGGCTGGGAAGCCCCCCAAGCCCTCCAGCCAGCACAGCAAGCTGCAGAAGCATGCAGCGCTGGCTGTGAGTATCCTCAAGGTATCTGTCTTCAGCAACAGGGCTGGGCCCCAGGTCCGGAGGTGGGCAGGGGGTGGACCAGAAGGGCAAGCTGGGGAGACTGGAGGGGGGTAGAAGGTGGGGCAGGAAGGAAGCCACCCTCCCTTCCCCCACCTTCAAGGCTGCCTGGGCCGAGGGAGAGCTGGGCTGGTGTTTTTGGCCATCTTGGGATCTGCCCAGAGGAATTTCCGGGGAGGTGGGTCAAGAGAAAGGGTGGGCGTGCATCTC
The DNA here is from genome assembly GCF_009762305.2 of Zalophus californianus. Lineage (NCBI taxonomy): Eukaryota > Metazoa > Chordata > Mammalia > Carnivora > Otariidae > Zalophus > Zalophus californianus. Next base: position 41,155,994 of record NC_045610.1, on the reverse strand, counting down.
CTAGAGACCATTTCTGCCCCCACCCCACAGCCTCCTTCCTCTGGGCAGGAAGACAGGTGGTGGAGAAAGCCCTTTGGAATGAGTGTTTGGGGGTGGGAAGGGAGGATTTAGGTTTGGAACCCTATAAGGCACGTTTTTCCTGCAGCAGAAAGCCCAAGGATGGAGCCCCGGGAGGGGTGGGATTTTCCTGGGTCAGACTGTGTCCATTCCTCTCTCTCCTCTCTGCAGTCGAAACTGGCCTTGCAGAAGCAACTCACCAAGACGCTGGCGGCCCGCTTTCTGCCCAGCCCGATCCCGGCTGCGGCCGCTGCCATCTGTGCCCTGCCAGGGCCCCTGGCCCTCCGGCCTGCTCCCACAGCAGCCACCACCCTCTTCCCAGCTCCCATCCTGGGCCCAGCTCTGTTTCGTACCCCAGCAGGAGCTGTCCGCCCTGCCACAGGGCCCATCATCTTTGCCCCCTACTAGGCTTCCTGGGGAGGCCAGGGCTCGTTTCCCAGCAGTTGCTGTCCCCACTTCCTCTTCCCAAGATGCCTGTTTCCTCCATCCCCAGGAAACTGCCTTTTACAGCTGAGCGCTTCCTGCCCAATCGAGGAAGAGCTGGGCTAGTTTCAAGGGCATCTGCCTTTTACCCAGTCTGGACTAGGGACTCCACTACTACCCTCCGGGCCCAAGGACCTTCCATCCCCACCCTCCTTTCCCCAGCCTTCTCAGGCTACTGCTGGGTGCCCCTGCATTGCCCAGCCTGATTTATGGGGAGCAAACTGAGAAATCCCAAAGATCTATGCAAAATCCTAGCCCCAGCCCCATGGTGCTCTCATTTCCCCCACTCAAGACCTATACCCCCATGGCCAGAGGCCCTAGGAATCTTAACTTTGGGCTGGGAACAAGTCTGCAGGGGAGGCCCTCCCCATTTACTGGATTCTCCAGAGAATCACTGAGGTGGCAGATGGGGTCTCAAGCTGGAGAGGGTTCAAGGCTATCTGGACAGGGTGACCCTGGGGGAGTGGAAGAAGACTGTGGAGGAGAAAGGGAGCAATGCTACATGGGGGCAAAGGCAAGATGGGGCTGGGGCTGAAAGCTTTTGGGGTTCCTTTGCTCTAACAAGATGGGGCTAGGAGAGGGGTAGGTGAGGGTGATTTTCTGGCTGGGCCCAGTTTTAACAGAGGTGATCAACCCCACACAAGCTCTCTCCTCAGCCTTTGATTCCTTGTGAACCCCATATGGGTAGGGGAAGCACTGAGTCTCAGACTCTGGACCCAGCAAACACCAACCCCCCCTACGCCAGGGCTCCTAAACAAAGAGCTTTCCCCTCCAGCTCCTCACCCCAAGCTGGTCCCTAACACTAAATCCAGCTTCCCCTCCTTCCATCCAGCACCCAGCCCCCCTCACTGTGAAGCTGAGTGTTGAGATCCAGGATGACATACTCTCAAGACCTATTTTCATGTTGTCAAAGTCAATGTCACAACCCCCATCCCACCCCCAGCACTGCTCCTTCATCCCACAATATGGGACTTTGCCAGTATCCACCTGTATTTTTTCTTTTTTTAGTTATTTCCAATGGGAGGACAAGAAGGGGGGAGGGAAGGGAAACTTTTTGATAACAGTTGTGGTTTTATTGTGTCCAACGCATCAATAAATGAATTCAAGCCCGAGCCTGTATATGCCCTAATTCAACTCGCCCAGCCCTGGGTGGCCCGTCCTGCTCATCTCTCCCGTCTTGGGGAGAAGGGGTGTGTACTAGAAGTCACCTGGCTCTAGCGTCTCATCTATGCTGGGTGTGCACATTAGAAGCATGAAGTGGACATGGGAAGTTGTGGGTGACAAGCTCACTTTATAGCATGTTGAAAGTGTAACCACCCTTCTGAGTCCCGACAGATCTGACAGCTCCTGAGAAGCTGCTACTGGTTTGCCTTGTTCTGTTCAGGCATCTGAGGTAAGGAGGGGCTAGAGGAGCACCTTGTCCAGCCTTCACCATGGCAGCAGGCAGAGAAACACAAGTAATTTATAAATAGAAGTCCAGCTATTAGCTGAAAACCACAGGAAGGGGTGAAGACCAGGCCCCACCGGTGTGAGGTCCGCTGAGTGGGCACTGGGTGGCCACTCTGGCAACTAGAGCGGACAGTGCACGCCTGCCCCCTGGTGGTTGGGGGGAGCAGTGTCTCAGCCTCCAGGGCCTGGAGGCATAGCACCTTGAAGAGGCAGAAGCCAGGGCACAGTAACAGCCAGCCTGAAGCCACAGGCGTGAGAAAATCTGAGGGCTGGAGAGGATCCAGAAGATCATCTAAGCAACTCCCATCACCTTACAGATGAGAAAACTGAAACCCAGAGAGGGGAAAGGCCTTGCAGGGAGGGTCCCAAAGCCAGCGGGCGAAGCCCAGCCTTCATTCCATTCCATCTCAGCCAATGAGGGCTGTGTGCTCCCTGAGCAGGAAGAGGAAGCAAAACAACTTGGGGGGGTGGGGAGAGTGAAAGCGGAAAATTACACTTCCCAGGAGGCTGGCTTCTTCTAGCCAAGGAGAGGCCAGTCAGAGCTGGACACCAGCAGGCACACTCATGAACGCGTGCACACACCTCCATGCATGTACGCGATACCCAGATGCCTTTCTCCAGAGTCCAGGCTGGTGCCATAGGTGTGAGTGTGTGTGTGTGTGTGTCTGTCACTGGCAGGAAACCCACAGGTGGGGGGACCCCGGTGACAGAAACCAGAGCCTGGACCGGGAACGTCTGCATGGTGGCTCTGCTTCCCAGCCAGGGCAGGTGGGAGGGGACACTGACCCACAACTGCCCCAGGTCACAGGAGGGCAGGGATGATGAGAGCTGGAGGGGAGGGAGGATTTGGGGGCACTAGGCTCGATTATCTGCACTTCCCAGAGTTGGGAGGGAGTGAAAGTGACCTGAGCCTGGGACAGCCCAGCTGCCTGGCCTGGGAGGGACAGCTTGCCTAACCCCACCACTGGACACATCTTCCAGAGCCCCAGAAGCTGGAATGAGGCTGGGTAGGTGGAGAGGGAATGGCAGCTGTTCAGCCGTCTAACGAGCCGCTGCCCTTGTTCTTGCGGCTGAGGGGGAAAGCAGACTTGCTCTGGGGCTGGGTCATCTTGCTGGCCAGGTAGACGAAGGGCTCCAGGAGAGAGCGGCGGTCGGCCACAGATACCTCCCACAGCTTCACCTTCTCGGACTTGGCCCAGTGCTGAGCCACGTCTGGGTCGACACGCCGCTGCTCCTGCAGGTCACACTTGTTGCCCAGGACCACGATGGTGACCTGAAGAAGACAGAGTAGAGACCTGAGGATGTACCGTGGACCTCAGGCCTGGGTGTGATGGCAGGCACCTACCCAGGAGTCCTAAGAGAAGGGAAAGTCTCAATGCCTAACGTTTCACCTCTTCCTATATTAGTAACTGGGGAGAGGGAGATGGTTGCTTTGTTCTCTCCTTCCTCTGTTTAAATTCTGGCCTCCATCTGGCCCTCCCTCCAGGAGTTCCCTTATAAACGCTGTATCACCTATGCCTGCTCGTTACTAGCTATCAGTCTGTCTAAACAACTGGTAAGGGAGCACCCCTCCAAATGCCTGCAGCTTACAGGGGGATTTGGGAACAGAAGCACCTTCACAGCTAAGAGCAAGGAACCATCATCAAGAAAGATTAGTGGGGGCTTCTGGAGTTAGGTCAGGAACCCCTGAAACTATAAAGAAAAGCCTCTCTGGTTGAGCTGCCTCAACACACGGCCACCTCCAGGGGGAAGACCGCCTCCAGTGGCCTCCATCCCCCCTCTAGCTCCTACCCCATCTCCTGAGATATGAATGAAAAACAGCCATGCCAGGCTCCCCAAAACCAGCCCAGGGCCCACTCCCTCTCATCACCGGTGTTCCCTGCATACACACACCTCCTTCTTGTCCTTGGATTTGTCGATCTCCTTCTTGAGCAGCTCCACACGCTGAAAGGACTCCCGGCTGTCCGTGCTGTAGACCAGGACATAGCCGTCAGTGCAGGAGAAGCAGTGCCGGGGCAGTTCAGCCCCATCTCGGAGCCCCCGGGTGTCATAGAAACGCACCTGTTCCCGCACCCCCCGGTCGGTCTCAATGGAGCCCACATAGATGTCTTCCTGGGTCTCAATCATCTCAGAACCTGAGACAAGATGAAGAGAAAACTTGTTTGTAGAGAGAAGGAAGGTGGGAAACGTGAGTGACTGAGTATATCCTAAAAGGCTTACCAGCCAGAGAGAAAGGAATGCGGGGCCGAGGAGAGAGGGCCAGGGATGGACAGTCCGGCAGGACCGGATGACTTGCATGTGTGTGTGGGGGGGGAACAGACATTAATCTCATGCTAATTCCATGCTAAGCAAAAGTGTGACTTGAGAGCTTTTCCTCCCTAGCTCATGTATTGGGTTTCCTCTCTCCAGATTTCAATATGCTAAGGTTGGGGTCATTATGCAGTTTTACTCTGTGGGGTGCAATAACCACCACCACCAGCTTTTAGCCTCTTCGTGTTGTGATCAAATCTTACTTATTCTTCAACTTCTTCCACCATGCCCCCCGCCCCAACAACACTCACCTACTACATGGTTCCCATACAGAAGCTGCTCCAGGATTGACGTTTTGCCCACAGATGCTTGGCCACACACGACCACCTTGCAGCTCTTCCCCATGCTTAGCCTTCAACCTTGAAAAACAGAAGCACACTGGGTTAAGTGGGATGAAAACAGAGGGCAGACCTCCCGTAACTGAGAGCCCAGGATCTGGACAGAATACACAGCCTCAGGGATTCAGCACTGTCGTCCCCTCCTAGGGTCAGGGTGTATTGGAATGATGTGTCTATGTCTGTTACTGGACAGCGAGCTATACTTTATTCATCTTTGTTATAACCAGTACAGGGTCAGTAACTGGCTCAGGACAGGTTCTCAGTAAATGTTGCCATAAAGGGGAAAGAGAGTCTCTGCTTTAGAGGAAACACTGCCCTGGTTTCCTTCTGCGCCCAGGATGTGTAAGACCTGCTGCTGAATGGAGCTCTGGCTCAGCTTCCAGTCTTGAACCATGACTCCATGGAGAAATAAGCAGGGAGGTTGTTTTGTGTGGATCTGTCTTAAGCCGCTCTTCATGAGGAGAGTGAGCAAACAAGGAGGGTATTTTGCTTTCCTGTATGATTTACCTGGACAACAATTAATTCCCTCTAATTCCCAGTCAAGTCCATGGCTAAGATGAAGAACATCAGGCAAGAAAGAAAAGAGTGAAAGAATCTAAGGGGAAAAGGCTTTGGAAAGGAGAAAACCTGTGCTGCCCTTGAACTGACAAAGCAGGATGAGGAGGCTCAGACACAGAAACCCCTTCGCTGAAGAGGTCCCAGACAGAGATCTCGTCGAAGGCATCCCAAACATAGGCTTCCCAGAAGAAACCCCAGACCAAGACTGCCCCAGAGAGCAGATACAGATGTACTCCCAAAAGGTGTCCCAAACAGAGACCTCTCGAGTAAACTCCTGATACAGACCCCTCCTCCCGCCTGCGGGCCCCGCAACTAGGGGATACCCCTAAGAGAGACTGCCAGAGGGCTTTCGCCACCGACTCCCCCCGAGGGAATCGGAGGCAGAGACCCGCCACTAAGGCGTCCCGGACGCGGTGGCCTCCCAGCTCCGTACCTCCCGGAGCCCTCGCAGCACCCCGGCCGGGCCCCTCTAGGCGCGCCGGGACCAGGGGAGGGGCAGCACAGCCACAAGGACTCTGCTTTTCCTCCCGGGTCGTTCCGGGCTCCGTCCGGCCCCGCCCCCCCAGCTTCCGTCCGGCATGACCAATTCCGGCGGCGGGCAGCGGAAGCCGGACTCACAGCGCCCCCAGTGGCCGGCGGGGAGAATGACGGGACCTGGGCCGGCTGTGCCCCAGAGCACACCGTTCTAGGCGCCCGGGACGCGGGGTGCTGCTGGTATTCCTGATGCCCGAATGTTCTTTCTCTAAAGACTACCATAGAGCAGTAACACTTCTTTTATTCAATCGTTTATTCGTCAGATGTCTTCTGAGCACCTACTCTGTGCCAGGTACAAAACCACATTCTGAGAAAAAAATGGACGAATTAGAACGTTACCGTCCGGAAGAGCTAGACATCTAAACCAACAATTACAGTACCGCACGGTGAGAACTATTATGGAGGTGCTTTGGGAGCACAGCAAACGGTATTTAACTTCAGGGACAGTGGGGATCATGGAAAACTTCCTGGAGGAGGTTATGTCTGTTTTGAGATTTGAAGGGTGTGGAAGGAAAGGGTGGAGGAAACTGGCAAAAGTCATGGCATTTTTCTGGAACTACAAGTATTTGGGGTCAATATTGATGGTCGAAAGGAGGCAAATAATCAGACTGTGTGGTAGGTCAGAGTTCAAACTGTATCCTAACAGCAGTGGGAAGCCATTGATAGATTTTATGCCAATGAAGTGACATGATCAGTTTTTGCTTTTAAGAAAGTCATTGGTAATTGCTTCTCAGCATTTTCGCTAAGATCAAGTGTAGAAAGTCATTGGTAGAAGGTTAAAGAATGGAGAGAGATGAGACTGGGGGCCAGTTAGGAGACAATGGTAGTATTCCAAGTTTTAAAAATAAAAATGATGAGAGCCTGAATTGGGGTGGAACAGAGAGAGATAGATTTAGAAGACATTTTTTTTAAAAGATTTTATTTATTTATTTGAGAGAGAGATAGAATGAGAGATAGAAAGCACGAGAGGGAAGAGGGTCAGAGGGAGAAGCAGACTCCCTGCTGAGGGGGAAGCCCGATGTGGGACTCGATCCTGGGACTCCAGGATCATGACCTGAGCTGAAGGCAGTCGTTTAACCAATGAGCCACCCAGATTTAGAAGACATTTGGTAGGAGAATCAACAAGACTTGGTGATAAGTTGGGAGTCAGGAGTAAGAAAGAGGGAGTTTATGATGTCTCCTATCTTTCTAATTTGGTGATCAGTTGCATGGTGAATCGATTTGACAAGATAAGGAATTCAGGAAAAGAGAATCAAGTACTGCATTTGTTTTTTCTTTTGTTGAAAAGTGGGGAGAGAATGACAAGTTCATCTTAAATATGTTATGTCTCCAGGTTTTGTGAAACACCCAAGAGATCCAGAAGATAGTTGGCTTTAGACATCTAGAACTCACAACTGAGAATTCTAGGTTGGAGATACCAACAGAGTCCAGCGTCATCTATAGCTAAAATTAAAGCTATGAGAGTAAATGAGTTTTGGCTTAGATGCAAAGAACACAGTGAGAAGATGATCTAAAGACAGGTTGGCTACCTGTAGTAGATGGTAGACTGTGAACCACTGGCAGACAGAGTAAGTGGTCTCTGAGTCTGTTCCCTCCCAACCTAGCACAAAGTAGGCACTTTGGAGAGGCTAGTGAATGATTGGCTGGATGAATGACTTCTCTCTTCCCACCCACTGAGCCTCTCCCATCCTTCCCTACCCAGTGGTGGGTGTGGTTTCTGCTCCCTTAGCACTGTGATAGGCAGGACCTTGCAAGAAGCCTACTGAGAATAGCATATACTAGGGAGAAATGGAGGAAAGGAGTCCATCCCTTTTAAATTCACTTGCCCCCTTATTTTAGTTCCTCTTAACTCTAAAATTTTAACCTCAAACTCCCCCAATTTAACCTCAGAAAACTCCAGTTTAATTCATACCCACAAATACTATTGTTTTGGGTGAGGGAGGTACTACAAAGATGATTAGGCTGTGTCCTTGCCCTGTCTGAGTTCCCAGTCCAGACTGCATAAGGCAAGACAAGCGTGCTGAGCAGGGTGTTTCTATAAAGGGTGAGAATACTGGGGACACTATGGAGCAGGGACCTCACCCTGCGAGCTGCCTTATAAACTCCAGGGCAGGGTCTGGGGCGCCGTGCCACCCTCTCTAGGCTTATTGCTGAGACGGCACTCCCAGGCAGCTGACATGAAAGCAGCCTCATAAAAGGGTCAGCGTCATTAGGGTGATGAACCAGTTGTTGCTTGGAGATCCAGAGGGGATGAAAGGCGCGGGGTGAAGACGCCCTGCGTTCCCCTGGCTTGGTTGGGCAGGGCTTCCAAGGGCCGATGAAAGCTGGAGGAACTGGGCTCAAAGTGTGTCTTCTTGCCTTTCCCGGGAGGAAGCTGTGGACACACTCCAAGGTCGAGAAGGTAGTAGCGGGGGATCTTTCCCTCCGGAGTCCTGGGTCATCGAGTCCTCAACCCAATTCAGACTCTCCTGAGCCTTACTGGAGACTCTCTAGGATTGGAAGTTGCTATGGCAACGAAGCTCTCAGAATACTGAGGAGAACTCAGGCCTAGAGAGGAGTCACCCTCTTGTACCCCCCACTTCCGACCCACGGATAAAGTGGCGCCCCCTACGCACAGGAACCGTCCCTGGGCCCCCGCCCCGGCGCGGAGACCACCGTGGACCTCCGGGGGCGGGAGGCCGCTCTGGCCCCAAGCGGAGCCTCTCGCTGGTAGACGGGCCCGAGGGAGCCTCTCTGGGCGCAGCGCCGCTGAGCTGCTCGATGCTCCAGCCGGAAGTGCTCTTCACCGCCTACCTCCCACCCGCCTCTCTGGTCCCGGCGGTAAGATGGCGGCTGCCGCGGAGTGCGATGTGGTAATGGCGGCGACCGAGCCAGAGCTGCATGACGACGAGGAAGCGAAGAGGTAACCGGGTAGCAGGGGAGTGGAAGGGGTGAGCTTCAGCTCCGTGACCCCGGGAAACCCGTCCCTGCCATGATGCAGCCCCTGTTGAGGCGATGCCCCGCCCTCCGCGACCCCCCCATCTGAGTTAAGTCCCGATAGACCCCCCTCAAGGGGCGCTCCCGGAGGTCGGCCCTCCCCTCCTGCTTCCGCCTGGCTGGGGAGCGGAGGCACAGCCTTGTTCTCCGGCCAGGAGGAACGTCACCCCTATTGTAGAAGCCGGGTCTCTGAGGGGATCTCAGAGGTCTGTTACGGGGTGGGGGAGGCTGCGCGGCGACGATGACGACTTCCTTACATCGCCGCCGACCCCCCTTCTCTTGTTAACTTCTATGCATTGTTGTCTGTCAGCACTTTGCATCTCCAGAGCCCTTGTTCTTCTCACCCCCGTTCCTCAGTAAGGTACCCCAGCGACCACTAGCCTGGGTCCGAGTGTGTCTCCATTATTGACCTGGTGCCCATTCCCCGTACCCCAGAAGTCGGAGATGAGAGGGGAAGAAGGAAGAGTGAGGGCCTTGTCTCATGCTCTACACGTCAAACTCCTGCCCCTCCGTCCTTCCGGAGGAAGATCCTCATTCTTCCCAGGACTGTTCTTAAGTTGAACAGCAGAGAGGAAGGCAACTGCTTGGGCGCTGTTGGCACTGCTGGGCAGCCGCAGTGGCTCGAGATTGCCAGTCTGGGCTAGCCAAGGGAGCTGCTGAGTGAGTGGTTTTCGAGAACACTCTGGATTCTGGCTACAGCTAAGGCAGGTTATTGGAAGTGGGTTGGAACGCAGTTGTGGGTAGTCATAGTTGTCCTAATCCTGAAGGAGAATTATCGAAAAGGTTCGGGAAGCCCGGCTTCCATTCTTTATCAACTGCAGATTAATTGGCTACAATTCCTTTAGTTTCTTTCCCTCGTCTTCCATATCTTTGTACTAATCCCTGTATGGCTTCAGTCTGGCTTCATGAGATCGGAAACCAGGATTCTGAGAATTTTTTACTATCCAAATTAGAAATACAGGAGGTACTCACTGTGGCGGAATGAATAGTTACCAAGCTTCAGCGTAGTTTACTGCAGCCTGTGTCCCAAGATCTGCTGAGAACTGAGAGGCTTGACAAAGTGTGTAGTAAGTCCCCGGGATAATCAGAGAAGGCAGGATACCAGAGTCTAGTCTCTGTTCTTAGTTTTGAGTTTTCACATCATACCTAGTTCTCAGGTGGTTAGAATTAAGCATCATTAAAGAACTGCAAAATGGGAAACACCCCTCCCCCCAGCCCGGCACAGACAGAGCTTACATTAATTGCAAGGATTTGCTTGGTATTGTAAAGAGTTGGGGTGCGGGGGGGGCGGGGGTTGTGTGCTATAAATAGGAACTCGGTCTATATGTAGTAATTTGAAAAAACCTTTTACTTAGTATAGATCTTTGTCCCTAATTGGGGTTTTACTTCAAAGCCCTCTATCTAAAGCAGGTCCTTCTTTAAATAAACAAACACGGCCTCATAAAGTTATAGTAAATGAACCTGAAGATATATTAAGAAATGGAAAATAGGTGATGCTGTGACATGACCACATCACACAAAAACATCATATTTGGTAGCAGTACAGCAGAATAAGGAGGGGTGTTGACTTAGGTTAACTGCCTTATTTCGTGGAATTTAAGATGTCATTGATTGTAAAATGCACGGTTTTATCTACCACTGAGAAAAAATACTGTAAATTTAACTGTGAAAAAAATACATCCTTGCTAGACTTATATGTAATACATACTTATATAGATCTTTTAGTTATAATAAAACATAGATACTTAGTATTTACAATTTATGTGAGCAAATCAAAAGGAAAATATAGTGAAATAAAATCACAGTTTGACTTTCTGCCATGTAAGGCATCCTTAAGAGAGTAAACACTGGGCTCTGTTAGTAAGAAAAAGCCTTGTTTATGTATGGTTTTCCAATGCTGAAAATGGAGTGATGATGTAGAGGTTTTGGAGGAAGGTGAGTTTACATTTTTCATGTATCCTGTAATCCTGTGTAGCCATAGCAGAGGGCAGGGATAGGGACATCCCTTACAGATGCCCTTTAGTCATTTGGCCAAGTTTGTGTCTCTCGTTACAGTCCTACTACCAGTTCACTTGGGGACACAGGAGTTGATGGGTCTCTTGGGTAGTTTTTGTGAAGTTCCAGCAAGGAGTCCTTCCTTCCTTGCTTCTTGGCTCAAGGGCATGCTGCTGCTGCTAAATTGTTACAGTCCCACAGGGGGCAAAGTGAGAGGAGCTTTCAAGACATGGGGCCTCATGGTTGCAGCATTTTAAATGGCTGCATGTTTTATTTCATTAGCTTTAGTGTCTCTAGAGAGAAAAGAAAAGGACTTCAATTTCTTTTTTAAAGTCTGTCACTCTGACAAAGTTCTTTTTCCCCCATAGCAGCTGAGAGGCTAAAATAAAAGATGAGAGATAGATCAGGGTTCTGAATTTTTCTTTGCCCACCAGAACAGAGAAAGCTACTTTGGGGAGCCAGAGAGCTAAATTTCAGAGGTTTTACAATTCAGCTAATTTAATTTCAAGCCTTAAACACTTTCCTGGGAAGTTGCTGATTGCTTTATCTGATATATGAATACCTGTCTCAAGTGAAGGCTCTCTGGTCACATTTCCTGGGCTGGGGAGGTGTCTGTAGGTAGTCTTTATTATGGTAAAATCGAAGGATTTCAAGTTGCTCATCAATAGAGGAAAAACTTCTCTGTCTCAGCATGTATCCAGCGTGACTGGACAATAGAGTCTAAAGGAACCAATGGAAGCCGTAGATTTAGGAAATAGAACATCCTTATCTGATTCCTTGATAATCTTCTGTGTATCTGTTTCCATGGTGGACTCAAGCAAGAACATTAGGTCCTTTCTCAGTATCCAGGTATCATAAACTCTGTAGAGTTTGCTTTTTATTTCTCTATTCATGTTGTTGGTGGGAAGCACTGAACCCTGAATCCATATCTCAGGGTCTGCTGCAGTTGCTATTTATTTATTTACTACAGCTTCCTGGGACATCTTGGAGTTCATGGCCATAACTGAAGAGCTTGTGGGGATGCCTTCCCCAGCTCTTCCTCTGTTTTAAATTCTTAGGCATTTGTCTCTCTAAACTTTCTCTTGAAGTTCCATGGTAGGCAGCTAGACATTTCAGTAAGCCCACAAGCTGAATGGAATATTATCTTGACCTTAAATTCAAATCAGTGAAAACACTGCTTTCAGCCTTCATTTTCATTTTGGTATACTTTAAGTGTGGGGTCAGAGGTGAAGAAATGGGAGGTGGGACAAATAAGTCATGGTTAAGGAGAGGATGAAGCTAGGAATACAGAATCCTGAATACCAGTATTAAACTTGATTAATTGGTTAATTGAACCTAATATTAACAAGAGTCAAAATTGTTAAATCAGGGGAACCTGGCTGGCTCAGTTGACAGAGCATACGACTCTTGATCTTGGGGTTGTGAGTTCAAGCCCCAGGTTGGGTGTAGAGATTACTTAAAAATAAAATCTGGGGCGCCTGGGTGGCTCACTTGGTTAAAGCAACTGCCTTCGGCTCAGGTCATGATCCTGGAGTCCCGGGATCAAGGATCAAGTCGCGCATCGGTCTTCCTGCTCAGCGGGGAGTCTGCTTCTCCCTCTGACCCTCTTCCCTCTCGTGCTTTCTATCTCTCATTCTCTCTCTCTCTCAAATAAATAAACAAAAAATCTTTAAAAAATAAAAATCTTTAAAAAAATTGTTAAATCATAACTGGAGTTAAGGTAGCGTACAGAGGAAGGGTGTCTCCTTGCTGCTTTAATTCAGGTCCATATACTAAGCAGAACCAGAAACCAACCAAATTGAGCCAAGTTGAATGGCAGTTGCTCTAGTGTCTAGTCCACTCCCAACGACCAGAAATCTGATTGGCTTAAAACCCAGGCTTTTTGAACATTCTAGCCAATCAGGGATGAGTGTAGTCATTGAAGCTAGTATTTTAAAAGTTTTAAAAAGCTGAGTACTGGGCACTTGCCTTTGCTTTTTTTCTCTAGGACTTTAGAAGATTGGAGAACAATGGTCAGCGGCTGCCTAGGTGCCTTGTGGTCTGATGCACAGTCCCTCTGAGAGCCCATTTCTCCCTTACTCCACTAATGTTTGGTCCCTTTTCTCCAGTGCTGAGTGATGTGGAAGTTACTTAGAGGTCGTTCCAGGTATTCTTTTAAACTGTCTGAATTTCAGCAGTAAGAGCAGGATTCATCATACAAGTTATCCCAAAATCTATTCATTTTATTGGATTGACAATTTTTTTTCTTCCCCATATAAATCAGAATAGCAATTCCTGTGTTTTATCCCACCATTGGCAGGGGTATGAGTGGTTGAGACTTTTGAGAATGAAAATATGAAGAGGAATATTTGACTTTCAGAGTCCAATTCTGACCCCTAATATTCTGTTGTCATATGACTTGAAGTTTTTGTGGGGAGGCCAGATTGTCAAGCAAAGTGTTAGCCATCTCTTCTGATTCTATTATTAGGCTTTTGGAGAATGTGTGTGAGGCAGGCAAGATTTTCTCTTATTCTTGGGGAGTTTCTGTCCTGAGAGTTCTTCCTCTGGCAGTTTGCTCTGAGGTAGTCAACCACCTGTTAAAGTAAGGAACCAAGAGAACTTTATTTTATTATTTTTTGTGAGAACTTTAGAAGCCACATACCAGTTGACAATTTAGACTCCTCACTCTGGTTCCCATCTCCACCCCCACCTCCCCAAAAAACTCAGAAAGCAGCCTTTTTCTTAATTATAGTTCCTTAGTTCTAGATTTTTGTTGGGTGCTAATGTCCCAATGAGGGTAGTAGGAGATCTCACAGAATGGGGAACCAAGGGATAGAAAATGGTGGGTTTTGGGTTTTGGGTATGTTATGAAAATAAGCCTCTGCCTAGCAGCTTTATGGTTGGGTCTTCTGTCCCCTGGAGTAAAGGTTAGGTAGATGCCACAGATTGTGACACCTCTCATTTAAGGAACTAGCATAAATTTATTGTGGGTTGAGTTAGCTATTCCATGTGTGTATCTTTCTGTGTGCAATAATAGGATTTCCGTCTGGGTTGATTGATTAGTTGGTTGCTTTCCCCCCGCCACTGAATAAGAGATTGCCAACTCCAGTGTGTTGCCTGGTGTCCTTCCCTGCTCGAGCAGTAGAGAGTGCTGCTGCCTTGCGTAGACGGTATCTGTGACTCCACTCGGTCCTTTCTGGCTCTGCCTCTGTTGAGGCTTCCCCCTGAATGTCCAGAAAGAGAACTATTTGAACTGGTATGTTAATGAGTTTTCTTCATCTTCATCTCCTCCCCTCTTTTTGGGAGAAGGGTGAATATTTTGATTGTGCTTTAAAGTGAAAGCAGAAGCTGTTTATTCTAAAGCGAATTGGGTAAAGGAAGCTGGGTAGCCCATTTTTACCACCTGGTAGCAGTTGCAGAGCCCACTCTGTTTTCTCTGGAGGGTTATGAAGCCTTTATTCACACCCAGCACATAGCACCTTGCTTTCAGCAGGCACTGAATCCGTGGAATTGCTCCACTTACCTATATAAAATTTGTCATTTCATCCCTAGACTAGTTAGAAAAGAAAGAATAGTATGTGTTTAGTAAGATGGAATAAAAGGCTCCCGGGCTTCTTTTACTTTATTCTCTTATGGAGGTCAGAGAGTGCAACGTGAAACAGGCCCTGTGACATGCCTTTGGGGACAAGAGGTCTCGGGCTGTGGGAAGGAGGAAGGAATTTCTACTCTGAGGCTGGCCAAGATCCTGTAAATTCTAAAGGGTGGAGGATGTTTCTAGATCAACAGGCAACTAACTAGTAAACTTGACTGAATAAAAGACATGAGTGCAACAATCACAGAATGAAGGTGACATTTTGGAAGTAGTAAATATAGTAAGAATGATAAAGGATATTTGACTCAGGGGCAGTATAAAGTATTATTGTTAATAGGTATCTTCTAAGAGTCTTCCTGCCAATAAAATAGTCTCCAAAAGCAAAGGCCCTGAAATACTCCTCTGCTCTAACCAAAGAAATCATCTTGTCCTGAGTTGTATTTTTAGCAGTTAGTTTTTTCTTCCACATCAGGAGTAGCCGAATACATCAAGAAAATGCAAAAAAAGGAAAAAAGGAGATCTCATTCAAGCTTCTGCATCTCTTTTGATTTAAACTATTATTAATGGCTACTAGAAGAGCTGAACTTTATTAAAAATAGATTGTTCTAGCCAAATACTTGAAATAAGTAAAAGCAGTCAGGTATGTTTTTGTCATACAAAAATCTAATCCACATTTCTTAAGTTGCAAATGTTATGGAATAGTGAACTGTGCTAGTGTTTTTTTTTTTTTTAAAGATGTATTTATTTATTTGATAGCACAAGGAGGGGGAACAGCAGGCAGAAGGAGGGAGAAGCAGGCTCCCTGCTGAGCAGGGAACGCGATGCCAGGGGCTTGATCCAAGGACCCTGGAATCATGACCTGAGCCAAAGGCAGACACTTAACTGAGCCACCCAGGCACCCTGCTAGTCTTTATTTTTATGCACAGAGGTAACTAAACCTTGAAGTGATATTGTACTAATACTGAAGCATCTCATCCCTGTTTTAATAATTCACAAATACATGAAATGCGAAGCATTTCCAAAGGGAACTCAGTCATATTGAGGGCGTTTTAAAAACTGCCACCCAGTGAATCCTGCATTAATGAAAGCTGATGAGTAAAATTCTCTTTTTCATTGCTAAAAGATAGACTACTTGGCCTAAGGCGAAGATACTGCTTTACCATTCAACTTGGAAGTATTTAGAGAGAAAATGGAGATTTTTATAGGGCATCTAATTTAGGTCACGTTGCAATGTGAATTGCTGTGTTTTAATGAATGTTTAATTTAGCTGAGCTGTAAATGTGCAGAGTTAACTGGAGATCATAAGCCCAAGTTGTCTGAATTGATCACATGATGCTGAGCCCTGCTAAGACCTGTGTGATACCAAATGATTCCCTTGGCACTTTTCGTTGGAGTAATTAGCATCTGTGATGAATGAGTGCTACATTGGGGGGGAGAGATTATAACTGCATGATCGGAGGATATACAGATTTTTAACACATGTAGTGTAGAAGGGCAGGTGTCAGGCTGCAGTTTTCTGATTGATGAAGTTATTTCCAAAAAATAATTTTAAAATATCAAAGCAGACCAAGAGCGGAATGTAGTCTCCTTACCTGTGTCTGTTAGAGAGAAGGCCGTCCAGGCCCTCCAGCACTCATCCTGTTGTGGTGGGCCCTCCCCTTATACCTCCAAAGAGGATAGAAGTTTTTGAAAATCTTTCAGTAGCTCTTTCACAGGAATTTGTTGCTGGCTATTAAAGTGAAAGGACTGGTTTGGTGGAGGGTAGAGTCTTTCCCAGCATCTCCTGGCGAGTCAGAGGTGAAGCTTATTCTGCTTAGAGATTGGGTGGGAAACTAGATAAATTAGTTTTAATCTAAAAAACCTTAACTTTGGTTAACAGGATCTAGTGGGGAAAAAATCTGGGACTGTTAGAGTTAGGCAGCCTGTGCGGCTGCCTTGGGTACCTCACTGCTCTTCCTTGTTGAAGGACTTGTGAGAGTATTGCCATAACCACTTCAGGAGGCCCAGATCTTCCCTCGGAATGCCTTGGAAAATCTGAAAAAGCACTAGAGATGTAGTGTAGCTATTAATAGCTCCAGCAGGTCAGTTATGGCCAAGTCTCTATTTTGATGTGGTATTATATTTCAGGGTTTAGTCTGAATTTTATTTTGTGGCCATAGAAAATAACCTGTAGTGTAATTTAGTCCACTTTGGACTCCTTTCCTCCTTTTGGTTGGTCTAGGTGGACCTAATTAATTCCAATCCTTCCTTTCTCAGTGCTGATGTGTTTTGGTAGGTACCTGTGGTAACCTCACTTGGTTATCAAATCCGTTGACTCTGGCGGTGAGTGGAGTGACAGATACCAGCACCACATTGCCCTCAATTCCCGTGTTAACCAGCTCTTCTCCTTCTTTTCCAGTCCCATCTTTGACATCTCATCCTTCGGTCCCTTTGCTGTAAGGGCAACTTGAACAAGCTTCAGCCCTTTCTCAGACTCCCAGGGCAGGACTTGAATGGATTTGACCCTGAAATTGTTCCTGATGCAGCCTTGTTCGGTTCTTGCTGCTGCCATGCTGGATTCCAAAGATCCACTTTTTCCTCGGCTGGTCTCACAGGGTCAGGCCCATTGGTTAAAGCTTGTCGCGTATTTGGTGGGGAGGTTCAAAATGAAGGAGGAACTCCACTTTGGGAGTTGGACCTGGAGGCAGAAAATAAGCATTCAGCCTAAAAGCACTAAGTGCCCATTGTTTAGGCAGCTGTTAATCAACCATGTTTCTATGAAAATAAGTCCTTTTCATGAGGCAATTGTGTGGGAATAGCTAATTCTGGCCTGATGCTGTGCAGTGTGAGGTTAAAAACATGGTAACTTGTCACAACACAGTTCTTCTTGTTCTTTCTGCTGTGGGCTGCCTCTACATTACTCGCTTTGTTTGCTCTAGAATGGAATCTACTCACCATTTACTAAAATGAAATGCATTTCTTGGGGGAGGCAAAGTCCAGTTCACTAGGTCTTGCATCTTAAAGAGAAAGGAGCCCTGCTCTCTCTGTGACTAATTGTTAGGAATGTCATTAGCTTGTTTAAATCCAGATTGTAGTTCTGGAGTTGGATTTTATACTCTGGGGCTATTTTATGTCTTAGTTTGAAGAAATTCACATTCATTGCCCATGTCTTGTTCCTGCAGAACAGGTTAATTTTTAAAGTCTTAAGCAATAGATAGAGGTGAGCGTTGGAGAGAAAGCTTAGCATAGTAGACAGTGCATAAGTTTTGGAATCTGACAGGTGTGGCTTGACATCCTGACCTTGGGCCAGTTTTTAATCTCTACCCTTTATTTTACTCCTCTGAGAAACGGGAATAATGAAACACCTGGTAGAAAGATAACGCGTGGAAAGTACCAGGCTTCAGTAATTATTTCTGACTTTCCACAGAAATCATCCTTTGTGTTTTTATAGAAGCCGGTGCTGAAGTCCCTTGCCTCCATGGAAGTTAGTGTTTCAGGAAAGAAAGGGCACCTTTCTGTAGCTCTACAGATTGCTTCACCTTTGACTAATAAGCTTTCTACTCCTGATATGGTGTCTGTCCAAGTGCCTGGATACCTTTGGTTTTCCTCAAGAAATTGTGTATTTTTAGCCACTAGCCAACTGAAGAGAAGACTAGATCACAGTTGCATTGTGGGCCCAATGTTTCCTTTGAATTTACCACTCCATTTCTTCACAGCCGTTTGACTCAGCTTCTGACATCCAGTGTTGGGGGAGCCCTTTCTTCAGATCTCTTGGCATGTCTGCTCTTAAAGGATAGGCTCCTCATAGCTTTTATAGTGCCCTGCTTAATTTAGAGTTATAGGATGGTGTACACCATGTAGAAACATTGCAGTTGGTCTTAGAAATCTTGCAGTTGTGGGATCCTTCTTGAGGACTTTTAATAGCAGATGGCCTCTTTATAGCATTGTACCAGTTAGTGTAAATTATTCAAACAGATTTATGTCCATCACAGTTCAAATCTGTCAACATTTATAGATCATTCCCATTTTCCTTCTCCTTTCTTCTAGCAGCCTTTTCATGTTAGTAGGGCTTGCCAGAACAGTGCTGGAGAAGAATGGAAAGGGAGATCGCCTCAATAAAAGGAGGGCGGCTTTGCCACTTTGTAGTTTAAAATACGTAAGTAAACGAATCAAATCTTCCCAGTGCCGATGTCCATAGACTCAAGCTGTAAACTCCCATACCATCACCATGTTAAGAATTGTCCCTGCTTCCCTTGAACTGGATCCTTTTTTGGACGTGTAGAGGACAGAAAAAGAAACAAAGATTCTTATAACAAAAATGCTCAGATACTACGTTATGTTGCAGGAATCAGTTGGGTAAAGAATTATCTTTGTCACTCAAGTTGGTCATTAGAATGATTTGGGGGTATCTTTGGTAGAGGTTACTAGTTTTTTACAACATTGTTGGTCATGTCTTATTCGATTCTTGTTCCTTGATCTGGAATATAATTCTCCTTACATAACATTGTTCCTTCCGGAAAGTACAATTTGTCTAATGGCACAGCTTCAAAAATGGATCTTGGAGTAGGGCAGAAATTCTGATATTATCCACTTGGTGGTTATACAAGATACTATAGAAACGGTAGCATAAGTACCCACATAGATGTGATAGGCAGAGAGAACGTCAGTAGGTGGGTACTTCTGAGAGCATGGCACTGGCAGGCTGTATCTCATATGTCCCTGTACCCAAGTTCTTGGTCTCTGCTGTCACTCAACTCCGTCCTCCATCTTAAACACCAATATGCTATGTGTTTAACTCCTTTGCCATCTGCTTTTGCTGTGCTTGTCCTTTCAGTGACAAATGCATGAGCCAGTTTTCAAGAGAATAAATCGTTAGAACTCTAGGGATGTGACCCCTTTCACATTAAGAAATCATTGCCCCCAGGGCGCCTGGGTGGCTCAGATGGTTAAGCGTCTGCCTTCGGCTCAGGTCATGATCCCAGGATCCTGGGATCGAGTCCCGCATCAGGCTCCTTGGGAGCCTGCTTCTCCCTCTGCCTCTCTCTCCCTCTCTCTCTCTCTCTCTCTCTCTCTCTCTCTCTCTCTCTCTCTCTCTGTCTCTCATGAATAAATAAATAAAATTTAAAAAAAAAAAAAAGAAAAATCATTGCCCCTGAATGGAGTGATCTGTAACTGATTTTTTTTTATGTTTGCTGAAGAGGCAGCAGTTGTGACACGGGAAAGGAAGTAAACATAAAAATTCAGGGGCACTTGGCTGGCTCAGTTGGAGGAACATACAACTCTTGATCTGGGGGTCATGAGTTTGAGCCCCATGTTGGGTGTAGAGATTACTTAATAAATAAATAAATAAACTTAAAAAATTTCAGTCTCTGTGAGAGGATGTCTGAATTTGCTTGGTGTATGGGATATAACTATCGGCAGGAATAACGAGGAAAGGCAGGCCACACGAGAGAGGTTTTCTTGATTTGGTTTGAATGTATCTAAGTGACAAGAAAAATAGCATCGAACAAATCTATAAATTCCTTCAAGTATTGCACTAACTTTCAGCTCAATATGCCCGAGGCTCTAGACCAAAGATTGCTCCCATGAGATTACAGAGGCTATTCCCTGTGTATAATATGCTCCTCTTTCTCTTTCCTTTTCAGGGAAGCAGAGTCTTTCAAGGAACAAGGAAACGCATACTATGCCAAGAAAGATTACAATGAAGCTTATAACTATTATACAAAAGCCATAGGTGAGAAGGATCTCCTGCTTCTGTTGGAAGATAAATTTGCTCGATATGAGTACTGTTATACATAGCAGCTCTTGAAAAAGTAGCCTTTGGCTTAGTGGGTTCATCACTTACTGTGCGAACTCTTTCGGACTTAATTGGCTTATGAGGGATGACTTATAAATGGGTAGTTCTTCATTTGACAAAGGCAATTCCAGGAATTCTAGATATGGCAAAAAAATAACCCACCTAAATGCATCTCAGCCATTTCCAATTCATTTAACCATGTTAGAAAATGGCCCTTGTATGGGGCGCCTGGGTGGCTCAGTTGTTAAGCGTCTGCCTTAGGTCATGGTCTCAGGGTCCTGGGATCGAGCCCCACATTGGGCTCCCTGCTCCGCGGGAAGCCTGCTTCTCCCTCTCCTACTCCCCTGCATGTGTTCCCGCTCTCACTGTGTCTTTCTCTGTCAAATAAATAAATAAAATCTTTAAAAAAAAAAAAAGAGTACTCTTTTAAAAAAAAAAAGAAAATGGCCCTTTATAGATATTATCAAGTCTTAACAACTTCCATGCTCCCATCTGCCAGCATATTTTAATCCCATGTCAGCATATTTCTCACTTAACTTGCTTACAGGCTCTCCACCCCTAATTCAACAAATGCAAATTCATTTTCATTTCTTATTATATATAATATTCATTAAGAAGATAAATATGCTGACCCCTCCCCTTTAAAGAATAATTAGTGCACTTTAAAGCTATTATAAATTATTTTTAAGTAACTTTATTTTTTTAATAGGTCATACCATTGCTGCTGTCTGTTTGCACAGGTAGTCAAAAATTTGGCCATGGCCTTTTAAAGAGAGTACGTCAGCATTTCTATTATAGTTTGATTGCCTTGATGTAGTTCTGAGGGGAGAGGGCCCCTGAGTTTTTGAAGCAGTGGCCCGTGCTAAGCTTTATTTTATTTTCTTCTGCCCTTCCTGTAGATATGTGTCCTAAAAATGCTAGCTATTATGGGAATCGAGCAGCCACTTTGATGATGCTCGGAAAGTTCCGGGAAGCTCTTGGAGATGCACAACAGTCAGTGAGGTTGGATGACAGTTTTGTCCGGGTACGTAATGCGACCATCTGGGGAGGACCGGTTGCTGCAGTTGCTTTCCTTTAGCCCAGGGCTTCTCAGTCTTGACACTGTAGACATTTGGGACCAGATAATTCTTTGTTGGGGAGGGCTATCTTGTTCATTGTATGATGTTTAGCAGCATCTCTTTAAACAATAGGTATAAGTAGCACCCCTACCTTCCCGGCTGTGACAACCAAACACGTCTCCAACGTTGCTAACCGTCCCATGGAGGGCGGGGTCTCCCCTGGGTGAGAACTGGCTGCTTTCATCCCATGTTGGGTTTTGTGTGGGTGTCTGTTCCTGCTGTTGATTGCTCTCTGCTTGGCCAATCATGCTCCTTTTCTTCGCTCTTTGCATTTCTTCTAGGGACATCTACGAGAGGGAAAATGCCACCTATCTCTAGGGAATGCCATGGCAGCATGTCGTAGTTTCCAGAGAGCCCTAGAACTGGATCACAAAAATGCTCAGGCACAACAGGAGGTATGGTTCTGATCTTGTCTGTATGGAAAGGGACACTGTGGTATAGTGACCTGAAAGTCAGAACTGAGAGCTACCAAAAAAAAAATAAAAAGAACTGAGAGCTAATCTCACTTCTGCCATTGCCACATCTGGG
This sequence comes from Zalophus californianus, assembly GCF_009762305.2. NCBI lineage: Eukaryota > Metazoa > Chordata > Mammalia > Carnivora > Otariidae > Zalophus > Zalophus californianus. The sequence continues at coordinate 41,134,301 of NC_045610.1, read as the reverse complement.
TAACTGTAGGCAAGTCTCATAGTCTGTCCAAGCCTCAGTTTCTTATATGTAGACAGAGTTTTGAATATGATTTGTAAGACTTTTGAATATGATTTATAGCTTTAGAAATCTGTGAAATGTAGGGTTTGTGAGATGGCTGAGGAGCAGGCAGATGCTGCAAGGAACTGATTTGAGTGAGGTTAAAGAATTTGAGTAAATTCAAATCCTGATTAAATCAGTAGCAGCTAAAATGTGTTTTAGTTCCATTTATACCCAATTTACTCCTGGATGCGTTTTAGTGAGAATCTGGAAGCTTCTGCTCAACCTCTGATAATGCCGTGCCTTTAATTTATGTCTATCAAAGCACAACTCTGGTGTTCCTGGCTTGAAGTTCAAACTGAGGTTGCAGGTAGGGCTTTAGCCTGCCTTTTAGGAGTCTTGGCTGTATCTTCACCAACTTGATTTGTGAGAAGTCTGTGGTTCTGATTTTCTTGAACTCATAATTCATCAAAGCCTTGATTTTTGTGGTTGTTAAATCTACAACTTCATTAAAACTTTCCCTATCTGATTTTCTGGCATAGTTCAAGAATGCTAATGCAGTCATAGAATATGAGAAAATAGCAGAAACGGATTTTGAGAAGCGGGATTTTCGGAAGGTAAAGTACAACTATGGGGAAATCTCATCTACCCTTTATCACACGGCCACGCATGCGCACGTGTAGTATGATGCAGAAGGGGGGTGTGTGTGTGTGTGTGTGTGGTATGGTACAGAAGATCCAGAATAATAAATTACCACTTCAGTTTGACTTTGCCTTTTTCTTTTCTTTCTTTTTTTTTAAAGACTATTTTTTTAAGAACAGGTTCACAGCAAAAAAAAATTTTTTTTTTAAAGATTTTATTTATTAGAAGGAGAGAGAGAGAGAGAGCGTGAGAGCGGGGAGGGTCAGAGGGAGAAGCAGACTCCCCGCTGAGCAGGGAGCCCGACGTGGGACTTGATCCCGGGACTCCAGGATCATGACCTGAGCCGAAGGCAGTCGCTTAACCATCTGAGCCACCCAGGCGCCCCCCCTTTTTTTTTAAGATTTTATTTATTAGAGAGAAAGAGAGGTTTACAGCAAAATTGAGAGGAAGGTACAGAGTTCTCATATCCCCGTGCTCCCACACGTGCATAGCCTCTCCCATTATCAACATTCCCCACCAGAGGCACAATTTTTTTTTTTTACAATTTTATTTATTTATTTGAGAGAGAGAGCATGAGCAGGAGGAAAGGGCAGAGGGAGAGGGAGAAGCACACTCCCCACTGAGCAGGGAGCCCGATGCGGAATTTCAACCCAGGTCCCTGGGATCATGACCTGAGCCGAAGGCAGATGCTTAACTGACTGAGCCACCCGGGCCTCCCCAGAGGCACATATGTTACAGTCACTTTTTTTTTTAATTTTATTTTATTATGTTAATCATACATTACATCATTAGTTTTTGACAGTCACGTTTTTGACAGTTATGAATAGAGCTGCTATAAACATCTGTGTGCAGGTTTTTGTGTGGACATAAGTTTTCACCTCTTTTGGGTAAATAACAAGAAGTGCAGTTCCTGGATTGTGTGGTAAAAGTATGTTAAGTTTTGCAAGAAACTACCAAAATGGCCATACCATTTTTGCATTCCTGCTAGCAATGAATGAGAGTTCCTGTTACTCCACATCATCACCAGCATCTAACAAACTTTTTTGCCAAGGTATTTACTTTCTTAATTTTATTTGGCTGTATGATAAAAAGCAATGTGAGTTTACTTGAATTTGTTTCTGCTTTTGATACAAGATCGTCTCCTATGAGTGTGCTGGCTAATAGAGGGGATACTAGTTGGAATTACATATTAGGTTTGGATATTGGTTTAATTTGAATAATGAGAGCTAGCTTTGACCCTGCTTTATGTGAACTAGATGCAGGTCTACATAAAAAATAGAGGCTCCTTTTAGATTTTTGGCCAGTGTACGTAACCTGTCATCACTGCTATTTTGATGTTAGGCCTTTCTGTGAAAGCACACTGCTCTTCTTGATGGAGCTGTGTGAGTCCATGAAAATGCGCCAGAGGGGTTGACCTACCTGAAAACATGGGAAAGGTACAAAAGTTCTAGATACCTTTCTAGATTTTGTTAATAGTGGTTATGTCTCATCTGTATAATTCCTAATTCCCTGCTTTAGATGATATTTGGAAGTAACTTTAATCATTAGAATTTCAAAAAGGAGGTGATTGGCCTCCTAAAAGGTAAAAACCACAGATTAGTGTCAATTTTCAGGATCACTTAAAAGAGGTTTGTATCATCCAAGGAATAGAGTTGTTACTTCATATGTGGGAATTTGCTCAGTGCTTCCTATAGAATGTACTCAATAAACGTTTGATAAAAGGGTACAATTAAGAATTATTCTTAATTTTTCTTAAGTCACAAACTGTGCAGGTCTTTTATTTGGTAATAAATATTTCTGATTAGCTTATGCAGAGTCCCAGCATTAACTTATTAGCATCCCTCTTCTGTCCATTGGTTTTAATAACCACAGTGTCTTTGTACTCTGATTCATAAGTTTGTGTGTGTGTGTGTGTGTGTGTGTGTGTGTGTGTGTGTGTGTGTGTGTTTTCCTTTTGTCACGTTTTCTGAGGTTTACATAGGCAAAAGCTTTGTCTCAAAAGGCAGTCTTTTGAGTTTCTTTTCTCTCTTGCCCACTCTGGAGCCAGAATCCCCAGTTTGTGATAGAATCCTCTGTTTGTGACATCCCAGCCCCCCCCCACTGTAGCTCATGGTGATGTCACAAATGAAGAATTATGATCCTGGCAGGGGAAACAGATGAACTTGGAAGAAACAAAGATCTTCTTTGCCTGCAGCTGTCCCTAGTCATGGGGAGTGGGGGGTGGGAAGTGAAGCACTAAGCCTTCAGCTGACACGCCACTGACCCGATGAGCAGAACCATCTCCATATAGAACGTTGCGAAGGCAACAGGGTGTGGCTGCTTACAACTGACTGCTTCTCCCACCCCCCATTCTTTTTCTATTTAAGGGGGAAAAATTAGCACCATGACTCTGTCTTACATGATATCTGAACTTTCATAGAATCCTTAGAACTTCTAGTTCTAATTTGAATAATGAGAGCTAGCTTTGACCCTGCTTTATGTGAACTAGATGCAGGTCTGCATAAAAAATAGAGGCTCCTTTTAGATTTTTGGCCAGTGCCAAAAATAGTAACCTGTGCCCTGAAAGAGAGTCCTTCCCACCACTGCTCTGTGAACACTGCAGTCTTCCAGTGGAGCAGCTCTTGGTGTTTCCCTACTTCTGCATATTTTCAAATTTAAATTTTTGAATAGGTGCTATTCATTGTTCAAAAGTTAGAAGTATTGGTTGGGGGCGGGGGAAGCTAAAAGTATAAACAGATATTCAGTGATAGGTATTCCCCCAAACTTCTGTCTACCTAGTTCTCACCCCCTAAAGTAATCTCTGGTCTTGTTTCTTCTGTTCCCTTCCAGTCTTGTTGTACGTATATAAGCAAATAGAAATATAGAGTCCTGATTTTCCTTTTTTTACATGAAAGGTCGTATGCGTTTCACTATTCTGTGCCTTGCTTTTTTTCACTTAGTACACCTTGGAAGTCTTTCTGTACTAATACATGGAAAGTTGCTTCATTCTGTTTTAGAGCCACATGGTATTCCATTACGTGAATGTCTAACCAGTTGCCTTTTGCTGGAATTTGACCTATTAATGCTTTTGAGTTTTCAGACTTCATTTCTTCCTGATCCCCATGGCCAGATTCTTAGACCGAATGGGTGTCTCTTAATTCCACATTGCTCCTTTGGGTCATTTATCCTTGACAAGGATATGATTCAGCAAGGATCTCCCAGGAATAGCAGCTAAACCAAAAATGAAGGCTCAGAAAACAAAATTCTGAAAAGAGAAAATAAGAATATATGGAGAGGCTTTATCAAACTGAAAGACAGTCTCAGCATGTGTGTGTGTGTATGTATGTGTGAGTGAGAGAGAGAGAAACTTGCATTTTGGTTTATATATTAACATGTTAAGTGTAGTAATTTGAGATAGTCTATTTAGGACCATTTAAACCAACCATTTTATTGATATTCCTACTAAAATAGAAGTGGAGGGGCGCCTGGTTGGCTCAGTCAGGCAGCCAACACTTGATTTTGGCTCAGGTCATGATCTCAGGGTCCTGGGATTGAGCCCAGTGTCGGGCTCCATGCTCAGCGGGGAGTCTGTTTGAGGATTCTTTCTGCCTCTGTTCCTCTCCCCACTCGCACTCCCCAAAATACATCTTTTAAAAAATAAAATAGATGGCCACTAGGGTACTTAGTAAGATATGAGGCTCATGGCACAGGAAGGAGGGAACTGTAAGCAATTAAATGATATAGGGAGCGATGATTCTGTATCAGGTTATTTTTGGTATCCTTATCTTACGTAATAGGCTAAGCATGGTGAATTATACAGAGTAGCAAATAACCGTATTTCTACACTAGAAGGATGTGAATTTTGATCACAGTCACTGTGGAGGCAGCTTAGCATGGTGATTAAAGTAACAGGCTCTGGAGTTGCAGTGTCTGAGACCAAATCCCATTTCTGTCACTTACTAGCTTTGGTGACCTTGAACACATTCCTTAATCTCTGCACTTTAGCTTCTCATTAATAAAATAAGGTACTTCATAAAATTACTTTTTAAAATTGTGAGCATTAAATGGGTCAGTATATAAAGTACTTAAATGTTTGCTGTTGTCGTGTCATTATCATCTGGATCAATTGCTCTCCTCGTTTCAGTGGTTTAATCAAATGAATCAGGTATGTTCCTAAGCTCTGATATTACTTTCCTTTTAATCTGTCTATTGTCTGTGGCCAGACATTTATAAATGAAGATATTTCTAGAGTCCAGAATGAAGAGCCTTATTTGCTTTCTTCTCCCCATAGGTGGTTTTCTGCATGGACCGTGCCCTAGAATTTGCCCCTGCCTGCCATCGCTTCAAAATCCTCAAAGCAGAATGTTTAGCAATGCTAGGTCGTTACCCAGAAGCACAGTCTGTGGCCAGGTATGAAGTCAGGCCAGTTCTGCACTGAAATGTCCCACCACTGGATAGGTGCTGCCTGGCAGCACTCTATAGCAGGAGCTACCATATGTCCTGTAGGTAGACCAGGCAGAGCCAGTCAGACCTTCCTGGGACTTAAAGCCAAAATTAGACTGGATTTGAAAACCTACCAGATATATAGAAGTATGGTAGGTACTTCAGCTGTATGTCAAAGAACAGATGTGTGAGGTGGTTTTTTTTTGTTTTTGTTTTTTATTTCAGTGTCATTTTCTTCCTACACCACAGGTTTGTGAGCCCTGTAAAGGGCCAGGTAGTAAATATTTTAGGCTTTGTAGGTCATAGAGTCTTTGTCACAACTATTCACTTCTGCCACTATAGTGCAGAAGCAGCCATTGATAATAGATAGGCAGATGATGTGGCTAGATTTCAGTACAATTTAATTTATATAAACAGTGACAGGCAGGATTTGGCCCTGTGGGCTGTAGTTTGCCAATCTCTGTTCAAGTAAAGACTGAGACACATGAAGTGTATTAAAGGTAAATACAGGTGGTTTATTTGGGGAAGGTATGGGACGAGCTCATTGGGATCTCTCTACCTTTGGATACTTTCTATACTAGACACATGGTCAAGAGAAAAACTGGCGATAGCGATCACAAATGATAGTAATGGTGGGGAGATCCAAACCACGGCTGAATGTGCCCCTTTCCGGCTATTGCAGTGACATTTTACGAATGGATTCTACCAATGCGGATGCTCTGTATGTACGAGGTCTTTGCCTTTATTATGAAGATTGTATTGAGAAGGCGGTTCAGTTTTTTGTACAGGCTCTCAGGATGGCTCCTGACCATGAGAAGGCCTGCATTGCTTGCAGAGTAAGTTCTAGGCCCCAGATCTGAGTAGGAACAAAAGCTTCCTTTTTGAGCCTTTAAGAGAGTCAAGAGTGGAAGGTTCAAGATTCACATGAAATGTGATAGCTCCTTTTCCCACCTTGCCAGGATGCTTGGTCCTTTCATTAGAAATTATTTCAGAACTACTTTTATTTGCCTCAAGGCAAATGTGATCATACAGGGTCAGATCCTTCTAATACCTAAGTGTTTTTTTCTTTTTTTCTTCCCTCAGTGAAGAAAATATAGTAATGCTTATCCTAGGGAGTGGAGGTAAACCCTGGGTAAACAAGTCTCATTGGTATTCTGTTGTAAATTTTGGTTCTCCTGTCCACTCTCTGGGAAGCATCAGTGAGCAACAAATAGCCCAGGTGGCGGGGGCAGGGCAGAGGGTGGGTGGTGGTGGTCAGGGTTAGTGTGATGCTAAACACCTGGGATCTGAGAAATTGAAAATAGACTTGGGCCTCTCTGTACAGTGGTCTGAGGTTTCCTGGATGTTAACTAACCTCCCCTTCCTTTTTCCTGTAGAATGCCAAAGCACTGAAAGCAAAGAAAGAAGATGGGAATAAAGCATTTAAAGAAGGAAATTACAAGCTAGCTTATGAACTGTACACAGAAGCCCTGGGGATAGACCCTAACAATATAAAAACAAATGCTAAACTCTACTGTAATCGGGGCACGGTTAATTCCAAGGTAAGCACTCAGTCTGGGTCTCGGGGCCTGTGGAGATATGTTTAAGGGACATCAAAGAGGTCTTGGGGATTCTGCCTAATGAGGGCAGGCCAAATGAAAGGAGAAAAGGTGGTTTTGGTGCAAGGCTCAGCTTGTTAGGAACTTCCTTCTGAGAGGCAAGCTTTTACCTTCTCTGTGGAATTGAAGGGCACTTGAGGGACAGTTTGGAAGGCTGTTCCTACCTGTTCTTCCTCAAGATCCCTTTCCTCCACTAAAAGAATACCTAGAGGCTCTGGGATAATTTTTTAAGCAAATATTATTGCTGCTTTTGGCCTAAGCAAGTGATTCTTTCTTTCTTAGGAGTGATTTGGAGGAAAGTAGAGTATGAGGCAGGCTTAGTTTTTTTGTCCAGCATAAGTCATGGTCACCGCGCTCAGCAGGAAACGGTGTGCAGGTCCACTGTAGTCCTGCGTGTACCATGAGAAACAGCAGCAGGATCCTTGCTCTTACAGTGGCCAGCAGTTAGAAATCAGAGCAATTCTTAACCCTTTCATTGGCCTTTGGGAGAATGGAGGGCAGGAACCACCCTTACTATTCCCATATCCTATTTGGGCACTGCCCCGGGAACAGCAGAGGTGGTTTATCCCTGCACGTAAGTGTGCCTGGCTTCCATCCCGTAGAAGAGAAACCAGTTTCGAATCTGGTGTCCTTAGCCCTCTGAGACACTCCTTTCTCAGTGACCGAGAGTGAGTATGACAGTTCGGGGGGCCAGCCTGACTGATCCTCTTAGAATTTTGAAGCCATGCTCACAGCCTCTGGGTTCCCTCAGTCTGCAGAGATGTGAAGTATGACTGCTCTCTCTCTCCTGAAGCTTAGGAAACTAGATGATGCAATAGAAGACTGCACGAGTGCAGTGAAGCTCGATGCCACTTATATAAAAGCCTACTTGAGAAGAGCTCAGTGGTGAGTGCCTCTGGTGGGTGAGGGGAAGAGGGGGTTGCTGCTGGCCTGCCAGGGGAATTGCATTGTGGATGCTGAAGCAGACCCAGGGATGTTGTGAGGTCATTTGGTCCTTCCCCCTGCCTCTAGGTGGGATTGTTCCAGCCCTAGACTATCTTTATAGACCTCCAGCGGAGGAGATTGCACAAGCTCCCTCAGTCTCCCATGCCTGTGTCTTACGCCCCTCACGGTCAGTAAGTTTCCTCTGATGCCTGACCCAAATTCCTTTTGTTAAAGTTTAAATCCATTTCCTTTGGAGATTGTATTTTGTGTTGTACACTTTTGCTCTAACTTGGCACAGTGCTTGGCACACAGTAGGTGCTCACTCAATAAATGTTTTGTGGAATGAATGTATGATGCTTGGAAGAGGAAGAAATAAAGTATCTCTTGGAGACAGTTGAGTCCTGTTTGTTCTGGGTTAGGGAAGACAGTCTCGGTTGGAAAGGATTTAATCTGGCTCAGCCTCCCAGCAGTATAAGGAAGCCCCTTTTGAAATACTCCGTGGGATTCGGTGATTTATGAGCCAGGATATGCCTACCTAGGTCTAGTGCCCAGACTTGCCTTCAGAGTCAGGGCAGTCCCCAGCTTGCTTATCCATCCAGACTCTGTGCTGCAGACAGGAACCTCAGCAAGGGCTAAGTGAGACTCCCACAAATCCATCTCTTCGTATTTCAGATTATTTCCCTGACAGAAAAACACATCCTGCCTTTAAAGTTCCAAAGGAAGACCTGTTTGTTGTGTACTAATCCTCTAACATTCGTGCCATTTCTTGTCACGAAATGTCGGGCCCAGAGAACTGGTGATGTTACTGACGCCTGAGGAGCCCATCATTCTTCAAGCTCCTCAGTCTCACCCGTGGTGCAGGGCATGGCCTGCCTCCCGTTTAGTTTTCCCCAAATTATCTCATTTTTTAAAAATAGGAAAATTGCTACTGTGTGGGTTTTTTGTTTGTTTGTTTTTAAGTGGATTTGTAAGTGGATGACTAAGTCTGTCAAACAGAAACATCCATGGAATTGTATTCCAGACTGTGAGACCAGCTGTCAATCATCTCTTGTTTGCAAACCACTGGCAAACATGGAAGCTTTGGAAGACAACACATACCCTCCGACCCAGCTAGTGACTCATTTTAACAGATACAAAATGCTATTTGCAAGTTTACTGTGGTGTTATCTGTAATAGCCAGCAAAGAGAATCCCCTAAGTGTCTAGTGGGGCCGAGGTGGCTAGGTACATGAAATGTCAACTCAGTGGACACTCTGCAGTGTTTGAACAGGAATGGGGAGAGAAGAGAAAATTCTTGGCTTGTTCGGGGGATAATTAAATCTTTATATGTGTTCAATAAGGAAAAATCAAATGGCTTTAATCAGACAACTCCTTACCTTTGTGGTAGAAACAGAACTGTCCTCTGAGTGGCTCTGCCTTTGAGGTCCCACCACAGGGGACAGCATGCACTTTTGGGTACAGTTGGCCAAAATTTGGCCAATGATCCCCTCAGGTAGCCGGGATTGACATGAAGTAGTGGAGATTAGTTCAGGCCAAAGCCTAACGAGGGGCTTTGCTGCCCCAATCTTCCTCAACTTACCCTTGAAGTTGGGGAGACAGCCAGATCTTTGCTACATCTCTTGTCATGGGCTGGAGTTTCCCATTTTCCCTGAGGCTCTACTTCTCTCCTTTTTCTTCAACTTCAAAAAAATACCTTCTTAGTAGACATATAGTTGGTGTACAGTTCAGGTGTACAACACAGAAAAAAATTAAATGTGAAGATATCCCTGAATTTTAAAAACACATTAAGTGAAAATGCAAATCACTATAATAAGTTTGTTTAATACGTTCCAAAAGGGCATGGAAAGTTCATTAAGGTTTATTATCTGTCATATCATTCTACACCTGGGCTATCCCCTTATTATTATTCTTCATCCTGTAAACGGGTTCTCTGAGCTCCTGGTAGCATTTGTGCCGTGTGTGTGCAGGGTACTGGCTTTTCTCACCATTTTTTTATTAAAGTTGTAAATTAAGATGTTGCTGGAAAATCAAAGATGCTTCAGAAGTTGGGCTTCCGTCTTGCCAGCCGCATCAGTAGCTCTGGCCTCTCAGCCCGGTGGAGCTCTGATGTTTGCAGAGACAGGTTGGTGTAGGGGCAGGGTAGTAAATTTGGTCTCTGTTGTGCAGTGGCTGGCTGTGGTGCAACCCGCTGATGCGGTCTGTCTCTGGAACTTCTACCACAGTCCGTTTACGTGGTAGGCCATCTTGGCGCCAGTGATCTTATCAGGACATGGAAATTACCACTTTGCTTCCGTGGAAGAGAAGGTCTTAAAAGGTCCGGCAGTCAGCCTGGCAAGCTTGTTTCTTCCCATCTGGGCCAGCCCCCTGCCCTCTCTTCTGCACTACTGAAACAGAAGCAAGTCTGTGTTTCGAGTCTCCTTTTCTCTCACTTACCTACGTCTCTCGGATTGATTAGTCTTATTGGAAGCATTTGCCAGCAGCCACCACCTTGAACTTGATCCTTCTAGTGGCTCACTAATCCCACTTCTACTCTGGATCGGAGCTGGCCCTGCATGTTTATGGCACGACAGGTTTCAAAGCTTTTCCTTATCCTTTGCTCTCACTTGATAATTTTTCTTTTGCATTTCAATCCCAAGTAAGTGTTCAAGTAGGTGCGTTCACATTGCCTTTCCTAAGGCAATCCAGATGCCTCTCGGGGGCTCTTTGACATCAGAAGGAACCTTCTCCTGTTGGTTGCTTTCTGCTCAGAGCAGAGTCTCACTTTGCTGGTTGGGTGCAAGTGGCATGAGATCTCTCTTTTTACTTGAGGAACTGGTAGTTTAATTTTTCACGGCTAGCTTAAGGACTCCTGTTTCGTGAAGCATTTCAACCAAAAGTGTGTGTCTCTTGCTTGAGCTGTGCCTCTTCTGCCAGAGTGATACCGAAGGCCATTTCTATTTACGTTGCTGTACCACCCTGTATTTCCTTCTCAGTTACATGGACACAGAACAGTATGAAGAAGCAGTGCGGGACTATGAAAAAGTATATCAGACGGAGAAAACAAAAGGTAAAGGGGTCTGAGAACATGTTTCTCAGAGAACTGTGAGGTCTTACTCTTAGGCCCTTAAAATTGGACATGGGATTGTTTGATTCAGGGATCAGGGATATACCTGGAGCCTATTTGTTGCCAGCCAGGAAGAAGTGAACAGAGATGCCAAGTGCAGGATAAGGCACTTCTCTTCTGGCCCTAAATCCTCTCTGTCACTTTCACTTCCTTTTCTGTGTAATTAGGCTGATGTGAGGAACCAAAGTATGAGTAGTTTTTTGTTTGTTTTTTCTTTTTTATCTTCAGAAGAAAACACCATAAACACGCCTGGTATGGTTAACAAGGCTTCTGACTGTAAGGCATCTATCTGGGTTAGGACCTGGTAAGGGAAACCAGAGTTAGGTTTGTCCATTGACTTTAGCTGTCTCCTTCTAGAACACAAACAGCTCCTAAAAAATGCACAGCTGGAACTGAAGAAGAGTAAGAGGAAAGATTACTACAAAATTCTGGGAGTGGACAAGAATGCCTCTGAGGATGAGATCAAGAAAGCTTACCGGAAACGGGCCTTGATGCATCATCCAGGTAGAGCGGGTATGGGAGGGGCCTTGGGAAGAATGAACCAGGCCGGCCCTGCCACACTGGGCCAGCACGAAAGTTTCTGGCTCTTTAGCTGGGAATGAGCTGTGGCTAGGTTCCCTACCCTCCAAACTTTGGAAGTACCAGATTCTAAAATCAGACATAAAGTGGTCTCTGTGTTAAACTTCGTTTTCTTGTGATTCTGAGTTTTTCCCATACTTCTCCCTTCAGATCGGCACAGTGGAGCCAGTGCCGAAGTTCAGAAGGAGGAGGAGAAAAAGTTCAAGGAAGTTGGAGAAGCTTTTACCATCCTCTCTGATCCCAAGAAGAAGACTCGCTACGACAGTGGACAGGACCTGGATGAGGAGGGCATGAATATGGGCGGTGAGCTGGCTGGGGCGGCTTGGGATGGACCTGACAGCTGTGGCTTGTTAGAGTTTTTCTGAAGATATTCCAAAGGGGAGTCTCTGTAACAGCCAGTGGAGCATAGTGATGTGTAAGGCCCACCCTGGATAAGTACCTGTAATGTGTGAAGCACTGTGATGGGCACTGGAAATAACAGTTAAATCAAACAGGTTCCCAGAGCTCCGGGAACCCAGTCTTGGGCTTTGCAAACTCACCCACAGGCCCAGGCCACACCTGACCCCTGACCCTTGGATGTGGAGTCCCAACAAGGACAGTCAAGGGGAGCAGGTGCTCAGGATGCAGAGTGGGTACTTAGACGGTGAGCAATAGCAAGGGAAGGCTTGGAAATGCAGAAATAATACCTTCAGGGAGCTGCGAGGGGCTGAGTGTGGGAGGATAGAGGGTGCTCGAGGCCGGGGAGGGTGAGATATGAAGCCCCAAAGTAGCTGGATGCCCCCTCAGAAGGCCTTGGCGGCCGGAGTAGGGGGAATATGGGCTTTTTCCTATTGGCTGGAAGTTTTCCCCCACTGCAGAGTGTATGTTGGCTGATATTTACGTGTGTCACCCATTCCCGGCAGACTTCATGAAGTTCAGTTTCCACGAAAGACTTAAAGCGTAGCTGTCAGTGTCGCTGCTCACCATGAGCTCGGTTGGAGATGAGAGAGGCCAGGAACTCTGCACACTTCTCAGACCACTGTCTCTAATACCAGCCCTCTCTCCTCCATTAAGAAAATCTTGGAATTTAAAATAGGATTGATGATGTTACCTAGATAATCCTTATCTCTGATTCAGGGTTTGTGTGTGTGTGTGTGTGTGCACGCTTTAAAAACTTAGGTTTACTAATAGTAAACGTTGCTCTGCTCAACCGTTGAGAGGAGTAACGAGCAATCAAAAGCTATTGGAGGGTTCTAAGTAGGGGAGCTCCCAACCGGAGTTGAGCTCCGGAAGTATATTTGCGATGGCAGTGAGGACGTGGTTTGGTGCAGTGCAGGGGGGTGAGAGATGGCAGAGGGCATGATGGGTCGGAACGGATCGGAGGGCACGGTGGGAGATGTAGCAGGAGGTGGTTGCTGTTGTGTTGGAAGAGGGAAGGACGAAGCTGAGTGGCTTTGGGTGGCTGACTCGGAGCCAGTCACTAAACTAGGGGACCCGAGATGAGCAGGTACACAGGCAAGGAAGAATTTGCTTTTGGGCACAGTGTGCCTGTTGGATCAGCTGGTGGAGACAAGTCCTCTGTGGAGCTTAGGAAGTCAGGTGGGCATCAGGGCAGCAGACTTGCTGTGGTCTAGTGATAAGGCCACAGCACTGGGATCAGGCAGAAACTGGGTTGTTCGGTTCTGCCGCCATCACTTGATCTTGAGCAAGTTACTTGAGCTCCCTTATAGGTAAGGTGTGCAGAGTACCCAGCACAGTGATTGGCACCTAGTAGGTGCTTAATAAACCATGACTTTTTTTTTTCTCCCTGGCCTACAGTCTAGACAGAGCATGGAATCAAATGAATACAGTAAACCATAGATCTTATTCCTAGATTTAGTGTTGTTAGCGTTGAAGTGCTAGATTTTCACCCTCTCAGTAGCAGCCCCAGCATTATAGGGAGATAGCATGGGCGAGTCTTGTAAGTGCAGATGGCCTCCCAGTTGTTGAGAAGAAGGTCCGGCAAAGTAGGCTGAGGCAGAGACAGCTTTCCTTCAGACCTGGCTGGGAAGGAGGAGCGTGTCCTACAAGTGGGATGAGCAGTGATTGGCATGGGGGGTCAGTGAGGTTTGGGGAAGGAGGTAAAGGATGTGGCTGGGAAAGCTTTGGGGACCCATTCTCAGCGTTGTCATAAGTTCCTCTTCAGACATGTCTAACTTTTTCCACTTTTTGTCCCTGTCCTGTTTCTTGTTCTGCTGCACAGATTTTGACGCAAACAATATCTTCAAGGCATTCTTTGGCGGTCCTGGGGGCTTCAGCTTTGAAGGTGAGTAAGCCTCCTGCTCTCAGGAGTTCCCAGATCACAGGCTCATAACGCGACTCCCCACTTAGGTAGCTCTTTGTCAGAGGGGCCCAGGAGTGGAGGCAGCAGAAGGCCCGCCTAGTAGGATACAGATCCACTCAGGTGCTGCTGAGGATGGAGGCAGGGAGGCTCCTGGGCCCACCATGCCTTGGGACCGTTAGTCCACACCTCTGCAGGGCTGGGGAGGCGTCTCTAAGCTGTCTTGTGCTGGGGCTTCTCTGCAGGAGTGAGGCTAAGAAGCCACACACACAGCTGCTCACATGCTTCCCTGAGGCCCCAGGGCCTAGGCTGTTGATGTTCTTGGCAGTTTTTCTGTTTGAGTTCGAAGCCGCCCTTGAAGACTTTCCCATAATCGGTAGAGTGATCTTCCCACCTAGAGCCAACTAACAAGCCCTTCTTTTGCCTTACAGCGTCTGGTCCAGGGAATTTCTTTTTTCAATTTGGCTAATGAAAGGAAACCATCCAGAACCCAGAAAGTGCAGACTTGCTCAGTGTAACCTTGAACGTGGGCACAGTTCACCTCCTCCCTTCATCTCGTCTCCCCGTCCTTAGAGCAGTTTCGTTTTCTTAGTTGGATACCCTGTGTCTGTGTGAGTGGGGGGAAAGGAAAGGGAGCCAGCGCCGAAGACTGCGGGGAGGGGAGGGAGGCGGGGGGTGGACAGGGAGGCAGCTTGTGAATTTTTGTTTTACTGTTTAACTTTATTAAAAAAGAAAAAAAATTAAGAGAATAAAATGTTTTGACCCTTTCTGGCACTTTGCTCTGGCAGCTGCTTTGTGTCACTCCAGAGTTGGTAGGCCAGAGCTGAGTCCCCAGCGTGGAGCTGGTACAGACGTGGATTGTAGGCTCAGCACCCGCCCATAAGGGGTATGGGCACCCAGGGCCTCATGGCAGGGGGATGTGCTGTCCGCCTCTCCCAAACCTATTCAGCCTGTGAGTGCTGAGCAGGCCTGAGTATGCTGTTGGGCCCCACCTGATGTCAGTCACGGGTGATTTGATGGTAAGGCCCACAACTCACTAGAAGCTCATGTGGAGCGTGGCTGGGTGCTAAGTCTGAGGCTGGGCTGACTCAGAGGAGGTTTACACAGGCCCTCACAGTCCTGCGGCCACTGCAGGCTAAGGGACGGAGGACAGGGACAGAGCCCTGCCTCCTCGACCCCCAGACCCTTTCCAAGTGGGACACACAGCTCCTGGGCCCCAGGGTCCAGTCACAGACCTTAAGCTCACATGGTTGGAAACAGCGTTCTTAGTAAATACCCCTCGCCTTCTCCGCAGCTGTCCCCTGTGTGGGAGACAAGCTGGGGGAGGAAGTGGTGGCCAGTGTCCTGCTGTTCAAGTCAAACATAGTGTTCATGGCAGGTAATCTTTTTAGAAGTTCCAGGCAGAGGGATCTGAGACTTTGACACTTAGACTTTTGGCGCTTTGATGGTAGAGCTGGCTGAGAAAAGACCATGGACCAAATAGGTAACTTACTGCTTCTCTTCCTTCTGAGCCCCGGCCCCTTTTTTTCCAGTCTTCCCCCACTGGTGCCAAGGCCATGGCGATAGTATGAGTTAGGCCTGAGAAGCTCCCCCACTGGCCTGTACGGAACTCCCAAATGTCAGGTCTTCCCTTGTGTTTGGAACACCATGACCTGAGGGTGGCCTTCCCTAGAGAACTGGCGGAAACCCAAGACCAGGAACCATTGGTCTGGCTGAGCAGTCCCTCTGATTGCTTGGGGCTGGCACACCTGTGGGCCTGTTGCCGCAGTTAATGGGGGAGGACAGGCTCTGCTTCACGTCCCTCAGACCCAGCCACCCCCCCACCTTCTGTGTGCGTCTAAGATCAGCCGCTCTCCTTTCTGCTGCCTCATGAAAGCCAACACTGTTCAGCTGCCCAGCCTCACCACAGCTGTGCCCAGCCAGCAGAGGGGAGACAGGACCGATGGCCCCAAGCCGTGGGACAAAGCCAGTCCTGATACACCAGCCCTGGCCCCAGGGAAGACTGAGCTGGGCACAGAAGGGTGAGAGAGACTGTACACGGCCAGGATTAACACGGTTTATTTCACGGTCAGTCTTACAAGTCACTGAGGTCGGGCAAAGCCAGGATAGTAACTTAAATCTCAAGCACTTTCATCCAGTGACAACCCGATTAGCAAGGCCCTGTTACTGAGCAGGGGGGCAGCAGAGGGCACCCCAGGAACCACAGCACATGTACCAATGTTAAAAACTCCTTCTCAGAGGCACCAGCTGGGACTTGGCCCTGACCAGGCAGGGGTCCACTCCGTTGGCTCTTGGTCCCCACCGACTAACCCCCTGGAGGGGAGGCACCAAGGACACAAGCTGGACTGGGCAGACGGTACTTTCTCTGGCTTCAGTCTCCTCATCCCCACAGCAGAGCGACACCGCCGGAAAGGTTGGCCAGCCCACCCCCTTCCTGGGGCGAGACCTGCAGCCAGCTGGGAGGCGGCTGTCCAATGTTCCCTAATCACAGTGTAAAGGAGGAGGGGACAGGCATTTAGGGCCAAAGGTGGGACGTAAAGCCCCTTTTGTACCCTGGTAAAAAGCCTCAGCCTACGTCATGGGGCTGCAATGATTAAGACTCGGGGTCAAAGCCCAGGGATTCCCCCACCCTCTCAAATCCACGGCCAGTTTCCTGCGGCCGCCGTGACCACCCTGTGGGGACGTGCAGCTCTGGGGCGTCTCCACCGCTGGCTGGCTCGGGGCAGGGGACCCGGGACAGGTGGCAGGGCTTGGGGTTGCGGCTGCGGCTTCGCTCTGGGTTCCTGAACAGCGCTCCCCACACCCCATCTTGTGGTGAAAGCTTGGGTGTTAGAGGGGATGAGGGAGGGCAGGAAAAGTTACAAGGTTTTAAAAAGTTACAGAAAGGTTAACTGAGTAAAAAAAAAAAAAAAAAAAACACCTTAAAGATCAGGCAGAAGGCATGCTTCCCTCTCCCCCGCCTTTTCCTTCCTAGGAGTGGGGGGCTGACACACTCAGATGATGGTGCAGGACTGCAAGGCGCCCCCCTTGCGGCTGCCGTGTGTGGGCACAGGTTTGCCCTTCCCGTAGTATCCCGTGAAGATGGCCCTGACCTCCAGCTTCTTGGCCAGGCTCAGCAGCCAACGCCCATTGCCCAAGGAGTAGAGTTTGCCCCGGCTGAGCTCACCCACCTCCTCGCCTCGGCTGCCCCCCTTCTCCTGCCGCACAATCTCCAGGAGGTCAATGCCCGTCTGCACGGGCTCCACGTCACCCGCGCAGCCGAGGGTGATGTGAGCCCGGCTCCCCCGGGGCAGGCTGTCGGAGGGGGACAGCTTGTCCACGTCATTTGGCCACAACGGCAGCTCCTGGTCGCTCAGCTCCACCCGGGCTCCCGTAGTTTTGGGCGTCACGAAGAGGGCGGTGACAGTCAGTGTGAAGGCCTTGCAGTAAGACTTCTTCACCACCTGCGGGGACAGAACAACAGCGCTAAGCCAGACGTGGTGGCCCCCAGAGCAGACTTGACCAAGGATGGGCCTAGCAGAGGTGAGCACCACTGAGCAGAACCCTCGGGTAAAAGGCGCACGTGGCCCTTGTCTCAGACGACATCCTTCCAGGGACACAGGTACAGGCTGACTTGAGAGTGGAGGTGCCAGAGGTGCCGGAGGACACAGGCGGTGCTGAAGGCCAGACCTGCCCAAGTCAGAGCCTGGTGCCCCACCTCCCGGCGGCCCTTAAACCTCTCTGCGTTGGCTCATTCCCCTGTTCTACAGGGATGATGCTGGAACCTACCTCAGGGCCCGGATTAAACGAGTGTCTGGGTGAAGATTCTAGAACAGTGACAGGCACGTGACAAGTGCTGTTGTCACTGCTACTCAGCTCATCCTGGTAAAAGCCACCCGAGTGCCCCAGGCAATATCCCAGAGGTCAGAAATAAATGCCTTGGATCAAAATCCGAGTGGATCAAAATCCGAACACCTTGGTTTACACCTGGTTCTAGCTGACTCTCAGACCATCTCTCCCAACCGACCATAAAGTGTCTCTTACTTGTGCTCACAGTCCCTTCCTGGTGCCTAACAGGTGCTTAATAAACACAGCCGAGTGCATGAATGGCTGAGCTGGTCTGGACGTTACCTATGCAGCCACACAGCTCTGTACGACAGCAAGCCCGACTGAAGACTGCAAGTGGGGAGACCAACGAACAATCAGTCAAACGGCTGCTGCGTTAACCGGGGCAGACAAGTGGGGGAGACGGGGTGGGGGTTGGAGGAAGTCCTCGCTGAGAAGGCCACCAGAGGCTGGAGAGCAGTGCGCAGCTGGGCCACATGCCTGTGGCTTAAGGACCGAGCATCAGAGGCTGCGGGCCCAAGAGAGTGGCTGAGTGGGAGGAGGGAAAAGCGTGGCACGCCGAAGCCAATAGCCCCACTATCCCTCAATGCGCCCTCCTCCAGGGCAAGGCCAGGCCTGGGGACCGGGACCTCCGAGCACCAGGCTCGCTGGGGGCTGGGGACACCTAACCTTTGGAACTCCACACAGGCTTAGAGGCCAGAGCGGGAGCCTGCTGCCGACCCATCAGTCGGCAGAAGGAAAAGGCACTGGTGGCCAGGCCTTGGGGGCGAGCACGCAGGCTGGTGGCAGTGCTGGGGGCGGGCGGGTAGAAGGGGCAGCTGACCTCTGTGTGACTAAGCCTGGGGAGGGGGCGAGCTGGAGCAGGAGATACCGTTTTTCCTGAGAGGCTGTCTGGCTTCTGGTCCCCGCCTTGAGCCGGTCCCCGTTTCCAGAAGACCCTGCCCTCTCCCCACCTCAGCTGGGTGTCCCGGGGGAGCACTCACATCCTGCTGGGCATACTCGTCTGCCCCCGCAGCCTTCCCGTAGTCACAGAACTTGGTTGTGCAGTGCAGCACGCCTGGGGGTCTCTTCCCAAAGTAGGTGACCAGTTCGATCTTCTCCCTGGGCTCATCCCCAGAGACAACTGCAGGGAGAGAGAAGCGGGCAGTCAGGGCAGGAGAGCAGGGGCCGCCCTAATACCCAACACCAAGACCATGGAGGCTCAGAGGGGAAAACGATGTCAAGTGTAAGTTCTTCAGCAATCCACCATAATCCACTCCTTCCTTAGTTGGTCAAACTAATAGCCGTGTCAGAGCTACGAAAAGGTGTCTAAATTCCCTGGTTTCAGGTTATGCAGATTTTTACATCTCTCTTCAGATTTGGAAAGCGACACCCTCGTAACCCAGGAATAGGCAGCATAGGCCAAGGGGCTCCCGGCCTTACCAGCTCCACATCTGGAAGAGGGAAGCAGGTCATGAAAAACGGGGTAGAAAAGCAAAAGAGTGTTGGAACTGTTGTATGATGGAAGGAGTCAGAGCATAAGTCCTTTGGCCTGGGGCACCTGATTGACCCTTTTCTGTCAATCACGTACCATTAGGGTGACCATACACCCATTTTCCCAGGACCAGCCGGGGAACTCTTAGCCGTGCCCCCTTTCACTCGGGCCTACCCGGACCAGAAGTTACCTGGTCACTGTAACATGTACCATGCAGGTCTGTTTGGTGGATAAGAGCCTATAAAGGGCCTAGAGTAGGAAGGGTCTTGGGATATAATGATATCATATGGTGAGACCTGGGGTATCTGTGATTTCAATTTCCAGACTCCAGGCCTTAGGGCTCGTTTCAGAGTCACTAGATCTGTTGTATTTACTCCCAGAGTTGAGTCCCTGCAAGGATGTCCGTCACCCTCCACAGGGGAGGGAGAGCTGTGCTCTGAGAAAAGGCCCGTGTCCTAGGCAGGAAAGGGCGGCAGTTTTTAGTGGTAAAAGCAACTTCAAGAGGCAGAGCAGCTCTAACCAGGAGCCCTGCCTGTAGGGTGCTTTTCTGCTAAGCAATTCCAGGTGTAGGGCTCACACCTGGACAACATCACTGCGGGCGTCACCGTTCCCTGGTTTCCCAGCGTTCCAGCTTTAGGAGCCAAGAAGAGACCTCTGAGCACATATCCAGGCACAGATTTTGCCCCCGAGACAACACAGAAATATGGGTGGGGATATTTCAAGGAGGAAGATAATCTAAAATTTGGGGACACCAGAAATGGGTTAATGGGACAGAGTAGTGGGTGACAGATCCCTAAGAGGCCACTATAGGAAAATGAAGGCCTCCCTTATCCCAAACCTACCCTTCCCCGGAGCAAACAGCCCTTGCCAGGAGAGGTCCCACCCAATATGGGGAGGCCCCTGCTAGGGCTGACAGAGTCCAGGGCTCTCACCACGGCTCTGGGCAAATCCCACATCCCTCCTGGGCGTTTTCCCCTCCACAAGAGGAGGGACCTGCACTGGGTGTGTGGGTGTGTGGCTGTTCTCTGGAGCTGCCAGAAGCCACAGGAGGTGCACTGGGCAGCCCGAGACCTGGGAACCATACCCAGTCAAGTCACAGTAGTCTTAGTTGTGATTTTTTTGCACCTTAGGATTCCATGGAATTTTTTTTTTTAGGTTATTTTATTATTTATTTATTTAGCGGGGGGGAGGGGGGCAGAGGGAGAGGAGAGAAAGAATCTTAAGCAGGCTCCAATGCGGGCTTGATCTCATGATCCTGAGATCATGACCTGAGCCAAAATCAAGAGTCGGTCGCTTAACTGAGCCACCCAGGCGCCCCTTCCTTCTTTAGTGATCTCTCCACCCAACATGGGGCTGGGATTCATGACCCTGAAATCAAGAGTCACAGGCTCTACCCACTGAGCCAGCCGGGCGCCCCTCCATGGAATATTTTACTTCAGAAAGATGCCTCTACAGCTAAACACAAGGTAGAAACATCGAATCAGGTTCTCCCTCTCAGGTGGTAGGAAATGTGGACATGCTTCCCGTGGTGCGGGAATTTGTCCCTCCCCCCATCCAAGGACAGGGCCAGTGGTCTCCATCCAGGGGGGCAGGGAGGAGGGGGCGCAGTGAGAGAGGGGTCCTTGGGAAGCAGCTCTCCCCATGACCTACCGCGCCTCCGCCTCCACCCCTGCGGCCCCCCTCGGCCCCCGTGCTGGGAGGGCAGCGGCAGTCCCAGGTGCTCGGCACTGCGCGCCCAGCAAGGGAGGCTTCGGAAGGCCCCCGCCTGCCACCTACAGTGTCGCAGCTCCTTCTTGAAGGCCTTGTGGTTGCTCAGCTCCTCCAGGAAGGCCTGGCCGGCTTTGCGGAGGCTCTCGGAACTCTTCTTGGTCAGGAACCAGCCAAAGTAGAGCGGCAGGAAGTCCTTCTCCAGCGCCGGCTTCAGCTTCTTGAGCTCGTCGGCCGACAGCTGCCACTGGTTCTTCTCCTTGAGCTGGGCGCAGTCCAGCCGCCACGCCGTCTTGGGCTCCACCAGCACCACCTGATACTGGTACTGGTCGGCCAATTCAAAGAGCTGCTCCAGCCGCTCCCGCTCGTGGTTGGTGTCATCCAGCACCAGGACGCGCACGTCCCGGCGGCAGTAGGCAGCCAGGTCCTCGTCCAGCCGCTTGTACTCCTCAGAGAAGTCTCCTCGGCCCCCGGGGGTAATCTTGTAGGCGTCGGCAGACACCATCTTGGTGCCGTCCCGGTACCTGTCCACGATGACCCGCGCCAGGGTGGACTTGCCGCTCCCGGGCAGGCCGCGCAGGATGAAGAGGGTCTTGCACTCCTGCAGCGTGGCCACGGTCTCCTCATCCTGCAGGAAAGGAAACTGCAGCTCAGGCTTGTCCTTGGCCCCTGAGGAGGACATTTTGCGGAAGAAGATCTTGGGCAGGAACGTGTGGCTCTTCCGGGAGAAGCTTCTGTTCTGTGAGGAGGGCAAGAGCAGATGTCAGCCGGCTCGCTCGAGGCCACCCCGCCTCCCCGCCCCCCTCGGCCTCGCCCCCTTGACTCTGGCCTCGTTCTCCTCGGGCCTCCCAGCCCTGAGTTATAAGCACCCCCGGTGCAGGGGGCACCTTCCCAAGCCCAGGACTGGACCTTCTCCTCCTCCGGCCCGGGTAGCCGCCAGCTTGTGGTGGAGGAGGAGGGACGGGAGAGCTTGTCTGAGCGTTCCTAAGCTCCTAATTCCCGCTGGTCAGAGCTGAGGCTTCAAGGATCCCCCACTGCTGCCGCCTCTCAACGGGGAAGAGTGCTGGAAGCGCAGGCCCGTGCTTCTGGCGCGGACCCTAACTTTATATTCCTGGCACCTATTAAGGATGACCTCTTTGGAGGTGGGGCTGCTCTGTCTGGGCGAAGCCACAGCTGCCCGGGCTCTGGGTGCGCAGAGGAGGCTGGGGTTGGAGAAGGGTTACCCAAAGACTGCCTTCCCTCCCCCCACAAGGGCGGCAACAGATAATACTCTCTTGTCTGGGATGGGGGGGGGACAATGGTCCCACAGAAGGGCTGGTGGGGGGCAGGGCAGGAGAGCGCCGGACAAAGGGCCTCATTCACCACGCCTGCCGCCTCCTCCTCTGCCCCTCGGCCCCCCACAAAGTCGTGGTCTTTGTGCCTGCCCCAGGACTGGGCGTCCCAGGGCACCTGCGTCCGGGGTCCAGCTCTGCCCCCCACTTTGCTGTGCGTCAGCAGCACCTCTCTGAGCCACTTGTCTTCCCGCCTGCTAAAAGCCACAAGTGACACCACCTGTTGCTGTAAGCGGTCTCCTCTGAAGCGGCTCCACCTCCCGGCGGCACCCCGAGCGCGGCGCGGCCACGGGCTCTTCTCAGAGAAGGCCCTCGGGCGGGAGCAGGCGACGAATGCCCGCCCCGCACTAGCCCCGGCCCACACTCGGCGCCACGAGCTCCCGCGACGCCCGACCCCACGCTCCTCCAGCGGCCGTGCCCGCTCCCCAACTCGGCCCGGGTCTCCCCTACCTCAGGCTGCACCCCACGGCCCAGCAAGCCAGAGCTCAACTCCGGAACCTCGGGTCCTCATTTGCATGCCACGTCCTCCCGAAAATCCGCCCGAACTCCCGTTTTCCGTCAGGGTGCTTCCCCGGCCCGCCCCCGCCCCTCCCGCCTGTCCGCGCCCGCTCACCATGATGAGGGGGGCGCCGCCGTGGCCGCCTTGGCAGGCACTAGCTCTCCGAGGCCGCCCGCCTGCGCGGAGGGACACGGAGCCCAGCGGTCGCGCGTCCCCGCGCTGGGCCGCCTTAGATAGCCCGGGGGCGGAGCGCGCGCGGCGGGCCGGGGGCGGGGCGGGGCCTCTCCGCGCAGGCGCGGCGAATCGAAACCCGAAACTATTTCTGCGCGGAGAGGAAGTGGTCGCGCGTCCCGCCCCGGCCGGCTGCGGCGCACGTGTACCCTGGAGAGGTCCCGGGGAACTCTAGACAGAGGGAGGCAGTCACCTTTCCCCGGCCCCGGGCCGGGGTTGGGTTGAGGCCAGGGAGGCAGGGTCATGCAAATGCAAGGTCAGATCCGGTCTTTATTTAAAATTGTGATATTGTATCTCTCGTGGGGGTTTTGCAGTGTGTGTGTGTGTGTTTTACAACATTACATTAACATACTGTATGTTGCTTAGTGAGTTTCATGGCGCCCTGTGAAATACGGCATCTGAAATGCCTCACTTGCCTCACATTAGTCGGGGTCTGGTCCTAGCTGGCCTAACTTCAGCCCTAACCTTTCCAAGGACCATCCAAGAGATGGAACCAGGATGGCCATAGCCGGGGGACAGATGAATAATGTAGTGAAATCCTAGCTCATCCTCTGAGGCAGCTGTTCAGCTGCCACCTCCTCTGCGAAGGCACCGAAAACTCGGTCGGATTTCGGAGAGCTTCCCGTGTACCAAGTGCTGTGCTGAGCACTCATAGAAGCCTGACGCCAACCCCGGAGGCAGATACCCGTTCTACGGAGGAGGAAACCAGCTCCCGGAGCCTGATTTACTTGACTGTACCGCCTGCAGGTGGCGCAGGTGGAGTCCAGCCGCCCCTCCTCCTGGGGACTGCTCCCTGTTCTCGGGCAGGAACTCTCTTCCTCTGGGCTCCTCGAGCACAATGCCCCTATCAATGCCAGCGTTCACTTCATCGTGCCTGCCAGGCCTCGGCGTGACCCATCATCACTTCTCCCGTCAAGCCTCCCACAGTGCTGTGACCATAGCAGGCACTGAGCAAGATGAACCCACGTCCAGTGGCTGCCCAGACGTACCTCTACTCCCAGGCCTCTCCTTTTCTTCCCCTTTAAGCTAGCCTGGTCCCTTGGAGCTCACCAGTTTCCTTACCATCCTGAAATGCTTTCTGCTTAGCACCCCTATCATTTCTTCCATGAGGTCCCTGGACAGGCCCAGGGGAGAGGAGCACATTTCCCACCTTGATCACACTCCGGGATCAGGCCTTGCTTGGAGACTGTGTTTGTCACCTGGCCAGGGTAAGGTCAGCATTCTGCTTGGAGAGGGGTACCCCGAGCCGGGTCCTCATTCTCTAAGGCTCTTGTGGGTGAACAGGGAGGCAAAATGACAGACTCGGGGTTTGTAAGAGTGAGAGATATCTATTGAAAGGAAAACAGTAACAGAAAGAGGCAGAGGCGACCTGTGGAGGAGCCCAGTCCACCTGTTCTCCTATGAAAGAAAAATCTCAGCCTGAAATTTCAAGTCCAGTTGAATAAGATCCCCAAGGTCCCTGGTCCTGATGCCTGCTGCTTTATTCATCTTCTTTTTCACCTTCTTCCACGTTTTCACCATTTTCTGCCTTTGTCGCTTCTGCTGTTTCTCCCAGTTCTGTTTTCCCTATTTCTTCTGACTCTCTTCTATTGTCTTCTGAAACTTGACTCTCCAGTCCTTGCGATTTCCTTCTGCTTAATTCTCCTGAGGGTTTCTGGTCCAGCTCTGAAGGCCTCCTGTAAATTTCTCTTGATTCCATTCTGCCCACTTCTAACGGTTTCCTGTTCTCCTCTCCCTTGCTTCCTGTGCCCAGGTCTCTGGACACTCCCTTGGCAACATCTCCTGAGTCTCGCCCTGTGGCTCCCAGCCCTGTTCTGAAGGAGCTGGCTTCCCCTACTTCTCTCTGCCTGTTTTCTTCATGTCCACTCGCTGCGACCCTCAGAGTTTCCTGGGACAACTCGTCTTCCGTCTCTTTCTCACTGTCAGCTAGCTCTCGCTCCCAGTGCTTCATCACCTTCTCGGGCTCGTCTCTTGCTCTTCTCGCGCTTTCCTTCTCCTTCCCTGCCACCGCTGCTCTCAAGGTTTCTAATTCAGTGGCCTCTTCTGAAAAACAAGAGAAAGGAGGGAAGAAAAGTAAAAGTTTGGCCATCTCTGGGCCCGGGGGCACCTCAACCCCTGGGGCCTGTGCTTCTGAGAGACAGCGGGTCATTGTTTCCTGAGCACCAGCCCTGTTCCAGGCACCCGGCGGGCTGCAGAGGTGATGTCGCGCGGTTGTCATGGAATTCACGGCATAGTGTCAGTGGTCGGAGTTCGTCGTCAAAGGACCTGAGACTGATGACGGAGAAATCACAGCCAGTTGTCACGCTGCCAGTAAATAAGTGGCAGGGCCAGAATTTGAACCCAGGACGGTCTGCTCTCAGAGCACATTCTCTTTCCCTATGAGAAATAACACAGGTGCTGGGAAACGACAGGGGTTCTTTTCTCCAGCATCCTCATTCTCCGTTATTCTTTGTCCCTGGGAAGCACATTCATCATTTACTGGGAGGTTCCCTATCAAAATATGAGCAGACTGTTAGCAGGGAGTTCAGCTGGAGAGCTATTTTTATGATCAAAAGGACCCTTGCTCCATGTTTTTATGAGCTACAGAGAAAAGTCACAGTGCCCTCCTGAGTCTCCCCCATACTCTCTTCCTGGAAGCCCCAGGTCTCTAAGATGCCTGCCCGGGGAGGGGGGGGGCCCTAGGTTCCTAGCAGGGAAGAGGCCGCTGCGTGGCCGCGAAGACCTGGGCAATGCTGCCGCCTGCCGGTCCGGGGGTGAAGAGCCCGGCAGCTGCCGCATGTAGCCTGCCAAGGGGATGGGAGGCCGCTAGGAGCTTCTGTTGCCCCGGTGGGTCCCGAGAGCAGCTCTAAGGGCCTGTGGGAGCAGAGGCAGATGCCCTCCCTGAGGAGACCCAGCCACCACATGGCGGGCGCTGCATAATAAAGGGCTGTCATCTGGCTGCTGGGGCAGCCAGAAACCTCACACCCGATCTCCCCCTGTGCCTGGGTGCCCGGAGGGGTCACCGCCACGCTGCCGGGGTGATAGACCACAGCGGGGCAGGCAGAAGCTGAGTAGAACTGTCATCCTGCGCGCCCCGCCCCCCCTGGCCCCCGTGTCTTCGCTCTGCTGCTTCCCGCGCACACGCAGGAGCCCCTTTGCTGACAGCTCAAATCTCCTGGCTTTGCCCCTGGGCTGTGGGCTCTTCCGGGGCAGGGGCCGAACCTCTGTCTCCCCCAAATCCCACACTTTTGCAGCGCATGAGGAGTGCTTAACTAATACCTGGAGATGGAGAAATACAGGAGCGGACTCTCAGGGCAGTGGCCACGGGCTGGACCTCCTCCTCCTGCCCCAGGGAACCCAACCCCGGGACTGGAAGAGCTGCTGGAGAGCGCGGACAGGGACCCTGGCGCTACCTCCTGGCACTCACCTCTCTCTTTCTTTTCTCTCAGCGTCTCCCTGTAGTCTGTTTTCTTCAGCTCTTCGATGATGCCCTTGTTGGCATCATCCAAGGCCTGTGGGTGGAGAGAAGCTGGTGACCTCTCTTAGCCCCTGTTGGCACCCACACCTTCCCTTTCATCACCTGAGCCCCAACTCCAGAAGGCAGGACTCTGCACCAGCCTTGCTGCCCTCCATTTTCCCTGGGCTTCTGCACAGACTCCTGCCCCGGGGTTAATTTAGACTTGTGGACCTGGAATTAGCCACACTAAGTGGGAGGAGATACACAACTGCAGGTAACTCGGACTTCAGCTCCCTCGGGCTTCGGTATGTATTTCAGAGTTGTCTCTTGTCTGCTCATTTCGACCTCTTTACCAGAAGTTTCTTTTGGCTCCAGCCAATGTAGAGACAGTGAAGCCCCTAATCACTCAGCAAGGCAGCAAGCCATGGAGGGGACTTGGAAGCACACTGCCCGGTGGGACGGGGTGCTGGCCCATCTTGAGAGGGGCTCCCGGGGTGTCTACAGGTTCCCTGGTGGCCTGGGGCTCAGCCTGTGCGTATGTAGTTCCAGGCAGAGCCGCAGTAGGCACTCAGGAACCATCCACAGAGAGACGAAGGGGCCTGGACATGCTTGTGGAGTGTTGATCTTCCTGCCCAGAGCTGCTGGTCCGGGAGGGTGAGATGGCAGGGACCTGGTCTCACGAGGGGTCACCAAGGCCGTGGGGCCTTTTCTCTTTGCCTCTCATTTTCTTTCTTTTTTTTTTTTTTTTAAGATTTTATTTATTTATTTGACAGAGAGAGACAGCGAGAGAGGGAACACAAGAAGGGGGAGTGAGAGAGGGAGAAGCAGGCTTCCCGCCAAGCAGGGAGCCCGATGCGGGGCTCGATCCCAGGACCCTGGGACCCTGACCTGAGCCGAAGGCAGCCGATTAACGACTGAGCCACCCAGGCGCCCCTGCCTCTCATTTCCAAAACCCTGCCCAGCCTTCAAGGCGACCCCAGACCCCGTTGATGGGAAAACCCAGCCCTGCCTCATCCAGTGGAGCGCTCTCACCTTGGGTCCCCTCTTCCCTGTCGCCCTGGTCAGGAACAAGGGGTTTTTGTTTTAACCTTCCCGCTGACAGGAAGCTTCCTGCGGGCCAGGACCACAGCTGTCCCCTTTGGACTGGGCAGCTCAGAGCCAGCCCGTGGCCAGCAACTATTTACTGGGTTGAACTGTGGAGCTGTCTCTCTCCGGCTGCAGAGTGACCCTGCAGAAGGGCATTAAGGGCGAGAGACAGTGCATGCAAGTGGAGGGGCAGCAACAGGGCTTCAGGGAAGGAGCGCTCTTCCTTTGGAGGGCAAGGTGCACGTTTGGGGAGCTAACCCCCTCTACAGAGGAAGAAAACAGCAGTGTGGCAGGCCTAAGCCGCCCTGGGACGGGGGACGGGAGAGCACAGACTACCACATGGTGGAATCTCTCGGGGGCGACTTCCCCACCATTACAGGAAAGGGGTGGCCTCACCAGTGTCCTCACAAACCGTGAGCTCACACCCTAAAAATCTGAGTAGATCAGGTCGCCCCTCTGCTATTCCCAGCCCTTCAAGTCCCAGCTGGTCTACCTACCGTCTAGGGTCCTTTGGCCCTACTCTGCCATCGTGAGCCAGCCCCTAGCATCCAGGCCCAGGGGTTCTTTTCTGCTTCCCACAGACCTCTCAGTGCCCATGGCCTCCAGTGCCTTCAGTGCTCTTGCTTCTTCTCAGCCTGGCCAAACCCTTCTGTGGTCCTTCGAAGCCCAGCAGGGGGCCCACCTCCAACCAGAGCATCCTCGGCTGCCACTTCCCAGGGTCCCTGCTCCCTTTCCCGAGTACCTGCTGAACCTTTAGTCTGGTCCTCGAGGCCATGCCCCTCGTGGTGCCCCCTCATTATCATGTCTGGCCTCTCTTAACCACAGGGGCAAGCTCCCCAAGGACAAGGGCCCTGATTAATTCATGCCAGTAGATGCTTACTGGGGTCCAGCCACATGCTGGTAGGAAGCTCTGGAATTTCAACATGGGGCAGCCTAGGGGGAGTGGTGGGGGGTGGGGAGGCCAGGGGACTCATGCAAACTGCCTGTGCATCTTTGAGGTCAGTGCACTGACCCTACTGAAGGTGGACATCTGCCTGGAGCAGCTCTGGGAGCAGTGGCAAGTCTGATGCACCTGCAGGCCCCTTCTGGCTTCACCTCTGGTCTCTGCCTCCTGACCCTTATGGTCTACACCGCACTATCCAACAGAAATTTCTGCCACCATGAGAATCCTCTAGATCTACACTCTCTGGAACCCACAAGCCACATGCGGCTTTTGAGCACTTGAAATGTGGCTGTGTGACTGAGAAACTGAATTTTAAATTTGATTTACTTTTAATTCATTTGACTCTAACTGGAGGCATGTGGCGGGCTGCCTGGCTGAAGGCATGTGAGTGAGGCAGTCACACTGTATTTCTTGTTGTCTCATGGAGGAAGCAGCATTTTCCAAAAGGCAAGCCCTAAAATCAGTTGAAGTTTCAACCAGCATTAAACAAAAGGAAATGGAAACTTTAGCAAAAGGAAAAAGGAAAATATAATAAGAAATAGCCTACATAGTAAAGGTAAATATGCTTTGTTAAACTTTCGTTTCTATTGTTTATTTCAAATAAAAATAGGTATATTGGATTGCTCTATAAACTGAGAGCACCAGCGAGCATTTGAAAGCCACTACCCCACCTAGAATGCGGCCTGCATTTGGTGGGTAATAAATCCCCGGGCTCTGGCTGACTGAGGCTGAGGACCCACCCAACGCCCTCCCCGCAGCCAGGGCCCAGGGGGCGGGCAGCTCACGCTGATGATGGCCTGCTGCGCCTCGTTGTTGTGGACCAGCTTCGCTCTCTCCAGGGCCTTCTCAAAGTTGCTCACGGCCGACTCGAAGTCTCTCAGCTTGACTGGAGAGCAGAAAGGAGGCATAGCACAGGTAGATCGTGACACTGCGTGTTGGACAGTGTGGCTGCCCGGCCCCGCCCAGGGTCAGGTAGAAGCCTGAGGCCTCAGGCAGTGTCACTGAGCTGCCCATCACCATGCTTTCCATCGCATTCCTGGGCCAGCTCACCACTAAGGACCAGCACCTAGGAACCTGAGTCTTGGAGAGCAGGCCATTCAGAGAGGTCAGAGAGGAAAGAAGGGTCTGGGGTAGGGCCTGTGCACACATCCTGTGTCTCCAGGGCAGGGGGACAATTCTATCTTGCCCCAACGTATGATTGTTCCAGAAGTGGAAATCCACATATATATATATATATATATATATATATATATATATTTTTTTTTTTTTTTTTTTTTTTTTAAGTAGGCTCTACATGTGTGGAGTCCAGCCTGGTACCAGGGCTTGAACTCACAACCCTGAGCTCAAGCCTGAGCTAAGAAAAAGAGTCGGATGCTTAACCGACTGAGCCACCTAGGTGCCCCTGGAAACCCGTATTTTAAAATTGTTCATTCAAATTGCCCTAACATGTTGTGAAGACCAACAGAGGTATCAAAGGGCTGGCTGTGACTCACGGGCCAGCAGCTGGAGTCCAGCCCCCACATGGGCGCAGTCTGAAACCCGAGAGGAAGCGGCTGCTGTCTGAGCTCACTCACCCAGCTGGTTAGTGCTGCATCTGGGATCTCATTGTTGCCTGGCTGACTGACCACCCAAGGTTTCTGAGCCAGGAGGACCCAGAGCCCAAGCTCTGCCTGCGCGGCTGTGCGGCCTCTAGAACCCAGTGGCTCCAGGCGGCTGCATTTGATTTTTTCCATCCCAGCGTGGGGAAACTGAGAGCAGCAGTGGCTGGCTGGCTCTCCAGGGGCCCTCGGGGCCAAGTAAGTCCTCAAGAGTTGACTGAGGAGGGGCGCATGAATGGTGCAGTCGGTTAAGCGTCCGACTCTTGGTTTCAGGTCAGCTCCTGACCTCAGGGCCGTGACATCGAGCCCTGTGTCTGGCTCCGCACTCAGCATGGAATCTGCTGAAGTTTCTCCCCGCCCCCTCTAAAATAAATAAATAAATGTCTCTCTTTTTTAAAGATTGATTGATTGATTTTATAGCGAGTGCGCGCGCACAGCAGGGAGGGGCAGAGGGAGAGAGAGACTTTAGCAGATTTCATGCTGAGCGCGGAGCTGGACATGGGGCTCCGCCTCACGCCCCTGAGATCAGGACCTGAGCTGAAGCCAAGAGTCGGACGCTTAAGTGACTGCACCACCCAGGCGCCCCGATAAATAAATCTATAAAAAAAAAAAGGAGTAGACTGAGGACAACATCGACCCTGAGGGGTACATTGCATTTTCCCTTCAGCTTATGCTATGCCCTCCTGAGAAGAGGAAAGAGTTCTAGGAAAAGCTCCAGTACTCATGCCTTCCCCCAGTTTAAAGCTTCCAGTGGTTGTCTCTACCTGTGCTTTGAAGGGAGAATCTCTGACTTGTAATGAGGCCCATGAGGCCCTGCGGATCTGGCCCCTCATCACCCTCCCCCATCCAGACCTCCTGGGCCCCCAGGGGCCCCGCTGACACAGGTCTCCTTTAGCTTCTTAAATCCGCCAAACTCCTCCCCACCTTCTACATGCTGTTCCGTTGGCTGGAAAGTCCTGTCCTCAGCTTTTAGAATAGTTGGTGCCCTCTCATCCTTAAGGTTTCTGCTTCAAAGTGACTTCCTCAGACATGAAGGCAGGACATGGTTATCAGTGGTTATCCCTGCTGTATACCCCGCTTGGTGCCTCGAAGGTGCCAAGAAAGTATTTGTGTTAAGAATAATGAATGATGATGCCCTTGGGACACCTGGGTGGCTCAGTCCATTGAGCGTCTGCCTTCAGCTCAGATCATGATCCCAGGGCCCTGGGATTGAGTCCCATGTCGGGCTCCCTGCCCCACTGGAAAGCCTGCTTCTCCCTCTCCCTCTGCTACTCCCCCTGCTTGTATATTCTCTCTCTCTCTGTCAAATAAATAAATAAAATCTTTTTAAAAAAATGATGATGCCCTTGACCACAGCCCCTGCCACATCGCCTCCCTCACTGGGGGTCTGCTGTGCTCGCAGGGGGGCAGGGGACAGGGCTCTAGTCCCAGCCTCATTGCTTACTAACCTGTGACCTCCAGCCATTTCCTTTCTAACTTTGTATTATGAAATATTTCAAATATACACAAACATAGATGGAGTATAGTGAGCCCCTATGACTCATCACTCAGCTTCAACAATTATCAAAATACCACCAACCCTGTTTCATCTATTCTTGCTCACCCATACCCCTTGCTGGGTTATTTTTTACAACTTTATTGAGGTGTAATTTAGATATTATAAAATGCACCATTTGTGGGTATACAGTTCAATGACTTTCAGTAACTTTATGGAATTGTACAGTGATCTCCACAACGCAGTTTTAGAACATCTCCATCAAGCACCTGGGTGGCTCAATCGGTTAAACGTCTGCCTCCGGCTCAGGTCATGATCCCAGGGTCCTGGGATTGAACCCCACATTGGGCTCCCTGCTCTGCAGGGAAAAAGAACATCTCCATCACTCTGAAAACGTCCCTCATGGGACCTGGGGCAGTCAGCTTAACCATGCAGTGCCTCAGTTTCCCCATCTGTGAAAAGAGGACAATGCCTTCGTCATTGGCTCACACGGTGATTAAGTGCAAGAATGCACACTCAAAGGGTACCAAGGCCAGAGGAAGTGGCGCTGTTTTGATGATGACACGATGCTGGGCTGATCTGCAGCTGAGCTCCTCAGTGGGAGCTTCGGGGGTGCCCCACGCTCTCACTGAGCTTAGCTTAAAGAAGGCACTTACCACACGCTGGTCAAAATGGAGGGCTTTGTCCTCCACTCTGAGTCCACATTCATCTGGCCAGGGACACACTGGGATGCTAAGGGTCCCCAGCCCTGGCCTGGTAGCTCGGGTGGTCCTCTCTCCGTGCCCATACCTTGTGCCTGAGCCACCAGAACGCTCGCATTCAGCTGCCACTCGATGTCCCCTTCTTCCTCAGCACACTGTTGGGACTTCTCACCGTAATGCTGGGCCTGCCAGGCCTGGTCCAGCTCCAAGTAGCAGCGGCCGATCTCGTGGAACAACCAGGTCTTCTCCAGGGTGGTTTTTGCCAGAGGGATCTTCTCCTCCCACCTGGGAATGTGAAGAACCAGGGTCAGTTCTTTCCACTCAAACCCTGTACTCAGCCATAGGAGGCCGAGCAGAACTCATTCTCCAACTACCAGTTCTTTCGGACTCAGGGGTGGAGCCAGTAAGCATGAAGATATTTTAAAACGGCCAAAGCCATTTTAGTACATTTACAGATAGAACTGATACAACAACTGAAAATCATGTTTGTAAACTTGCATTTCAAATAACATAAAAATAACATTGAAGAGTATCATTAAGTATATAGAAGACAAAATCCACACAGAAAAGATTAGAATAAAAAAAAAACAAGATATCAATAAGGGGAGATCAGGATTAGACCTATCATCGTCTTCGGGAGGGAAGACAATTTTCCTGCTACTCTTCTGCATTTCCCAAATTGATATATTTTTTTAACACTTTATTTTATTTATTTGACAGACAGCGAGAGAGGGAACACAAGCAGGGGGAGAGGGAGAGGGAGAAGCAGGCTTCCCGCCGAGCAGGGAGCCCGATGCGGGGCTCGATCCCAGGACCCCGGGATCATGACCTGAGCCGAAGGCAGACGCTTAACGACTGAGCCACCCAGGCGCACCCCAAATTAATATTTTAACAGTAAGCACAAGTGGGCGCCTGGGTGGCTCAGATGGTTAAGCATCTGCCTTCGGCTCAGGTCATGATCCCAGACTCCTGGGATCGAGTCCCGCATCGGGCTCCCTGCTCCTTGGGAGCCTGCTTCTCCCTCTGCCTCTCTCTCTCTCTCTCTGTCTATCATGAATAAATAAATAAAATCTTAAAAAAAAAAACAATAAGCACAAGTTTACTACAAAACATTCTTTTTTAAATATTTTATTTATTTATTTGAGAGAGAGAGAGAAAGCATGAGCACAGGGACGGGCAGAGGGAGAAGCAGACTCCCCACTGAGTAGGGAACCCAATGCGAGGCTTGATCCCAGAACGCTGGGACCATGACCTGAGCCACCCAGGCGCCCCTACAAAACATTTTCTTATAAAAAGATACAAATGGGTGGGTGAACTCTCAAACTCGTATGTCTTTTGGCACATAGACACCAGGGGTCATTCAGGAAACCAAGAGATGTGGAGCAGAAGGGTCCCAGCAAATGAGTCTAATTGGATCCAGACTCCTGGGATGGAGTCCTGTGTTGCTGGACTCCCTGCTCAGCGGGGAGTCTGCTTTTCCCTCTCCCTCTACCTCTCCCTCCACTTGTGCTCGAGCTCTCTCTCTCTCAAATAAATAAATAAAATCTTAAAACAAAACAAAAAAACCCCCCAGTTTCCTGAGCTCCAACCCAGACCTGTAGAATCAGAATTTCAGGGAGGGGCCCCAGTAATTCATGCACCTGTGCTCCAGGTGATTCCTGTCACTGGGAAATTGTGAGCAGATGCTCATTCTAGTCAATCAACTTAACAGATGAGCCTCAGAGTTGACAAAGTGACTAGCCCATGGTCACGTGGCAGAGCCAGGAGCCAAACTCAGGTCTTCTGATGCCTCTTTGCCTGGCATCCGGGCCCCAGGCTGGGAGTCCGGTGTGAGGGTGGGAAGTCCTGGCCCTCGGGTGGGGAAGGGGCAGTCTGGGGTTACTCACGTGTCAATGGCTTGCTGGAATTTCCCAACTTTGGCAAAAACCCTGCCAATGTTGTCAAGGGCTCTCGACTTAGCATCGGGAAGGTCACTGTGGGGAAGAAGCAGGATTTGTTGTTCACTAGAAACTGGCCATCCTAGGGGCGCCTGGGTGGCTCAGTTGGTTAAGCGTGCAAATCTTGATCTCAGATCAGGTCTTTTTTTTTTTTTAAGATTTATTTATTGGGGTGCCTAGGTGGCTCAGTCGGTTAAGCAGAAGCCTGACCTTCTGCTCAGGTCATGATCCAGGTTCCTAGGATCAAGCCCCTCATCGAGCTTCCTGCTCAGCAGGAGTCTGCTTCTCCCTCTCCCTCTGCCCCCCCCGCACCCCCGCTTGTGCTCTCTCTCAAATAAATAAATTTTTTATTTAAAGATTTATTTATTTACTTGGGGCGGGGAGGGACAGAGGCAGAGAACCTTTCAAGCAGACTCCCTGCTGAGCGAGGAGCCAGACACGGGGCTCAATCCCATAACACATGTTGAGATCATGACCTGAGCCAAAACCAAGAGTCAGACGTTTAACCAACTGAGCCACCCAGGTGTCCCTCAGCTCAGGTCTCGATCTCGGGGTCATGAGTTCAAACCCCATGTTGGGCTCAATGCTAGGTGTGGAGCCTACTTAAAAAAAAAAAAGAAAGAGAGAACGGAAGAAAGGAAAAGAAATTGGCCATTCTCAGCACTGTGGTAATTGAAGAGAAGCAGACAGAGGCCCATCGTCAGGCCAGGAACACAGCGTCATGCCTCAGGCACTGGGCGTCCAGTCCAGTTGGAGGGATGATGCCCAGGAGGCATGGCTGTGGTACGTAGGTCCTTTCATGCCCTGTGGCATGAATGAACACCATGGGAACCTTTCCAGAGAGCAATCACTCAAGAGTTTACACACATGTCCCTTTGATGCAGTAATTCCCCTTCTAGGAATTTACCTGGAGAAGAGAATGTGACAAGAATAATAATCATTAGAAACAACCTAAACCGGTGCCCCAGCACTGACAATTTTTGTGTATAAAAAAAGCCCCTGACACATGAAGTTAAAAAGTCAGATTACAGGAGTGTATACTATGACTGTTGCCCCGTTTGTGCTAAAAATAAATATGCAGCCCCGAGGCACGATGCTGTGTTCTGGCCTGACAACGGAGGAAGGGGCCACACAGGAGGTGCGCAGTGCACCGAGTACAAGTCTAGAAGGTGGAAAAGGCTGGAAACAGATTCTCCCTGGAGCCTGTGGAGGGAAGACAGCTTTGCCAACACCTTGGTTCTGGCCCAGTGAGAATGCCTTCAGACGTCTAACCTTCAGAACTACAAGAGAATGAATGTGGGGCCTGTGGATGGCGCAGGCAGTTAAGCGTCCAACTCTCCGTTTCAGCTCAGGTCATGATCCCCGCATCAAGTTCTGCGCTCAGTGCGGAGTCTGCCTGGGATTCTCTGTCTCTGTCTCTCTCTCTGCCCTTCTCCCTCTTCCTACCCCTGCTTGCTGGCTCTCTCTCTCTCAAATGAATAAATAAACTCTTTTTAAAAAAATGAACTTGTTTTGTTTTAACTCACCAAAAAAGAAGTGAAGGAATAAAAAGGGGGCATTTTTTTATAGAATTTATTTTCAAGCAATCTCTACCCCCAATGTGGGGATCGAACTCACAACCCTGAGATCAAGAGTTGTGTGCTCCACTGACTGAGCCAGACAGGAGCCCCACAAAATGGGCACTTTTAAAATTAGAGAGGATGTAGGTCTAGCTATTAACAATGATTATCCAAGGGAAACAAGAGTATGAGGGAAACTACCCATTTATCCATATTGTTTAAATTGTTTACAGTATTTCTGTAACATCAGAAAAGAGATTAAGGTATTTTCTTTTTTTAAAAAAAGATTTATTTATTTGAGAGAGAGAGAGAGAGAGAGGAGAGAGCACGAGCAGGGGGAGTGGCAGAGGGAGAGGAAGAAGCGGACTCCCTGCTGAGCAGGGAGCCCAACATGGGGCTGGATCCCGGGACCCTGAGATGATGACCTGAGCCAAAGGCAGACGCTTAACCAACTGAGCCACCCGGGAGCCCATGAGATTAAGATATTTTCATAAAGAAAATGACAATTGCTCCCCTTACATCGGTTCTTCACCATTACCACCACATAAACACTGGTCTGTTAAAAAATTCTTCCCCAAAAAATAAAAGAAGAAAACTGTCCCCCAATGCTCCCCGCCAAGCATCTCCTCCCGCTCTCTCCCGCCTCCTCATCCCTCAAGGCCCTGCCATCCAGAGGGCTACTATGTCCCATGAAACTTTGCTCCTTGGACTCATTCTACCCCCACCATGGCCAAACCTGCCTTTCAAACATGCACATCTCAACAAGCCATTTCTCTTCCCACAGAAACACGCACACAAATGTTGCTGTGCTTGATGGTAAAGGGGGAACAGCCTGAGTGTCCCACAGGGATGTAGCTAAAGAAATTACCATGCATGCTGAAATTCTTTTTCTCTGGAGCCATTTAAAGAATGAGACCCTTTCCAAGACATATGCTTCTTAAAAATCATAAAAGTAAATTACTTTTAAGAATCCTAGGTATGTGCATATGTATATAAATATGTAGGTAAATACACCGAAAGGGGGCCGGAAGGATACATGTCAACATGGCCCCAGGTACATGAGCGGAGTGTGGTGCTGGGAGGTGGGGGTGGGGGGAGACTTCCAAGTTCTGCTCTCGGTGCCCCAGAGTTCCAGACCAAGTACCGCGCTCACACTAGTACTTGTATAAAACCAGACTCCTCCTCGGTCCTCAGCCCTCCCCAAGATGGGACCCAGACGGCCACTCCCCACAGGTCTTGCCCCTCGCCCTGCGTCTCCCATCCCTGCCACTTCTCTCTGCCTAGGGTGCCCTTCTCCCTCCCTCTCGTCCCCTTGGCCGACCTGTCGTCTCTGAAACCCCCTCCGCTCCCAGCAGCGCTCCCCCCGCTTCTCTCCTTGGACCTACGGCCATACTGTGCACCCACTGCTCTGACAGCACGTCTGATGGGCCCCCCTTCTAGAGTGGGCGCTCTGTTACAGTGTGATGAATTGAACAAGTTGTAACATGTTAATTTATTCATAATACTGTGTAATAAGAAGTAACAATAGCAATGAGAAAGCATGCACTCAAATCATCTAGAGTATCTGGAGGAAAAAATGAGGGCAGGAGCCACTGGAGACGCTGCTGAGACAAGCTGGGGTTTGATCTGTGCCTTGAGGACTAGCAGGCTCTGGAGGTGGGGGGCCACTGGAGGGCATGGCTGATTAGAATGAGGGAGTACCTGAACAAACAAGACCTGAGGCCCATCTGTGGGTGGTAAAAAGGGACTAACATTGTCTAAGGAACACCTCTGTTTATTTAGCCACTTGGCATGCATTTATCACATGCCCACTATAGGGAAGGTGCTGGGAAGAGAAAGTGATATAAGATAGTCCCTTCCAAAATCCAAAGTCTAACAGGGGAGCCAGGATCCACACAGAGTTTAGAGAGGGAGCACCAAGGTGGTGCGGATTTCTAAATCACCCAGCGGACACTTGGAACTTTCCTGAAGGGAGACATATTTATAGTTGTGAAGGACGGGAAGGGGGGAGTTGATGAAGAAAGAGAAGGGAGTCCTGTTTAGGGGCTGCAGGAGCAGAGCCACAAGGTGTTGGTGGGGGCACAGGATGCCCAGGGGCCTGGACAGAATTGGGTCCACTGGGGCCAGGAGAAGTCAGGTCAGGAAGGGCACCCCGAGCTGAGCAGAACTGGGAGCTGGAACTGTATCCCAGTCCTACCACTGGACTTGTTCTGCACAGGAGGGCCAGCTGGGCTGCAGGAAACCCAGGTCGGAGGATTAGGCAAGAATCCTCTTGCCTTAACGACTTAACGACACTTAACGACGGAGCCACCCAGGCGTCCCGTAAAAAAAAAAAAAAATCTTAAAAAAGAAAAAAGGGCGCCTGGGTGGCTCCGTCGTTAAGTGTCTGCCTTCGGCTCAGGTCATGATCCCGGGGTCCTGGGATCGAGTCCCGCATCGGGCTCCCTGCTCCTCGGGGAGCCTGCTTCTCCCTCTGCCTCTCTCTCTCTGTCTCTCGTGAATAAATAAATAAAAATTAAAAAAAAAAAGAAAAAAGAAAAAGAAATACAGTTTGACCCAAACGGAGGAGTGACGTGGGAGGGCTGTGTGGAAGCGCGTTCAGAGGAGGCCTTGAAGGTGAAGGTGCCAGGTGAAGGCATGTGGTTTTAACCTGCAGGCAACGAGGGGACAAGGCCTGGGTGTCAGCCACGGAAGAACTGCTGGATAAAACGCAGGTCTCAGGAAGTGATGCGTGGGTACAGCTAGAGGCAGGGAGAGCCAAGACCTGACCTGTGAGTGGAAATAGGATGATGGGAGGTAGGGAGAGGCTCGGACTGTAGGGCAAGTGGAAAGTGAGCAGGAGAAAGTCTTGGAGGACTCCAGAGGTGAGAAGCAGGAGGCCCGGAAAGTGATGGTACCTTTCAGAGGGGCTCTCGAGTCTGGGGAAGAGCGGATAGTCGGTATTCATATTATTGTGGATACCCGGCACTGTCCTGAGATCTTTGCCTGGACTTCGGCCTGTCCTCTACCCTTCTGCCGTCTCAGGAAGGGGCTACTGTTATGCACACTGGACGGAAGAGACCAGGCTGGGAGAGGTGAAGTGCCTTGCCCAAAGTCCAGCAGCTGCGGGGTACAGTTCCGAAGGCCAGGTCAGTCTGACTCCGGAGCCCATTTTCTTGGTCAGCAGCACAGTATCTGAGGCCCTGCTTGATCTGACTGCTGCCATTTGGTCTGGCTTCCCCTTGGCCACTCTTCCCCTAGCAATACTCTGTGTTCTGTGGCTTTGAGCTTCCTCCTGCCTGCCTCAGGACCCTCCCACAGACTGTGTTGCCCAATGCCCAATGAAATCCTCCTGGAGTATAATTCTCATAGCACTGTGTCCTGTACATGTCCTTTGTGACACTTCCCACAATTACCATTCTTAGCTATGTCACCTTTTGTTTTACGTCTGCAGGGAGAGGACCCTTGTATCTGGTCCCCAAGGCTAGCAGCCGCTGATGGGTCTGGGGTTGACCTGTGCTTGCTGAGATGATTTAAGAATAGACCTATCCCGGGCGCCTGGGTGGCTCAGTTGGTTAAGCGACTGCCTTCGGCTCAGGTCATGATCCTGGAGTCCCGGGATCGAGTCCCACATCGGGCTCCCCGCTCAGCGGGGAGTCTGCTTCTCCCTCTGACCCTCTTCCCTTTTGGGCTCTCTGTCTCTCATTCTCTCCCTCTCAAATAAATAAATAAAATCTTTAAAAAAAAAAAGAATAGACCCATCCCCTCAGAACCCAACGTCTGGGAGCTTTTTGGCATTTTGGGCCACTGCCTTTCTCTTTGGGGCAAAAAAGCTGACAGTCTAGGTCTGCCTCTTAGCCTCGGTCCTGGGAGCTCACCCACCAGCAGCCCCGGAAAAAGGCTGGTGTGCAGCCCCCACCCCGCTCATCCATAGGCCCATGGGCCCCAGCCACTCAGCCTTCCCTGGGAACTCACTATTCCTTGGCGATCTCCAAGTCCTTTCTGTGGCTCTGCAGGGCTGCGACCATCTGCCCCAGCTCAATCTGGGCATTCCCTATGCAGCTGTACAAGTTTCCGACCAGCTCGTCCTTGTTGGGCACCTCCTCTTTGTTCCATTCCAGCACTTTCTTCAGCACTTTCTCAGCTTTCTGAAGGCTGCCATCAGCACTGCCACTGGTCAGCACTAGGAAGGGAAATGGGGGACAGGGAGGTGGGAGCAGTCTCCTCAGGCTGATGGGAGAACCCACCTCCCCCCAGATACGCTCCACAGGCCTGAAATCTCGGGCCCCTCTGGTGCTCTCCCACCACCTGGCCAAGGCCTCGCCCTTCCGAGAACACCACCCACACATGTCAATGTCCTCGAGGCTCTTGAGGATGTAATGGGCCGTCTGTGAGGGACGGCGCTTGCGGTCCCTTAGCCATTTCTCTTGCATCAGCTTCCGGTCCCGCTCCCTGGCATAGATGGGCTTCTGCTGCCTCCAGAAGTTACTGCGGGTGTCCAGGTAGTTGATGCCTGTCATGATGAGGTCCTCCACGGTCAGGCCATGCTTGATGGTGCCTTTGATCAGGTCTGGGAAGAATGGTGTGAGGAGAAACCAACTAGAACCGGCGTCTAAGGGAGCCACCTCCTCTTAGCTGGGGATTCCTGCTATGGGGTCCCCTAAGGGGAGCTCTGCTTTGAGCTGGGAAAAGCAAGAGCACATAGGTAGCAGGGTGGCTCTATGTGGACCCAGGTGAGGCCAGAGCCCCTCTTTCAGACACTGCCATGGTGTAAAACTTCGTGCACAGGCCTCTTATGGCAAAGATACAAGGAACTAGCCGAGGGGGCCACTGGCAGATAGCTGCCTGAAAGGACCGCAACCCTCGGGCCCCCTGATTTCAGGTTGTGTCTGCTGAGAAGACTGAGTGTGAATGCACAGCCTGGTCCCAGTTGCCAGTGCCAAGGGAATCCCCAGGTGCCAAGTGGGCCAGGGCCAGCAGGGAGCTGGAAGAGTGTGCCCAAGCTTTGCCCGCCTGCCTGACCAGAGGTTAGAGCTGGTAGCAAAACTGCAAGGCCTTGTGGGGTAATTTTCAGGCCACCCCTTCCTCCACAGAAGCTCCTCTGGAGGGAAGTGTTCAGGCCCCAACAGAGAAGTGCCAGCAGGGAAGCTGCTCCTGAGACACAGACCTGCAGGGAGTCCTGCAGATAACCTCAGGAAGGCAGTTCTGGAGAATAGGCATTTGATTCAAGGATGAATCCTGCTTAGGCTTATCAGCTAATGGCAATACTCCCACCCTCCCATTTCATTTCAAGGCTCTGCCCTACTTCTTGCCACTGCCAGCACAGTATAGTGGAAAGAGCGTTAGACTGGAGGTTAGTAGGCTGGCCTCTGGGGTCGACTTCACCACGAACTTGCTTGTCATCTTGGACAAGTTGCTCCCCATTCAAGGTCTCTCTTTCCTTATCTATAAAAGGAGGCATTAGACCAGATATTTCAGAACATTCTTGTACTAGTATCATAGGATTCCCCTTCTAGCATGTCCCAGCTGGATTCCTTTGCCCTTTCTACAAATTGAAGGCTCAGGGGATGCTCCTCCAGGGACCTAGGTGATAAAAGAACCCCAATCTCTAGGGTTTCCTCCCAGGGGTACCATAGTGCTAAGGGCACTGGTTCTGAAATTGGACATCCTAGATTCAAACCCAAGAGGCATGTCACTGTTTACTGATGTGTAACCTTTGGTAAGTTACTTAATCTTTCTGCACTTGAGTTTTCTCATCTGTAAATGAGAATACTAGGAAATCCTGTCCATAGGCTAATGTTACATGACAGGCTCTGTCTCCAGCTCATGTATTCCAGCACCTGTCCCAGATTTCCTTTGCCACAAGTTCCCTGTTGCAAACAAAGTATCTGAAACCTTCATCCAATAGGAGCTTCTCCAGATACTCCTTGTCCACGTAGAGCTCGCCCAGGAGCTGGCGGACAATCTTCTCACTCTTGAGCGAGCCCTTCCGCTTGGACTCTCTCTTGGGGTGATGTAAGAGTTGTCTCACGGGATGAGGCTTCTGCTGGGCTTTCATACTCTGGGAAGATGGAGCAATACCCAATAGAGCCTCAACAAGGAGCACAGAGTACCCAGACATGGCCCCAGAGTCTGTGATCCCAGACATCTCCTCCAAGACCTCTCTGTGGGTCAAGAACCATGGACTGTGTCTGGTCTGGGAACAGCTAGATTCCCAAGACCCCTCTGGGGCTGGGGCAGAATCCCACGGCTGCCCATGATGGGCAGGAGCTGACTGTCCCCAGGTTAGAGGGCCACTGAGACCTCAGGCACATGTGGGCACTTCCTTGGGAGGGAATGTGATATCAGAACCAAGGCCCTTACCTCAGCTTGCTTGTTTAAGAAGGAGAGGTCCCCTTTGTTCTCTAGCTTAATTGAAGAAGGACCTGCAAGAAAAGAGGCTGGGGCTCAGGTGTGCCAGGCCCTCAAGCATGACCTATCACATATTTTTATGTAGAAATCACCGCAGGTTATGGCAAAGCTGTCTCTGAGCCAGTCCAGCAGGTTGATGGTACAGGATATTTGGAATAACACTCTCCTATAGGTAGGCAGCCCCTGATATCCCAAGGCCATGGCAGCCAGATTTCCAAAGGCAGTCCCTGGCACTGGGAGAGCTCTCCATTCCCAGCCATTTCCACACTCTGCTACCCACAGGGCAAACTCTTGCTCTCCTCCCTTCTCCCCCTGCCACTAAGCCAATGGGTAAGGCCAGTCCTTGGTGCATTCCCAGTAAGAGAGGAAGCCAGGAACTAGGGAAGGCTAGGCTCAGGACCTCATTCTATCCCATGAAACCAGGCCAAAGACAGGCCTAATGTGAATAGCCTTTGCATCTGGCTTAGAGGAGAACCAGAAGTTGCAGAGCTGAGCACAATGGATCAGGGGCTGGTCCTCTGGATAGACAGATTAGTTCCTGATTTTCAACAAAATCAGCAGCAACCAAATCCAAGCATGACACTCCCCGCAGGCCTGGTGGTAGCTGCTCACTCATCGCACCTCCAAGCCCAAGGATTCCAAGAGCCTCCTAGGATAAGGGCATAGGTCCAATGGTCACTCACTTCCCACTGAGTTGTTGATGGCTTCCTGAGCTTTCTGAATTCCAACTTTGAATTCTTGGTCAGGCCGCAGCTTGTAGCCTCGATGATAGAACACCAGGGCAAACTCAAAGTCTCCCATGGTGTACAGGGTCTCAGCCTTTTGTAAAATTCCCTGAAATGAGAGGAAGTCAAATTGAGGTGGCAGACAAGGCCTTACAGGACTTAGGTGTGGTGGAGCAGAGGGTCCTGGGTTGAGGATCAAGGTCGGGATACGGGTGCAGGTAGCTAGGTAAGTGACCTAGGGAGAGAAAAGGCATCAAACCCTAGGCAGTCTGGCTGGTTCTTCAGCTTCTCATCAGAGGCTGCGACAGGCAATGGCAGTGGTGAAAGCCAGATTGAGTCACCTTGCAGAAAGTCGGGTCACTCTGGAGTGAAGCCTCAGCATCCTTCAGGGACTTCTCCAGCTCTCCCATCTTCAGGAAGCACTTGGATCGGGCAACCAGGCAGTTCTTATCTCCATTCTGAAGGTGAAGAGCCTAAGAAAAGAACCACCCAGGTTGACAGGCACCAGGCAACACAAGGTAGAAGCCTGACCAGAAAGAGCATCCCAAACCGTCCTGCCAGCATTTCAAGGGGACTCCTCAGGCCAGCAAACAGGTCTCTGGATCTTTTCAAACCAAAAGCAGCACAACATCGATCTTTGCTCAGTCCACTAACAGGCTGCACGTAGCTCATCTCGAACAAGGTCAAATCACTAGCTATTGTGAAATCCATTGGTGGAAATGTGTGAATATACCATTCTGTGGATATACTGAATTTCCCCCACATGTCTGGGATTCCTCCAGTCTGCTCAGGCAATAGAAGCTTACGATTTTTAGTGCATACCAAATTCAACCACAAACCTCAAATGGCTGTACAACACTCAAAATACATTTCAGAGGCTAAGCATTCTGAAGGCTAACGAAATAGGTTTTAGGACATCTGCAACTTGAGTCATCCATTCCCCTAGCTCTCTCTTTTTACAGAGCTTATTGAGAACAAATGAACAAATCACTATTTCAGGAGATCAAGATGAAAATGCTAGCAAAACCGAAACTGCGATTTGGGCAATAAAGTGGGAATGGAACATTTCTCCTGCTCCCCGTGTCCTTTCTTCTGTTTGAAATCATCATTGGAGGGGCACCGGGATGGCTCAATCAGTTAGGCGTCTGCCTCTTGATTTCAGCTCAGGTTATGATCTCGGGGTTGAGAGATCAAGCCCCAGGTAGAGCTCTGCCCTTAGCAGGAGTCTGCTTCTCTCCTCCCTCTCCCTCTGCCCCTCTACCGCCCACATGCACGTGTGCACTCTCTCTCTCTCCCTCAAAATAAGTAAGATAAATAACTCTTTAAAAGAAGAAAAGAGGGGCGCCTGGGTAGCTCAGTCGTTAAGTGTCTGCCTTCGGCTCAGGTCACGATCCCAGGGTCTTGGGATCGAGCCCTGCACTGGGCTCCCTGCTCGGCGGGAAGCCTGCTTCTCCCTCTCCCACTCCCCCTGCTTGTGTTCCCTCTCTCGCTGTGTCTCTCTCTGTCAAATAAATAAATAAAATTAAAAAAAAAAACCAACATCTACTAGCTTACTTGTGAGGGAGTATGTATGGTGGTTAGCGCCTCAGCACTGGAATCTGAGTGCCTGGGTTTGAAAACCTTCTCTTGCCAGTTCAGTGATCTCCGCCATGTACTCAAACTTCTATATCAGTTTCCTCATCTATAAAATGGAGTAATAACAGAACCTCCCTCATAGGGTTGTACTGCACTTAGCAGCAGTGTGCCTAATATCCTAAAACAGCACCCAATCTCCATAGGGTGGGGTTAAGCAATTGGTACTAAGATTATATAGAATAATGTTATTTACTGGCCATCTTCTGTGAGCAACTGTGTGCTTGAGA
Organism: Zalophus californianus; assembly: GCF_009762305.2. Classification (NCBI taxonomy): domain Eukaryota; kingdom Metazoa; phylum Chordata; class Mammalia; order Carnivora; family Otariidae; genus Zalophus; species Zalophus californianus. The sequence continues at coordinate 41,089,918 of NC_045610.1, read as the reverse complement.
TTTCACCACTTGGGCATGCAGCCTCCAAGCCCATTTCCCAGCCAATGATGGGAAATTAAGGCTGCTCTGTGGGAAGAGGCCAATCACATTTCAGTAAAAAAAGAAGTCACTGTTAATGCAGAGAACGGTTACTAACAAGCACAAGGCAAGTGGGAAATGGTATAAAATGGCGAGGCAGTGACAGAAGTTGACAGTAGTGCGTCCATCAGGAACAAATGAATAACAGAAACAATAGGGTCCTCCAGGCACCACGGGGACCTCAGTGTTATCAGCAATCAGAAGTGGTGATGGGTGACTGGTAGGTTCAGAGCCCAACTCACGTTGCTGAAGCTATGGGCGGCTTTAGAGAACTCTCCGCACAGATACAGCCGCTCGCCCTCCGCCATGTAAGAGGGAAAGGTCCTTCGCAAGCTGTCAGCTTCTGGGTCCGACATGGTAGCCGGATTCGGTGACGCTGAAGCAGAAAAAGGGAGGAAAAGAAGCCGGAGAACCTCGGTCTGGCTTGTGGAAGCCCTGTCTCTTAGCAACCAGGAAGCGTAGAGTTGCTTCCGGCCCCTCCCCTCGCTCCCTCGGGGCGGGAGTGCGCGGTACATCCGCCGCCAGCGTGCGCATGCGCCGGCCCAGCAGCGCGTGGGCGAGGGCGTGACGGGCGTGTGGTGGGTGCCTGCCCAGGGGCTGCGCCGGGCTGTGTTTGTTGTTGCGAGTTCCGTCGATTCTCTCCCGAGGGCTGTGCCCGGTGTCCAGAATTTACAGCCAGTAATGTTGGAAGAGGATTGGGGGCAGGATTCCAAATAGGGATAAGGCATACGTGGCAAGGATATGTGCACCGCCACATTCAGGACATGAGGATTTGCAAGGGATTTCGTGGAAGACAACGTTGGGTTCGACCTTAATTTAACATATTTATTGAGCACCTGCTTGTGGTAGGCTCTGATCGAGGCCTCTCCTGACGGCTTTCCCCATTCCCTCACTCCCTCTGCCAAAAAAGTAAACGAGATTCTGCTAGGTTCCCTCGAACACCCTGCCTTTGCGACATTACTTTGAAAAAACGTCAACTTCCAACGCCAGTGACATCGTGACCTCCATTAAGGCAGGGACCCTGTCGTAACCTTGTGTTTCCAGAATGCAACTGTCTGGCACATAGTAGGAGCTAAATAAATCATTGTTAAAGTTTAAATAGTTAAAGATGGCCCTAACTACGCAGATGTACACATCGATGAGTACATGTAAAGCTGGAGAAATCGGAATAGGATCAGTGGATCGTACCAGCGTCTATTTTCTGTTGTGTTATTGTACTCAAGTTTTTCAAGATGTTACCATTGGGGGAAACTGGGCAAAGGGTACATGGGATCTTTTTATTATTTCTTACAACTGACTATGAATCTACAATTATCTCAAAATTGTAATTAAGAAAAGAATGACTTTAATGCCAAGATAAAAAAAATAATATGGTTCCTTGCTTGGAAGAGTTTGGTCTAGTCAGGGAGTGAAATGCATAAACGATAATGACTTACCAAAGCGATGTTGAGAGATTCGAAGTTCTGTGTGCCTGTGAAGGAGGTGAGGATAGATGAGTGAAAAATTCTGTCACGGCCTGGGCTGGATTAGAGACAGCTTCATCAAAGGGGTCACATTTGAGCGGAGGGTGAGTAGGAATGGTGCCCAAGAGACCTAAGTAGGGAAGGAGGTAAGCAAAGGCCAGAGGTGTGTAAGTTCACAAAGTGTGTAAGGAGCAGCAACCTCATGTGCTGGCTTCCATAACATATGTTATATATATATTTTTTAAAGATTTTATTTATTCATTTGACAGAGAGAGAGAGACACAGTGAGAGAGGGAACACAAGCAGGGGGAGTGGGAGAGGGAGAAGCAGGCTCCCCGCTGAGCAGGGAGCCCCACGTGGGGCTCGATCCCAGGACCCTGGGATCATGACCTGAGCCAAAGGCAGACACTTAATGACTGAACCACCCAGGCGCCCCCATAACTTACATGTTATTAAGATGGGCACATAGGTGAGTTGAACACATTGCTGAAGTGACCAGCAGTTAATTGGAAAATCCTCCTGCAAAGAGGAAATCTATAGGTTTAATTCAATTCCAATCAAGATCCCAGCAGAATTTTTTTTTGATAATTGACAAGCTGATTCTAAGATCTACGTGGAAATGCAAAGTACCTAGAAGAGCCAAAACAATTTTGAAGAAGAAATACAAAAGAGAAGTTATGCTGTGCTGTCAAGACTTATTTTAAAGCTGTAGTAATGGTATTAGCATGAAGATCGATATGCAGATCAATGCAACAGAATAGAGAGTTCATAAATAGATCCACACATATATGATCAATTAATGTTCAACGAAGTTGCCAAAGAAATTCGGTGCAGAAAAGATAATCTTTTCAACAAATGGTACTGGCACAATTGGATAGCCATATGCCAAAATAAAACAGAAAAAAACCTTACCTCACACTCTATACAAAAATCAACTCAGTAGATTTAAATGTAAAACATCAAAATTAGAAAATTAGGGGAAAAATAGTTGAAAATAACAAGGTACAAAAAGCATGAAAAAGAAAAAATAAATTTGGCATCAAGATTAAAAGGTTTTGGGGGCACCTGGGTAGCTCAGTCAGTTAAGTGTCTGACTTCTGCCCAGGTCATGATCCCAGGGTCCTGGGATCCAGCCCGGCATCAGGCTCCCTGCTTGGCGGGGAGCCTGCTTCTCCCTCTTCCTCTGCCTCTCCCCCGCCCCACCATGTTCTCTCTCACTCTGCTCTCTCTCTCTCAAATAAATTTAAAAAAAACAAAAATAATATTTGTTTAAAAAAAATTAAAAATTAAAAAAATAAAATTCTAGAAAATACATACTTAATCTATGGTGCCCCAAAGCAAAACAGTTGCTCCTAGGAAAATGGAAGTAGGGCAGGGAGGGATAGAATACAAAGAAGTACAAGAGGATTTTTAGGGGTCAGGGGTGAAGGATATATGCATTATCTTGATTGTGGTAATGTTTTCACCACGTATACCTGTGTTAAAACTCATCAAATTGTACAACAATTAAGTATCAGTAAAGCTGTTTAAAAAAAAAAAAAACAGTTAAGGGGCACCTGCGTAGCTCAGTAGGTTAAGCGTCCGACTTGATTTCAGCTCAGGTCGAGATCTCCGGTCGTGAGATCAAGCCTTACGTAGGCTCTGCCCTCAGCAGGGAATCTGCTTGAGAGGAAATCTGCTTGAGATTCTCTGTCTCCCTCTGCCTCTCCACCTTCTTGCGTTCTCTCGCGCGCTCTCTCTCTCTCTCAAAAATAAATAAAATCTTTATTTAAAAAAGCACAGTTTGGGGTGCCTGGGTGGCTCAATCAGTTAAGCATCTGCCTTCGGCTTGGGTCATGATCCCAGGGTCCTGGGATCCAGCCCCATGTCAGGCTCCCTGCTCAGCGGGGTGTCTGCTTCTCCCTCCCCTCTGCTGTTCCCCTGCTTGTGCTCTCCTGCTCTCTCTCTCTGTCAAATAAATAAATAAATAAAAAATAAATAAGCTCAGTTAGATAGCAATAATATTGTGTGCTTTTTGACAGATTACAAAGCACTTTGTGATCTTGACAGTATCCTAATGATGGATGGAACCAGGCACTATTTGCCTGGTTTCATAAATGAAACAATGAGGCTGAGAGAAGTGACAGGGCTTGCCTGAAGCCACATCACCAGCAAATAGGTAGGCCGGGCTGGGGCCCATGCCTAGGTTGAATCGGTTAGGGTAAAAAGCACTGGAATTTGTTCCCAACCTGTCCCAGCCACTTACTAGCTGAACTGCTTATGTTACCTCTTTCCGTCTGTTTTTCTTTATATTTCCTTCTATTGTGAAGTATGCAAAAACATATATGAAATATATATATATACAGTTTATTAAATGATTACACAATGAACACCCATGCAATCATCTCACAGGTAAGTCAAAAAACATTGCCAACTGGGTGCTCCCTGTGAGACTCCTCCCCAGTCACAATCTCATCCCTGCACTACCCCCCTCCCCACATAACCACCACCTTCCTGGTTACTGCCCTGGTCTGAACGAACCCTCATTGGCTCCCTCCAGGATTACTGTAATATCCTTCTAATTCTCTTTGATCTATCCTTGCCTCCTTCCTTCTCAGCACAGCAGTTAGAGCATTCCTTTTAAGGGGCACCTGCCTGGCTCAGGGGGTAGAGTATGTGACTCTTAATCTCGGGGTCATGAGTCTAAGCCCCGTGTTGGGTGTAGAGCTTACTTAAAAAAAAGGGGGTGTCAAAAAAATAAAGTTGCCCTATTAAAAAAAAGAACATTCCTTTTATTATTATTATTTTTTAAAGATTTTATTTATTTGACAGAGACACAGCGAGAGAGGGAACACAAGCAGGGGGAGTGGGAGAGGGAGAAGCAGGCTTCCTGCAGGGTAGGGAGCCCGATGCGGGGCTCGATCCCAGGACCCCAGGATCATGACCTGAGCTGAAGGCAGACGCCCAACGACTGAGCCACCCAGGCACCCCTTCCTTTTAAAATACAAGTCAGATCCTGTCATTTTGTGTTCAAAACCCTACTGTGGTCCCCCATTTCACACAGAATAAAAGCTACTCTCCCCATCACTCCCTGTGCTCTGGCCACCTGGCCTCTTAACTGTTCCTTGAACAGGAAAATAGCAGACATGCTCCTTGTAAGGCCTTTACTCTGGGTGTTCTCTCAGCCCCAAATGGCCTGGAATTGATCTGGAATACTCCCTCCTGGCTACTTAACTGACCCTCTCCCCTCCTTCCTGTATTCAGATTTCTCCTCCGCAGTGAGGCTTTCCCCAACCACCCTATTTAAACTGCAGCCTCTTTGCCCTTGTTTATTGCTGTTTCCCCTGATAAAATGTGAGGTAGGCAAGGCTGAGCATCTTTGCTTATTCATTGTTGCTCCAGTGCCTAGAATAGTACCTGGTACAATTGCAGGTGTTCAGCAAGTATGGATTGAATGAAAGAACTAGAGTCCAGTTTTTTTGTGATAATCATTTCCTTGCTTTTCTTGGTAGTTTTCCCACCTATGTATCCATTCTAAATAATAGAATTTAGGTTTGTTTGTTTTAACTCTATGTAAATTGAATCATACTGTATATGTACTTTTCATGGTCCATTTTCTTTTGCTCAACATTATGTTTTTGAGATTCATTCATGTTGTTGTGTGTGACTGCAATTCATTCATTTTCCCCTGCTGTCAAGTTTTTCCTTGTGTGAATGATATCACAACCCATCCAACCATTCAATCTTTGAAGGAAGTCTGGGCTCTGTCCAATTTTTGGACAATCTCACATGCATCTCCGGGCACATGTATGCATGAGATTCTCCTGGGTATATCTAGGAGTGGGGCTGCATGGTCTTCGTGTATGTCTTCAGTTTTATGAGATAATGTTAGATGGTTTCCAAAGTGACAGATCCATCTGCCCTCCTGCATCTGCCCATCTGTAGTCTGGTCACCCCTTTGGACCTCCATGTCCCCCGTATTTCCTTCATAAAATAAGAGGATTGGACTAAGGGATTTCTGAGGTCTCTTTTGAGTCTGATGTTCTGTGATTCTGTGATCAAGGAGGCCTAAATAAGCAGCACCACATCCTTGAGGTAGCACCTAAGTTCTCAGGGAGAGAGGCAAGTGCAATCCATGCATGGGAAGAGGCCTTCAACCCCCCTCAGGTGAGGCACAGTCCTAAACTCTAGACTGGTGTCAAGGTAGAGACTCTGGCCCTCTGGCAATTCTTATTTGTATTCCACAACTTCTGCTTCTGCCTGCCCTTGCGAGAATTTCCAAACACAGAACATGGCAAAGAGAGACAAGAGGCATAAATAATGAATTCGTTCAGAGATGAAGTTAACCATGTCAAGTCAAAGTCAAGGGTAAGTGATGTGTGTGTGTGGGAGGAGCTGTGCAGGCTCTGTCTTAGGACAGGAAATGGTGTACTGTCTTCCTAGGGGAAGGCATCCTGAAAGCAGAAAAGAGAGAACTTCCCAGGAACACACCTGGTGAGGATGAGGTAGTAGCAATTTTTAAGACAGGGTGAGGGCAGAGCTGGGGGCAGACTCTGGGAAGAGGCCAGACAGGAGCTGCTTGGTCTGGCTGGAGAACGTTTCCTGCGCCCAGAAGCTGGCTCTGGCCACACCTCCCTGGGGACCTTCCCCAAGACACCACGGGCTGTTGGCCCTTGGCTCCAGTTGGAGACTGGTCAGTGCTGGGCAAAAAGTGAAAGTTGCAAGGGTGAGAACCTCCCTGGTTCTTCACAGGGCAGGTCAGGATGGGCCTCTGGTGTAAGCCCCTGTCTCTGGTTGTTGCCAGGAGACCGGTGGGCTTAGAACTGCATACTCAGGTAGACCCTTGTCCTGTCTGCATCTCCGCTTCCTCTTCCATCCTTCCATAATTTCTTTCCTTCATTCACGTCTTCATTCCAGCATGCCTAACATGTGCCTAGTCCCATGCTAGGCATTGGGGATGTCAAAAGGAACAAGGCACAGTCCTGGGTCTTGAGGAGCTTCCAGCCAAGTAGGGGAGACTCACTGGATATGATTTTCTTTCCCTCCCCCTCACCTACTAGGTGGTAGTGGATAGGGCAGCAGAAGGTCAGTTGCTCATCTGCAAAACGATTGACTCAAGAGGTTGCCGTGAGGAGTCTGCATTAGCACCCGTACCTTTCACATAGTAGGTGTTCGATGAATATTAACTAAAGTGGATTAAAATCTACGAGGGAGTCACTGAGTAGGCTAATGCTACTGTGGTAGAATGCCTGTAGCCTGGGCACAGAGATAGTGCTTATATCCTCCTGTGTCCAGTCACATGGATTTGTCTTCCAGCCCAATCTAGAAGAGGAGGGAGGTGATTCAAATGGCAAACACAAAGTCGTTTAGAGCTTTTAAGTCAGAAAGGTAAGAAAACGGGGCCCAGATTGATCATTTCGGAGCAGAAGAGCTTCTGTGGGAGTATGGTAGAGTAATGAAAGAGTTTTTTCTGGCAGGGTTGAGAGCTGTGGGGAAAGACCTAGGATGGAACCACACAGAGAACTGAAAAATCCCAGCGCTCGGCTGGCTCTTGGACTCTGTGGCCAGCACCTCTCCTCCCTCACTCTCTGGACAGCTCCTTTCTTGTTGCCCCCACTCAGGACTAGTCACATTTGGGCCCGGCAACACCTATATAGGGGGACTCAATCTCTCAGCAAATATTTATTGAGTGTTTATTATGTACCAGGCCCTATTCAAAGTGCTGAAAGCACAGCAGTGAAGAAAACAAAGAGCCTCATCTTCATGTACATATGCACGTATAGCTGACTGATAAATTGTTAGAACTGGAATTGCTGGGGCAAAAGCATGTGCACTGAAAATTTTTATTGATATTGCCAAATTGATGAACACTTTGTTACAGTTTATGTTCAACCTGGATGAGGCCTTCTGGATGAGTGTATCTTTCCAACCAGAGGGATAATTGCTGCACAAGTGATTCCTCCTGACTACAATCTTCCTGCTAGCTTCTGAACATCTGGAGTTGCTGTCTCCCCAAGGCCAGAAAAGGAGTACTTTTTTTTTTTTTGAGTACCTCTTCATAGGAGAGGTTTTCTTTATCTACTGAGAGATGACCCTTTGAAATTTGTGCTTTTGGGGGAAATTCTTGATAGGGTTGGAGCTCAATCCATATAGGAGTAGAAGACTCTCAAGGACCAACAGCAGAGAGGAGGTGAAGAGTTGTTCTTTCAAAAGGATGATTGGGAGGAAAGGGACCATAAAGTGACATCATCAGGGATCATTTGGTTCAGGCATGGGCAGCAACTTTAGCTGCCCCACTCCTGATTACAACTGGACTGGGGGAAGTAGGGCTTCCTGAAGTTTTTGTCCAAAAGAATGTCGCAACATTGTTGCAGTGTCCGTATGACCCGGGCGCTTGGCGGGGGCACGGGCATGGTATGGTGATTCTCTGCATACTGGGCTGACCCTTTCACCTGATCTGGTCAGTGCTCCATTGGTTCTTCTTCCTGGAGCTAAGTAGCTGTTAGCATCAAAGAGCTGCTCAGGAGACCGACAGGACTGAGGTGAAAACTCCAGAATGTCGCAGCCCTAAATATGTGTCTTGGTTTCCAGGATTGCCTGATTTCAAATATTCTGCCCCACTGGTTCACTGGCACCTGTCAGACCGGGGTGTTCAGTTTTTGGTTTGGAAAATAGCCCGTCTCACAGGTAGTGGAGAAAGGGAAGGCAACAGTTCATTCATTCCAGTAGGGAAGCTTGGGATGGGGGTGGGGGGTAGGGGGAAGCAGGAGACCTGCAGAGATGGCCCCAGCCCTGTGCTAGAATCTCCCGTTGAATTCTCAGCTCCGCCAGGTGAGGTGAGTGGGACGCAAATTGGTGTGACTGGCACCCACCTAGCCCCACCCACTCACTCCATCCGCCCTATCCCACGTCGGGAGGTCTGATCTGATTTCTCAATCTTGCCCTACCGGCTCAATCGAGAGGGCCCACGTGCAAATACAAAAGCAGTCTGCCACCGCTACGTGAAAAGCCGGTCTAAGCAACTGGATTCAGTGTGGCCGATTTTAGGTAGCTGGGATGCGGACGTTAAGGGGAGAGAAGACGGAGACTCCAGGTCCCCAAAACTGTGCTACAGCCTGTTCCGCCAACCCCACCCGGCCAACGCCACCTTCCGAGCTGCCGTCGGCCCAGCCCCTATGTGATCAGGCCACGGTCCCCCGCCTCGTACGTTCTCCTCCCAGCGTAGCCCCGCCCATCTCCCCACACCGAGGCCCCGCCCCCGGACCCGCCCCAGGCCGGCGGGTTCAGGAGAGGCGGTGCCTGCCAGGCGTCTGGACGGACTCTCCAGGTGGACTACAAGGCCCAGCAGCCCTTGAGGCCCGCCTTCGGGGGCGGAACTATACCGCGCAGCGAATTGGGAAAGCCCTGGCGCTCAGGTTAGGAAACGCGTGTGACCAATCGCGGGGCCGCTCGCGCCGTGTGCCGATAGGGGCGGAGGGAAGCTCGCGGGGTCCAGGACAAAAGCCGGATTCCGGGCGGCTGCTGGAGGCTGGAGCGCTTCGGGCTTTGGGCGGTGAGGCGGGGCCCGCGGAGGGAGCGCCGCGCACGGGCTTTCGCAGAGAGGTTAGTAGCGGGCAGCTGCTTTCGCGGGAGGGACCCCACTGCTCCAGAAGCTTCCTGCTTCCCTCCCCCAACCCGGAACAGCCTTTCCCGACGCCTGCTTGGTGCTCACGTGCCATCCCTGCACCTCCTTAGAAGTTTTGGGGGTCTTCGTTTTAGGTTAGCCTTCGCTCGGAACCCGGCCGGTGGCCGCGTGTCGACCACCCCACCCCCACTCTCCCGCATTCCAGTTTCTGGTAGTTTGCACGGGGTGTGCCGTCGTCCTGGCTTCTCTTACCTCCGCAAAACTGCATTTGCACCATCCAGGCGCCCCTCACCCCGACCGGGGCCAGTCCTCGAGCCTCTTCGGGCTTTAGCGGGCTCCTTCTTGTCCCCATCCGGGTCTCCCCACCGGATGCGGGGGACGGGAAGTAGAAAGAGTGGTGGCCACTCGCCTCACTCCGACCCGGGCTCAGGCCCTTCCTCTATTTTTTGTGGCGAGTCGACTGAGTCCCGCGCCGAGAAAGTGGAGGGAGCGAGGGGGGCGCGCAGCCTTGGTGGGCCACGCGGGGCCGGGCTGCTCCAGGGTGCCCGAGGCCTGGCCTCGCCGCGAGGACCTGCCTGTGGGGCAGCGGCGCAGGAAGGACCCTCCTCGCTCTGGAGGTGCCGTCGGGCCCAGCGTCTAAGCGACAGATGGCCGGGGTGCCAGTCTCCCTCCCCACCTCTGGCGCTGACGCGGAACCTGGCCAAGGCTGGATCCTGAAGGAGCCGGAGGATGCTGTCGCCGCTCTCCTGTAGGGCCTGGCAGAGAGCCAGACCCAGCGCCGGCTGCCCTCTCCAACCTTGGCAAATACTGTGCAATACCGAGGACTTCTGCCATTGGGTGGGGGGAGTTCCCTGGGGTCTGCCTGGCCGGAGGATTTGGGAGGGCGGCGAGGAGCAGTGCATGGCACAGTTTGGCCAGCCAGCCCACTCCTTCCACCCTTTAACTTTGCTCTTTCAGCCAGTGCAGGTCCTTGGAGATCCGAAATACTGGGTGAGGAAGAGCTGGTAGACCCCAGCTGCCCAGGGCGGGTAATTTTCACCTCTGAGAGAACTTCAACAGCTTGGGCCAGAGTGACAGGAAGAGCCCTTGCACATGGGGCAGCTGGTGCCTCCACCCCCATTCTGACACTATGCTTGCTGCCGTAGGGGACCCACATAGAATTCTGCCTCTCCCCTTTACTCTGGGAATTGCTTGTCTTCTCAAAAACAAAAACCACACCAGTCCTATGGAAACTAACCTAAAATTGGGTGCTCTTTGTCTTTCTCAGAGAGAGACTCTAAGAAGCATCCCTAGTGGTTCCTCTGCACTGGCTGCGTCCCAGGGGTACATTCCTGGGGAACAGGCTCCTTCATTCAGCCTTGCTGTGGATGAACTCAATCCTGGGTCACTTACCTGTCTGCAGAAAAGACCCCATTCAGCTCATAAAGTCCTTCCCTTGGGGAGATAGAGTAAGAGAGAGTGTGTGTGGTCTAGTTCCTTGGCATGATTACCCCCAAATGATTTATATTTTACTTGTTATTAGGTGACAGTTCCTGGGGCCCCAGAGCAGACCCCTGGGATCTTAGCTCTGTCCTAAAACCACCTATCATCAGTTTGACAGCACATTCAGTTCCTGGGGAGGCAGCCAAAGACTTCGGTGGGGTGGATCCCCAAACCCAGATTGGTATATACTTTTTTTTTTTTTTTTGACACTTTAAGTCCCAGTGTCACTAGAGCAGGTGGTCTGTGGTCATAATCATAAGGACCTTGAAATGATATGCACAGGTAGGGGCACATTTTCTGGGCTTCAGGTGCTCAGGAATCTGAGACCTTAAATAGGTTAAGAGCCGCTGCCTTAGACTTCTGTGACCCCTCTGAATGATTACATTTTCGAGTTTTCTCCACTTCGGCTACTCCCTGAGTTTGTGAGCCTTACGCTGCATTGGTGAATATGTGGAGGCCAGATTCTTTCCCCACTCTTATTCTATCATATAAATCCTGTCTTGGCCTTGAAAGGGCCTGCCCCATCTAAGCTAAAGTGCTCTGGTGGCATATCTGTTGTTTTGGTAAGCTGGCAAATCTGTTCTATCCTGTATCATCCCCATGTGGGATCTCCCTGCCCCTCCCCCGTGGAAATGAACTCTTGTGTTTGAGATTTGATCTGGGGCTCAAGAAAGTTATGATTTTTCAGCACAGAACATCCCTTTTCTCAGCCTTATCCTTTGTCTGCTTTGGGAGGTGCCAGGTCCTGGGGGGTTGCTCTGGTAGTGTCTGTTGGACTGTTCTCTGCTGGGGAGGCTTGGCTGAAGGGCTCTTTCCTCCTGGAGTTTGTGATTCCAGGTGCTTGATGTGTCTGAACTGCTGAGGGTGGTCAGCAGCTGCCGCCTCCTTACCCTGCTCGATCTACCCTGGGTTGCACTCTGTTTGGGAGGGGGGTGGGGGCTGATGTACCCTTCTGATTTCAGGGCCAGTTTTTCTGGTCTGAAGTCAAGAAGGTTGGGAAATGGAGCTGGAGTGGGTGGGGGGTGGAGGACTGTGGGACACTGGGGCTGGTTGAGGCATCGCCTTTGGAAACTCATGTTGAGTTGGAGCCGGAAGTCGTCCCAGGGGAAGACCAGAAGAGGGAACATTTCTTTTGAGCCCCTTCCCAGCTACCCCATTTTGGGCCAGACACCAGGCTGAAAGCACCCATTGTGCTGAGCTGGAGACTAGCTGGGAGGCTGAGGGGGCCAGCCAAGCCAGGGTTGGAACCTGAAGCCCCAGCCTGGCCAGTTGGGAGAGAGGTGGAGTGTGGCCTCTGGAACTTTGGCCTTCCCCGAGCTGGGGATGGAGACCAACCTTCCTGGGTGTATAACTGAGCCAAGCCTCTAACTCAGCCCTCCTTTATTTGAACTTGACTTTTCTTCTTCAGCAAATTCAGCAACTTCAGTTCTGGATCTTTGTAGGAGAGATTGGAGTGACTTTTCCTGATCTGGCCAAACTCTTAGCATGAATGACGGTTTCCTTTCCCTCCCCTTGCCCCTGTTCCTCTCCCCAACTTGCTCCTCTCACTACCCATGAGAGAATGGGTGTTTCAGGGCATAGCAGTTGAGGGAGAAGGAGATAAAGAAATTGTTATCACAGACCCTTCTGTGAGGTGAAGGGGGACACGGCCTTGTCCTTGGAGAGAAACTCTCAGGCTGAGGTGTGGGGTTTTCTGTGGACCAGGAGTAAAGGATTTGGGTTCAAGTCCTGGGTCCCCTGCTTATTAGTTTGACTTTTTGGGCAAGTTACCTTAATTCCTCTGAGCTTTTATTCCTCATCTAAGAAATAGGTATATTTTAGTGTACCTCACAGGGTTCATAGAAGATGAGCGTCTCCATACATGTGACAGAGGATGACTTTTGTTCCCTCCCCCAGCTCTGCCTCAGTTAGAAGTGACCGGTACGGGGCGGTCCCCAGAGACACCTCAGTTTTGCTCTAAATTAGCAGCTGGGTGACTCAGTGGGGTGGATGGGATGCACTGAAGGTCACCGTTCCCCTGCCCTGTGTCTGCTCTGAACTCAGGGGTGGGAGTCTAGTGTCCTGGGAGAAATGAACTCTGAGATGACGCTTCCTCTTGGCTCCTCAGGGGCATGATCCTGCCTGAGGTTAAGTAAACTCACCCGCCTGGCCCTCAGCCTGGTGGTGAGAGTGTAAGTGTATGAAGTGGGTGAGTCTGGGTGTGGGGGAGATGAAACCTGTGGGGGGAGTAAAGGTAGCCTTGCACAATTCTGGCTAGGTGCCCCATAGGTCACAGAACCAAAGGGTGTGTTTCAGTGTCTGTGTGGGTCCTCGGGTGGGACCAGTGCTCGGGTTTGGGTCACACCACTGGTATTTCTGTCTCCCCGTCCAGCTGCCTTTTGCTCCAAGACTAATATGAGCTGGTTTGCTGAGAAGAAGTAGAGACAGGGTTGAGGCCAAGAGTCCCAGGGAAAATGCCACCTTTGTTTTTTTCCACCATCTTCTCTCTCCCATCATTTCCTGATCCTTGAGCTCTCCCTTCCATCCCTCCCGCTGGGCCAGTCCTCTTTCCCTCTCTTGAGGAGCACTGAGATCTGGTTTTATTGTCTGGGGGCAGCTGGAAACGGGTCTCTTTCCCCTGCCCCTTCCCACCAGCTCCTGTTCCCCCAACAGGTAGAGCAGGTTCTTCCGCAGCCATGTCGGCCAAGGCAATTTCGGAGCAGACGGGCAAAGAACTCCTCTACAAGTACATCTGTACCACCTCGGCCATCCAGAACCGGTTCAAGTATGCCCGGGTCACCCCTGACACAGACTGGGCCCGCCTGCTGCAGGACCACCCTTGGCTGCTCAGCCAGGTGAGCCCGCCCTCCCCGGGCCCTGCTTCCAGGCTCAGGATCAGAGGAGAAAGGATTGGTTTGGTGGAGACGCCACGACGGGTCACATGATGGCAGACTGCCCACATCCCTGGGCAGCATGCAGCGGGCTGAGCGGGGTTTCATGTCCTGCTGTGGGCCCCACATGTTGAGGTGCCCTGGCAGGGGACAGCGTATGGGCTTGGAACTAGACAAATTGGAGTCCAGATCGAAGCTCTCTGTTGATTAACCATGTGGCCTGGAGCGAGCCACTTAACCTTTCTTGAGTTGTCAGGTTCCGCATCTGTCACATGGGCGGAACACTGGCCCTGAGAGCTGTAAGAATTAGCAGTAATGTTTGGAAGGCATTTAGTGTGCCACCTGGCACTTGGTTGATGCTCAGTAAAAGTAGGTGTGTGCCCTAATCCCCCCAGGTGGAGCATAGCAGGATTGTGTCAGGTCCGCGAGGAAGAGTGCCGTGGACTTTGTGTAGAGCGGCCTATAGCCTTGGGCGGCTAGCCTGGAGTCGAGGCTCCTCTGTCCGATTCCTTGCAGGGCCCCTGTGGGGAAGGGCAGGCTGCCCAGGCAGGGCCCGGAGAGCAGGACCAGGACCTGTGGCGGCTTCTGGGGGTGCACGTTCCCTCCCCCTGCCTCAGGAGGTGGTACCTTTCCTCGCGGGCAGTGTGAACAGTGCCTCGGGGCTGCTTGCTGGGCTTACAGGCAGGATCAAGCACCGGGATGGGACTGACCAGATCTCTAAGGTCCTTTGTCACTCCAGGGCTCTGTCTCTCTGCTCCTCCTTTTGGAACCCAGGTGCTGGTCCATATTCTGAGGAGTTCATGGTTCAGTGAAGCTAAGATAGCACATAGGGAGGGTAGGGAATCATTCATTCAGCAGGTATTTGGTGAGCACCTACTCTGTGCCTGGCCCCGTCCTGGGCACAGATGGCTCTGGATTCGTGGTTGTCAAAAGAAAGGTGTAAACTGGGATAGGTGAGGGAGACTTCCAGGAGTTGACCCTGAAGAATGGCTGGGTGGATTAGAAGCCATGCAGGCTGTCCTGGGCTTTGGGTCCCGGGACTATAGCCTTTGACTCTTCTCTTTCTTTCCTTATTCTAAGTACAAACCCTTCTCGTTCCAGAGCTTGGTGGTCAAGCCAGACCAGCTGATCAAACGGCGTGGAAAGCTAGGCCTCGTGGGAGTCAACCTCACTCTGGAAGGTGTTAAGTCCTGGCTGAAACCACGGCTGGGACAGGAGGCCACGGTGAGTATATGGGGACAGGTCGGGGTGGAGGCGCTGTGGTAACGGAAGCAGATGCAGTCACCTCCAGATCAGCAACCCTGTGGGTCACCCTGCACCCAGGCACACTGCAGCCTGGGGAAGGCGAGGGTCTTGCAGAGCTGACTTGAGTAACAGGGCCAGGCCTGGTGCTCATTCCCAGCTCAGCCATCAGAGAATGGCAAGATGGGCTGCAGAACTCACCCCAGTACAGTTCATGGCCAGGTGGAAATGGCCTGTTTCTTAAAGGCAAACATGGAGATGGGTCTCTGAGGCCCGTTCAGGGAACTCTGTTCCTTTCAGTTTCCAGCTTGTGACGTGTATGTCTAAGAGGGTGGTTAAGAAGAAGTTCAAGAGGGCGCCTGGGTGGCTCAGTTGGTTAGGCAACTGCCTTCGGCTCAGGTCATGATCCTGGAGTCCCGGGATCGAGTCCCGCATCGGGCTCCCTGCTCAGCGGGGAGTCTGCTTCTCCCTCTGGCCCTCCCCCCTCTCATGTGCTCTCTCTCTCTCTCATTCTCTCTCTTTTTTAAATAAATAAATAAATCTTAAAAAAAAAAAAGTTCAAGAAAGAAGGCACAGACTCGTTTAGGCAGAGACATTATTGGGCCAAGAGCCTCAGATGAGACTGTTAATACTGAAGAGTAAATTCGGTTCTTGGCTTCTCCCAGCTTGGTGATTAATGGCAGCTCTGGAGATGAGAGCTAAAGTGAGATATGGTTTGGGAAGGCTAGGAGAGGCTCAGAGAGAAAATTGCAGTTCTCCTTCTCGGTCCTAGAAGAGACTGGGGAACAGGAGAGGAGGAGGGGGCTGAGGTGTCCCTGAGCGCGGGGAGGGTGTGCTGTCCCGTTTGGGGGACTGTGACCAGGGGGGAGCTGTTCTCTTCCTTGGCAGTCCCGGAAGTAGGATGACGATGGTGAAGGAGCCGTCTGCCTCTTCTACTGGGCTTTCTCAGATCAGCTCTTAGTGGTAATTCTTAGTTTCTGGCTCTTGGAGTAAAGAGGGCTTCTAAAAGTCGCATGTGGACCTGGGGGCAGAGGGATCTTGACTGGCGTTTGTGCTTGCAGGCCTTTGGGAAGAGGACAGCAGGGTTGGGGGCTGAGTGGTGCGCCCAGGGAGGTCCTCACGCGCCCTTCTCCTCGGCTGGCTGTTGGGAGGGGTGTGTCCGCCCCGGCAGGAGCGGCTCATTACCTCTGATGGATCACTGTCTGGTCCCTGACTCAGCAGTGACGCACGCAGGCGGGCGGGGGCTTTGGGACACTGGGATGAGAGCTGTCTCGCCCCAGCGGCCTCCAGGGACACACTCAAACTGATTAGCTCTGCAGGCCTGTTGTCCTCAGCCAGGAAAGTGTGCGTGAAGTTTTCCCCGTCAGGCCCTCCCTCCCTCCCCCGCCATGCGATTCCTGCTAATTCCCTGGGTCTGGACTTCCGTCCTTGGGCTGGGTCTCTCTGCTTGAGCTCTGAGATGGAGAGCCTTGATTTGTCTGGGCTCTGTAATTTGTGCAACTGATGGCAGGAGGGAGAGGACTCCTGATGCCTGTGCTTTGGGGGCCGGGGCAGCATTGTCAGCCCAGCTAGTCTGTCACCCTCCAGAGGAGGCAGAACAAGAACATGGGAGGTCAGTACACTTCCAAGTGCGGCCGGCATGAGGGCAGTGGACGGAAGAGGGGAATCTCATGGAGACTTCTTTAGCTTAGGGGTCTGTGACCACATTGCCCTGGTTTCTGGAAAATCTCTGTCAGATGTTGTGGCAGTAGTACGTGGGCCCCACCTCCGATGGGATGGCCAGTGGAGGGAGCAGAGGGCAATCCTCCTGCTCTGGGGAACAAGACTTGCTGTCCATCTAAACTTTAGCTTCCTTGATCTCCATAGGTGGGCAAGGCCAGAGGCTTCCTCAAGAACTTCCTAATCGAACCCTTCGTCCCCCACAGTCAGGTATGTGTGAGGTGGCTCCTGGCTGGGTCTTCTCCTTCCCTTTGTGTCTGTCGACCCTAAAATGCTAAAGGAAGAAAGCAAGCTGCTGGAGAAAAGTCAAAGGGACCAGAGTCTCTGAAGCTGCACCGAGGGTCTGAGGGCTGCCATGGAGCAGGGAGTCCAGAGATGGAGCGGGGAGGAATTGGGGCTGGTAACAGAGGGGACTTCTCAGTGCTGGGATGAGAAAGACTTGAAGGCAGGCACCCTCCCCCAGGTCAGGTCACCGTGGCTGAGGCTGGACTGTCTGCTAGCTAGGCAGTGGTCTCTTTTCTCCTCTTGTCCGCGAGGGGAAGATGGTGGACGGTCTCCCTGGGTGAGTGTTCTCTACTAGGGTTTTAGAAATGAGACCACAGGGGCTGGGCTCACCAGTTCAGTGCCCCTTACCCACGTGGTACTGTCTTCCCCTTTAAGGCGGAGGAGTTCTACGTCTGCATCTATGCTACCCGAGAAGGGGACTACGTCCTCTTCCACCATGAAGGTGGGGTGGATGTGGGCGACGTGGATGCCAAAGCCCAGAAACTGCTTGTTGGCGTGGACCAGAAACTGAATCCTGAGGACATCAAGAAACACCTGTTGGTCCATGCGCCTGGAGATAAGAAAGAGTTGAGTGAGAGGGAGAGCCAGCTGGTGGCAGTGGGGGAATGGCAAAAGCTGACAGCTCTGAGCACAGAGCAGGGAAAGCAAGGCAGTTTTCCCTGTGTGGACATCCACCCTGCCCCGCCCCAGCATCTGGGTGGGAGGGTAGGCACAGTCCTTTCCTGTCCCAAGGAGGGGCACTGGGGGTGGACAGGTGGCTGGCTCAGACTGAAATATGCGTTCTGCGTCCCTCACCTCGTTGCCCCTGTCTGTCTGGCGTCACCGCCTCCAGCTTCATGCCTGACAGCTCCTTTCCGCCTCAGTGGCTGAAGAGTGATGTCCAGGGAGCCCGGTTCACAGAGGAAAGCGAGGGGTTGGCGGGGCGGGGTGAGTGTTGGGAAGTGGAGCTGTTTGAGGCAGTGAGAGATTGCTGTGGGGAGGGGGTGTTTGGGGGCTGCTGCTGGGCCCACTCCCTGGCTCCCTGAGGATTGACCATCCCTCTCTCCCTCCCCCTCTAGGATCCTGGCCAGTTTTATCTCCGGCCTCTTCAATTTCTATGAGGATCTGTACTTCACCTACCTCGAGATCAACCCCCTTGGTAACTGACTGTGCTGGGGGTGGGGGTGGGGTCCCTGGGCAAGGGGCAGTTATAACAGGGTCCCCATGCCTGTGGTAACCCTGGCCTTGACCTTCAGAACACCAGACCCCGCATTCATAGAGGGCAGTCTAGACAGGTGAATGTTTGCAGAGGGATGTCTGGGCTCATGGAATGCAGTCTCCTGTTTCTGAGCTCTCAGAAGGCAATGATTATTCCTCTTTTAAACCAACTCCAGCTTTCTTTGGTTTTAATTTGTTCTGTGATGGGGAAGTCCTGATTTTGACCTGAGTCTCTGCTTAGTGGCTTTTCCTGCCAGTGGGTTAAGCTGTGCTACCAGGGTCCAGGCTGCCTCTGCACTGATCTGACTACTCAGGCCCTTCTTTCCTCTCCGTGCCCTTGGAGCACCCCTTCATCCCCCCCAGGGGTTGGTCAGTCATTGAGCCCCAAGGCTGGGAAGATATTGGTCCAAGCCTCTCAGGCTGTGAGGGAGGAGGGTGGTAGGAGCTGCCCTAGCCAGGGCTGCTCAGGGCAAAGTCCGATTCCAGGTTCCAGCTGGGGATGAACTAGATGAACTAGATGGTTCTGTGCTAACCTATTAGCTAAATGATCCTGGGGTAAAGGGAAGATGGATGTCCAGTAGGCTGCTAGTAAATGAATCCTGGCTGGGGGCGCAGTGCGTCCCGAGACTTCTCACTCCCCTAGACACTTAAGTCTTCCTTTAGCTGACCTCAGAAAACCCACCTGGACACACCTGGGGGGGGGGGTCTTCTGACAGCAGTCAGTACCTTAACACTTTTTGTTTTAAGGGCAAGGCCGTGGAAGGGGTGAATGGTTAGATTGAAGGCATGGAATGTAGCATTTAAAAAAAAGTTTAGGGGCACCTGGGTGGCTCAGTCGTTAAGCGTCTGCCTTCGGCTCAGGTCATGATCCCAGGGTCCTGGGATTGAGCCCCATATCGGGCTCCCTGCTCCACGGGAAGCCTGCTTCTCCCTCTCCTGCTCCCCCTGCTTGTGTTCCCTGTCTCGCTGTCTCTCTCTGTCAAAAATAAAATCTTAAAAAAAGATAAAAAAAAGTTTAAAAATTGCCATGGTGAGATCATCCAGTAGCGGTGGCCAGCGAGGAGGCAAGGGCATGGTGGTGTGACACCAGGCCTTTCTTTGATGTGCAAAAAAGGCTGGGCCTTAACTTAGATCATTGGATGACAATCTAAAGTGCTGAGCAGCCTCACAAGATTCCAGGTCGATGCCATGCTTTTTGAAAAAGAATGGATAGAATGTGCGCCTGGAATTGGTGGTACGCATTGCAGAGAAAGCGTGCAAGATAGAATTTGATGATTTTGTAGAACATCTGCTTCGGCAGAAAACAATGGAACGTCTGAGTGACGTCAGGAGGCAGTGGGGTAAACTAATAAAGGAAGTACGCGCCTCCACCTCACCACTGGGGCAAGGAGGATCCTAGGCCCTGAGCAGAGCTGCTGCTGGTGGCTGGAGGCTGATTTTCATGTTCTCTCTTCTCCACTGGAAAGTTCAGTTACTGAAAACCTCTTTGTGAAAGTATCTAAAAATAAAGGATTGCTCTATCCTGTTTAAAAAAAAAATTGCCACAGCACAGGGGTACCTGGGTGGCTCAATTGGTTAAGCGTCCAATTCCTGATTTCTGTTCAGGTCATGATCTCATAGGTCATGGGATGGGGGTCTCTGCGCTCAGCAGGGAGTCTCCTTCTTTCCTTCTCTCTCTCCTTCTGCTCCTCCCCCAACTTGCATGGGCCCCTGCCAATAAATAAATAAGTATTTTTGAAAAGTTGTCATGGCAACTAAAACAGACTTCCCTGTCACATTACCTATAGGTCAGAGGTTGGGGGCAATCTTAAATAATTTATTTTTCTTTTAATGGGGTAAAAGTTGTGTGGAGGGGTCATCTGTTTTTTTGTGGAGCTGGGCAGTTAGAGTCTGAGTGGGACCCCCAGGGTGGGTGGTTGGTGTGTGGGGAAGCCTGTGGAGGGGTTTGGAAGTCGGCGAGCGCCTCTGCCTGGGGCCTGCATCTGATTGCCTCTGCTTTTCTCGAAGTTGTGACCAAAGATGGCGTCTATGTCCTTGACTTGGCGGCCAAGATAGATGCCACAGCCGACTACATCTGCAAAGTGAAGTGGGGTGATATAGAGTTCCCTCCTCCCTTTGGGCGTGAGGCTTACCCAGAGGTACGGCTGCTCTGGGGAGGAAATGGCGGGTGAGGGGGCCTGGGAGAGGGTGACTGATACAGAGGAGCATCCCCCCCCCCCCCCCCGCCCCGTGGGCTGTGTATTTGGCAGGAAAGGAAGGTTGAGAACCATTTAATTTTCTTAAAACCCCAAAGGAGGTGGGAGTGGGAGTCAGCCAAGCCTCTGAATCCCGGCCAGAAATCCTTTCAGACTTCTCTCTCAATCAACCTCCCTGGGCTCTTAACTTGATTTGTTGATAATTCCGAGTGGCTCTTGCTAATCGTGCCAGAGGAAGGTAATTCTCTTGGCCACTTGCTGAGAATTTTAATAGCTCTTTCCCACCCCATCCTCTTGAGAGGTCCTCACAGCAGGATCAGGCCTATGAGTCATAACCCAGGCCAGGGGAAGAGGCTGGGCAGGGAGAAGGGATGGGGCCTGCAGGTGGAGAGTCTTGTTATGAGCCAGGCAGGCAGACGTTGGGAGTAGGGGGCTGTGGCAGTAGAAGGGTGACCTAGTGAGGCTTAGGACTTGGGCAGAGGGCCAGGACTTGTGGTCGGAGACAAAGGAGTAGGGAAGTTTGTCCCCAGGCAGTAACTGTGGCCATGGGTGGTTTTGGTACTTGAGGACGTCATCATGCTTTGTCCCAGGCATGTAGGACCCGCCCAACTCCTCTCCCTGACCCTATTAAGGCTTGAGGACCTCTTCATGTATCTCCAGGGAAAGGAGCAGGGTCCTGGGAGCTGGGACCCAGTGAAGGGGGTACCTCCAGGACTCACCTGTTGCTGTCTGGTCCCTAGGAAGCTTACATTGCAGACCTGGATGCCAAAAGTGGGGCGAGCCTGAAGCTGACCTTGCTGAACCCCAAGGGGAGGATCTGGACCATGGTGGCCGGAGGTGGCGCCTCGGTCGTGTACAGGTGACGGAGGGGCTGCTGACAGGATGGCAACCAGGTCTGCCTGGAGTCCATGCATGCGTGGTCTGGATCAGATTGCTTCACCTTGGAGTGGGGATGGGGATCTTCATTTCCTCCCCTTGGTGCAGAGCAGAGACTCTGGTGAACGCCTCTCCTCTACACTGTCTTCTGCAACTTTCTTGCTTACTTCCGAATGAGGTTGCTTTTATTAGTTTTAATCTTTACAGTTAACGTTACATGCTTCATGCAGAGGTACAGTAAATACAGAGAAGAACCTAAAAGTAAACATTGCCTGGCTGTTTCCCGAACTTCCCTCCTTCCAGCTGTTTTAATGCCTGTGTAAGTCTTAATACTTCCACACTTTATAGGAATGTTGAACCCATATTCTATACTCTTTGCAATAACTAGTGGTTTTTCCTCTTAAAGCATGGTAGGCATCTGCTCATTTCCAGGCGGTAATCTGCCGCGTTCCCTTCTGTGGCTGGCTCGGCCCTTCTCTGGTGGCAACCATTTCACTTCTCTGTTGGGCAGCCTGGCAGGGAATCCAAGAATGCATGGTTTTTCTTTGTGTCTGGAAGCGCTCCTTGTTCCCTTTACTTACCAGTGTCAATCCAGAGCCCCACGATGGCCTGGGGCTAGCAGAGCTCACTGCCAGGGAGAGCCTGATGCAGTGCACTTAACCTTCTGGTGTGACTTTTGTGGACCCTGGAGGGTCTGAGGCCCAAGGGGTCGGTCCCGTAGGCTGATTACAGGGCTCTGGGGCATCTGCGTGTCCTCCTCGGCACCAAGCTGCCACCCTCTGCCACTCGAGTCAGAGCCAGCGTTGACTTCTGTGTCTCCCTGGCAGTGATACCATCTGTGACTTAGGGGGTGTCAACGAGCTGGCAAACTACGGGGAATACTCAGGCGCCCCCAGTGAGCAGCAGACCTATGACTACGCCAAGACGATCCTTTCCCTCATGACCCGGGAGAAGCACCCAGATGGTGAGACACACATGCACCTTCCCCAGGACGGCCCCTTGTGCTGCAGTGGGAACAGCTTTGGGCGAGGAGGCACTGAGGTGGTGGTCCTAGTGCTTGGCAGGCTGGGGTTAGTCATCTAGCTTCTGGACTTCTCGTTCTCCAAGTATACAGTGAGCAGTGTGGCCTCTGTCAGATGGGGGAGCTCCAGGGAGGCAAGGAAGTGATGTGTGCCTAGAGCCCTATGAGCAGGTGCAAGAGAGGAGGTAGCAGCGTGCTCTTACTGACTGCTGTAAGCTCAGATGTTAGTGGCCCACCTTTTTTTTTTTTTTTAGGTTTTTTTTTTTTTTTTTAGTGGTCCACTTCTCCATTTACTAATCTGGGCTGTGGGATTCCCGGCTTCCCTTTACCACCTGTCCAGTGTTTGCGAATTACACATAGATCACCTTCCCTGAAGCCAGAAGAGATTCCCACCAGGGGTATCCGGAAACTAACCTGGGTTTCTGAGTGCCAACCAGGAACAATATAGAGGTTCAGTGGGTTTGGATTAACCACTGGCTCGAGGGCACAGGTGATGGAAAGCTGAGTTGGTTAAGACTGAATGGATGTCAGGGGAGGCCAGCCTGCTCCCTGCCCCCAGCCAGCCTCTGCACTGATACCTCCTAACGCTTGGGGAGAACTCCCTCAGATTTCTAGTAAGATGTTCAAGTCTCCCTTTCTAATAACCCTTCTACTCCAAACACAGGCAAGATCCTCATCATTGGAGGCAGCATTGCAAACTTCACCAATGTGGCTGCCACATTCAAGGTAATCAGCCACAGGGGACCATGCAGTTTCTGGGGAATGTGGGTTTGGGGGAAGCCAGAAAGGGAGGTTTCCGTGAGCAAGGTTTGAGGCAGAAGCAGTTTCCCATGGCTTACCCAGGTCGGTAGGGGCTCTTGTCCCAGGGTCCCTTGTTGGGGATGCAGAAGACACTGGGATAGATGCGGGTTTTTTTTCTAAAAGGTCAGAATGAGGAAAATGGTCCAGTGATCTGGGGCTGTTGTTCATCCAGCCAGGGCCGGTCAGCCTGGGTCCCTGTGCACAGGTCAGGGGCGTGGGCACACAGTTCAGAGTGTGACTGCTGGTCAGGAAGGACGACAGCAGTAACATGGATCGAGGTCATCCCCTTCTCAGCAACCACGTCAGGAGGCCATTTCTTGTTCCATACTATCCAGTACTCAGTGAGGCTCTTCAGAAGAATGTGTCCCACCTGGTAGTTGCATGTAAGTTTTGAGAATAATGAATAAATAAATGCCAGTCTTGCAAGTGACCTTTGAAGAAGTGGGGGACCAGGCCTCATCACTCTTGCCTAAAACAGGGTCTCTTTAATTGGCCCTGATTCAACAAACGGACCTGAAGCAGGTGAATCTTGACAGCTTTGTGCTCACTTCTGAGCAACCCTGTAGTAAAGCCACAGAGTTGGTAGGCTGCTCAGGTCTGGAGCAGGACCTGGGTGTAGAGCTTCAGGTGGAATGCCTTGAGTGACAGACATTACACTCTGGACTCCATAAACTAGCCTCCTGTCTGGAGAGACAGAACTCATATGCACCTGTACCTTCGCCCAAATTGTTTCCAGAGTTGATACTCATTGCAAGGGCTGATCCCTGAAATTGCTGGAAGAGGTTTTAGTAGGACTTGGATGTTTAAGTGGATCATGTCCTGATAGCTCTGAGAGCTCTTGCATTGGACCCTGGCCTCGATTTCCCCCCAGACTGCAATAAGAGATAACAAAGATGACGGGAGCCAGCATCCCGTGCATTGAGGGGTGTGACTCCCAGGCTCCTCAGCAGCATTACCTCAGCAGCAGCACGAGCACCCGTGACTCCTAGGCCTTTCCGTTGCTTGTGGGTAGTTTGGTCCACACGTGTGAAATTCTTGACTGCCGGGCCTGCCATGCTTCTTCATGAGAAGCAGCCCCCCTTACCTACACCCTGGTATGATTATCGTGATTGTAAATAATAACTGACTTAGGACTGCCTGATTTTTTAGTCACATGTCTGTCGGCCCTTCGTGCTTCCAGGGCATCGTGAGAGCAATTCGAGATTACCAGGGCCCCCTGAAGGAGCATGAGGTCACCATCTTTGTCCGAAGAGGTGGCCCCAACTATCAGGAGGGCTTGCGGGTGATGGGAGAAGTCGGTAAGATTGGGGGGAGGGGACCTTTTCTCTGCCTCCTTGGGCTTCCTGGAAATGGGTCAGTCCTCAGACACTTGCTCACGCACCCCACTTTCTGGATGGGCAGCTTGCTTCAGCTTCCAGTGTCTCTGCTGCTATGATGCGGAACCCCCGACCTAAACTTCAGAATGGTTCATAAAGCATTGCCATTTAGCTGTTTGTTTAACAGATACTTGTGGAACACTCGCCCTGTGCCAGGCTCCGGGCCGAGCACCGGGGTTACAGCCGCACACGTGACAGCAAGCCCCTGTGCTCCTGGGAACATTGACTGTCATGTCAGGTGGCACAAGGTGCCGCGAAAGCAAACAAAGCCGAAGAAAGGGATAGCTTGTATGGGAGGGGACAGGGCTGGCTTTAATGGGGTGA
Organism: Zalophus californianus; assembly: GCF_009762305.2. Lineage (NCBI taxonomy): Eukaryota > Metazoa > Chordata > Mammalia > Carnivora > Otariidae > Zalophus > Zalophus californianus. The sequence continues at coordinate 41,065,386 of NC_045610.1, read as the reverse complement.
TCGGCGAATGATTCACCGAAAAGGTGACATCTGAGCAGTGAGCTGGAGGAGAGGAGGGAGTAGCTCGGCGGTGACTGCGGCAGGAAGGGCAACTTCCAAGGCCCCGAGTGGGAGCGTGCTGCTGTGCGGGACCAGCGGGCAGGGCCGAGGGAGCAAAGGCGGGGTGTTGGCAGCAAGGCAGGGAGGCAGCAGGAGCCATGTGGGGTTGGTCCAGGTGCCGGGAGCACTTGGCCATGCCCCTGGGCTGGCAGCCTGTGGAAGACTTTGAGGGAGGGACACACCTTGACTTCGGGTTGGAAAGGTGGTTTGGCTGCGAGGTGGACAGCAGATTCAGAGGCGGGAGGGTGGAGACCTCTCAGACTGTGGGGGAGAGGAGAGGAAGGGCGGGTGACTGGTAGGATGGGAGAGCATTGTCCCTCGCTGAGATGAGGGGCAAGAGGGTGGTAGCATCTGTTTTGGTTGCCTTTCTCCCTTCTGCATTTTGAGGATCTCCAGCAGGTTCATGAGACCTCACATCTAGAGCTTTCCAGAAGCTGGGGACCTCCTCTCCGTCTGGACTAAGAGTGTGTCTCCCTAAGTTGACCTCATGGAGCCTGAGATGTGAACTTGGTCACCAGCAGCTTTGGTCTTTAGTGCAGCCCCCATTGCTAAGAGCAGTTGTGTGTGGGGCAGGGGTTCATGTGAGGTGTCAGAGAGGTGACAAGATGCTCTTGCTCAGGGCGCGTGTTGTGCCCTTTGATTGGAAGGGCAAAGGCTTTCCATCCTCCCATGTTCCCAAATGCGGTGGATTGGCAAACAGTAGCCCACTTCTATCACTGGAGGGGTGCTAGCCCTTGTTTTCATCTGCCACTGAGGTCCTGCTGTGGGGACAGCCCTTGCGTATAGCACAGTGAATGTTTGTCACAGGCCACTAAACTCAGAGACATTAAACAAGTAAACGATTGCTAAAAGAAGATGCTGTTCGATGGGCGTGCATACAGTGAGGCGGCCAGGGCCTGGGGGGCGGAGGCCAGGGAAGGCCTTCCATGGGTGGTGGCACTCAGGCTGAGCCGGGTGATGGGAGGGCTCCGCGCAGAGGGAGAAGGGCCAGAGCCCCGAGGAAGTGAGCCCAGGAGCTCAGGAACAGAGGCAGGCCAGGCAGATGTCGAGGTCAAGGGGTTGGAGGGCCAGGGTCCAGCGGCCAGCAGGACAGTGCAGACCCTAATTATGCTCGCAGCCGCTTCAGTGTATCAGGAAAGCGCCTTCTTGCTCTTCTTATCAGCAGGCGGTCTTTACAAAGAGTTGCTTGGTGGTGAAAATAGGGCAATTGGTCTGTCTTGTGCAGAAAAAAGCACTGGATGCCGGGCAGGGGCCTTTGCAGAGTCACGTGGACTTGGGTACTTACCTGAAGACTTGAATGATGGATTCTTTCCTTTCCCTCACAGGGAAGACCACTGGGATCCCCATACACGTCTTTGGCACTGAGACTCACATGACAGCCATTGTGGGCATGGCCCTGGGCCACCGGCCCATCCCCAACCAGCCACCCACAGCCGCTCACACTGCAAACTTCCTCCTCAACGCCAGTGGGAGTACATCGGTAGGTGCCCCCTGTCCTCCACCTTAAAGCGTGCTGTATCATCTTTGCCTCCCCCTCATACCTCCCCCCATGCAGAGCACAGTGCCCCTGCTCTGTTCCTAGCCATCTGGGGGCACTGGGGAAAGACAGGTTGGTTTCTGTATCTTTGCCAATTTTTTTTCTGCCCAGTCAAGGTAGTATAATGGAAAGACCAGGGGTTTTTATTACTTTAGTTTTTAAAGTAAACTCTGTGCCCAGCGTGGGGCTTGAATTCACAACCCCAAGATCAAGAGTCGCACGTTCCACTCACTAAGCCAGCGAGGTGCCCCTGGACCAGGGGTTTTAAAATCAGACCAGAGGTCAAATCCTGTTGAGAGCAGGACCTTGGCAGGTGTCATGCCCTCTCGGAGCCTCAGTTTGCTCATCTGTGATATGGGACAATACTAATTCCTATTTCAAGAGGGTTGTTAGAATAATACTTTTGGAAGCACTTTGTAGAGGATAGTTCTGTACGTATGTGGTGGTTCTTGTTACTTGATTTCTTTGGGCCTTAAGGAACCAAAGCTTAAGGACCAATAGCTGTTTTTCCCAGTTGTTACCTGTGACTCTTACCCTGTCTCCTTGTCCCACCCCAGACTCCGGCCCCCAGCAGGACGGCATCTTTTTCTGAGTCCAGGGCCGATGAGGTGGCACCTGCAAAGAAGGCCAAGCCTGCCATGCCACAAGGTAACTGCCAGCAGGTTCAGGCTTCCCCCCGCTGCCCCCCCCCCCCCCCCCGTTCTGCTTGCCCTGTCCAGGCCCTGCTGGGGCACTGGAACGGGGTTTGGGCTTTGCTATGAGAGTGGGTGTGGCACATGGGCCAAAATGGACGTGAGGACATGAAGACACAGGCCTTCCCAAGCCTTCCCGTGGCTCTCCTGGCACTGAGGACCCACGCTGCACCTGAGTCACCCTGCTCCCTACTATCTTCTCTTCTACCCCCTTACTTCCCGTGGGGGGCTGTGAGCTGGGCAGGGAAGCTGTGGAGAGACAGGGCGACAGAAATACCCACAGGTGGCAAGATCTCCCAGACTCTGCTTCTCAGTGGAGAGCAAGAGCCTTAGAGCTGGGACGGCAGAGCCAGCGCCCACATGCCCATCCCACCTCCTGGGTCTCTTCTGAAGAACCCCCTTCCTGTGAGCCCACCATAAGAGCACACATCAATAACCAGCCCATCTGCATTTCGCCTCCCCTGTCTGTCCGTCCTCTGGTTCATCAGATGCGACCCCTGCCAGCCAGCCCTTGCAGCCAGTGTGAGGTACTAGGCCTTGGTCAGCACGGGGCTGCTGCAGCCTCTTCCTGGTACAGACCGTGTGCGCTTGAGGCATTTTGTGAAATAGTTCTACAGGCTCTAGGCACTCGAGATTGTAAGCTGTTTCCCTGCAGTCCCCAAACCATCAGCTTTGTCTATAGCACAGTGACAGGTCCAGCCCCACAGTGACCTAATCATCTTACTGTGCTTCGTGGGGCAAACACGGGATTGGCATTACGAGGGTGGGATCTGGCCAGCTGCCCCTCCACCAGGCCTGGGGGCCTGTGCTGTTCACCCTTTCCAAGCCGTCTTGCCTCTCCCCCCACCTCTCTGGCCCTTTGGCGCTTTGCCCTTTCTTGCTTCGGCTGTGCTGATCAGTGCTCTCTTTTCTTTTGTTGGCTTCACTCCTGTCTGTTGTGGAATAGATGAGAGATAGTGAGGGCATCAGCCCTACGAGGCTTGTCCTTGGGACCCTTCCCTCTTCCCACCCTCTCCCTCCAAAGCCTCCAGCCACCAGCAGGTGACTCAGCTGCCTTGGTCATTTTCTTTGACAGATTCAGTCCCAAGTCCAAGACCCCTGCAAGGTAGGCTGCCCCCACCCCGCCCCAGCTGTGCGTGTGGCTTTGTTAGCAGGTTATAGTCTTCCATGCGCTTTGTTTCCTCCTCGTTGCCCTCCCTCGCTTTCCCACCCTTGCTTAGTCGCTCCCGCCCCCACTCAGCGCTCCCCTGGCCAGCTGTCTCTGGCTCCGCCCTCCAGACAGGACAGGACAGGGTTGGGAGCGTGGGAGTAAGAGCCAGGCCCACAGCCTTGGAGAGTGGAGTGGTGTCTGCTGAGGAGGGAGGGGTGTCCTGGGAAGGAGGGAGCCATGGAAGCTAAAGGGGGAGGGGCAGCGCAGGGGTGAGGAGGGCAACCTCAGGCCTCTGGCATTCTCATCTGGGTCTCAAGGTTTCTTCTTACTTTTCCCACCTAGCCTCACCACTGCCTCCTGCATCCCTGAGCTCTCAGTGCCAGCCGCGGGTTCAGACTTCTCTGGGTTTTGGGTGGAAGACAGGCTAGACAAGTCAAGGAGAGAGGTAGAAGCGCAGCTGGATGTGCAGTAAATGTGAAGAGGGGATCTGGGCCTTGGGGTAGGAGGGCACTGCTTACGAGGGACATTTGCCGTGCTCACTCACACATTCACACAAGCACTGCCCCTTCAAAGCATCAGGGCTTCCACTTAACT